>NC_073241.2:39165000-39790000 GCF_029281585.2 Gorilla gorilla gorilla
CAAAAAATTCTATTTTTACTAAGTTCTTGAAAGTAGGAAACTGTGGCAGGCAGTAAATTAATCCTGTTATAAAAAGCCACTGCTGCTTACATAAAGCCCATACAAGTGTGTGTGTGGTGTGTGTATGTGTGTGTGGTGTGTGTATGTGTGTGTGTGGTGAGTGTGTGTGTATGTGTGTGTATGGTGTGTATATGTGTATGTGTTTGTGTGTGTGTATGTTTGTTTTTGTGTGTGTGGTGTGTGTGTGTGTGTGTGCGTGCACATGCATGTGTTTTTGCGTGTGTGTGTGTGTGTGTTGTGGCCTTGGCTGTCGCCCCTTTTTCCATTGCTGTTTCCAGTTGCTTAGGGATGAGCATTTGGCATTTGAATGTCAGGGGACTGAATAAGATTGAAACTGATTTCTCTTGTTTGTGAAAATGAAAAATGACACTTATGCTCTACTTTCTAACACAGTCTAGTAAGCCATTCCCACTTTATTTTATGTTGAACTGAACGTGTTAGTATCTACCTGTTTTTGACATATAGAACTACCAAGGTCAGTGGTTCAAAGTTTAAAAGTACTGATATTAATGAAAATGGAGGGACAACTTCCCAAACTTGAAATCTCTATGAATCTATAAAGAGAGAACTTCTGAAACAGGCTGGAGTGCAGTGGTGCGATCACAGCTCACTGCAGCCTCGAACTCCTGGGCTCAAGCAATCCTCCCACCTCAGTCTCCCATGTAGAGTAGCTGGGACTATAGGCATGCACCACCATGCCCAGCTAGTTTTTTCTTTTTTTGTGTGGAGATGGGGGTCTCACTATGTTGCCCAGGTTGGTCTCAAATTCCTGGTCTCAAGCAATCCTCCTGCCTCTGCCTCCCAAAGTGCTGGGATTGCAGGCATGAGCCACCACACCTGGCCTGATTAGTGATTTCTAAATCAGCAAATACCATGACACAAACCAAAGCAAGCTACCAAGTCCTCCAGTCTACAAATGCTAACTCTTCACTTCCATAGATGACAAAGCCACTAAGATGAGCAGGCTAATAAGCAGTTTTAATATTTGACCTTTTCTTAGCTCCCAGTTGGCCCCCTAATTATTCTTATTCATCTTAATGGTAAGAGAGCAAGTTTTATTTTGGTAGGCTTAGGAACTGTGGATTTCAATGAAGGGCTCTTTATATTCATAATGAAATAGGTCTAATTTCAAGTATAATTTGTCTGATAGTTTAAGAAATTATGTATGAGCATAAAAGCTTTATTTCCTCATTTGCAATTATGAGAGGCAATGTGTGGTGCTATTCTGTCAGATCAGAGACAATTATGGAAGATAAACATGGCTAAACTTGAACACAAGGATTTGGGTTTTAAGTACAACTTTGTATGGGTGCGCTTGTAAGATGATGAAGAACATATTAAAAGATATTTCAAAGGAGGAAGAAGCACTGCTATTCTTTCATTAAAATTATGCAAACTGTGTTCAATCAGGATGAATTTAGAAAACTCAGTGAAACTTTTAATACTGTTATTAATATTTGATATGACATACTGTTTAATACTGTTACTAATATTTGATATGAAATTATATATGTACTGTTACTAATATATGATGTGAAGTTATATATATACTGCTTAATACTGTTGCTAATATTTGACCTGATAAGTGTATATGTTAACATAGATAACAGAATCCTACCTTTGTATACTAAATTAAAAGGCAACAAATTTTTAAACTAATGGCCAAAAAAAAACAAACTAAGATCTTAGTAATCATCTGTTCCAACTCATAGTTTACAAATAGTATCTCCAGTTGTTTGGAAAAAGCAGAAAATTCAGATCAAAGTCTTTTTTCCTTTATAAATAAGATGGTTTTACTGGATTTTTTTTCCTTAGATTGGTTTCAAAGTTTTAGGAAATTGAGTAGTAGTTATGATTTTCTAATACAAGTCCTTATAATCTATTATCTTGTAAAAGTCTTGTTTTCCTTTAGGCTTTACCCTAAAATCACATTCTTTTAAATAATTTATTTAATGAAATTAATGTAGAATACAATGTTTCTGTGTTTCTCTTTCCTGAAGTGTGAGGAATACTTGACTGATCAGTTCAGCGTTGTGCTGACACACTGCAGCAATGTCAGCCTTCACACATTTCAGAATAAAAATGTAATGTTAAAACATGACTAAATGGGAGAGCATATTTTCTTATTTGAAATATATCTGTAGGCCGGGCACGGTGGCTCACGCCTGTAATCCCAGCACTTTGAGAGGCCGAGGCGGGCAGCTCACAAGGTCAGGAGATCCAGGCCATCCTGGATAACACAGTGAAACCCCGTCTCTACTAAAAATACAAATTAGCCGGGCGTGGTGGTGGGCACCTGTAGTCCCAGCTACTCGGGAGGCTGAGGCAGGAGAATGGTGTGAACCTGGGAGGCAGAGCTTGCAGTGAGCGGAGATCGCGCCACTGCACTCCAGCCGGGGCGACAGAGCGAGAATCTGTCTCAAAAAAAAAAAAAAAAAAAAAAAAGAACTATATCTCTATTAGCCTTTCCTGTCACACATATGCGAGCACATTTCGGTGTGCATAAAGAATCTGACGCAGGTGCTACGTGATAAGAATACGTATGTAAGGATATGTCTTGCCTTTCTGAATGGTGGTGGGAGAGACTGGCATTGTCCTTCTTGAAGAAATAATTTTTGTAACTTTCTGTAGGAAGCACCTGGGACAAGACCGCCAGTGGGCACGGAGGTGAGACTAGACGGGGAGAGGAAGAGAATGTTCTTGTCTCGACTGTCTGCTGCTCTAAAGCATCACTGTTTGAGACATTTACGGTTTCAACCGGATGTAAAACACAGAGTAGATAATGGGGGAAAGAATTCTACACTGATAGACAATGAATCAGGTGACATAACAGCCTTTTTCCTTTCTCTCATTTCTTTGACAGGTTTGCTTCCTCAGGAAAATATCTATGGTTGTTTAATTTTTTTTTTCTGCTCTATTGTAAATACTTTGTAGCTATTTCTCTTTTTTTCTATTCATAAAATAACCATAATTTTGAAAGAATGTCCTTTTAAAAGCAATCAGTTGCTTCAGCGTACAGAAAGAAAATTATTAAAGATACAAACAATTTCTAGAATTACTGGACCGACAGAACTGTTTTGTCAGTTCGTTTTAAAGTTGCTTATTCGGAGTAATGTTTACCTATCTACTGCTGTGGCAACTGTTAAAATAAACAAAGCTCCTTGAGGCAATAAAGAGCATTTAAAACACACTTAGTAGAAATGGAGGTTCTAAACATTTAAGGCACTGTTGCCTAGGCCATTAAGAGTGAGACCTTGTTTGGCCTTGCTAAAGGGATAAAGGAACTGGGAGGGCACATCTTGACGAAAATTTAGCTCTGAGAGCACTTACCTTTAATAGCATAATCTAAAATTACTGCCTTGAGCTACTATAGAATGGTAAATTAAAGTGTGTGTAAACCTCTCTGTGATCATAGTGCAGTAGCAGGAAAATTATTCTATATCTATTGCAACATAAGTATTTTTACAAATGTTATGTGGCCACCTTAACCACTTCATATTTGCAAGAGATTTTCCCCCTTTCTATACTGACACATTGTAAATTGTCAAAGTCAAATCGATCATTTTTCCTACTTCTTGAGTTTTTTCCAAATTGCACACCATGTTTCATCTTTAGAAAATAAAACTCATGAATGAGGCAAGTCCAAGTGTTTACGATTCACATGGCAGTGTTAATGTTTATAAAGCACTTCACTTGATAACTTGTTATCTCAGTTTTTGATTGTGAGTTCTTCAGGCCTGGAAAGGTCTTTTGTTTGGGGAATTACTGTCAGCTCTTGTATAATTCTGGATGGTTAAAACCGGGTACAAATAGTGGAAACTACAGTGCTAAAGCACCTTAGCTAAAGCAAATCATCTTTTTCCTTTAAACACATTGACCTGCATTTTTCTTGTTCTGTCAACGGTAACATTGTTGCTGCCAGAGGATGAAGGTACAGCTCCCTGAGAATCCACCAAGAAAGGTGGGGTATCAGGGGACATTGTGCAGTGAGAATATGGTCGCTCGTTATGAAAAGGAATGAATGTGCTTTAAATGTCTCCAGATCTTGAACAAAGGCAATATCACACTTGATAAAGAAGCAGTTATTGGCTGGGCGCGGTGGCTCACACCTGTAATCCTAGCACTTTGGGAGGCTGAGGCGGGCGGATCATGAGGTCAGGAGTTCAAGACCATCCTGGCTAATACAGTGAAACCCCATCTCTACTAAAAATACAAAAAATTAGCCGGGCATGGTGGCATGCGCCTGTTGTCCCAGCTACTCAGGAGGCTGAGGCAGGAGAATCATTTGAACCCAAGAGGTGGAGGTTGCAGTGAGCCGAGATTGCGCCACTGCACTCCAGCCTGGGTGACAGAGCCAGACTCCGTCTCAAAAGAAAAAAGAAAAAAAAGCAGTTGTTATTTGTCTTCTAAGTCCTTTCTAGCTTGAATGTGATGTGCCATATTGCCAAGTTCAAAGGCATATTTTGCCCTAGATGGAGATAACTCACTTAAATAATAGCATTTAAAGCCCTCGTAGTTTTGGATAACTTTTGGGTAGCATCTTCACATACATCAAGTAAAATTGTGACTGTCATCTGTCAAATGGGATGATTTCAAATGAAAAGTAAGTGAAGCTGGATTTTTGGAGGTGGTTTATTTTTTATTTATTTTATTTATTTTTTAGTTTGTGCACTAGTTATCTATTGCTGCATACAAATTGCTGCATACATTTAGCAGCTTAACAAAACAAACACCATCTCAGAGTTCTTAGGAGTCAGAGCTCCAGGTGTGGCTTGGCTGGATCCTCTGGCGCAGTGTCTCTTGCGGCTGCAATCCAGGGGCACTCAAGTGAGCAAGTTGTCAGAGCAGGACCTGCCTCCAAGCTGACTCGGGTGGCTTTTGGGTGGAAATCTCAGTCCTTTGCCACATGGGCCTCTCTGAAGGACACATGTAGCACAGCAGCTGGCTTCCCGCGGGGTGAGCAAGGGAGAGGGGACGCTCAAGACAAGCCTTAGCCCTTTTGTAGCTTAGCTGTGGAAGTGGTGCCCCAATACTTTTACTGTATTCTGTTCATTATAAGTGAGGCTCTAGCTACAGCCCACACTCAAGAAGAGGTGATTGCACAAATGGATGTGAACACAAGGAGATGGGGACCACTGGGGGTGGTTTTAGAGGCTGCCCACCACCCTGGGCCACCCTTGTCCTCTCCATAGCTTGTTGGACTTTGCTATAAATAATGGTAACTAGAAGGTTGTGATGTGGGAAACCAAGACCAGGCTCTGTTCTCCCGCCTCCGAAGTTAATCATAGGAAATCTTCCTTAATATATGTATTTTGATTGCAAATAATATAAAGCCTTACATAGCAAAGTTATAAAAATTTGAAACAACAACATACACACAGAGCATTTGCCATCATGTTCACAGAGGGCCCTGTGCTAAGTGCAGAGGGTGCGTGAAGGGGTCTGAGGCAATATCACACTTGATAAAGAAGCAGTTGTTGCCTGGGGGCGGTGGCTTATACCTGTAATCCTAGCCCGGCCTTGACCTTACTGAGCCCTTGACATTTCACTGGTGAGAAAGATACACAGAATAAGGATGTGGTATGGTGGTGAGGTCATGCGCTTCTTGAAGACAGCACAGACTCAGGATCCCAACTGCAGTGGTGCAAACCTCAGCCAGGCTACATAGCTGTACCCACTGGGCCTGCTTCTTCACATGTAAAAAGAAATAAAAGACTTTTGTAAAATGATGATAATAACTACAAGAGTTAATTGATGTGAAATGCATAGATCCAGGCTTGACACACAGTAAGCACATTAGTATGAGCTATTACTAACATAAATGAATAGTTACATGCACTATGCATGCTCTTTAAGATGGTACGATCATATGAGCGACTTTTATTCTTCTTTTGACCCAGAAATTCACAGAATTAGGTAATTTTATGTCCAACATGGATTAACATTAAAAAATCTCACCTAGGCTAAAAAAAAGAGAAATGTTCTATTTATTACATTTTTATTTGGGGGCCATGTCAATTGGGGTGATTTTATTGCCACCAGAAATTCTGCATACCTTGATACCCTTCGGTTTCTTTTAGATCAAGCTGTTTTCATTTTGTTTTTATTCATTCATTCATTTTGTAAGCATGATCCCCTACTCTGGAGCAGATACAGTAATGGGTACAGAGATGACAGAGATAACAAAGATTCTACCCTACTGAAGGGCCCCACTGACGTAGAAGTACATGCAAGGGGTGCTGGATGAGACATACGCTTGAGGGGGCACCAGGGACTAAGAAATCTCTTTTGGAGGAGGGTATGGTCCTGGACAGCTTCCAGGAGGGAAAGCATGTGAGCTGTGCAGGAAGATGCCTGATGCAGAAAGGACAGGGCAGATGCAGGTGATGTAGTTTTGCAGTAGCATGGAGCGCAGGATGGGCACGGGTGGGAAATTGGAGCTGCTAGCAGAGCAGGAGCCAGGCAGCCCCAAACCCAGGGGAAGAATGATCACTTCCATGGCCACTCAGAGGGAAAACCAAAGTCCCTGGAGCCCTTGCAAGGCCTGGCATGATCCGGCCTCCTGGAGGCCTCTGCTTGCACACTGGGCTCTTTGGGGCTGTCTTCCATGAGTTGGAAGGGTCAGGCTTGCTTCCAGTTTGCCTGAGTGCTTCTCCTATGGGAATTGACAGGAATCGCTCACTCAGCTCATCACCTCCCTCACCTCTGGGCTTCAACCCCACTTTCCCCTGCAAGCCTCCCTTCCCCTAGGCTGCAGCCTTCCCTTCTCTGGCTGGACTTCTTGTGGACATAGCACTTCCTTTCCAACATACCACATGCTTTGCCTTTGACTATGCCCATTGTTCACTACTGTCTCCCCACCAGAACGTCAGCTCCTAAAGGCAGGGTACAACCTCTCATTTCCGTTTTGCTCTCTGATGTAGCCCAAACACCTGGGACAACGCCCATCACACAGTGTGTGCTCACTACATGTTTGTTGGCAGATGAATGACCAAATGTCTCTACAATGTTCTGTAAAAGACTTCAACTCTGGATGAGAAATAAGCAGGAGAGAAAAAGCAGCTGGAAAGAGAATCCGAGCTTGTGTTCTTGTTCTTGTTCTTGTAGATCACCTATATTTGCCTGTCACTCCAATCTGTGGTGTGAACATTTCTTTCTGCTTTGAATCTTTAAGAAAGGAGGTTGGGATGTGGGGACTGGTGTAGAAAGCAACAAATATGTGCATGACTCCTTTGGGATAAAAAGAACTTCTTTTCGATTCCTGTTCTCTTCTCCCATGCATTTTGCTTTATTGCATTTTTATTGCAATAAAATTATTGCATTTTTATTGCAATAAAATTATTGCATTTTGCTTCTTTCCTCGCTGACTTCTAGAATCAGCCATGGAAGCAGGCACCACGGGTTCTAATGCAGACCCTTGCCTGGAGTGTGCTATGCTCCTGTTGTCCGCATTCTGAGATTAGTGCTTCTTGATCTGGTCTTCTTGTCTGGGTACCTGTCACTCGCATCCTGATGTGTCCCCTCAGCCTGGACTGCGCCCTAGTCCCTGATGCCCAGCACTTCTGTGACCAGGAGCACTTAGGCCCAGTATGTTCCCTGGCGTCCTCTGCTCAGTCTCCCGGGCCTCCCCTTCTTGCTTCCAGCTTCCTGGTTGTGGCAGCATGTTCACTGCACTTCCATAGGTTGACTTCCTTCCTTCTGCGAGGGCCTGCAAGGACATCCTTACCGGCAGTCATGACAGTCTAGTCTCCCTGTTGCAGTGGACTTCTTTTGTGAAAACCTTTCCCTTTGTGAAGCTAGGCTTTCCTGGTTTTTCTCATATCCGTCTCGAATTTTTCTGCTGCTTTTTTCTTTCCTACTTGCCAGTTTGCTTGCCCCCTCTCATCCCACATGTAGGCAGAGCTAAGACAAACACCTGCCTCATTTGTGCCTCTCTTTAGTGTTCTTTCCTTCAGAGAGTTCATTTTTTCTTATTATTTCAACAAACATCTCTGTTCAGGGCTTGATCTCCATGCCCCTTGATACTCACCAAGCAGGAATGTTGACAGTCTGTGGGGTTGGTCCCCTAAGATTATAGTGCTGTATTTTTACTGTACTTTTTCTGTATTTAGATATGTTTAGATACATAAATCCTTACCATTGTATTACAGTTGCCTATAGTATTCAGCACAGTAACATATGCTGCATAGGTTTTTGGCCTAGGAGCAGTAGGCTACACCATATTGTCTAGGCGTGCAGTAGGGCATACCATCTCTGTTTATGTAAGCACACAGTTCCCACAAGGACAAAACTACCTAACAATGCATTTCTCAGAGCATATTGCTGTTGCTAAGAGGTCCATGACTGTATTTGTGTCTTCTTCAATTTCTATTATCAATGTTTTATATTCTTCCATTTATAGGTCTTTCACCTCCTTGGTTAGATTTATTTCTAAGTATTATTTGTAGCTATTGTGAATGGGATTTTTAAAATTTCTTTTTCAGGTAGTTCATTGTTAGCATATAGCAAATACTACTGATTTTCTTGTGTTGATTTTGTATTTTGAAACTTTACTGAATTAATTAGTTCTAACAATTTTTTGGTTGAATCTTTAGGGTTTTCTTAATATAAGATCATGTCATCTGCAAACACAAATTTGCTTTGCCTCTTCCTTTCCAATTTTGATGTATTGATTTCTTTTTCTTGCCTAATTCCTCTGTCTAGGACTTCCCGTACCACATTGAATGGAAGTGTCAAGAGTAGGCATCCTTGTCTTGATTCTGGTCTTAAAAGAAAAGCTTTAAATTGTCATTGTTGAGTGTGATTTTAGCTGTGTGTGTGTTACATATGGCCTTTATTGTGTTGAAGTCCATTTCTTCTATATGTAATTTGTTGAGAATTTTTACCATGAAGGGTGTTGAATTTTGTCAGATAGTTTTTCTGCATCTTTTGAGAAGATATATGGCTTTTGTTCTTCATTCTGTTAATGTGGTGTATCACATTGACAGCTATAGGTATGTTGAACCATTCTTGCATCCCTGGGATAAAGCCCACTTGATCATGATGAAAGAGCCTTTTAATGCATTGCCGAGTGGGGTTTGCTTGCATTTTGTTGAGGACTTGTGCATCTGTGTTCATCAAGGACACTGGCCTGTAATTTTCTTTCCTTGTATTATCCTTGTCTGGTTTTGGTATCAGGGTAGTGATGACCACATAGGATGACTTTGCAAGTATTCCCTCTTCTTTAATTTTCTTGGAAGAATTTGAGAAGAATTGATATTATTTCTCCTTAAATGTTTGGTAGAATTCATGAGGTCCTGGGCTTTTATTTATTTATTCATTTATTTTTGAGGGGAGACTTTTTATCACCAATTCCAATCTCCTTACTTTTTACTAGTCTGCTCAGATTTTTTATTTCTTCATGATTCCATCATGGTAGGTTGTATATTGCTAGGAGTTTATTCATTTCTTATAGGTTATCCAGTTTATTGATGTATAATTGCTCATAGAAATCTCTTATAATCCTTTATACTCATGTGAAATCAGTGGTAATGTCTCCTCTTTCATTTCTAATCTTAATTTTTTGCATCTTCTGTCTTCTTCTGAGTCTAAGGTTTGTGGATTTTATTTCTTTTTAAAAAACCAACTCATAGTTTTGTTGGCCTTTTCTATTGGTTTTCTATTGTCTGTTTCATTTGTTTCTGCTCTGATCTTTATTATTTCTTTCCTTCTACCAACTTTGGGCTTGGTTAGCTTTTCTTTTTCTTGTTCCTTGAGGTGTAATGCTAGGTTGTTTGAGATCTTTCTTCTTTTTTATGTAAGCATTTATTGCTATAAGCTTCTCTCTTAGAACTGCTTTTGCTGGATTCCATAAGTTTTGGTATGTTCTGTGTCCAATTTTGCTAATCCCAAGGTGTTTTCTAATCTCCCTTTTACTTTCTTACTTTCTTCTTTGACTCATTGACTGTTTAGGAGCGTGTTGTTTAATTTCCGTGTATTTGCAAATTTTCTGAAATTCCTCCTGTTTTTGATTTCTAGTTTTGTACCATTGTGGTTGGAAAAGACACTTGATATGATTTCAGTCTTCTTAAAATTGTTGAGACTTATTTTGTGACCTAACTTATGCTCTATTCTGAGAATCCTCCATGTGTGCTTAAGAAGAATGTGTATTCTGCCGGGCGCGGTGGCTCACGCCTGTAATCCCAGCACTTTGGGTGGCCAAGGCAGGCGGATCACGAGATCAGGAGATCGAGACCATCCTGGCTAACACAGTGAAACCCCATCTCCACTAAAAATACGAAAAATTAGCCGGGCGTGTGGCAGATGCCTGTAGTCCCAGTTACTCAGGAGGCTGAGGCAGGAGAATGGCGTGAACCCGGGAGGCGGAGCTTGCAGTGAGCTGAGATTGTGCCACTGCACTCCAGCCTGGGGGACAGAGCAAGACTCCGTCTCAAAACAAACAAACAAACAAACAAACAAACAAACAAAAAAAGAATGTGTATTCTGCTGCTGTTGGATAGAATGTTCTGTATGTGTCTGTTAGATTCATTTGGTCAAAAATGTAGTTTAAGTCTGATGTTTTCTTATTAATTTTCTGTCTGGATAATCTGTCCATTTGTAAAAATGGATATTGAGGTCCCTGCTATTATTACATTGTAGTCTATCTCTTCATTTATATCCATTGATATTTGCTTTATATATGTAGATGTTCCAATCTTGGGTGCATATATATTTACAACCATTACAATTGATTCCTCTACTTCTTTGTCTCATTTTACAGTTCTTAACTTAAAGTCTATTTTATCTGATATAAGTCTAGCTATCCCTGCTGTCTTTTGGTTTTCATTTGCATAGAATATCTTTTTCCATCCTTTCACCTTCAGTCTCTGTGTATTCTTAAATGTGAAGTGAGTTTCTTGCAGGCAGCATATACTTGGGTCTTTAAAAAATTCTTTCATCCAAGCTATGTCTTTTGATTGGATAATTTAATCCATTTACATTCAAGATAATTTTTTTTTTCTTAAAGAAAGTATGCTTACGTTTGCCTTTTATTGCTAGATTTCTCCATTGGCCTAATAGGGCCTAATGGAGGAAAAAATGTTCTTTTTTATTTTTATATATTTAGGGGGTACAAGTGCAGTTTTGTTACATAGATATATTGCCTAGTAGTGAAGTCTGGGCTTTTAGTGTAACCATCACCTAATAGTATACATTGTATTAAGGTAATCATTGGTAGCTAAGGACTTACTACTGTCATTTTGTTTTGTTATTTTCTGACTGTTTTGTACTTCAGTTTGTTCATTTCTTTCTCTCTTGCTGTATTCCTTTGTGATTTGGTGATTTTCTCTAGTGGTGTGCTTCGATTTTGTACTTTTTGTCTACTTTGTATCTACTATAGGTTTTTGCTTTGTGGTGACCATGAGGCTTACATAAAGCATTTTATAGTATCACAGAGTATTTTAAACTGATAGCAACTTAACTTTAATCATATATAAAAAGTCTGCACTAGGCCAGATGAGGTGGCTCACGCCTGTAATCCCATCACTTTGGGAGGCTGAGGTGGGCAGATTACCCGAGGTCAAGAGTTCAAGACCAGCCTGGCCAACATGGCGAAACCCCGTCTCTACCAAAAATATAAAAATTAGCCAGGCGTGGTGGGGTGCACCTGTAATCCCAGCTACTTGGGAGGCTGAGGCAGGAGAATCACTTGAACCCAGGAGGCAGAGGTTGCAGTGAGCTGAGATCATGCCATTGCACTCCAGCCTAGGCAACAGGGCAAAACTCAGTCACAAACAAAAAAACAAAAAGTCTGCACTTTTATAGTCCACCCCCAATAACATTTTATGTGTTTGGTGTCACAATTTACATCTTTTTATACTATGTATCCCTTAAATTATTGTAGCTATTATTATTTTCTTTTACCTATTGTAGCAATTATTATTGTCTTTTACCTTCAGATTTCTTGGTTAGATTTTAAGACCAGTGATGATGTATTTTAATTATCTGTTTCTCGTCATGCTCAACACAGTGATGAACATAGAATAAATACCTAATTTATTACTGTTTAATTGACATATCTATTCAGGGAGTGACACTGTTTGATCCAGTGACATCTGAGACCATCTTTTGTTATGCACCCCTGGTTTTGTCAACCTGCCTTTGTTAATGATCTTCTCACTCTCTTCTCTCTTCCCACCCACAGCATGTGCATTCCGATACAATGGGCTCTCCTTTGTCTACCTTATCTACCTCTTGCTCATTCCTCTGTTCTCAGAACCAACAAAAACGACGATGCAAGGTAAGAGAATTTTGTTATTGTATACCACAGAGTTATACAGTCTGAATGTATTTTGCTGGGCTCCTTGGGATGGCCTTTATCTAATGGCAGAGATGTTATCTATGCAGCAGGGCTAGTATGGCATGGAGTGGGTGTCAAACATCTTAAGAACTACACTAAGTAGAGCTGTATAGAAGTTGTTTGTGATGCATGTTTGTCACTTACACAGTTAACAAATTCCCTATTAGGGCTTCATAGTAAGCATGGCAGTATCACTGGAATGTTTTGGCTAGTTAACACTAACTCAAAGTATTGTCAATAAAATAAGACAAATGGCATGACAACATTGGTACATGCATTTGTCTTTTGGGTTGTGCGGAGAGTGTGGTGGCAATTGGAAGAGGCCGAGCAGTATTTGACATTTCTGAGCCATTTACAGGAGAATGCGGTAGGAAGCTTGGTCCCAGCCATAACTTCGTACATTAGTTGAGGTTTCTTAAATATGTCTCAATAACATAATGAAAGAGAATAATTTGATTTGAAGATGTAGTTCGTCAAGTGTGTTTCTGCAACACTTCAGCTGCCATTCTGGTTACTCTATAAGAACCTGAAGCCATGGAATATAAAGTGGTGACTATAATTTCTGAGGCTCTAATTAGGAAACATGCTCTGGTTTGTGAATTTTTCAACTTGAAGTTCTGTCACAAGTATTAAAATTAAACCACACTGAGTTAATTTAGTAAACTGTCTTTTTTTCAAAACTCTACCGTTATGAGAAGTACAGCCTGTGCCAAATGTCGTAGGTGAGTGCAATGGCCGTATGTTTACATGAAAGGAAAAGGAAGTTGTTTGACCCCATCTATGGAGTGGTGTGGGAAAGGTCACTGGTGATTTCCTTGTTAGTGATGAACTCTTTAGAAAAAGAAGTAAAGACCACGGTGTACACAGAACAACAAATAATGACTCTGTCTTTCCCATTCTCCCTCATTCTCTGTAAACTTCATAAGGCATGTTATGATCATTCATCATAGTAGTTATGACTGCAGATGGCATGTTGATTTTCCTGTCTCTAAATAACAGTAATTCTAAGTCACCTAAATCCTTAATACACAATGCATATAAAGGGTAGAGAAATGTGAGTTTATGCAAATCCTTATAAAACTAAAAATACATTGTTAATGAGACCCCACCCACCACAGCCTCATTCCTAAAGGAATTAGCATAAACAGAATAGTTTCCGGCCTGAGAAACAAGATTATAGCATACAGGCAACTACTATTCTATGGTTTGGAGCTCCTTTTCCAAAGAAAGAAGGTTGTGTGTGCATTCACAATAAAGTGCTTTAAAAATGACTACCTTTATATATCCAATTAAGCTACCTATCACTTTTACATCAGTGTGGCCCTTTATTGTTTTATTTGGAAATCAAGTAACTGGGATTTCCCCCTACATACTTCTGTGACAACCCCTGACATTTTCTTTTTCCCAAACTAACCAGCCCTGAATATGCAGCAATGTCAGACGTGCCAAACAGTTGATGTTTTATGGACATCAGTTCATACTCAGATGTGCCAGGGACTGACACTATCAGGGACATCATAGGTGAAACATAAAATCAAAAGGAAAAAACTTAATCCTCTCTGCATAAAGAAATATCATGAAGTAACAAAATGTTACAAGGTCAGTGCACAAACAGAGCACAAACAGGTGCACAGGCTTCTGCTGGCACTGCTCGTGGTAAAAGAGGAGGGAAGAAGGAGTTGGAAAGGAAAATCCACACACATCCTTCCAGTGAGCATCTGAAAGCAGCATTCAGATGACTTATTTTCCTCTTTCTCCATTTAGCACCAAGAACCATGACTAATATTCAACATAACCTCATTTATCTGTTTGTTTATATAGTTGCAGAGGGGCTCCAAGCAAGGATATCACATTTTTTTCTGAACATGTAGGCAGAACACATGCGTTTCTAAAATCTGTGTTTTGAGGCATCTTGTGTTAGACCAAGCTTGTCCATCCTGGGACCCAGGACAGTTTTGAATGTGGCCCAACACAAATTTCCAAAGTTTCTTAAAACAATATGAGATTTATGCTAGGACTTTTTTTTTTTTTGCTCATCAGATATCATTAGTGTTAGTGTTTCGTGTGGCCCAAGACAATTCTTCTTCCAATGTGGCCAGGGAAGTCAAAAGATTAGACACCCTGGTTAGACATTACTTGTGGTGCAAGGTCCTGTGTGGTGCATGATGGATCTGGAAGAGTGAATGCAGCATGGCTTTCTAGGGAAAACTCAGGTTCAAGCATACTCAGACTTTCCAGTGTGTGTTAATACACATTCTGTGAATTGTATGAAAGTACACTGGCAAACCGAAGGGACTGTCAGCAAGTCCTGCACTCCCTGCTCCCAGGCAGCCTGCAGCTGAAACAATAAGTTTGAATCAGCCTTAGGAGCCTGTTAGGCCACCATATATTGCTGGCAGGATGTGCTAATGCAGACCCCACCTGAACTGGAAGTGGGATTCATACATGTAAGCATGGCTCCGTGGCCCTCTGCCCACCATTTGGTCTGATGAGGTTTTTTTCTTGTGTGACTATTTTTCCAATGTGTATATCCATAGAGGTAGGTGCCCAGGATGTGGAGAATATTAGTCTCATAACTTAGAAGGTGGACCTTTGATGTCATTCTTGGGGCAGTCTTTTTTTTATTATTATACTTTAAGTTTTAGGGTACATGTGCACAACGTGCAGGTTAGTTACATATGTATACATGTGCCATGTTGGTGTGCTGCACCCATTAACTCGTCATTTAACATTAGGTATATCTCCTAATGCTATCCCTCCCCCCTCCCCCCACCCCACAACAGTCCCCGGTGTGTGATGTTCCCCTTCCTGTGTCCATGTGTTCTCATTGTTCAATTCCCACCTATGAGTGAGGACATGTGGTGTTTGTTTTTTTGTCCATGTGATAGTTTGCTGAGAATGGTGGTTTCCAGCTTCATCCATGTCCCTACAAAGGACATGAACTCATCCTTTTTTATAATATGCTGCATATAATATAATACTGCATAGTATTCCATGGCATATATGTGCCACATTTTCTTAATCCAGTCTATCATTGTTGGACATTTGGTTTGGTTCCAAGTCTTTGCTATTGTGAATAGTGCCACAATAAACATACATGTGCATGTGTCTTTATAGCAGCATGATTTATAATCCTTTGGGTATATACCCAGTAATGCGATTGCTGTGTCAAATGGTATTTCTAGTTCTAGATCCCTGAGGAATTGCCACACCGACTTCCACAATGGTTGAACCAGTTTACAGTCCCACCAACAGTGTAAAGGTGTTCCTATTTCTCCATATCCTCTCCAGCACCTGTTGTTTCCTGACTTTTTAATGATTGCCATTCTAACTGGTGTAAGATGGTATCTCGTTGTGGTTTTGATTTGCATTTATCTGATGGCCAGTGATGATGAGCATTTTTTCATGTGTCTTTTGGCTGCATAAATGTCCTCTTTTGAGAAGTGTCTGTTCATGTCCTTCGCCCACTTTTTGATGGGGTTGTTTGTTTTTTTCTTGTAAATTTGTTTGTGTTCATTGTAGATTCTGGATATTAGCCCTTTGTCAGGTGAGTAGATTGCAAAAATTTTGTCCCATTCTGTAGGTTGCCTGTTCACTCTGATGGTAGTTTCTTTTGCTGTGCAGAGGCTCTTTAGTTAAATTAGATTCCATTTGTCAATTTTGGCTTTTGTTGCCATTGCTTTTGGTGTTTTAGACATGAAGTCCTTGCCCATGCCTATGTCCTGAATGTTATTGCCTAGGTTTTCTTCTAGGGTTTTTATGGTTTTAGGTCTAACATTTAAGTCTTCAATCCATCTTGAATTAATTTTTGTATAAAGTGTAAGGAAGGGATCCAGTTTCAGCTTTCTACATATGGCTAGCCAGTTTTCCCAGCACCGTTTATTAAATAGGTAATCCTTTCCCCATTTCTTGTTTTTGTCAGCTTTGTCAAAGATCAGATGGTTGTAGATATGCGGCATTATTTCTGAGGGCTCTGTTCTGTTCCATTGGTCTATATCTCTGTTTTGGTACCAGTACCATGCTGTTTTGGTTACTGTAGCCTTGTAGTATAGTTTGAAGTCAGGTAGCATGATGCCTCCAGCTTTGTTCTTTTGGCTCAGGATTGACTTAGCAATGCGGGCTCTTTTTTGGTTCCATATGAACTTTAAAGTAGTTTTTTCCAATTCTGTGAAGAAAGTCATTGGTAGCTTGATGGGGATGGCATTGAATCTATAAATTACCTTTGGCAGTATGGCCATTTTCACGATATTGATTCTTCCTACCCATGAGCATGGAATGTTCTTCCATTTGTTTGTATCCTCTTTTATTTCATTGAGCAGTGGTTTGTAGTTCTCCTTGAAGAGGTCCTTCACGTCCCTTGTAAGTTGCATTCCTAGGTATTTTATTCTCTTTGAAGCAATTGTGAATGGGAGTCCACTCATGATTTGGCTCTCTGTTTGTCTGTTATTGGTGTATAAGAATGCTTGTGATTTTTGCACATTGATTTTGTATCCTGAGACTTTGCTGAAGTTGCCTATCAGCTTAAGGAGATTGTGGGCTGAGACAATTCGGTTTTCTAGATATACAATCATGTCATCTGCAAACAGGGACAATTTGACTTCCTCTTTTCCTAATTGAATACCCTTTATTTCCTTCTCCTGCCTGATTGCCCTGGCCAGAACTTCCAACACTATGTTGAATAGGAGTGGTGAGAGAGGGCATCCCTGTCTTGTGCCAGTTTTCAAAGGGAATGCTTCCAGTTTTTGCCCATTCAGTATGATATTGGCTGTGGGTTTGTCATAGATAGCTCTTATTATTTTGACATATGTCCCATCAATACCTAATTTATTGAGAGTTTTTAGCATGAAGCGTTGTTGAATTTTGTCAAAGGCCTTTTCTGCATCTATTGAGATAATCATACGGTTTTTGTCATTGGTTCTGTTTATATGATGGATTATGTTTATTGATTTTCGTATGTTGAACCAGCCTTGCATCCCAGGGATGAAGCTCACTTGATCATGGTGGATAAGCTTTTTATGTGCTGCTGGATTCGGTTTGCTAGTATTTTATTGAGGACTTCTGCATCGATATTCATCAGGGATATTGGTCTAAAATTCTCTTGTTTTGTTGTGTCTCTGCCAGGCTTTAGTATCAGGATGATGCTGGCCTCATAAAATGAGTTAGAGAGGATTCCCTCTTTTTTGATTGGAATAGTTTCAGAAGGAATGGTACCAGCTCCTCCTTGTACCTCTGGTAGAATTCGGCTGTGAATCCATCTGGTCCTGGACTTTTTCTGGTTGGTAAGCTATTAATTATTGCCTCAATTTCAGAGCCTGTTATTGGTCTATTCAGAGATTCAACTTCTTCCTGGTTTAGTCTTGGGAGGGTGTATGTGTCAAGGAATTTATCCTTTTCTTCTAGATTTTCTAGTTTATTTGCATAGAGGTGTTTATAGTATTCTCTGATGGTAGTTTGTATTTCTGTGGGATCGGTGGTGATATCCCCTTTGTCATTTTTTTATTGCATCTATTTGATTCTTCTCTCTTTTCTTCTTTATTAGTCTTGCTAGCGGTCTATCAATTTTGTTGATCTTTTCAAAAAACCAGCTCCTGGATTCATTGATTTTTTTGAAGGGTTTTTCGTGTCTCTATCTCCTTCAGTTCTGCTCTGATCTTAGTTATTTCTTGCCTTCTGCTAGCTTTTGGATGTGTTTGCTCTTGCTTCTCTAGTTCTCTTAATTGTGATGTTAGGGTGTCAATTTTAGAACTTTCCTGCTTTCTCTTGTGGGCATTTAGTGCTATAAATTTCCCTCTACACACTCCTTTGAATGTGTCCCAGAGATTCTGGTACGTTGTGTCTTTGTTCTTGTTGGTTTCAAAGAACATCTTTATTTCTGCCTTCATTTTGTTATTTACCCAGTAGTCATTCAGGAGCAGGTTGTTCAGTTTCCATGTAGTTGTGTGGTTTTGAGTGAGTTTCTTAATCCTGAGTTCTAGTTTGATTGCACTGTGGTCTGAGAGACAGTTTGTTATAATTTCTGTTCTTTTACATTTGCTGAGGAGTGCTTTACTTCCAACTATGTGGTCAATTTTGGAATAAGTGTGGTGTGATGCTGAGAAGAAGGTATATTCTATTGATTTGGGGTGGAGAGTTCTGTAGATGTCTATTAGGTCCACTTGGTGCAGAGCTGAGTTCAATTCCTGGATATCCTTGTTAACTTTCTGTCTCATTGATCTGTCTAATGTTGACAGTGGGGTGTTAAAGTCTCCCATTATTGTGTGGGAGTCTAAGTCTCTTTCTAGGTCTCTAAGGACTTGCTTTATGAATCTGGGTGCTCCTGTATTGGGTGCATATATATTTAGGGTAGTTAGCTCTTCTTGTTGAATTGATCCCTTTGCCATTATGTCTTTGTCTCTTTTGATCTTTGTTGGTTTAAAGTCTGTTTTATCAGAGACTAGGATTGCAACCCCTGCCTTTTTTTGTTTTCCATTTGCATGGTAGATCTTCCTCTATCCCTTTATTTTGAGCCTATGTGTGTCTCCGCACGTGAGATGGGTTTCCTGAATACAGCACACTAATGGGTCTTGACTCTTTATCCAGTTTGCCAATCTGTGTTTTTAATTGGAGCATTTAGCCCATTTGCATTTAAGGTTAGTATTGTTATGTGTGAATTTGATCCTGTCATTATGATGTTAGCTGGTTATTTTGCTTGTTAGTTGATGCAGTTTCTTTCTAGCATCGATGGTCTTTCTAGCATACAATTTCGCATGTTTTTGCAGTGGCTGGTACTGGTTGTTCCTTTCCATGTTTAGTGCTTCCTTCAGGAGCTCTTGTGGGGTAGGCCTGGTGGTGATGAAATCTCTCAGCATTTGCTTGTGTGTGAAGTATTTTATTTCTCCTTCACTTATGAAGGTTAGTTTGGCTGGATATGAAATTCTGGGTTGAAAATTCTTTTCTTTAAGAATGTTGAATATTGCCCCCCACTCTCTTCTGGCTTGTAGAGTTTCTGCCGAGAAATCAGCTGTTAGTCTGATGGGCTTCCCTTTGTGGGTAACCCAACCTTTCTCTCTGGCTGCCCTTAACATTTTTTCCTTCATTTCAACTTTGGTGAATCTGACAATTATGTGTCTTGGAGTTGCTCTTCTCGAGAAGTATCTTTGTGGCATTCTCTGTATTTCCTGAATTTGAATGTTGGCCTGCCTTGCTAGATTGGGGAAGTTCTTCTGTATAATATCCTGCAGAGTGTTTTCGAACTTGGTTCCATTCTCCCTGTCACTTTCAGGTACACCAATCAGACATAGTCCCATATTTCTTGGAGGTTTTGTTTGTTTCTTTTTATTCTTTTTTCTCTAAACTTCTCTTTTTGCTTCATTTCATTCATTTCATCTTCCATCACCAATACCCTTTCTTCCAGTTGATCAAATCAGCTACTGAAGCTTGTGCATTCATCACGTAGTTCTCCTGCCTTGGTTTTCAGCTCCATCAGGTCCTTTAAGGACTTCTCTGCACTGGTTATTCTAGTTAGCCTTTCGTCTAATTTTTTTTCAAGGTTTTTCACTTCTTTGCCATGTTTTCGAACTTCCTCCTTTAGCTCAGAGTAGTTTGATCATCTGAAGTCTTCTTCTCTCAACTTGTCAAAATCATTCTCCGTCCAGCTTTGTTCCATTGCTGGTGAGGAGCTGCGTTCCTTTGGAGGAGGAGAGGCGCTCTGATTTTTAGAGTTTTCAGTTTTTCTGCTGTTTTTTCCCCAACTTTGTGGTTGGTCTTTGATGATGGGGTTTTGGTGTGAATGTCCTTTCTGTTTGTTAGTTTTCCTTCTAACAGTGAGGACCCTCAGCTGCAGGTGTGTTGGAGTTTGCTGGAGGTCCACTCCAGACTCTGTTTGCCTGGGTATCAGCAGCGGAGGCTGCAGAACAGTGGATACTGGTGAGCAGCAAATGTTGCTGTCTTGGGGCAGCCTTAAACATAAAATTCCAGTCTCTCCACTGTTCTGTAGACCGGGGCAGTCTTTAACATAAAATTCCAGTCTCTCCACTGTTCTGTAGACCAGGGCTATCCACTGTTTTGCTCTCAGTGCCGTCAACAGGACAAAGAATATCTGAGTGTTATTAGATGCTTTCCCATGCTTTAAGCTGATGATTTGTTGCAAAGTGTTATATACTACTGTGCTATAGAAGAAAGAAGATGATCAGCAGTTAGTTATATGACAAAATGTGAAAGAATTTTGTTTTTAAAAATGCTTGTAGGCTCAGTACACTTAACTGGTGGGTATTGTCTGATTAGTGAGGGCTGCAACTTACAGAATCATGGATTTTTAAAGTTGGAACAGCTTTTAGGAGTTATCAAGTGTATTGCAGCAACCAGTGGTGGAATATTCTACAATAGCCACGTTGACTGGTCACTTGGTTTCTTCTTAGATATTAATGGTACCAGGGAGCTATCTGTGGCCCTGGGAAGTCTATAGTATTATCAGACAGTTCTTTCTTGAATCAACCTGAAATCCACCTCCCTGCAAATCCAAGCTATTGTTTCCAACTTAAAGCAGCAAAGAAAGAGTTAACAGAGAACCAGAAAATCACTTTACAATACTGTTGTGAAGGGAATTATCAAAACACAGGGATTTGACTAAATGACTTCCTGTTTTTAGAAATCTGGGCTTTTAGAATTCTTGATTTGCTGTTTCAGATCTTGATGTGTGTAATTTCCTCAGTAGGTAAGGCCCCAACTAGCAATCAGGAATCACTCTAAGCTTTTTAAAAAGAGAACATTAAACAGAAAGGATTGGTTACTGAAGGGGATGGAAGATTTAGGAAGCCAAAAGGAATGTTGAAGCAACTGGAACATTGTCAAGGCAGGAAGGCTGGGGGGAGCCAAAGGGGCAGCATGAACAGAGCTCAAGAACGAGGGCCATCCAGGAGCCGCTAGACCCTCAGGAGAACGTCCAGAAATGGCACTCTGTGCAACCAGATCTTGCCTGGGCCTCTTCACTGTCAGCTGTGTCCATCAGCTGTGAACATCCCAAGCTAGTCATTAGTTAAGTACCCGCCATTTATCCAATGTCCTCTCCCTTCAGTCTTCATTCAATGCACAGAATATTCCTAGTTACTCACAGATGTGATTTATGGACTGATAGTTGTTCCTGCTGAAACCAACTGAAAAGGGCTCTGGACAATTTCAGAATCAAAAACGAAGAATTTATGATCTGTTGCATGACTGGAGGAAGCATCTATCCTAGGTTTGTGGGTAGGACCTCCATGGACACCTGGAAAGGCTAATGGACACAGCTGACCGTGAAGAGGCCCAGGCGAGGCCTGGTTGTACATAGAGCCATTTCTGGACCTTCTCCTGAAGGTCTGGCAGCTCCTGGATGGCCCTCGTTCTTGAGCTCTTCTCATGACCCTCCCTGGCTCCCTGCAGCCTTCCTGCCTTGTTGATGTTCCAGTTGCTTCAACATTCCTTTTGGTCCATCCCCTTCAGTAACCAATCCTCTCTATTTAATGTTCTCTTTTCAAAATGCTTAGAGTGATTCCTGATTTCTGGTTGGGGCCTCACCTACTGAGATAATTACACACTTGAAGATCTGAAATAGCAAATCAAGAATTCTAAGAGCCTAGATTTCTAAAAACTTAGCTCCATCCACACTGACTTCCTCTCGAGGCTCTTCTCTCTGTGAGAATTTATTCTGAAGAGCTGTGTGCAGTGGATGCTATGGAGTGATTTGGGACTGAGCCTCCCATTCCCAGCAGCTGGGAGGTGTTTCCTTGACCACTGTCAGCAAAATCCCTCCCTGGGAATTGGGGGTGGCTGAAGGGAGCTGCTTTACACAGACTTCTCCTCCCCGGCCAGAGGCAGCCTTGACCCAATGACCACTCAGCACAGGGTGCTGAGGCCTCAAAGCTGGAAAGTCTCTGAAGGGCTGTGGCAGCTCCAGAGCATCCCAGCAGCTGAGGCCCCCACTGCAAGAGCATGACAATCTGATCTGTCTCTCTGTGGGGTCTGGATTTCCTCACTCCCTGCCAGGTATCCCTGCAAGGGAATTGCCCCATAACCCTCCTGCCCCAGGAATCCATCTCAGCCTCTGTTGCTGGGGAACCAGATCTCGGACGGTCTTTGAAGCAGGGACCTTTGTCCCTGATGGAGCTCGAGGGCAGAGGAGTCAGCATAGAGGTGGTGGGACCTTGACACAGAAGTGGCTATCACACCCAGCAAAGGGCGCACACAACGGGGAAGGGTGCACACACTCGGCCAGATGCTGCAGCCCAGGCCCAGTGCGGCTCAGAGGCCCAGCCTGCAACTGACTTGACCTGGGCCTGGGTGTCACTTGTTTTGGTCAAGTTTTCCCCCACTGCAACTGGAGACCCAAATCCCTCAGGGTTATTAGGCTTTGTGGGGATCAAATAAGCAGACATAATTTAAAACAAAATATAAAATTACTACACAAATAGTCACTGTTATTAGTTGTAGAATTCACCCTAGTTTGAATTGGTACCTCTGTGCTGTCACAGCTCCCTTTGCCTGGAATTCTCTTCCCCAGATTTTGAATGATGGTCTCCTCCCAGAATTCAGGTTTATCTTAGATGTACCTCCTTAAAACCTCTTCCCTCACCCCCTTAACTAAAGCTGACATACCCACATTTATTTTTCATGTTATGAGCAGGTTTTATTTTTCTCGGTATTTATACCTTTCCAAAATTATTTGTGCAACAAATCCATAGCAAGAGCTGGAGTTGCACACCCTGACACTCAGCTCTTTTATTTCCCCCCTTGATTCTACCTGCAAACCTCCTCTGTGGGGCGACACTGCCCCTGCCCCTTGGTGAAATTCTTTTTTTTTTTTTTTTTTTTTTTTTTTTTGAGACAGAGTCTCGCTCTTTCGCCCAGGCTGGAGTGCAGTGACACGATCTCGGCTCACTGCAAGCTCTGCCTCCCGGGTTCACGCCATTCTCCTGCCTCAGCCTCCCGAGTAGCTGGGACTACAGGCGCCTGCCACCACGCCCGGCTAATTTTTTGTGTTTTTAGTAGAGACGGGGTTTCACCGTGTTAGCCAGGATAGTCTTGATCTCCTGACCTCGTGATCTGCCCGCCTCGGCCTCCCAAAGTGCTGGGATTACAGGTATGAGCCACCGTGCCTGGCTGCCCCTCGGTGAAATGCTAAGCAGTCCCCAGTGCTTCTGCCCTCCAGTTTCTCAGGCAGGAGTGCCTCATCAGTCTAGCAAGTCCCCCACACCCCAGGATCATCTCATCCATGCTCCTCTCCCTGGGCTTGGCATTCTCTCAACCGTATCCAACTCTCAGTTTTCCCAACACTGATTCTTTCATATCTCCACAGGGTGGGGGCTATGGGTTGAAAATAAATATTCTTTTTCGCAGTGTTCACTGGAGAATGAGGGAGTGTTTGGCAGGAAGCCTTGGTTCCTCAGCCTTTTAGGAGCATCTCACTGTAAACCAAGTCAGGGTTTTATGTTAATACATTTATGTAGAATGTCTTTCCCTTCCAGTATATAAACATCAAGATGGCAAGGATATGCTTTTTTGCCCGAAGGTTGCCTGATGTATATAGCAGGCATTCGTTCAGTAAATATTTGTAGAATGAATGAATTTTATTTCTAGTGTCTAGGATTTTAGACGAACGTATGAAACTAACTCTAGTCCTATGCTTATGTCAATCTTCATAATAGCAAACATCAGAGAATAGTTATTGCATGCAGCAGTCCTCTGGAGACAGAAGCTTAGGATATCATAAGCCATGGGATTTGGCTTTTAGATTTAATTAGGATTGCAGGATCATGAGTAATTAAAGAAATTAAGACTCTTAAAAATGTTTTATGCTTTCGCTTACAAGGATGGGCATTTTATTTAAGTATGTAATACTGTAGGGAAGGAGATGAACATTTTCTTGCTCTTCACAAAC
This sequence comes from Gorilla gorilla gorilla, assembly GCF_029281585.2. NCBI lineage: Eukaryota > Metazoa > Chordata > Mammalia > Primates > Hominidae > Gorilla > Gorilla gorilla. The sequence goes on from NC_073241.2 coordinate 39,189,288, forward strand.
TGTGCCTTCCATTAGGATTGAGATTGTCCTGCATTAAATTTATTAACTAATGTATAATTAACTTCAGGTCAGGTCGCCCAAGAATTGCAAACTAATGAGGTATTACGGTTTTTGTTTATTTGTTTATTTTGAGATGGGGTTTCACTCTGTTGCCCAGGCTGGAGTGCAGTGGTGTGATCTCGGCTCACTGCAGTCTCCACCTCCCAGGTGCAAGCGATTCTCCCGCCTCAGCCTCCCAAGTAGCTGGGATTACAGGGACGCACCACCACCCCTGGCTAATTTTTACATTTTTTTTTTTAATAGAGACGGGGTTTCACCACGTTGCCCAGGCTGGTCTCGAACTTCTGACCTGCCTTGGCCTCCCAAGTGCTGGGATTACAGGCATGAGCCACTGCACCCAGCCCGAGGTATTAAGTCTTTTAACCCGATATATTACAAGTTCCTTATAACTTATGATATAGTGAGTGCCACATACTGGTCTATATGGTAGAAGAGTGTATTTTGTTTGGATTGAAACAGATGCAATATGGAAAAAGGCCACAGTAAGCGCTCAGTAAATATTGGCTAACATGCCCAGCACAGTGGCACCTTTCTGTAGTCCCAGCTGCTTGGGAGGCTAAGGTGGGAAGATCCCTTGATCCCAGGAGGCCAGTCTAGGCAATGTTGCAAAACCCTGTCTCTAATAAATTTTTAAGTGGGCTGTTATTATTATTATTTTGAAGCACAGCATTATTAATTTGAATGTCAGAGTGAGCTAGACTTAGAAATCTTATTCTCATTTGTGTGACTATAGCCAGTCTTTACTATAGGATCTTACTAGTGCTTTCTAAATATTAGCAAAGAAATATGAAATTTGCAAGGTTTTTTTGGTGTACTACTCCAAGATACAGCTAGTGTGTCCAATTTTTAGTTACATAATACTTAGATTAATTGATTGGTCAATAAAGAGCTGATAGCCCTCTCTACTAAGTTCATAAAATTATTTACATGCATTTATTAATTTAATTTTCACAACACACGTTTAAGGGAGCTGTTAGTATGATCAATAATCCTCATGTCACAGACAAAGACTGAGTTCCATGTGGGTTCATAGCAAGCTGCAGGACACCCAGGTGCTGCATGGGTGAGCCACACTCAGCCACTGTGTTGTTCTGACTCATGCCCTTGACGACAGAGCTAACGCTCCTGCAAATTTGCAAAGAAAGAAGGAAACCTAGTCACTTAATAAACACTTGTTGGCTGATACATCACCGGGATCTTGGAACAAGGGTCTGGAGAGATAATGTGAGTATGCTTAAGGGAGATATTTTAATATGCATTGGTGCAGATAGATCATCACATACCTGTATGTTACATAGATAATATATCATATTAAGTGTGACCAATTATTTCTTTCACCAAATATTAATTGAAGGATTGTTCTTCACAAAAGACTATATTTGGATTTGTAGAGGATAAAAAAGGTGGAGAAAAACACTGCTCTTAATTAAAGTCACCTCTCAAACATATTAGATTTTATATATCTTACTGAGTGGTAACTCTTTCAATGTAGCAATCTTAGAAAGCCACCTACTTACTGCAGTGATGCTGTTATTTCTCTAAACTGATTAAATTAGACTTGTCAAATTAAAAAAAAGACTAGTATAAAACAAAGGGTTCAAAGGTGACTCCTTATCATGAATGTGGAGGCTTGAGGGTTATTTGAATGAGAACAGCCGGGCGAATACACGTGGAGTAACTATGTAGTTTTCCATGAGGAATATATGTGATCTCACATGTTATGAAATGAGATACCCAGGTGAGAAGGCAGCATCCTGAGGAAGTGTAAACTCACTGGATTCATCCTAGAATCCTGACTATAAAAGTCAAGCAGTATCCATTTGGGACAGCCCAGAGACTCAGAGATTAATCTGGAGAGGTTCTTTATCTGAAGCACTGAATTTTATGTCACATTTCTGTGTGCCAGGTACTATTCTAAGTACCCTCTATACACTAACTCATTGTATTAGAGAATAGAAAAACCATTGATTGCAAAGGCAGAACCTCCATTCTGAAATGAAAAAAAAAATTATGAAGCTAACTGGAATAAAAATCACTTAAACTAAGAATACCACATAAGGAGGCACTGAAATTAAAGCTCTTTTCTCCTATTAAAAAATTGAAACTGCCTCATTGAGACCTGGTACATTTTGGTCAGTCTACTTCCTGCTTTTCTTTCGTGGCTTCACTTCACCAAGCCTTTCCAGGTGTCCACGGAGGTCCTACCCACAAAGCTGGCATAGATGCTTCCTTCAGTCATGCACCAGATCATAAATTCTTAGTTTTTGATTCTGAAATTGTCCAAAGTCCAGAGCCCTTTTCAGTTGGTTTGAACAAGAACTACAGAAACATCCTTCCATTTACTCACAATAATTGATAGTTCTGATATTATCAGTAAAGTGGCCGCAGTCTGAGATAGGGGACACGCATCCAGCTACAGTGTGACATTTACTCTCTGCTGGAAATTGTTTCTGTTTGCTTGTTTAGTCCTGCCAACAAGCTGTCTTTGTGAATATGTGCTCTTGCAGGCTGGAGTAGATAGACAGGTCATATCTACTTCTTTCTTGGGAGAATCAGTTATTTATTGGGGGCTAGTTGAGAAGAAATATGCTCCAAATCACAAGACTACACTTCCTGGGCAACACTAGCCGTTGTCCTACAGCCAGAGTATTTTAGAAGAATCATCATCTAATCAGTTCGTATATGAAATGTTTATGTTACACACACACACACACACACACACACACACACACACACACACATCCTAAGTGATGGTTGCTGTCTAAGGTGTGTTAATTATTTCTAAGAACAAAGTTGTCGTCTTATCCAAGAACTCATCCTCAGTCTGAGAGCCTTTGTTCTGAATGCAGTCTAAGATTGGACAACATTGTAATAGATGAGAACAAAACCCCACAGTGGCAGATGAAAGGGAAGGACTTCTGGTGCCTGTGTGGGTTTCCCTGAAGTCTCTTCCATTGGGTTGTGATGGCTAGCTCTCCTGGAGTAACCAGAAGACAGATAATGACCCCAGTGTTTTGCTGAGGCCCATAAAATGGCCACGGGAATAATAACAGAACTGCACACTGCCAACCCTTTCAGGCCTTGCCCCCAAAATATTTTTTCAATATGTGCTTTTGTGGAGAAGATTTTTCTCCTCCTTGTTTTGGAAGGGGTAGGTTTCTGAAATATCATTTGAGTTTTTTTTTTTTTTAAACTTGGTAAATTTTGCTTTGTTATCTTGAGCAAAGTAGCAATTCCCCAGATAGATTTCCTTGCATTTACACTCAAAATTTATTATTAATTTTATATATATATATATATATATATATATATATATATATATATATATATATAGTTTTTTAGGATCTTTTCCAACATTTGGAGAGGCAGAATTAGAAAGGGGTAGGAAGGGAGGGGCTTACTGTGCTTTGGTGACAATTGTAACCGAGTGAAATTTTTAGCAGATCAAGTTAACTTTTGTAACCTGTTGTCAAAGTCCTTAGAAGATAGAAAAACATATTTTATTCTACTCTGCTCTGAACGAGGGTTCTACTTTAAAAGGAAGTTGTACTAATCCTATAAGTAATCATGTGTGTGTGTGTATGTGTGTGTGTGTGTAAAATAAACACCAAAACACCTTATCCTGAGGCTCTGACCCAGCATACACTTTGCCAGATCACTAATAGCCCCTCAGAAAAGAAAAACGATGCCCCATTTGCCTGCATGAAGAGGCAGTGCGATCTGTAACTTGTAAAGACATGTTTAGACATCAAAAAGGAAATAGTAGCAGACATTTAAAGCTGATTGCATCTGGTTTTGGTTAAAAACAGTGCTTATACCATTAGGCTTATTATTATTATTATGTTTTACTATGTCATAATAAAGCAAAACACAGGAAAATATTTAATTGAGTGAATTATTAGGTGTTTTATTATCAATATCAGCTCACCACCAAAAGGAATGCTAAAAAATATTAGATGCCTGTTTCTTGAATTTTTAAATAAATTAATGTGGGTCTTTTAGGTTATTTTAGTTGTTCTTTTTTGGGGTGGTACAGATGTCATATTCCATTGTTGCCTTATATTGGGCATACACTACTCAGTCAGACAGAGGGAGTTTCAGGCAGCGTATAATTCTCAGTTTAGGAAACACTAGGTCATATTATACTACTAAAGAAAGTATTTCAGAAGCCCCAAGCTTTTTGCTTTATTTGGCTACAATAAGCGTTATCTAAAATATGGCTTCACCTTTTGTATTACTCCGTTTTCATGCTGCTGATAAAGACATAGCTGAAACTGGGTAATTTATAAAGAAAAAGAGGTTTAATGGACTCACAGTTCCACGTGGCTGGGGAGGCCTCACAATCATGGTGGGAGGCGAAAGGCATGTCTTACATGGTGGCAGGCAAGACAGAAGGAGAGCCAAGCAAAAGGGGAAATGTCTTATAAAATCATCAGATCTTGTGAGACTTACTACCGTGAGAACAGTACGGGGGAAACCATTCCCATGATTCAGTTACCTTCCACCACATCCCTCCCACAACATGTGGGAGTTATGACAGCTAGAATTCAAGATTTGATTTGCGTGGGGATGCAGCCAAACCATATCACCTTTTATTTAAATGCTGCCCTGTTATTACAGTTGAGTGAGTTCACTTGAGTTGGTATCAGTTTGTTGATCAGCTCTTCAAGTTACCATTCTCTCATTTACTCATTTGACAAACGTTACCTGGTGTCTGCTCTACCAGGCCTTGTACTAGGCAGTTAGGCATACAGAGGTAAAGAAGACAGACCCTTGGTCACCAGAATATTAATCCGGCTCTGCCATCTATTCACTGCATAATCTCCAGCAAGTTACTCGAATTCTCGGGTTCCTGCTTCCTCGAATGTTGAGTGCTTGTTACTGATCCTGGAGAGAACATTGAGGGGCTGGCAGTGCTGTTCACAAGAACTCATCAGGCCTGATACGTGCTGAAGAGATGGATAAAGCCCTCAAGAGGAGGAAACCGTAGCTCCTCCTTTGACTTCTTAGGGTTATTTTCCCTTTAAAGGTGTTTACCTGTAGCTGATTTGTTTATGTATTTTTTGAGTCAATTTATTTCAGTTCTTTTGAAGCTGACTTGCTTCAAAGCCTGGACGAGACTAATTTCTGATGGAATAATTTATTAGAGCATCTGAGCTTTACTTCATCTGTAGCTATTTTGCTTAAACAGACCCATTTGAATTTGAGTTGATTCACAGCAAACAGCCTTTTGAGATGAAAATTTATATTTAACTTTCAAAAAGTGCTGATTATTAATTATAAGAAGAATAAACAGGAAACACAGTATAGCTATATGCCAGGCAACTGTCCCAAGCTTTCTACATAGTAATTCATTTAATGCTTCCATACCCATGAGACAGGTATAGTATTATTTATGTTTTACAGATAAGGAAATTAAGAAACACACAGAGGCTACTGAATAATTCCTGAAACTATCAGTTTTAAAAATTGATTCAGTGAGTGAAAGCTTCTAATATAAATAATTCAGTTATCTATATAAGCATTTCCCTCATTCTACTGTATCTTACTGTAAAATGAATAGTGAGGGAAGATAAATGTAGAGATTATGCATGTTGGGCACTTGCCTTCCAACATGTAAGTAGACAATTACTGTGCTTTAAGCTGCCTTTTAGTATTTCCTCAGCATTAAGCAGGGAAGTCAAATAAACACACTGAGAATACTGGTACAAAATATGCATTCATTTCCTTTGGTCACAGAATAAGCATTATTGAGTGTCTGAAATGGGCCAGGCAGTCCGCTTGGCACCAGAGCCACGAGTAACTGTAAGACAGGTCTTTTCAATCTTATAGGTCACCATTTTGTCCTTTCTTCTTTCCCTCTTCCCTTTCTCCATTTTTTAAAAAGTTAATTTTGCCTAGATTTATTTTCTGCATTTTTGCTTGCCAGTATTTTGTGCCCTTAAGGGGTATTGGGGAAAGTCACTGACAGTCTCCTTGGGCAGTCAGGAGCAGGGGCTTTCAGGCTTGAAGAGGTGTCACATGCTGTTGGTGGCAGTGGCTGCTGCTGTGCTCTTGACTGTCTACACCCCGCTCTAGCAGGTGTCACTGGGTGGGTTGGCCTGGAACCACTTTCAGAGCTGCAGACCATGCAGGAGGAAGGCCTGGAGTACCTGAGCATGCGTGTGTGCAGGATTGCATGTGGATTTCACGTCCTCAAGATTCCTGTTTTTCCTCTTTCCTGGCAACCTGGCCAGCCATTAACTCTTACAGGTCCCTTTGCACTTAGGTGCAAAGGAATGTCACCCTCAAACATCAATGTCACCATCATTATATTCCCATTCCCTGGGGTCTAATAGCATCTGTGGAATGAAAACTGCTCTTTTAAGATGCAGGGACACCTGACAAAGCCATACTCTAGTTGTTGTGGAGAAAGGCCCTAACTCCCAGTGTGGTGGCTGCTGTAGTGCTCTCCCCAGATTCCCCCCGTGCCCTCCTCCTTAGGACCAAGACTTCGATTCTCCCTATTGCCTGGAGTGTTGGTGGCTGAAAGCTCATGGCTGTGTCTGTTCTGGGAACTGTTTTCTGCTAAAAGGATCTGCCTTATCCAAGCTTTGCCTCCTCTTTGTTGTGGATGTGGCTCTGATTTCCAAGAGTGGAATTTGGAGGAGAGGAGTCCCTGTTCCCTTGCCCTGTTCTTGGACAATTCCCCCGGGCCATCTTGTGGGATAGGCAGGAGCTTCTGCTGCACTGCGCGGCTCCCTCACTCCTACTCCATTCCAACCTTGCTCCCCACCCCCATCCCACTGCTATTCCTGAATGCTCACCCAGTGAATCATCCACTTGCCAGTCTCCACCACTGTGTCTGTATCCACAACCTTAGCTGACCATCCAACAGCTCTGACAAGTTTGCGTCCATTCTCTGAGAGCAAGGGCAGCAGTGGTGGGAGGTACCATGGAGTAAGGAGGACCCCAGGGAGGCACTTGCAGAAAACGGGACTCCTGAGTGTACCTGGACAGGCCGTGCCCTGCACATGCCCCCATGGAAAGGATGAGTGAAGATGGAAATCTGGTCCTTGTTTTGCTACCAAAACCTAATACTGTAGTTCTGAGTTGCATAAACTAGAATATTAAGGAGTCCCATGAGTGGGCTAGCAGTGGCCTTGCAGGAAAAAGTAAGAGAGAGTGTATCAAAGACAAGTTTTGGAGCAATACACAATTTCCTGAAGATGAGCCCTGGCTCCCTACAGATGCCCCTGTACACTTCCTCTTCCACCTTCCTCAGCCCTCTTGTGTGGCTTCTCTATAGCCTGGCTGCTGGAGCACTGCACAGTAGATTGTATCTGTCAAGTCCTGGCCTGCCTTGGCCTCCTTGGCATGACCATTCCGTGCAGAACCAAATGGTCGACATAATTCCTAACTGCTTTATCCTGTATTGAGAGTTAGAAAGAGGCCAGGCCCTCAGGAGAACAAGAGATGGAGGGAGCCCAGAAAGTGGCTCATAGACAGGCAAGACCTGAGCGAGCACCCAGCGGAGCCACGGCGCAAAGGAGCACCTGCCAGGTAGCTGTATGGACACTTGCACTCTCTCACTTCCACAATTACTTGTTAGCTGACTGTGTAGTAGGTGAGGATTGATTACTTATTTATCACCAGTTAGCTGACTGTGCAGTAGGTGAGGATTGATTACTTATTTATCTCCCGGCTCATTCAACAGCCAGGTTATTAGAAGGCCATGATCAAGGATACAGGCTGTGCTGACCACATTTTCATAAAAATGAGAGTTCAGCCAACACTTGTCCCATAGGAGTGAGCTGAGAGCAGTGACAAGGTGCTGATTGGGCTGCATCTGTCTTTGAATAGCAGTAACTGATTCTATCATTCAACCATATGTTGCTCATCAAATATTTAGCAGCTAGAGCTTTCACAAAGGCTATTTGAAGGCCCACGCACATGCAGCAGGGAATAAGGAGACAAGTTTCTGAAAGCTGGGATGGGCTGGGCTTTGTGTTTGGAAATGGGGGACCAGCCAGTTGATTGGGGGAGGAGGTTAGGGGACAGTTGCTTGGGGAATTTTTAAATACTTGTGATCCAGAGTTTTGCTGATTTTTGACCTTCTGTGGAACACCCTAACAGAATCTGAATGAGCAAGTCCTGTACATTTATTCATGCGACAACCTATCGCATAAAGATAGCACAACAGTGAGTAGTGGGACTAGATAGAGTGTGGATTGAGTGATTCATACAATGGCAAGCAAAACCAGACGTAGCTCCTCTCAGCCAGAAATGGACTGTCTAGTTGGTGATCCTAAAGGGTAAGTTTAATTGTATAGAATACATTCTAAAGCCTAAATATAGTTAATCCTCATTATTTACAGATTCTGTGTGTGTGAATTCACATTCCTGCTAAAATGTATTTGTAATCCCAAATCAATACTGAAAATGCTTTCAGGGTCATTCTTGGGCATGCACAGACTGCAAAAAATTTGAGTTCCCCAAAGCCCATGTTCCCAGCTGAGCTGGCACAAAGTGACACTCTGCTCTCTTCCTTTACTTCTCATACCATAAACAAGTGTCCATTCATCTATTTGATGCCACATTTTTTATATTTCGTGTGTGATTTCACGGTTTAAAATGGCACCCATGCATGGTGCTGCAGTGCTGTCTAGGGTTCCCAAGCACCGGAAGGCTGTGATGTGTCTCACGGAGAAAATACATGTGTTACATCGGCTTTGTTCAGGCTTGAATAATTTTGCTGTTGGCCATAAGTTCAATGTTAATGAAACAATAATGTATATCAAATAAGTTTTCTCTTTTTTGTTTTTTTTTTTGAGACGGAGTCTCACTCTGTCGCCCAGGCTGGAGTGCAGTGGCGCGATCTCAAAGCAAGCTCTGCCTCCCGGGTTCACACCATTCTGCTGCCTCAGCCTCCCAGGTAGCTGAGACTACAGTTGCCTGCCACCATGCCCGGCTAATTTGTTTTGCATTTTTAGTAGAGATGGGGTTTCACTGTGGTAGCCAGGATGGTCTCAATCTCCTGACCTCATGATCTGCCCACTTTGGCCTCCCAAAGTGCTGGGATTACAGGCATGAGCCACCGTGCCTGGCCCCAGTAAGTTTTCTTTTAAAAAAAATTTTTAGAAATGAGGTCTTACTGTGTCGCCTGGTCTGGTGTTGAACTCCTGGGCTCAAGCAGTCCTCTCACCTTGGCCTCCCAAAGTGCTGGGATTACAAGCATGAGCCACTGCACCCAGCCAATACATTTTCTTTAAAACAGAAACACTCATAACACAAGATTATGTATTGATCTGTGGACAAAAATGTTGTAACCAGAGGCTCACAGGAACCTAACCTTGTATTTCCCCTAAGAACAATGGTTCAGTGTTCGCTAATTCTATCTTCATAGCAATGCTATAGACATAACAACCATGAATAACAAGAATGAACTGTATAGATTTCACAGTAGAATGTGAGGGTTAGGTTTGTAGTGACACAGAGGCTTGAAAAAGGAAAGTATGACCATCATACTTTTCGCAACACATTTCTTTAAGGTGGTTATGTATTCCTATCTTTGAAAATAGTGTGGCCTAGGAAAGCCTCTATAAAATGGCTACAGCTTCCTCTTTAGTGAAGTGTTCTCTGTAATTGATTCACAATTAGTGGTAACTTTTCTGAAATGTTTTTTAGAAGGCCTGGAACTTTAAACTTAAGACTCAGTCTACATCTCAAAGTGCCATACTGTGTTAGCTGAGTCTTATCCTTACAGGTGCAAAGAAGCGGGTGTGAAAGAAACTTGTACTTGTGTTTTATTTTCAATGCTTAAATTATTATTAATAATATTTGTTTTCACATTTCGAAAAGACTTTGTTATAATACAACAATTTCCTGAGGTAGTATTATTTAAATATATATTTTATGTATAATATATATTATAGTAGTGTGTGTGTATATATATATAGTATATTAGTATACACAAACACAAAGAAAATTTTCCTCAAAATTTTTTTATCTCAATTTTGGATTCTAAAGTATCCTACTTTATTAAAATGCATGAAAGGAATAATAGCATAAATCTTGGAAAATGTCAGTACTAACATACTGATAAGATCATTTTTACTTACAATGGTATTCTTTTTAAAAATACCAGCCAGACGCGGTGGCTCAACCTGTAATCCCTGCACTTTTGGAGGCCAAGGCAGGTGGATCACCTGAGGTCAGGAGTTCATGACCAGCCGGGCAAACATGACAAAACCCCCTGTCTCTACTAAAAATACAAAAAAATCAGCCAGGCGTGGTGGCACGTGCCTATGGTCCCAGCTACTCAGGAGGCTGAGACAGAAGAATTGCTTGAACCCAGGAGGCGGAAGTTGCAATGAGCCTGGGCGACAGAGCAAGACTCGGTCTCAAAAAAAAAAAAATCAGTAAGCTCTCTGTGTATTTTGGGAAGTGTATGTGTTTAGGGATAATATGGATACTTTTTTCCAGTGGATTTCATGATTCTTTTCTTACTCTCAGTTCTTGTTATACTGATAGATTTGTTGTCTCTCTCTTGCTCTCTCAACCTCTCTCTCTCCTACACAGAAAAAATCTCCAAAATTAACATAAAAATTACTACAGTCTACACACACCTATTATTACATGTGTTTGTGTTGTAGTTATGATTGCCAGATAAATCACAGTTTGAATTTCAGACATACAACAAGTAATTTTTAGCATACTAATACGTGGGACATTTATACCAAAATATTGAATTATTCATTTGTATTTGAAGTTGAAATTTAAATGCATGTGCTGTATTTTATTGTCTAATCTGGTAACCCTAATAATCATACATATATGTTCTGTGAGTGTGTGAGTGTGTGTGTGTGTTTAAAGGGAGGAGATATTTCCTCTTTTTTCAAATCACCATTTGCTTGGCTCAGTTTGGGCTCCATAAGATAAGCATTTGTAGACTCCAGTCTTCAATTTAATGCAAAAGTTGATCTACTCTACCAAGTGTTCATTTATACAGACATCATATGTTAACAACAAAACATACTAGAAATTTGATCAGGCTGGGATTATGGTTAGCCAATTAGACTTGTATCTGGAGTACCCCTCCTTTCTATGGCCAAACAATTTTTTTGGATAATATATTTTTGTCTTTAGAGCCAAATTACTGATAAAACCAATAATTATCCTCAGATTCTTCTTTGGAGAAGTATTTTCTGTATCTCATTTAACCATAAATTTAATTCAACTTGGAAGGTTGATTAGCATCCCTGAATTATTTTATTAGCTTGAGTTACACAGTGACATTTTACAATCTACTTAATGTGCTATGGATTTTATTTCTGGCATTTCTTTTCCTGCCCCCCAAAGGTGTATGACATCTGAGCAAATCTGAGACCAAGCATGCCCATCTGGTGACAATGACGATTGCCTTTCTAATGGGTAGCCTCCTCTCAGGCACTGAGATGCAGTAGCATGTAGGATGGAAAGAGTCCACAGTTGTGGACAGGTCACCCTGTTCTCTAACCTCAGCTTTCCACCCTGCCTCCCACCAGAGCGAGTCTAGCTCAGACAGCATTATCTCAGGGCATCATTGTTTTGCAGACAAGAAACCGACACTGGTCACTGGTGATGTTTATTCATTCACTGTTTTGATTGATGAAGTAGTCAAACTTCCTCTTCCCACACTAGCTATCTAAAATGTGGCCACACAAGGGTCAGAGAGGACTGTGTGTATGAAGTGCACATGGCCATCCCCAGCCTGCAGGCCTGCGTGGGTGGGGTGGGATCTGACCCTGTGTGACTGAGCTGTGACAGCTGCTCCTGGCTCCCCATAGCAGCCCTCCTCCTGAGACTGTGGGGACGAGGGCTAGATCTCAGATCCAGGGTCTGTCCTCTGAGAAGTCATCTTTACAGGCGGATTTCTTAGTGTTTTTCATTGGCAGAGGCAGGCTTTTCCTTGTGTGACCTCAGTGAAAGCATATTTGATCATCCTTAGGGGAGATGACTAGAAGGTACTCCATATTGTCTCTCCCCAGAACACTGCTGAGAGGCAGCATTTTTACCAGAGAGATGATTTGGACTTCAGCAAGTAATCTGAAATAGAAATGATGGATAGAAGACGCTAGCCAACCAGGAGCTCAGAGAAGATGGTCATCTAGACAGAGATACCTGGGGCATGGCAGTCATGGAGAAGAGTCGCTGTCACTCTTTCTGCTCAGTCCTAGAGATAGTTTTCAATGCCACTGCATTTTGCCCTAAGTGGTAATATAGATACTGAATGAATGGATGTTACTCTGCTGGAGATTTCAATAAAGAAGTAGTAAGTAGGTTCCTTGTTGGGTTTTACTCAGTTTTCCAAATTTGTATAGCATTTACATTCATTTACATTTTTATAAGTTGTCGTTCAGCAGCAATAGTTTGTATTTTTTTTACATTAAGAAGAACCATACAAATTGACATCGTAGAAAAATGATGAAAAAATGTAGTGTAAACACAAAAGACCACAGATGTGGAGAGATAATATGGTAAAATAAACAATGAGTAACATCATGATGTACTTCAGTTCCAACTATTTAGTATAAAAACCCACTGACCTTTACAAACAATGAAAGTGACTGTGTGGAGCACAGGATGGATTCTATAGGGCTGTTTTTGCTTTGAAATCATGCCTTTGTCTATTCATGAACTCGAGGCTGAACTTCCAAGGCCACTCTTTCCTCCAATCTGCACAGACTTTCACAGCTTCTGAGCTCGGTGTTTAATTTCTCTTTCTCTTTATCCTTAGGGCTCTTGATTAAATTTGGGAACTTGTGAATTATGTAGTCCCATCTACTTAGCAGCTGGAGGGCAGCTTCTCTGAACTTTGAATTTTGCATATTTTGCAGATATTAATACATGACTGTTTAGGGTTCCCTGGCAGATTATTCCAAAAACTTTCGGACAGTGATGAGAACAGTTTAATTTGAAGACAAACCATTTCATAGTTCGGGTTTTAGAATTCGTCTTTTCTCCCACCTGCCTTGGACTGTCCGTTTTCAGAGGATGCCCTAACTTTCTAGGTTGTGTGCCTGGTCTCACCCAGAGAAAGGGTTCTGCTTCCACCAGAGGGAGCCGTTTTGTAGAAAACAGTTCAATGTGGCATTTCAAGGACTTTCGGACCATTCCTACTCACCCCATTTAATTGGCCTCATTCCTAATTTTTCTAGAAAAATTAAAATAATTTTAATTGATCTTTTACTTTAAGTGTTATTTGAGGTTTGAATTGTGAAAAAGTAAGAATGTTTTTCAGAAAAGAGACTAATGGAATCCAACTTCATGAAAATTAAATTTATTGGGAAGAAAAGTGGCATTAAGAACTGACTTAATGTGAAACCAAAATACACTTTTTTCGCCCACATTGAGGATAATTATGGGGACGAGGACCAAAAGATAGGAGGAATGATTTCAGAAAGAGACGTCTCTACTCTGGGTACAAATGCACCTAATATGCAGGTACATAGATCATATTAGAATATGTATTTTCTATATGAATGATACAATCCTGAAAATTACATAACATTCACATTCCAAGCCAAGTACTTCTGTGCTATTGTTCAAAAACAGCAACAAAACATCCCCTTATGTAGCTAATTTAATTATACCACAGAATTGCTTTACTTATCAATAGTGAAGATGACACTTAAAACCCTGATTATGTTCTGATCAATTTAGTCATTACCTCCTCAACCTTTATTGGATATTTTCTTAGTTAGGACTTAAGATATAAAGAAAAATAAATAAAATAATGTCTCTAAACTCAAGGAGTTCAAAATTTAATTCTGAGGTTATATTTAGAAACAGTGTTAAAGGAGTAAGCATAAGGTGTCAATAATAATAATAATAGAAGAAATAGCTAAAATGTATTGTTCTAAAAGGGAAGAGAATGGACTTGTTCTGGACTTGTTGAAGAGCAACTACTGAAAATTCTGATTTTGGTTTGACATAGCTAATATGAAGCCTTTTTTTTTTCAGATGGTATTTAGCCAACAAGAACGCTATGATTTTTGAGGCTTTTCCTGAAAAGTTAAAGCAGGTTCATGTCATCTGTAGAGGTGTATATTTGACTTTCTGGACTACAGTTTATCCAAGGCTGTTCCAACTTGTACAGCTCTCATTTAAAAAGCAGAGTCTATGTGTCTATACGGGGTGGGGAGGGTTGGAGAGGTTAATGCAGTTGTATTTCCTTTTCGTAAGAATGCATCAGGAAGCTAAATCCTTGAGGGGATCTTAAAATATCAAGTATTTTAGCTTACTTTGCTAGTTTTTAATTCTGAGAGTGGTGATGAAAAGGGGAAGAAATTGTGTGTGTGTGTGTGTGTGTGTGTGTGCCTATTTAAAATAGATTCAACTTAAGAAGTGAAGTTATATAGGTTAATAGGATGACATATATAATCATCCAATCAACCAATAAAGATATAGGATAATATATGTCATTGCATTGACCTATATAACCTCACTTCTTAAGTTGGATCTATTACATGTGGATCATATATATATGTTAGTTATATGACACATATAGTTATATATATGTCAGTTAGAGGAGAGTGAGAAAGGAGTATTCAGGATATTTGCTTGAATGTTTGACAGGAGAGCACCACTGTTCTGTGACATAAAACCAGAAAATGGAGCATAATAAAAACATTCCCCAAAGCAAGCTAGTTTAAGAAGAAATCTGTTCAAACGATGTCTCTAATATCTTGGAGCCTGCAATAGCTTTTTTCCTCCCTTTCTGCCTATAGAATGTTCCATTTGTCTGCAAAATTAAAGTCAATGCATGTGTGTTATCTTCTGCAAAGAGTGTGCTGCTGTCACCCAATCGCTTGTTGAGCCCAGCATTGCAGGAGGGATTTTATGCATGCAGACCATGCTAATGAATTTCTATGTATTACTTTAAGCTACAGAGGTTGTATCCGTTCTGTTCTTTCCTTTCCCTTCCTTTCTGTTCCCTTTTGTTTTATTTTCAGCCTGGGATCTTACAGACTGCCTGAGCTTGGTTGTTAAGACTAATTTTGTGAATTAGACACATATCCTAAACAATATCTTTTGCTCAGTTGTTTTGCATAAGGATATATCTAACACCTATCCACCTATGTCTAGTCAAGCTACAGTGGTTTCAAAATCATGATTCTTACTGTCTTCTTTTTTATCTTAAAGAGGTTGGAAACATTGGAAAATTCAAGCATAGCCCTTTATAGATTTTTTAAGTTTCATATGTTATCTAATTTGTGTCTCACCGTTATACCTATAGGTTGTATAGAGCTAATTTTATTTGTATGTATGCATGTATTATACATTTAATCAATGCAGAAATTGAAATGTTGAGAAGATACATAATTTACCCAAGAACACTTATTAAGCAAGTGGTAGGGCCAGTAGAGGAAGCCACATTTCTGAGCTGTGATGGAACGCTCTTTCCTGACTACCATGCTGCTCCTCAGCTGCACTGTGGGGTGTTCACAGGTCATAGATACATTCAGTCTTCATGCAGGGGTTTGCAGGAGGAGTGCTGCCTCCCATATCTCAATGGGTGTTGGAAAATGATGAGTGAGCACAAGAAACTGCATTGTACCTAAAACTTTTGGAATGGGTGGAGATTCTTAAATAAGGGCCTCCGGCTTACACTGGGCATGGGAATGGTTACCTTTAAATTTCCTGTCATTGAGTAAGTTTGAGTTAAAAATTAAGGAAGGGAAAATACAACTTAGAAATAATATTGCTCAGCTAAGCAGTTTAAAGATTTGTGGCTTTTTCTTGCAAGCAATTTACATTATCCAAGCAGAATATGATGAATTATATGTGAACGGGTGGTATGATTTTTATGGCTGTGTTACTGTATAGTGGTTCTGGTGACTAGGACCTAGAGAAAATGAGAAAGGTTATAAAAACTGTAATTTTACTAGAGTTCTCTTAAAGTGTGCAGAGTATCTTTTACAATGTTTTGAGCCAATGAAAAACAAGTGTGACTTCCTCCTTCTTATCTTACATCTCACCTACTGTTGTTTAACTCAGAAGTCCAGGTGGACATAAATGCATACAAGTGTGTGGCAATGGGGTATTCAGGTTCTTACTCAGAGTCTTATTTGGTCCAGAAGTGTTTTTGATATGGAGACAAACTTGGAAAGGAAAATTCGCTTGCAGAAATTATTTAAGTGCCTAACAAGCCTATATGGATGGAAACATTAAGAAAACTTTGCATATTATAGCCCCTGTTACTTTGACATAGAATCATAATTCTGGAAGAAATCCACAAAGGTCAGCAGGCTTTTCTTTGTTTTTCTTCAGGTAGGCACCAAGTCAAACAGACTGCCGGAGTCACAGGCCTGTTATTTCATATGTGTTTAACAGCGAAGTGGTCTTCTGGAAAGAGGGCTGGAAACAGGGAGAGTGCTTTCAGAAATGGCAGAGTAGGTTAGCTTCTTTTATGAAGTTCCCTCTCATTCCAATCCATAATAATCTCTCTCTTCTGAACCCCTATAGGACATAAAGTCCATATTTCACAATTTAGGACTTATAATCTACTCTAATTGCTCAGAATTTTAAAAAATAAGTGTGAATTGTGTTGAACTGAATTGTATTTTTCTTCCAATTTATTTCATAGAACAGAATTGGAGCTCAATAATTATTTTTTAGTTTAGCTTGTTTGCAAACTGATCAATACATTAACAATAAACGTTTTCATTTCTGTTTCTTCTCTCCTCTTACTTGTCATACAATTTCTAGGATACATCTTTTAAGTTGGGATAATACACTGTTGGGGTAAACATGTAACTTTCTCTGTAATAAGTGTTGCAAAACGAATTCCATACTGTACTTTTCTGTTTTATAAGCTAGAGGCCAAGGATGCTTTAAAAAGTTCTGACTGGCCGACATGGTGAAACAAAAATACAAAAATTAGCCAGGTGCGGTGGTGGGCATCTGTAATCCCAGCTACTCAGGAGGCTGAGGCAGGAGACTCACTTGAACCCAGAGGCGGAGGTTGCAGTGAGCCGAGATCGTGCCATTGCACTCCAACCTGGGCGACAGAGTCTCGCTCTGTCACACACACATGCACACACAGACACACAAATAAGAAAAAAAAGTTCTGACTGCAAGTATGAAGTGCCTGGGTCCAAGTGGAGTTTATATCTATTGCAATATAATTACGGGATTTTAACACATCACTCTCAATCACAGGACATAACAACTGTCGGTGTGTGACCTGGTTTGGCGTGCAGATACTTACCCATGAGGAGAATAATTCAGTATCAAGGAGATATCAAAGTAATTCAATTTTATTATGATTTGAATGATACTTTCTCCAAATTTATCCCATAACACAAACTCAGTAGAGCCATATCGGTTACACTGGTGAAACCAGTTTTAATTATTCAGTGCCTGCAAAAGTCTGTCAGAGTTTATATCAAATAAAATATGTATACATTTTATATTAAATATAAATATTTGATTTCTTTATTTACATCTTATTTTATTCCACATAGACTGTAAAGTTGCTTACAAAAATATATGTAGCATAACACAGAGCACAGCATGCGAATAAAGATATATCCAGGGATAAAATTAATACCCAAAGTCTTGCAGCTTTACCGGGGGAGGTGGGGTTGCCAGAAATTCCAAGTGTTTTAGCAGCCAAGTCAAAGAGGGAAATAGTTATGTACAGAATTCAGAGTCCCTAAGATGAAAAACATTAGGTTTTTCAGCAGTGTAGCAATTCTTAACGTTATGGCGTGGAATCAATTCTGCTTATTCATTCCCAGGAAGAGGACACAGTGAGATGCTGTGAAACCACATTCTTATAACCTCTTCAGCAAGTAAAATAACCAAAGCTATTTTCCTGCTTACCTTAGGCATAAGATACAATTTAGGAACTCCAAGGGAACAAAGGGCTTCATTTGCTTTAGGCCAAGGGGTTCTCAGTACTGCAGGCACATTAGAATCTCCTGTGAACCCTGACCTGGGCCTCTAATTAGGTCAGATTCTCTGGATGAGGGACAGAGGCCTTGCTTGTATTGACAGATCCCAGGTGACTCCAAGGTATGCCCCAACTGAGCACCTGGGCTTCAAGCGTGTTCCAGGTGTGGACTCCTTGCTAACAAGCAAACATAGGAAGTGGCAGAGATTTGGAGTTCATTCCTCTGACAAATATCTGGAGTACAGATATTATTTGCTGTTCATTAGGGGAGAAACCCATGGGCTTTAAGAGTCAGAGTTTCATATTATTTTAGGAGTTGGCCTATTTACAAATATGTGCTGCACCTGTTTAGCTCATCTTCCCAGAGGTAGTTTTGTGGAATAATAATTTCATCATCATAATCATACTTTCCAACCCTCTGTGTCCTTTCTTCAGGGATAAGAGTGACTTCCTATGCATATTAGAGGTCTCTGCTGTTTTTTCTATTTCCTGATAATTAGCCTGCAGATCCTCTTTGTGTGGTAGCTGCCAAGTAAATTGCATGTGTCCCCTTCTGGCAAGAGGAGTTGTGTTAGCCCATTTTGCATTGCTCTAAAGGAATATCTGAGGCTGGGAGATATGTAAAGGAAACAGGTTTATTTAACTCATGGTCCTGCAGGCTGTGCAAGCACGGCACTGGCATTCTTCTGGTCAAGACCTCAGGAAGCTTTTACTCATTGTGGAAGGCAAGGAGGGGGCAAGCCTGTTGCATGGTGAGAGAGGGAATGAGAGAGAGAGAAAGAGAGAGAGAGAGGGAGAGAGAGAGAAGGTGCCAGGCTTTTTAAACAACCAGTTCTCCGTGAACTAACAGAGCAAGAACTCTCTCATTACTGCTGGGACCAAACACCTCCCAACAGGCCCCACGTCCAATATTGGGGATCACATTTCAACAAGAAATTTGAGAGAGGACAGTATCCAAACCATTTCAGGAGTCAGAAGCAGCCCTCAGCTCCATCCCCTTCTACACACTCTGTAATAAATTGATTTCGAAAGTGAATGAGCTTGCCATGCATTTGGGAACTGGGGTTGCTTCTGCTTTGCTCTGCAGGCTAAGAAGACCTTGAGTTACCTTCTGACTCATTCCTAATGTTGGTGGAAAAGGAACCTGTCTGGCAGTCAGGAAGTTGGGATCTGGTGAACACATGATACACAATTTTAAAATGATTATGAGTGCTGGATACTTGATTCTGGGAGAGGTTTTTGTTTGTTTGTTTTTGTTTTTGTTTGAGACGGAGTCTCGCTCTGTTGCCCAGGCTGGAGTGCAACGGCACGGTCTTGGCTCACTGCAACCTCCACCTCCCAGGTTCAAGCGATTCTCCTGCCTCAGTCTCCCGAGTAGCTGGGACTACAGCCACAGCACCCAGTCTCTGGGAGAGTTTTTTAAGCACACAAAAACCTACATGTTTGTTTTAGTTCCACTAATAGGTAGTGGTAGGAGGATAAGACTAAGTGGAGACAAGACTAAGAAATGTTACATTTAGCTGGGCGCGGTGGCTCACGCCTGTAATCCCAGCACTTTGGGAGGCTGAGGCGGGCAGATCACGAGGTCAGGAGATCGAGACCATCCTGGCTAACACGGTGAAACCCCGTCTCTACTAAAAATACAAAAAAATTAGCCTGGCGTGGTGGTGGGCGCCTGTAGTCCCAGCTACTCAGGAGGCTAAGGCAGAATGGCGTGAACCCGGGAGGCGGAGCTTGAAGTGAGCCGAGATAGCACCATTGCACTCCAGCCTAGGCGACAGAGCTAGACGCCGCCAAAAAGAAAAAAAAAAAAAAAAAAAGAAATGATACATTTAATCAGTAAATAGACTTCCCTCCTTCTCACCCATTTTTTAATAGAGAAAATAACGTTGCTTCTGTTTGAGTCGGAATGGAGTAAATTAAAACTTCTGACTGAACTATTTTGGAGAGAGGAGCAGCACAATAAGAATTTATTGAAGAAGTGTACAAAGACAGGTACGACGAGCACTAGCGTCCCTTGGGAATTCACACACATAGCATTGGGTGAGAAGAGGCCACTAACGAAGTCTAGCCAGAGCTTTTGGACTTTTAAAGACTGTCGACTTTTTTTTAAAATCTGAGGGGTTTTTTCCCCTTCAGTTTCAAATCAGCACAACATTAGCTCGTATAAGTTTTTCAGGTATTAAAGTTATAAACCAACCCGGTGAAGTCTGAAGATAATATTTTTGGTGGAAAGTTAGGAAAAAACGTGACTGTCAGCTTTGCACATTCTTAGCAGTCCGTGATTATGTACTCCGTTATGTTGAGCATCCCAAGCTTGTTCGGTCAGATACCAATTTTAAATCAAATTTTGACTTCCTCCGAGAGCGACTGTTTTGAGAGCAATATTTATACTCTTGGTATGACTGGTTCACATGACAGAAGTGCTTCATTTCTGGCATGTGCTATATATGTCTGACTCGTTATATGGTTTATGTTTTCAGACTAGCTTTTTTCAGTGAAATGCAGTATTTTGACATTCAGCATCAGAGAAGGTTTCCAGGAGTCAAACATGTGTCATGGAATGCATTCCTTAAGTGTGTCTTGGAGGCAATTCTGTAAAAAACATGGCAAAATGTCACTTTCTGTAAATCAACATTATGCTAACTTTGACATTAATCACAGTCTAAATACAAATTCGTGACAGATAGAATGTTCACACAAATCCAGGGGCGTGTCTGCCTTAGATGGGCAGGAGAAACCTGCACCAGTGAGATCCTGCACTCTGGCTGGAGTCCTGCCCTAAGTCCTGGTGGCCTAGTGTCTATAGCCAGGAATGATGTTAGAGTCAGATCCTGCCTTCTCCATAGGCCAGCCTTAGGGCTTTAGGTAAGTCACTTTGCCTCTCAGTCTTAGTCCCCTCATGTGTGAAATGAAGGAGAGAACAGTGCCCACATGTGTGTTGTAGAGAGGACTCAATGATGTAATGTGTTGGGCTCACGGTAAATGCTCAAAAGGTGCTATCTATTATTGTTTCTCTCCACTTGTCGGTATATGACCAGTCAGAAAAGGATTATCTGGGTGCCACCAGACCCTGGAACTCTGTCTCTGTACGCTTGCCCTGGAAGAGAGGGAGGCAGAAGCCAACCTCACTCATTTCTCATCTACCTTGACTGTGAGTCCAGTCCTATCCATGGCTAGAAGGGCCTCAGCAATGTTCTCCTCTCTGTCTTCTGAGATACTCAGATACTCCATTCATTAGGCCTGTTACATCCTTAGGGTGGGCTACTTAAACAGGCGAGGTCCAAAAGAGTTCTTATCGATCTGACTTCAAAAGCTTTTAAGGGCAGTTGTTGGGAAACATGTCCTACGTCTAGAAAACTCTACATCTGTATGTGTGCACATATTCACACACACACATGCATAGAGAGATTTCTGCTACTGTGAACAGTAACATTTTAAAACTGAAATGCATTTGCCTTATTGCTCAGAACATACTGCCTTTTTGAAAGGCACAAACCTATCCTTTGTATTTCAAAATCTCCAGAGGTATTTGTTGTGTTTGCCCCTGTGCTCTTATGACCAGGGTAGTCAGAATTCCCACCCGTCATCCATAGCCAGCCAGACTGGCTAACACATTTACACTTACTCGAGAGCATGCCAAGAATAGCTCAGTATTCTAATAGAGCAAGAGCTGAAATTCAGTAAATCGTTATTCCCAGGTGAAGTAAGGATATAATGGAGAGATGCCATTACCTTCTGTCTGCAGACACGGAAATGAATGTCCAGGAGTGGTGTAAATGTCACTTACTCCTTTGCAGAAATCTCTGACCCAGTTAAGATACCACTAAGTTGCATTTGTTCCAAATGTGGTCCTCTGTCCTGTGGACCACACTGGAGACCCGAGAATCAATGTTGAGACATAAGGCTCTCTGCTGCTGTGTTCATTTGGGTTTTGAATTTTTGCCATTCAGCAGAATTTCACTTCATAGTTTGTTGCTCAATTTAAATAGCATGATTGGGGCCATGTAGCACATGCTTTGGTACATGGCAGGTCCTGAAAAATGGTAGCTCTTGTCATCATTACTTTATTGCCATCGTCATTGGAATCAGCAGTAAATATCTGTGTGTATGCGTGTCTGTGTGTGTGAGAGAGACAGAGAGAAACAGAGAAAGACAGAGAGAGAGAACGAGTTTTGTCTCGTATCTTGGAAATGTGATGGTGAGAATAAAGGGTTGGGCTAATATTCAGCAGCCAAATGGATTATAAAATATTAAAATACACCCAATAGATTAATAAATAGCCATTGCCCTGAGCTTGCCAACACCTCACGCCCCATACCTTAATGTCCCAGTTCTCAACTTTTCCCCCAGGGACCATGGAATCAACTTACAACCAAGGGTAAGTCGTACCAAGAGCAGCCAAGGGTTATATCTGGCTCCTCTGGAAGCCTCCGGAATGCTGCCCTGGAACGCTAGCATTAGTTATGAGTAGCTGGAGTCTATGTTAGACTCCTGGTTAAATATATTGAATATTACCCCTGGGTAATTATAAAAATGTTTTAAAAGCATAATTTGAATATCATCTCTGTGAAGAATATTAAAATATCAAATAGTATAAGTTCTAGTGTTATAAAATTCAGCTATTTTGAAGAAATAACTAAACCAAAATGAAAACACTCTAGTAGTGTTCACTAATTTTTTTTCTGGTATAAAATGTAAGAATTAAGAGTGGAGTATACTTTCAAAAGTAATGACGTAGGAAATGTGTTTTCTGGGGAGACAACTGTAAGGTTATGAAAGGTCCTGATGGGCTTATTAAAAAAAAAATTCCAGGCTGGGCGCAGTGGCTTACGCCTGTAATCCCAGCACTTTGGGAGGCTGAGGTGGGTGGATCACGAGGTCAGGAGATTGAGACCATCCTGGCTAACACGGTGAAATCCCATCTCCACTAAAAAAAAAAAAATACAAAAAAATTAGCCAGGCATGGTGGCGGGCGCCTGTAGTCCCAGAAACTCGAGAGGCTGAGGCAGGAGAATGGTGTGAACCCGGGAGGCGGAGCTTGCAGTGAGCCAAGATCACGCCACTGCACTCCAGCCTGGGCAACAGAGCAAGACTCCGTCTCAGCAACAACAACAACAACAAAATTCCAGAAGCAATTTCATTGCATTGAAGTGGACTACTCGAGATTGCTTTGCAAATCTTGCTAATCTAATCATATAAATACATTTTGCAGAGACTAGTGCTAAACCTGAGTCAATAAAAATAGGATTATTAAGTGAAATGCTTTTTGTCTAGATGCTTGTTTTTATAGATACACTTTGCCGTCTCAATGAATGAGTTCTTTTGGATGCTCCTGGCCCTGGACTACGTCTTGCCAGGAATCTTAAGAGTGGGCAGCACCGTCCCCTATGGAGGCCTGGGGTCCTTGTCATATATCTCGAGGGACCAGCGTTTCTAGCTCTTCGCTGGAGCATGAGCCAAGCTGACATTGTTTTGGCTTTCAGAAATGAGGACAGAGTAAAACTTGACAGCAACATCAGGTGAATAAATGCCAGAGCTTTCTAATCACTCCTCCCAGTAACCACTACAAGGTTGTCTGACCTTGGGCAAGTCACTCCTTTGGGCCTCAGTTTTCTCATCACTAAGTGATGGGGGTGGGCTTAGGGAGTACTAGGGACCCTTACAGATAACTAATAAAACATGGTCTCCAAACTTTGGTTTTATAGAGAATAATAAAAAGCAATACTCTCTTTTCTTGATTATCAGATATTCCACACCTTCATTTTGGCATTTTTTAAATTACAAAACATCTTATAATTGAGGAATAAATTTCACTATAGTTGTCATTTTCATCACACCTGTGAATGTGACCATAAGTAGCGAGTGTTTATTCAAACAGTTGACACCTTAGTTGTGTTTATTACCATTAGTAGCACTATAAGGGGTTGGCTTTGTGGCTGGAATGAGGATGGTAGCTTGTCTTTTAAAATTCTTTAGGAAGATCATAGTATGAGAAGCATTAAAATTAAAAGATGTATATGCAGAGTATTGCCTTCTTATATTACTTAAAGGGAGTAAAAGTTACCTAATTTTTCAGAAGAGATAAAAAATATTTCCAACCTAATGAAGGTTGTTCAGATCAAATCATAGAGCTTGCAGTTCGGTGGGGAATGCAGATGATAAAAAAGGAACATGGCCATGGTGGAATTACTGGTTGGGTTAGCTGCTGTGAAGACAATTAAGGGGGCTGTATAGGGAACAAGTGGTGGAAGGGTCCACCTTCTAGGGGGTCAACAAGACCTGTCTGAAAAGGGAAGAGCAGCCACGTGAAGAAGTCAGAGGCAGAGAGGGAGAGGGGTCCTCAAGGCAGAGAGGATGGTAAGTGCAAAGGCCCTGAGACACAAAAAAGGTTGGCCTGGGGAGGAATGAAGGAAGAAAGAACTACCCCAGCAGACAGAGGCTGAGAAGCACTGAAGTTGTAAACAGTGAAAGGGTTTATTTAGCCTTTACTCTAAGTAGAGTGGAGAACCATTAAGAGACTTTAAGTAGGAGAATAGAATGGCCTAATTTGCTTGTTTGAAAGATCCATCTGAGCCTGAGTAGCAGGAGGGAGCCGCCTAAGGGGTCTGCAGCAGTGGGTTGGAGCTAGTATCAGCATAGAGATACAGAGATAGAGAAAAGGGCACACTTCAAACATCTAATTTGGTGAAAAACCCAACAAAACTTACAGATGAATTTGATATGGAATGTGGTAGGGAGGCACTGGGAGAAATTAAGGAAAAGTCTTTTATTTCAAGTTTTAGCAGCAGGCCAGTGGTGGTGACATTTGTTGAAATGGGGAGCTGGGTCTGGAGCAAGGGTGATGAAGGAAAAATCAGAGCTGCTTTTTGGACAAGATGTGTTTGCGTTGGCAGGGAACCTGGCAAGTGGGAATGTCATGTGAGTACAATTCAGATACATTCTTCAATTGAATATGGAGAAGGCCTACACCAAATTTTAACTGTGACTGAAAAGTTAATGTAATGCCTAATTAATTTTTTGCTATTACGAGTTAACAAAATGTTTACAGCGAACATGATGTTCCCCTCAATTTCTATTTAAATAATTGACGGTGCAGCTTAAAACTGGTGTTGTTTAGATGCAAGGTAAAATGTTCCATGCCATCTTATCTAAATTTTTTTTCAACTCTGTTTCCTGTGACACCAAATGTATTCTTTGGCACAGGGCAATTGATGAATATTTGCTGAAGAAGTGAGTCAATAGGTATTACTATAGAGTACCAAGCACAAGAAAGACTAATCCTGATGAGCTGCACAGCACCATGGCCAACGCTGGCTGGCCATGTATTATTCAGACCTGATCAGATTCTCACTTTCTTCTCCTTCCAGAATATGTGAGGATCTATCTAAGGAAACATATATCCCTAATACTGCACAGTTTTACTGTCCTCAACTCCACTTAGTCACACATTGTTATGGGGGTGTTCAGATAAAGCTGAAGGACAGTGTCAATGACCATATAAGATGGCCACGTATAGACTGGGTGCGGTAGCTCACACCTGTAATCCCAGCACTTTGGGAGTCCAAGGCTGGCGGATCATCTGAGGTCAGGAGTTCAGGACCAGCCTGGCCAGCATGGTGAAACCCTGTCTCTACTAAAAATACAAAAATTATCCAGGTGTGGTGGTGCGTGCCTGTACTTCCAGCTACTCGGGAGGCTGAGGCAAGATAATTGCTTGAACCTGGGAGGCAGAGGTTGCAATGAGCCAAGATCACGCCATTGCACTCCAGCATGGGCAACAAAGTGACTCTGTCTCAAAAAATAAAAAAAAAATAATAAATAAATAAAGAAGAAGAAGAAAAGAAAGGAGGCGAAGTACAGAAAAGCCTAGCTTCCTTACTTGCATTTGGTACTGGAAGAAGAATCCAAGTTACAGTTTGTAGAACTTGCAGCTAGTGGTGCCACACCATGTAAATCAGAAAGTGAGAATTGAGATCTAGCAACATAAGCAGCTACTGCTTGTCCCTCTGTGACAGTGCTTGGACTAACCATAGGGACACTTAGCAGGTTACCCTGCACTAATCATAATAGCAGGTCTTCCTGTTCTGTGAGATCATTCTCAGAAACAGTGTTTGAAGAATTTATCAAAGAGTACTCTATGAAGGCTCTTCTAGTATATTTAACAATTGTTTCTTTAAGCTTACTTTGCTGTTAAAAGCAAAACAACATGAAACTCTCAAATGGAAAAACCACTTACCAAGTCATAAGCTGAAATTTCAGTATTGAACTGAAATGCTAAATGATAGATCAAGATCACTATGAATCCTGGAGTTAGAGTGAATGGCTATTTTCAGTTAATGCTAATGATTTTTACATTTATTTGTACAACATAATTGTGAAAGGAGACCCCAAATGGAACTTAAACCCCACCGAACTCCCATTTGTTCATCAACCCAGTTACCTAAGACAGTTATTTAAATTAAATTTTCTACAGTTAAAACAAAACAGAAGCATACAGATAAATTGTGAAGTTAAAGATTATTCCAGATGACTTTTAGGTATAACTCTCATGCAAAACCTATATCATCTTGAAAATTAAATTTTAAATGATTATATCTCCTGCTTCATTGTCAATTTGATTGCTTTCTTTTTAACCTCTTGTACCTTATTCCTAGCGCACCTCAGCGTGCCCCCTTTGCTCTGACCAGGCAATTCCTGCCTTGCCTCACTGGTGAATTGACAGTCGCAGTCCTTCCTTTATTCACACACAGGTCCAGCAGAACCCGGTTATAGCTTGACTGGAACTCAGAACTCAGGGGTCATGGCTCATGCTGTTCCTTTGCCACAAATGCTGTTTGCTTTCCTCTCTCCAGGTTCTACCCATATTCTGGGGTCTCTTCAAATTCCATCCCCAAGCCCCTTGAATTCTGGCTCCTACTTTAGTTTGTCCAAATCGCTGTTTGTCATATAAGTGTAGCTGTGCACACACTCATTCTTACACAGTTTAGAATTGACTGCTCTGTGACATTTCATATGAATTGGCTTATAAAATACTTTTGGGCAGAGTCTTGTCTCATACACATAAGTGCTGTGCAGAGCTTGGAGACGAGCGCTCCCATTAGTTCAAGTGATGTGATAGATTGCTAATTTGTTTCTTTTTCTCTTTTTCCTGTGTGGTTCAGTCCCACACTCTTGCCTCTTTTTTCCCTCTTCCTATCTAGGAGCTAAATATACAAAAATGAATGTGATCTGGTCCATGTTCTAATCCACTTATGGGTTAATTGGGTGACAGATCTATTAACCGATAATGCATGATAAAAGTGATACAATTTTGAAGAGGGTGCTGAGGGAATCAAGTTGAGCATTTGGTCCCTTTGGAATTCAGGGTAAGGCTGAATAAGCCTCACAGAGGGCAGTGGAGGGAGCATTCAGGCTGAGGGAGCAGCCCAGCAAGGCTGCGCAATGCTTTAGTATATGTATCTCTTTCCATACGGCGCGTAGGCCAATAACAGCAAGAGCACAGTGCATCGGCATCAGCACCTGGTGCTTCGTTTTCTTTTATTGCTTCCTAGAAAGTGTAAGACAAGGAGTTACAGGTGGTGGAGACGTGGATGAGAAGAGGGTGTAGGTGGTGCTGAGGAGCCACTCCGGGAACGGGGAAGTCACAGAAGGGACCAGTCAGGGTGCAGACGGCTAACTTTGTGTCTGTGGATGAGATTGAGGCAGGGCTGGGGGCGAGGCAGAGAGGCCAGCAGAGTTTCTACCCTGGCTCACTTTGTACTTGTTCGGTTATGGAGCTGACTCTATGCGACTACAATTTCAATATATTAATAAAAATAGAAATAATGTGTGAAACATGTGAAGACAAGCACCCAGAACCACTCCAAACTACCTACCTCTTCTTTTCTTTGCTGACCATGACTATTGACAGCGGTCTCTGGTGCAACTCAATTGCATGTTTGTAAAGGCGCCGTTCAGCCTGCCCTGGCAAACCGGCAAAGCAATGCGTGCTCCTGATCTGAACTACCAGTTCAGGGATGATCTTCGCTTCCTACTTGTGATGGTGCTGAGCAGCTCTGAAAAGGGGACTTCAGAAGGGACTCCTGAGGATCAGGAGGCTGAGTCTGAGGATTAGGTGATTCCTGGGGCTTGCTGCTGCTGCCCCCAGCGGAACCCAGATCTAATAGTCTGGAGTTAAGCTGAACTCCCTCTTCCACACCTACTGACTCAGCAAGAGTTGTGCAGTACCCACCTCAGGGCAAGCAAGTCCTTCCCCAGCCACTCAACCAGGAGAGAAAATGATGAGGGATGCTCTCATTTTCTGAACAATTGTCACCATGGGCTCTGAGTAACTTCAAGGACGGGGCCTCTTCCCCTGTGTCCTGAGGGCGTTACTCATTGTACTGAACATTCAGGAAATGTCTGTGTAAAAAACAGAGAGAACCTTTTCATTCCAGAAAGGCACAAAGCACATCCGTCCTGAGACACAGAGGAGCTGGGTTTCCTGAGTTCTCTTGCCAGGAGAAGATCGCCAGGATAATGGAATGGGATCGCTAGTGCACCGGGCCCTTTGAAGCCCAGGGCGCCATTCAAAGTATGCTCTGCACTAACTGGGAAGACGATTTGGAGTCAGGAAGCTGGAATTCTGGCCCAGTCCCCACCAGGAACTTGCTTTGCATCCCTAGGCAATTCACGGAAACACTAAGCATTTCCCATCAAACAAAAAATATGGTTATCTGCCCCGTTTACCTAGCATCAGATTTGTGAGGATCAAAAATAACAAGAAACATATATGAATGACTCACTCTGTAAAAGACACTGTTTCCAGAGGGTTATATATTTTAATTGTAACCCCAAATGAAGTGGCTATTGTTATTTTCATCTCCATTTCCCGGATAAGGAAGCAGGGCAGAGTGTGTTGAGGCTCATCACTCTGAAGTAAAGGGGCTCAGAGATGAATGTAAGCAGTTTGGCTTGAGAGCCTACATTCCTAATCAGTGCACTCCACCCCTCAAGAGAGAGGACGCTTATAGAAATGCTTCCGTGTGAAATGCGCTTCCATCTCATGCAGGCTATGTACTACATTCAACTTGGGAGGCCAAAATCACATGTTATAAATATTATTTAAAAAAAAAAAACCTTCGCTGGGCACGGTGGCTCATGCCTGTATTTCCAGCACTTTGGGAGGCCGCGGGGGGCAGATCACCTAAGATCAGGAGTTCGAGACCCCCTGGTCAACATGGTGAAACCCCATCTCTACTAAAAATATAAAAATTAGCCAGGTGTGGTGGCGGGTGCCTATAATCCCAGCTACTCAGGAGGCTGAGACGAGAATCACTTGAATCCAGGAGACGGAGGTTGCAGTGAGCTGAGATTGCACCATTGCACTCCAGCCTGGGTGACAAGAGTGAAACTCCGTCTCAAAAAAACAAAACCTTAAATAGACCTTGTATCTTTTTATCTTCCCTTCTCCTCTCCCTTTCTTTCCTTTTTACTTGATTTTCTCTCTCTCTTTTTTTTTTTTTTTTTTCCTGAGACGGAGTCTCGCTCTGTCGCCCAGGCTGGAGTGCAGTGGCGCGATCTTGGCTCACTGCAAGCTCTGCCTCCCGGGTTCACACCATTCTCCTGCCTCAGCCTCCTGAGTAGCTGGGACTACAGGCGCCCGCCACTACGCCCGGCTAATTTTTTGTATTTTTTAGTAGAGGCGGGGTTTCACTATCTTAGCCAGGATGGTCTCGATCTCCTGACCTCGTGATCCGCTCGCCTTGGCCTCCCAGAGTGCTGGGATTACAGGCGTGAACCACCGCGCCCGGCCTACTTGATTTTTTTTTTCAGCCAAGTACAGATATTTCTGTCATCAAACAGTACTTTGCACTATCATAGTGAGAGGTGACAGCATGCACCCTCGCTCGCTTTCGGCGCCTCTGCGGCCTTGGTGCCCACTCAGGCCGCACTTGAGGAGCCCTTCAGCCCACCGCTGCACTGTGGGAGCCCCTTTCTGGGCTGGCCAAGGCGGGAGCCGGCTCCCTCAGCTTGCGGGGAGGTGTGGAGGGAGAGGTGCGGGCGGGAACTGGGGCTGCACGCGGGGCTTGCGGGCCAGCGGGAGTTACGGGTGGGTGTGGGCTCGGTGGCCCCGCACTCGGAACGGCCAGCCAGTCCTGCCGCCCCGGGCAATGAGGGGCTTAACACCCGGGCCAGCGGCTGCGGAGGCTGTACTGGGTCCCCCAGCAGTGCCGGCCCACCGGCGCTGCGCTCGAATTCTCGCCGGGCCTTAGCTGCCTCCCCGCGGGGCAGGGTTCGGGACCTAAAGCCCGCCATGCCTGAGCCTCCCCCAACTCCGTGGGCTCCGGTGCGGGATCCACTGGGTGAAGCCAGCTGGGCTCCTGAGTCTGGCGGGGACTTGGAGAACCTTTATGTCTAGCTAAGGGATTGTAAATACATCAATCGGCACTCCGTATCTAGCTCAAGATTTGTAAACACACCAATCCGCACCTTGTGTCTAGCTCAGGGTTTGTGAATGCACCAATCCACACTCTGTATCTAGCTACTCTGGTGGGGACTTGGAGAACCTTTGTGTGGACCCTCTGTATCTAGCTAATCTAGTGGGTAGGTGGAGAATCTTTGTGTCTAGCTCAGGGATTGTAAATGCACCAATCAGCACCCTGTCAAAACAGACCACTCGGCTCTCTGTAAAATGGACCAATCAGCAGGATGTGGGTGGGGCCAGATAACAGAATAAAAGCAGGCTGCCCGAGCCAGCAGTGGCAACTGGGTCGGGTCCCCTTCCACAGCGTGGAAGCTTTGTTCTTTCACTCTTTGCAGTAAATCTTGCTGCTGCTCGGTCTTTGGGTCCACACTGACTTTATGAGCTGTAACACTCACGGCAAAGGGTCTGCAGCTTCACTCCTGAAGCCAACGAGACCACGAACCCACTGGGAGCAATGAACAACTCCAGACTCCCCGCCTTAAGAACTGTAACACTCACTGCGAAGGTGCGTAGCTTCACTCCTGAGCCAGCGAGACCACGAACCCACCAGAAGGAAGAAACTCTGAACACATCCGATCAGAAGGAACAAACTCCGGACACACCGCCTTTAAGAACTGTAACACTCACCTCGAGGGTCCACGACTTCATTCTCGAAGTCAGTGAGACCAAGAACCCACCAATTCTGGACAACATAGCCTAGAGTTCTATGCACATGGAAGGTCATAGTATTTTATAGTTTTTACGAACTGAATTCTGTCCCCCTTACATTCATATGTTGACATCCCACAATGTAACTGTATTTGGAGACAGGGCCTTTAAAGAGGTGTTGAAGGTTACCTGAAGCCATAAGCATAGAGCCCTAATCCAGTAGCACTAGGGTCCTGTAAGAGGAGGAAGACACCAAGGATGTGTGCACCTGGAGGAGAGCCCATCTGCCAGCCAAGGAGAGAGGCCCCAGGAGAAACCAATCCTGCCAGCACCTTGATCATGGACTTCTAGCCTTTACAACTGAGACAATCAGTGTCTGTTTCTGAAGCCTCCCAGTCTGCAGTGCTTTGCTACCATGCCCCCAGCAGGCTGATAACTGGGTGCATGCTTCCTGCACTGCCTTGATCTTATATTGATTTTGCTCCAAGTGTAAATTATTTTGAGTTCACTTTTTTTTCTCAGAACAAGAACTAAGCAATTTCCTTACAGGCTCTGCTACTGTCATACCCACTCCAAATGTCAGGCCTGCACAGTTAGGGGGCTGTGACACTGCACCTGGATGTGCATGAGAAGGTGCAGCCTCTAGGGACCATGGCATGCCGGCTGAGGCATTGGCAGCATCTATCCACTATACCCCCACCTCTCGTAGTCCTTATTTTAGGCAGCGCCCGTTTGTTTGAGTGAGAGTAGGCAGAGATCGATTACAAAGTGTTTCAGGTCTGGCAGCTGTAGGAGATTACAGACACAGATGTATGCCTGGGGTTTGTTCTTGAGAGACCCCCCTGCAAATCCCCTTCACACGTGGCGACTCTGCAAGGGGCACAGGGATTTAGGAACAACTAGGAAAGGGAAGTCCAAGGGATGCCATTGAGAAAAGGCAGCATCTGGACTCTGCCATCAAGATGGAGAAGGATGGAACTGCAGCAGAGCTGGGCATTTTCCTGGTTTGCATCTGCAGTCCCCCAGTGTCTAGATGATGCCTCACACACACTGCAGGTGCTCAGACTCATACATTGAATAGATGAACTTGTGAAGGCATGGGTGGGAGGGACGTGGTTTTCTCATTCATTCCATCAGTGCAGTTACAGCACGAGCTGTGTGCTGGATCACCAGATCTGTGAGACTCAAAGTCCCCCAGGAACCCCTCTTGGTGGTTTTCATTCACGATGGTGACTGTGTCCCTCCTCACTAATGCACAAGGAGACTAAAAGCCATTGCCGGCTGAAGCAGGAGGGTCTGCTCAGAAACCCAACTCAAATTTGCATCCCTACCACCAAGAAAGCATTCATGGAGCCCTTGCAGTGGGGAGGAGGAGAGAAGGAAACATTGTTTCAGACACACGCAGGTTGCATGGAATACAAGAGTGGGATGCTTTTGTAGAAGGAAAAAGAAAATGTTTTCTTCAGGATAGAGGAGACTAGAAAACAGGAAGTAAGAACACCACACTGATTTTGGGTCCATGGAAAACCGGTTTGGGAGTTCTTTCCAGGAAGATTAGCTGTCTCCTTGACACCTGTGACTAGCACTGTTGAGTTAGGTTGTAACTTTGAGCTGGTTGAGATGGTGTGGTTTGGAGAACCGGTGGAGATGACTAGAGTTTCTTTCATGATGTAATGGAAGAGAATCATAGTCCAGGCCTGTGAGGCCCCTGGAGTTTGCATCCGTCTTCCTAGCTCCAGACAAGTCACTTCCTACAGTGACTCCATGAGGGTTAGTGCTTTTCTGCTGAGCAGGAATGTCGACTTAAGGCAGTGGAATAGTTTTTAAGCTGCATCTGCTTTTTGTACCTTTCACTTTCTATATTTCTTTGATTTATGGGGGAGAGGGGTTGTTTAC
Source organism: Gorilla gorilla gorilla (assembly GCF_029281585.2). Lineage (NCBI taxonomy): Eukaryota > Metazoa > Chordata > Mammalia > Primates > Hominidae > Gorilla > Gorilla gorilla. The sequence continues at coordinate 39,222,281 of NC_073241.2, forward strand.
TTCTTGAGTTTTTCAGTTTGGAAGATAATTAAGAAATAACTTTAAGTGAAAGATGAAAGAGCACAGTAGCAGAATAGTAACTTTCTTATAAAACAACGAATGTCAAGTATTCCGAAAGCTGTCTGCCAGGCTTCAGGTTTCAGCAAAGGATTAGCTTAGTGAGACCAGCTAATTGTTTAAAAATAAAGAGCTCACTTTGTGAAATAGAAGGTGTCATTTTGCCTGTCCCTTCCACTTAACTTCTATTTAGTGGTTGGCAAAAGGCTAGTGGCATGTAATTTTCATATTTTCAGAACACTACTCTGCAATTACTGGGGAGTTTAGACAGTAGTTGGCTACTATGATCTTGTCCACAGCCCCAAGAGCTGTGAGTGTTTATTTTTCTAGAAAAATACATCAGTAAAAGTCCATCAGTGCCAGGTATTGACAGGAAAACAACTAGTCTGCAAATGTGCAAATCAGAAGTACCTAATTTTGCATTTTGCCTTGAACTAATGACAGGAAGTAATTGTACCCCAGGTGCCAATTCAGTATAAGCAAGCAGAAAAGTTATTGCAGGAAGTCATTTGGTGAAGACTGTGGAATCAGCAAAAGCATCAGAGGCTTTGAGCTAGGATAGTGATTCTGAGATATTAATGGACCCCATCAGACAGACAAGGGCTGAGGTCAAGTATTACAAACTATGGAATTGCATAAAACATAATTAAAAGTCACAATCTCATCTTTTAAAAGTGGTCTCTTCTGTGTTGCCTTTTCTTGCTGAGCAAAGAATTGTGTGACTATTTTTTTAAAAATCTCTCCCCAGATCCCAAACTTTTAAAATTAGAAAATTGAAGCTGAAGTTTCTAATTTATTTCATATACAATTTTTTAAAAGAGAAGATTTATTGGGTCAGATGAAGAATAGATAAAATCATCCCCAAGAGAGTTCATGCACTCATTACACAAACACTTACTGTACATGTGCTCGGCACAGCCTCCAGTACTGGAGACAGGCAAGGTGCTGATATGCCTCTTGTCTCCATGGAGTTATTCTGTAGTGAGAGCTAATAAACAATCAATTCAATAATTTCATTACAGATTGTAATTAGTACTATTAAGAAAACAAAGAAGATGATGAGATAGAGTATATCAGTTGCCTTCTGCTTTGTAACACACAATCACAGTATCTCATTGGCATACAAAAATCAGCCTTTATTGCTCCCTTGTGTGTTGGGGTAGGGGGGTAAGTGCACTCTGTCCAGCCTGAGGATGACAAGAGCATCAATATAAAACACTGCAACAAGGGGGCCCAGAGTGGGGCCATTCAATAGGTCACAGGAGAAACTAGAAAACTGTCTTCCATGCAGGAGTCCTGGAAGGCCTTTCTAAGTAGGAGACACTTCAGTGCAAACATAAAGGGGGAAAAATAGCCAGTCATGGTGAGAATTGGAGATGAGTTTACCACACCGGAAGTACAAAAGCTCCCAGGTGAGAGGAAAGAGTTAACTGTTCCAGCGATCTGAAAGGATGCCAGTGTGAATGGTAGGGGATGAACTGAGATCCAGGTTGGAAAGGTAGGCAGCCTGGGCCTTGGCAGACACAATAAAGGATTTTATTTTCCAGTCTAGGAGAAGCCCTAAAGCATTTTAAGTAGAGGACTAGGTGACAAGACATATGTCTTTAAAAGATCTCTCTGGTTCCCATATGAAAAGTTCATGATCAGGAAGGAAAAGTAACAGGGAGGACCCTTAGAAGGCTGCTGCCTTCTGTGGTGCAAGGTAGAATTGGGGAAGCCTTGGACCTACGTCAATGGAGACATCAGTGGAGAGCGGAGAAGGGCTGGATTGGATGTAAGTTACATCGTGGAGGTAAGAACCAGCAGGGTTTGCTGGTGGATTGGATGTGGACTATGAAGGGCACAAAAAATCAAGGCTCCCTCCTGAATTTTGGGGTTGATCTCACACACACACTCACGAAACACCATGTGATGGATTGTGGTGGCATTTACTGAAGGGGAGAAAAATAGGTGAAGAAGTGTTTTGGGATAGAATTAAGAGATTCATTTTAGACATGTTGTGGTTGAGATATCTGTTATGGGTAGAATTGTATACCTCAAAAAGATATGTGAATATGAGTGGACTCACATATCCACTCATCCTTAAAATAAAATGAGATCTCTTCATGGGGTTCCAAAAGGAAGGAGACATCATTTCTGTTCCTTGTCTCAATAATGCATCTTCTGCCTAATCATAGATGTCAGATTAAATGGACAAGACAAAATAGAAATATCTTTATTAGGAGCAAGCTGTCCCACCAGGCATACATGTGTGTTCACAGTAGTGTCACCCACCGTTCAGTGGCTGCGGGCGATTCTTCAGTGGGATTCACATTTTGGCCATAAATGAGACATCACAATTACGTCAAACTCTGATTAATCTTCCTGCCAACAGATCAGGAATCACAGGTTAAGCCTGATCCAAGCTCATGTTCTTCCTTTATTTCAACACACACACACACACACATACGGTATGTAGGTAGTCATAACCCCCAGGATCTCAGAATGTGACCTTATTTGGAAATATGGTCTTTGCAGGTGCAATCAAGTTAAGAAAAGGTCATACTGGAGTAGTGTGGGTCATTAATCCAATATGCCTGGTGTCCTAAGAAGAGAGAACACACACACACACACACACACACACACACACACACACACACACACACACACACACACACACACACCCCACCACCACCACCATGGGATGACTGAGGCAGGAACCGGAGTAATGCAGCTGCAAGCAAGGACCACTGTGGATGACCGGTGACTACCCAAAGCTGGAAGGGGCAGGGAACAATTCTACACTAAAGCCTTCTTGGGGAGCAGGGCCCTGCTGACACCTTAATTGCAGACTTTTATCCACCAGAACAGTGAGGCAATACATTTCTGTTTTTTATTTGTTTGGTTATTATTATTATTATTACTTAATAGAGACAGGGTCTCACTGTGTTGCTCAGGCTGGCCTGGAACTTCTGAGCTCAAGCCATCCTCCCACCTTAACCTCCCAATACACTGGGATTAGAAGTCATTTCTGTTGTTTTAAGCCACTCAGTTTGTAGTACATTGTTAGAGCAGCTGTAAGAAACTAATACAACACCTAAGCACTTAGATAAAGATATGAATCTGAGCTCAAAAGAAGAGGTTTCCATCTGAGGATTAAAATAGTCTATCAATGCGGAGACCCTGAGGAAGAATGTTCCAGGCAGAGGGAAGAGCATGCCTGTTTTTAGCATACGATTTCTTTTATACAGAAGAACCATTCTGCAGTACAACACCCATAAACTCTGAGAAAATAAATGGGTATGAAATTTTATAGCATGATTTCCATCCCTGGAATGATTGAAATAGATATTACCTGCACATATTATGTTAGAAATTATATTATACATACCCAGTAAAAAAAAAAAAAAGCGAAACTGCATCTCAAAAAAAAGGCATTCATGCTTTCATAAAGATTGTGTTTATTGTAATGAAATGTTTTATGGTGCAAGTCATTTGTGGTTATTTAGAGTATTAAAAAAACCATGGATTTTCAGAATTGTAAGGGACATTAGAGGTTACATCTTGAAGAACTCTCTTCTTAATGCTTAAGTTTTCTACATTACCATTAATAAGATATCACTTAATTTCTGCTAAAACACTTCCAGTAATGTAAGAAGCAGTTGGACTTCCAGGGCAACCCATCCATTTGACAATTAGACGTTTTTGACCATAGAGGGCAAAAACACATCTTTGTGACTTCATTAATGTGTCCAAGTTATGTTCTTTGAAAAATCTCAAAGTTAAGTCTCATCCCTCGTCCCTAGAAATTCTTTTAGATGTTTGAATGCATGAACCACGTTCTTATGAGGGTTTTCTCCAGGCTGGTGTACCTGGTTCTTCCACCTGAGACTGTTTCTAACCCTGACCCTTCAATCCTGTGCTCTCCTCTGAACTTCCCTCAGCTTGTCAGTGTCTCTCCCAACTCCATGTTTAAACATCAGCAGGACCAAGTAAATAATGAAATAAACAATTGCAGAAAGCAATTATTAGGGGAGAAGGAAATAACAAAAGGATGGAGTTTTTCCAACAAGAGCATTAAGAAGAAAAATCTAAATAAACATATCAAATCCACATGTATGGGGATGAAAACTGGGAAGGAATTTGCCTCCAGTGAAAAAACATTACATTATTTGATGGAGTTTTTCATCATGAAACATGATTTCTTCAACACCATGTACCTGTTTTGTGCATTTTTGGTTTTGCCTTTTCTAGGATTGTATTCAGAATCCCAGCATTTGTTTTCTTTTTACCTTGAGTTATCACTTGTTTAAATGAATAACTTGTTACTTACTTTTGATGAACTAATTGCATTTCTCAGGCACACCTCTTTGTTAAGCACCTTAACCCGACCCCCCTCATACCCACCCTTTGCAGGGGGTTCCTAGGGGTTCACTTTCTCTCTGGGGCCCCTGAAGGGAATTGTCTGGGTTTTGGTTCCTTTGTGTTGTCAGTGCCCTCCAGCCTCCTTTCTGCCTCTGGATGTTGCCCTGTGTCTTTGCTCTGTGCCTGTTTTTTCGCTCTGACCGTCTCTGCCGCCACATTCTGTGTCTCTCCTGTGATTCTGCCCACAGTCATCCCGTTCTCCTACCTACTCTGGCCACTCTTGGCCTGTTTCTTTCCCTGTGGGATGACAGCTTCAAAGAGAGTGAATGTCAAAGGGCTCATTTCCTTCCCTCTTACCCACAGTACTCATTACATTTACTAAATTGAGGTATTAACAGAGGTTAATAAGAGGTCCTGCTGTTGTTGATTTGGGTCTACAGGAGCAATGGAGAAGGAGGAAGAATGCAGCTGAAGGAGGCCAGGGTGAAAAGGGAGAACAAGGAAAAGGGGAGAATGTCACCAGGATTGCCCAAGCTATTTCTCACTAACGTGCGGTTGATTTGCAAATTGTGATTGAAACAAAGAAGCATTACAAAAACGTTTAGAAAGTTTTCATTTTCAAAATAATATTTAAAACATGAAGTTGAACATGTGTGCATGTGAACAGTTTTGATTTAAAGTGTCAGCCTTAAAGGGTTTTTTGTGTGTGTTCGTGTTTATTGTTTTCCATAAGAAATTTGAGTCTACCATAGAGCACTATGCAAATAAACAGATGTTAAGTATAAATACCAGGGCTGCAAGGGTCGTTCCTGTTCTGCAGCTTAGGGTACATAGAAATGTGTCCCTTCCCTCACAGTCAACCAGCCCAGCAAATGCAGCAGGAAAGGGGCCCACCCCTTTAGATTTGACCTTACCTTGGCACTGATTATCAAGGCGTTCTCTTAAAACATGATGTTATTGATATATTCTAAAATTTTCAGGTTAAATCTTTTATTTATTTAATCTCCATAATTTGTGAATATATTATTTTATAGGGCAAAAAGGACTTTGCAGAGGTGAGTAAGTTAATTACCATTAACTTCCATCTTTATTGCCAGAGAATATTCTCTTTTGAGCTCTCCATGAAATCAGGGAGGTTTGGTGAAGCACACAGAGAAGGAAGACAGAAGGAAGAGCCAGCCAGGGTGGCATGCCCCATACTGAGGAGTGAGGGGGCCCTGGATCAGGGTGAAGTGCCCCACATTGAGGAACGAGGGGGCCCTGGATTGCTGTCCCACCCAGGGTGACATCTTCCCCACACTGAGGAATGAGGGGGGCCCCGGATCGCTGTCCCGCCCAGGGTGACATCTTCCCCACACTGAGGAATGAGGGGGTCATGGATCGCTGTCCCACCCAGGGTGACATGTTCCCCACTGAGGAATGAGGGGGGCCCTGGATCGCTGTCCCGCCCAGGGTGACATCTTCCCCACACTGAGGAATGAGGGGGTCATGGATCGCTGTCCCGCCCAGGGTGACATCTTCCCCACACTGAGGAATGAGGGGGCCCTGGATTGCTGTCCCACCCAGGATGACATGCTCCCCGCTGAGGAATGAGGGGGTCATGGATCGCTGTCCCGCCCAGGGTGACATCTTCCCCACACTGAGGAATGAGGGGGCCTTGGATCGCTGTCCTACCCAGGGTGACATATTCTCCACTGAGGAATGAGAGGGCCTTGGATCGCTGTCCCACCAGGGTGACATGTTCCCTACTGAGGAATGAGGGGGGCCCTAGATCGCTGTCCCACCCAGGGTGACGTGCCCGCCACTAAGGAATGAGGGGGCCCTGGATTGCTGTCATTTGAACTTCCCTAGCTCCTACAGCAAGTGGAGGTGCCTCAGAGCTGTAACGCTCAGCAGATGCTGCCGGGCTCCCAAAGGACGGGGTGGACAGTGTCTACATTCATGACCCAGCAAACCATCCCTTTACCTTTTCATTCTTCTTGGTTTCTTCAGCCCCATTGCAAGGTCTCTAACGTCTCATTAGCTGTCTTGTATCCCTCAATAATGTCTTGACTGAGGATTTTGGAACTTTATGTATTTGAACGACCTCTACTTTAGGAGAAATGACACATTTAAGAATTAGAACAGCACAATCTTCGGGCACCACTCCAGCTCATTAAAAGCCTCTGTAATGGGCATCTCCTGGTGTTTGAGTTTCCCATCTCACCACATCAAAGGACCATTTAGTTTCTTATTAGGTCTCACATGAGACCATCCAGGTGGACTCTAAATGTTCCTAATGAATTAGAATGTTGCATCTCATTTTTCACCACCAGGGAGTGAGCACAGGAATGCTGGTAGGAGCAGCGGCTGGTCCATCTGCTCTACCACAACCTCCCAAATTGTTTAAAAATTTATGTGTTTCTGGTATGTGGATGACCTTGAATTAGCTATTCAAGTTGATAGAACGGTGAAATTAAGATCAAATGTTGATAAATCTTTATTGTATTACTTTCCTATTGCTGGTGTAATAAATTACTACAGACTTGGTGGCTTAAAACAATACAAATGTATTATCTTATAGTTCTATGGGTCAGGAGTCTGAAATGAGCTAAAGTCAAGAGCTGGACTTCTTTCTGCAGGCTGCCCCTTCCAGCTGCCAGCTTTCCTCCTTGGTTCCTGGCCCCTTCTGTCTTCAAAGCCAGCAATGACTGGTCTAGTCTTCTCCACAAGGCCACCTCTCTCCTGCCTCCTTCTTTCTCATGTAAATACCCTTGAGATTTCACTGGGCCTGCTTCGGTAGTCCACAATCATCTCTCAATCGCAACATAATGAACTTAATCACATCTGTAAAGTCCTTTTTGCATTGTAAAGTAACATATTCACAGGTTCTGGGAATTACATAAATGAAGACATAAAATATTTGATGTGAAAATTTTAGAATAAATAACTTTTTTTTTGAGACAGGGTCTCACTCTGTTGCCCAGGGTGGAGTGCGGTAGTGCAGTCACAGCTCACTCCAGCCTTAACTGCCCTGGCTCAAGCAATCCTCCCACCTCAGCCTCCAAAGTACCTGAGACCACAGATGTGCACCATCATGCCTGGCTAATTTTTAAATTTTTTGTACAGACTGGTCTCACTGTGATGTCCAGGCTGGCCTCGAACTCCTGGGCTCAAGTGATCTTTCCACCTTGGCTCTCCCAAAGTATTGGAATTACAGGCATGAGCCCCTGTGCTAGACCTAAATGAATAACTTAATATATTAAAAGAATGCCCTGAAAATCAGTGCCAATGTAAAGTCAAATCAACTATTACATTGGTTTACAGACTAGTAGATAGAGAAGGATGGCTGCCCATTTTCTGGTTTAAAGATGCTTTTATTTGCATATTCTCATAATGAGGGTTTAAAAAAAAATCAACCGAAATCAGCACCTGAGCTGGTGTCCAAGAGTGTACAGTGAAAACCAGACATTTACATTTAAATTGTCCAAAGAGGTGTTTACATCTATGTAATTGTTAAATTGAAATTAAATTTGATTAAAAGTTATTAGAATCCAGAAAACTATAATGGGCTTCTTACATTGTCTTTGTGGAGATTAGATACTTGATCAACATTAAACTGCTCTAAGTGTCCTATATGCTTGGATCTTAGATTATCAGTTTCTTATTTTAAATGTATTCCTTTAGTTTATGGAAATATTGTACATGAGAAAAAAATGCTGCTCATCAGACATTTTGGGTAAACACTTTAGCTGATATTTAGATGTCCTAATGGAGCACTTATGGAACTTAAAGAGGATGCTAAAAATGATTTTTGAAAGCTATAAGTAATAATCATGCAGTCTTATATACCCTTGAAAATATTTTGCTTTCAAATTTTGCTTTCAAAGATAGGGCACAAGTAGCTAAATTCTCCCCTAAAACTTTTTTTTTCGCTTTTGCAAAGGGATAAGACAGTAAACACCATTGGTGACCTACCTTTCTTCAGTTTTACAGATGTTTATATTTTTAAAAATTCTTTTTAGAATTAGGATCTTGCTCTCTTGCCGAGGCAGAAGTGCAGTTATGTGATCATAGCTTGCTGCAGCCTTAAACTCCTGGGCTCAAGTGATCCTCCCACCTTGGCCTCCCAAAGTGCTGGAATTTGAGGCGTGAGCCACTGCACCTGGCCATGTCGTTCTGGTGGAACATAGCTATGTCAAGAGTTATGGAAAATACTAATTTTCCTTGGGAACTGAACATCAAGGGGCAGCTCTGCCTTTTTGGTGGAGACTTCCTCTAAGGCAATGGAATGGGTTCTCCAGGTTGTGGGTCTTTTTTAGAAAGTTAGAGCAGTTAAGAGATAGAAAAATGAATATGATAGAAAAATAGATATAAAAGAGCATTGTAAAGCATTATATTCTATTTAAAATAGGATTCTACTCAATTCTATTTAAGAATGTTAAAGCAATATTATCCAGCATTTTAAAATATGAACACTGCATGAGGTAATAAGGACATTATTAGCTATGGTAGCCATGGGAGGGAAGACACTAAATATTTTTAAGCATAAATATACCACCAAAGGAGAAGGATTAACATGCATTTTTGCTTCAATTTACATAAGAAATAAAAGTCAAACATGGCATAGTAGATTTTAATTACAAGGAGAGACTAGTTTGATATTGATATTTGCAACCTTAATGCCATCACATTTTTTAATTATTGGCAATATAATTTAATTAAGACTATTTAAAAAAATACAATTGTAGGACACAGATTAAATGTAAATAAGTTCTGTTGAATAGATGACTGAATAAGGAAAGAAAAGATTTTATCTGAAAACTAAAATATCAAAGAAAGACAAAATATTCAAAAAGTTTCCAGGTCCCATTGCAGTCATTAGGAGGCTATTTGTGTGTTATGACTGAAGGATTGGATTGTAACAAATTATAGAGTGGTTAAGGGCCAACCACACCTTCTTTGTGTTTTCACACCACGTAGCATGGGGACTTGTGCTTTGAAAATGTACAATGAACTGATGTCGCATGAACACATCAATTTAGCACATTGAAAAACTAATCTAACATTTAGCAAGGAAGCTGAAAGGCAGTAGATTCGTTAGAAAGTTAAGCATACACTAATATAATTATTCTTTTAACCAATATTGACTGGGCTTCCTCTCTGAGTCATGTAATTCTCTGGGCTAAATATGTAAACATGTGCAAATAAACATGGGCCTCGTCCTCATGGAAGTTGCCATCAAGGGCAAAGTAATGACTTGATATACTCGGATTCTTTTATTATTTAATGACCCCTGGATGTTCCTGAATATCTTTGCCTATCCCATTTTCTCAGAGCCCCCCATTTCAAGTTGGTGAGTTTTTCACAAAGCAAGCAAACAAACAAACAAACAAAAAACAGGACTAGAGAATAAATAAGGAGCTTAACCAGTACCCACCCTTCCAATGAGTGACTCAGTCAGGTGCACTTCCAGTGCAGACGTGTTTTGTTGCTTCATTTCTGTTCCTAGTGGTGTTGTGGACCCGTGTGGAGTTTGCAGAGTCAGACTTGGCTCTTAGAGGATTGTGTGATTAGGTGTCTGTCATTCCCAGGTTTTGTACAGTGCGTTACACTTCTCAAAACATGTTGAGTGCATTAAATCAGCATCTGCTCACGGGGACCCTGTGGAGCATACAGGCAGCATTTTGGATGGTGCTATTTTACAACTTTGGAATCCAAAGCATGGAGTGATTATGCTTTAAGGGCTTTAATTTCCCTCTGGTTTATGTGTTACTCAAAGACAGGTGCTATCCATAGCATCTAGCACAGTACCAGTACCTAGTAGGTGTTTGGTACATGGTTACTGAACTAAAGATACACAGAATTTTGAAATCTGTCTTTGATTAGGAATCTACTGGTTAAGAAAATCTTGAGGTTTCAGGAGCTCCTTCACAGTTCTGCTTTTCTTTTCATGCAATTGCCTGTACATATTCATTTACTCTTGCTGTTATAACAAAATGCCATCAACTGAGTGGCTTCAACAGCAGACGTTTATTATCTCACCATTCTGGAGGCTGGATATTTGAGATCAAGGTGTCTTCAGGCTTGGTTTCTCCTGAGGCCTCTCTCTTTGGCTTGCAGATGGCTGTCTTCTCTTTGTGTCTCCATGTGGTCTCCCTTCTGTGCCTGTCCGCGTCCTATTCTCCTCTTCTTACAAGGACACCGGGCATACTGGATTAGGCCCACCTCTATGACCTCGTGCTACCTGAATTACCTCTTTAAAGGCCCTATCTCAAAAGACAGTCACATTCAGAGGTACTGGGTGTTAGGACTTTGACGTATGAACTTAGCATATGAAGGGGACACGATTTAACCCATAACAAGACATTTATCTTTATAGTGCCCACATATATTATTACTTCGTATGATACCAAAGAAGCATAACGATCTTGGAAAAGTGAGACTTACTTAAATGTTTAATAAGAAGAAAGGTGCTGCTACTCTCATATGCTGCTCTCACACGTGTCTCAACCAGTCCATAAGCTGAGCTGGGCTCAACCTCCCTTCAGCCGAAACTCCAGCACAGCGGTTCTCAGCCCTGGCTCACTGTGGAATTACCAAGGGAGCTTTTACAGTATACCCATGATCTCGCCCCCACCCCAGAAAAATGAAGTCAGAACTTCCGGGGGTGGGGTCTGGACATCCATCCTATTCTTAAAGATTCTCAAGGGGCTTCAATGCACATCAGGGCTTGTGAAGCCCAGCAATCTTCAGAGACTCAGCAATTCATTGAAAATTATTTAATAAGAGTCCTTGGGATACACTGCCCAGGCAAATAACAGTGACGTGGCAAGACCAACCTACCAGGATTCCTACCCTGAGACAATCACCAATTGTATGAAGCAAGAGAATAGGTCACAGAGATTCTGAAGGATTTGAACACAATCACATAAGTAGTTAAGTAACAGAATTCAATCTTCAAGACAGTACAAAGGATAATATGAGAAGTCAGTAAAAATGCCATTTTTACTGTATAAAAAGATTCCTATGTCTGTTTCCCCTATTGAATTAATCAGCTGAAAGATTTATTATTATAGATGTCAGGAGGACTCCAAAATATTTATAATCTTTAATTGCTGCTATAGCACAACACACACTTCTCGGAAACTTAAGCCTTTAGAACACCCACTTACCCTTAAATCACCTAGCTGGCCTGTCACCCCCTCTGAAACTTGAGGGCTCCCAATGCAGGGACTGGGTGTTGTTTACCTCTGTCACCATAGCACCTGACATAATTCTGGCATATAGCATGCAGTCAGCAAATGTTAAAATGGATGAGGAAATGATAAATAGATATGCAGAAGATGGAACTTTGGACCACAAAAGCAATTTGAAATCTAGACAGTCAGGTCTAGAAGTCCAGAGACATCAGTTACCCAGGGTCAGAAGCCGAGTCATGTTTTGGAAGCCAGTGAACTAAACATGAGTGGGCCTAGTGGATAGCCAAAGACAGGCTCACACAGGCAAGCAATCTGGGAACTGGGAAAGTTGTTGGTGGTCCATGACATGTGCAGTTGGCCAGGAAGTTAGGTTGTCCTGAGGGTTAACTAGCAGCTGACAGTGTGAACTAATTAAGACAAGGGCATATGTTTGGGATTTGCTTTGATATATCTTGATTGGATAGTAACTGGTGCTAGGGTGTCATGGGCCTATTTTCAATGCAGAGACAGGCATCTTGCATGATTAGCACAGAGGCTGCTGCTGTAGCTGGAACATGAATTGTGGCTCAGAGGCAAAGGTAGTTTGGTCAGTATCTAGACAATTTAGCAAAAAGATTCCTTTCTAAGATGACATTTCCAAATTCAATGAATTTGCTGCCCACCAAGTGATTGATGGGAAAAAAATTGGTAAAAGGATTCCCAGGCTTATGTTTTCCTCATATATACATATATTGCACTTTTGTCAAATACAGAGGTGCTTGTCAAGTGAGGAGAAAGATGTGCCCTTTGAAGGAGGTTGGAAGCCAGTAGGACTCTGCCTGACTTCAGCTGGTGGGGCGCATGTTTTATATTTATTCACGTATTTGTCATTTCTGTGCTCTTCTTTTCTTCCTGTCGATCAGGGTTACTATTTAGTGTGGTTTTCCTTCCTGAAGAACTCTTAGCATTCCTTTTGGCTGTAAATCCTTCTGGATTTTGTTTGTCTGAAAGTATATTTACATTTGCCTTCATTTTCAAAGGATAGTTTTGCTAGGTATAGAAGTTTTGGTTGAAATTTTTTGCCACCCCCCTCAGTTCAGCATTCTTACTGTCGTTCCAACATCTTCTGGTTTCCATTGTTTTTGATGATTTTAGTCATCAATTCTTTTCATTGTCCTCCCTTACTTAATGTATTCTTTTTCTCTGGCTTCTTTAAAAATTTTCTCTCCATCTTAAGACTTTCAGTAATTTGACTATACTGTATCTAAGAGTGATTTTTTTCTTTGTGCTTATGATACTTAGGGCTTATTGACATCCTTAAATCTCTGGAAGAGCTGAGGACTGAGTGAAAGGCATATGAGGAACTTTCTGGGTAATGTAAATGTTCCAGATCCTGATTCTCATGGTGAAACCCTATATGCATACATTTGCTAAAACTCATTGAATTGTACACTGAAGATCTATGCATTTTGATTTCTTTAACCTATATTTTATGCTAGAAAACAGACTTAAAGCATTTATGTTAACAAATGTAACTTTATGAAAGCTATATTTATTAACTTTCCTTAAGTGAGTCTGTTATGACTAAATCTGGGAATTCAATTCATCATTGTTTTTGAGAATACTTTTTAAATCTCAGCACACATTTTCATCTTCTAAATGATAGAAGCCCTGGTACAAAAATACAGTTAGATAGAAGGAATAAAATCTAGTGTTTGATAGCAAAATAAGGAGATTATAGTTAACAATAATTTATTGTATACCTGAAAATAAATAGAGGAGTAGTTTTGAAATGTTCCCAATTCAAAGAATTAATAAATGTTTGATGTGATAGATATCCCAGTTACCCTGACTTGATCATTACACATTGTATGCTGGCTTCAAAATATCACATGCTTGATAAAAATGTCAAACTATTATGTACCCATGATAATTAAAAATAAAAAATATATAGGTAATATAATGAAAAGGATACTTTAAGATCTTTTTTAGACTACTAGGGAATAATTTTTTTACTAAGAACATACTTCACAGTCAAATAATAGATAAGACAGAAAGGGATGCACCTGAAGATTCATATACCAAAGAAGGAAGGAATAGGAAGAGCATGAGGGAGGGAGGGAGGGGAGGAGGAAAGAAAGGAAAGAATGGACTGAATAGACTTGAAGATGATGGGAAGGAGGGATTTGTAGCCTTGGGCTGGCTGCTGTGTTTCATAGCAGATGCGGGAGGGTAAATGGAAAGCTAATAGACCAATACGAGGTAAAGTTTGGATCTCCATAAATTTAACTCTGAGGAGGCAAAGAGTGCTTGTTCCCTTCTTTGCCATATACTAATGTTCTGCTTCCTTCAGTCTTTTGCCCCCATGAAAGCTGAAGATTTTACATTGTGTTCCCTAAGATCTTAAGCCACAAGGCTGTGCTGATTAACATGACTTATGAGCTTCACCTGATATATTTCATTCATTCGTCCAGTTATTCAATCAATATTTATTGTATGCTGCCTGCCAAGCCCTTTTCTTTCCATTGGGAATTCAGTGGTAACAAAGCAAGACAAACAGAATCCTTGCACTTGTGAAACTTACATTTGAGAAAGTAAGCAATTAAAAAAAGATAATTACAAGTAGTGAAGTGGTGAAGTGTACAAAACAGGGTACTGTGATAAAAAGCAGCTGGGGAGATGGTTCACATTTTAGCTTGGATGACCGGGGGTCTTCCTGAGAGGTCCAAATCTGTTCCAAGACCTGAGCCAAGGGAAAGAGATAGGCATGTAAAATCCAATGAGAGAAATGGAATTGTCTTCTTGCCAGTTTATAGATAAATGAAAAAATATCATTGTAGCAATGAAGACAAATTCATAAGAAGGTTTGTTTCCTAAAATGTGATGGAACGAGAAGTGGAGGATAATCTCAGCCTTTTACTGGAGACTCCCTTTGTAGATGAGTCACTGCTCTTTGCGTGTACATACAAACAACACACAGAAGGCCATGCAGGCTGACAGCTGCCTGGCCTGGCTTCCAGGGCATGAAAGCACAGTTCAGGGTTAAGGAGAATAAACACAGCAGGTCACAAGGCAGTTAGTCATAGTAACCTGGTGTGTGTTCATTGTGGGAAAAACAAGAAGATAACAGCACAAAAAGTCCCTCCTCCCGGCCAGCTAAGCTGAGCCTCTCACGCCACTGGGAATGCATGAGTGAAGGAGCTTGAGGAAGATGGGAAGCAGGCTGAAGCACATTAGCAGTCGCTAATCTACACCTGTCTGTGATGAGCACCCTCTCAGGTGTGTAATGACGCCCCCAGCATCCCTGATACCGCTCCTTGATCAAGGCTCTGAACCTCAGTCTGCGTGAACTAGAGGCAGTAAGTCCTTTCTGTAACTGTTCATGCCTGATACTCAATACATGTTAAGCTAAACTACATTTCTTCCAAAGATATGTGAAAGGAAAAAAATAAAAGACAAACGCAAAGTTATATTGGGCACAAGAGAATGAAGTGTAGCATGGTAGGAACTTTGTATCAGAGTCAAATTTATTATTTTCCTAAAGGAATTGCAGGATAACTCTGTACAGGAGACATCTCTAGGTAATTGCTGGAAGAATGCTCCACAGGGAAGAAGCCTGATGTGAAGGGGAATGGACTCAATAGCCTAATTGTTTTTCCCCCATTCATTACCATTTGTAGGTCCCTTGGGACAGAATTTGGCAAACTGGCTGAATAAAATAACAAGAAGTCTGAGGACTTCTTGTTGGCTTGAAGTGGAATGTTCTTGCCAACATATATTGAAATCATCACATAGGGATCACCTTTTTTCATTATTGTGATTTGCATTTATTATGATAGCCTCTCAGTCAATATTTAATGGCATATCTTATGTGCAAAGCCCCATGCTAGACACTCAGGAGTGTCCAGAGAGGCATGGCACTTGGCTCCTGCTCTCAAGAAGCTTACAGTCTGGTCACAGTAGGAAACGCACAAATCAATTATCTGAAACATATGGAAATGACTTCTCTGACAAAACTGCATTTTGTTGAATGTCATGACAATTCACTTTAGGAAATTACACATTTTTGTAGGATGCTTTTTTCCTCCTTTGAACAATAGATTATCAAGAGAACTGAAGTTCTCAGCAAGGAGATCCATTGGCCTCAACATTCTTCACAAAAGAATCTCCCTTCTGATTTTGACAGCTTCATCAACAAAGCAGCCATTTCTTGTATATTATTGGTTTATTTTGCGTTTTCTCCCTTCCTTATCCGTTCTAAACTAACTCCCTAAGGCAACTGGGTGGAGAGCAACTGTGTGAACATTAAACCATACTTTTCATGTTCTGAATCATCAAAAAAATTACTCATGCCTTTTCTTCCCACATGGCTACTCCCTGAGATAGATGGGTTGATATGTAGTCCTTTGAAAGAAAGGTGGGGTGGGGGCTGTGGGGGCAGCAATTCAGTCTGAGAAATGTGTGAAATCCCAGAATCAGAGATGGAGTAGGGCCAAGCCCCCAATCTGGAAATTTGGAAGTTGTGTCTGGTAAATATCTACATTAATTCCTCTCTCTTCTGTTCCTGTCTGAAGTCTGCAGTATTTCCATCCAGGGGGACTTGGGAATGGTACACCTGGACCCCCTCACAGTCCTCAGGGGTGTCACTACTCACACCTCTAACCCATGTGCTTCTCATAGATCCCTGGGAACGAACAGGGCATGGGACAGGAAATTCCTGCGGAAAGAAAATGTCTGCAGTCAGGGAGTTTCTGCAGGCAGGCCCATACTTACTCCCTACCCCTTCTCAGGCCTTTGCAGAAAAACATGGAAACCATCATTTGTTTAGGGTCAAAGTTGTGGAAGGCATAACATGGGTTAGAAAACAAAGTAAAAGCAACAAAAATAGTGACTATTAACTGTCTTCCATTAGTCCTATTTAGCAGGTCCCTGAAAAATGTAATTGAATATTGTTTTGTTCCAATGTTAATGACGGGAAAAAATCACTTTCTTTCCAGGTCCACCCCCATGTGGAGTTTGCTTGTTCTCCCCAGGTCTGTGTGGGATTTTTCTAGGTACTCTGGTTTCCTCCCATGTCCCAGAGCTGGACATGATAGGTAAATTGGTGTGTCCACATGGTCCCAGTCTGAGTGCTAGTATGTGAGTGTGCCCAAGATGGGACGGTGTACTGGCTAGGGCTGGTGCCCGCCTGGTGCCCTGAACTTCCAGGTTAAGCTCCAGCCCCCTGCAACCCTGAACTAGAATAAGTGGGTAAATTATTATCTGACTTGCTTTTATTAATCTTTCTTAAATGTATGTGTAGTTCACATTTATTTCAGGTGTTTAATATAGACGTGTTTTGTCCTTATTTAGAAGTTTGGTGATGTTTTTGTGACCAGAAATATGCTGTAGGAATTTAACTCGTCTTTAGATCAACTTGACTATGGTTTAATTGTTTTTGCTATACATCGTTTTGCTTAAAGCCACAGTTTCCAGGAACCTACTGATGATAAGTGAGGATTTACTGTGGTTTGTTAAGTGAATTGGCAAAACAAAACAAAACAAAACAAACAAACAACAAAAGAAAACACATCCTAGACCAGAGGTTTCTGTTTTACATGGAAACTTATCTTAGTGCTACAGTTAATACCACACACGTCCTGGAACCTCACTGCATCACCCAGACTCCAAGTGCCATCCTGCCTGCTGGAGGAAGACCCGGGAGGGCAAGGCAAAGACATGTCACTGGGACATCTCCCAGGTTAGAATCTCCTTGTGCTTAAGCCTGTCCTTGACCTCATGCAACGGATGTTGGTCATTCAAGGAGGAAGCCTCTGGTAGCAGGAGCGCCTCTTGCCTCACTTCCTCTGTTTGAGTGGGACTGGTTAATCAATTGATTCTACTAAAGAAAATTCTTTACCTCCGCATTGGATGTTTCTATTGGTCTGTTCTCTGTTGAACCTGCCCATGGAGGACCGTGAAAATGTGTGAGGAAAGCCATTTTATTGCGGTGCTTGAAATTGGATTATCCAATGTGGCCTGCTTTCCATAGTTCAGCTTTTCAGACTTTAGCAGGGAATTGTGTGCTTACACAGGGTTCTGTGTGAACTAACACATACATCTCTGCCTGAATGTCTTCCCCCCTGCCGCCAGTAAAACATTGCAACAAAGCAACTGTCTCATAATATTAAGAATATTAGGCATATCTTTACAAATTGAGCTCTGATATTTTTTCCAATTTCCTTCTGGAAATGGTGAAATTAGAGAAAGTGAAAGTGTGTGTGGGGTCTTCTCCAGGGAGCTGAGCCCTGTGAATGCACACAGTGAGTGCTGGTGTTTACGATGTGTTGCAAATGGGTCAATACTGTGCTTTGTTTGTTCCCCATAAGTGAGGACTGACTCTCAGATATCATCAATGGAATGCCTCCTAGGGAATTTCTTGAATATCAAAACACAGTCCTTTTGGTTTCTTTTTACTGATGAAAATTTTACTCTGAAGTATGCTTTCTCCAGCTAGAGCAGGGATCAGCAAACTACAGCCTATAGACTGAACCAGCCTCTACTCACTGCTGTATTTTGTATGACCTAGGAGCTAATGTAAATGGTTGAAAAAATCAAGAGAAAAATATTAATTATTTTGTGGCACATGAAAGTTATCTGAAATTCAAATGTTAGTGTCTATAACTAAAGTTTTATTGGACTACAATCATTATTAATTCATCCATGTATTTTCTATGGCTATTTGCTACAGTAGCAGAATTGAGTCATTGTAACAGAGACTATGTGTCTCACAAAGCCTAAAATATCTACTCTCTGGCCCTTACAGGTAGAAGATCTAGAATTTCCAACTTTGCTGCAAGTTTTGGCTCCTTCCAAGTCTTTTTTTCTTCCTTCCTTCTTTCCTTCCTTCCTTCCTTCCTTCCTTCCTTCCTTCCTTCCTTCCTTCCTTCTTCCTTCCTTCCCTTTTTCTTCTTTTTCTTTTTTGAATCTCGCTGTATCACCCAGGCTGGAGTACAGTGGTGCAATCTGAGCTCACTGCAACCTCTGCCTCCTGGGTTCAAGCTATTCTCATGCCTCAGCCTCCCGAGTGGCTGGGGTTACAGGCGTGAGCCACTGTGCCTGGCCCATTTTTGTATTTTTAGCAGAGACAGGGTTTTACCATGTTAGCCAGGTTGCTCTCGAACTCCCGACCTCAGATGATCTGCCCGCCTCAGCCTCCCAAAGTGCTGAGATTACAGGCACGAGCCACCACACCCTGCTTGACAAAAGATTTTAGAAGAGCAAATCCTTACTTCTGATTTCTGGAAAATGTGCACACACAACACATAACAAAATACAGCTACATAGGTGAATGGAGGATAATCACAGTCGTGATTTTCACTGTCTGACAGTGAAGTCATCTCTAGCAGGGTCAAAGAAGAGCGACAGCAGAAAGAACTTGCACTCTCACTGTGCCTCAGGGTGACTGGTTTGCTTCGAAGTTCCCTAGAGGAATAACTTTTTCGGTGGTGCATGCCTAGCAAGATGTGCTGACTTTTGGCCTTCTCTACTAGCTGCTGAGGAAATCGTGGCCAGATGACCCATGCATAAAAATCCACCATTAGCCATAAAGTACCTTCTGAGCTGGAGACCATATGCTAGCAGCAGCCCTGCCTTCAGGAGGCTTACGTCTGCTTGAGGACAATCAATATCCAGATCAAGATGACCAAAATGGCTCTGTGGCATGACACACAATCCCCTCCATGACCAAGACACATATTCTTCCAGGTTCCAAGGGTGGTTGACTCATGACTCCTAACAGCTGAGTTCCTTTCCAATAATTGCCTTTAACTGTAGGAAGCTGTCTTGCCCAGGTAACACTCATGTCTGGGGACAGCCCATGTTTAATTTCTGGTCAGTGCTGAGGGTGGGCTTGGGTACAGAGGCTCAGCACCCTTCCCTCAATTCTAGACAGTTCTGGAGGGCTCCAGAGCTCCCTATAGAACTGGCTGAGGGCTCTGCTGCCACTGCCTCATGTTCAGCTTCTCTTTTGCCTCAGTCTGCTCCCAGAACTCTCCATAGGTGTCCCTGCCGGGAGCCACTCCAAAAACATCCTGCACTCAGTCTCCACCTCAGAATCTATTTCCTGGCAAGCCAGCCTAGGACAGACACTGACATTACAAGGTACACATACCCAAATGTCAGATACAGCATGAGGTGTAGGAGTCAGAAAGAGATCTCTTTGGTTCAGGGGTGCAGGGGACTGTGTTGTAGAAGCAATGAGCCCTGCTCATGAAGATGCATTTAGAAGGAGGAAAGGAGTGGCGACTGGTGATGCTGGCAGGTCCCTGTCCTCTTCCCTTGTCCCTGAACTATCCTTCCCCTATACTCCTGCAGCACTGTCTTCCTCTCTGATTATATCAGTTTCATTGTGAGGTACATTTTCAGATTTTACAGCCCTTTAAAAGTTATTAAATAATAGGATATAAAGCCAGGGTAATAAACGATAGTTCCAAATGGGAGGGAAAAGGAAAAAACCTACTTTCTTTTGGCTCCATAATATGCCAATAAAAAATTGGAAATAGAAAATTGAGCTTTTGCAAGGAAGGATTTAGAGGTGGGGCACAGCGGGGAATTCCATATCCCACTTGAAGGCATGCAGTGGAAACTTTCAGTCCAGTACATGAAGGTGGAAGGAACTCGAGGGGAAATGATGCTGTCATTCATTCTTCCATTTGCTTTTGTGATGTTCCCAGAATGCTTCCCTGTGATTCACTCCTTTTAGCAAAAATGGGTTTTGAAGAGTGCTTGAATGAGATTTCCAATGGAATAGAAAGTAGACATGTGTTCCTTCTCTTCATTTGTATTAGTTTGATACCAGTGAAATAGCCATTTTTATAAGTCAACATGGTTAGGTATTAGCAACTTCATGTACTTAACCTACAAGGTTGACTTCTGAGTTTATTTCGAAGTCCCAGCACATTCTTCCCAGCTCATGGGTGTTTGTATTTAATCTCATTTAGAATTTAGAAGAAAATTCTCAGTTTTATGTATCAATTTGCTTTTTATTTGTTCCACCTGGAGCATAAAATTGTGGGAAATTCTTTAAATATAAATACTTGCTTTCTAAGATAATTTTTCTAAATTTTTTCTAATGTAGTCCAAGCACATGAACTGCAGAGTACAGTTGTCTCTTAGTATTCATGGGTGATTGCTTCCAGTATCCCCCAAGATGCTAAAATCCTTGGGTGCTCAAGTGTCTTATATAAAATGGCATAATATTTGCTTATAACCCATGCTCGTTCTCCCATATATTTTAAATAATCTCTAGATTATTTATAATACAAAAAACTATATAAATACAATGCAAATGGTTGTCATACTATCTCTTGTAGAGAATAAGGACAAGAAAAGAAAAGGTCTGTGAATGTTCAGCACAGACTAAAACATCTTTCTAAAAAATATATTTTTCATCCATGGTTGGTTGAATCTACTGGATATGGAGTCCACAGATATGGAGGACCAACTGTGCTTTTACTAGGTTTTTCTAATTGAGCTGTAAATAAAATATCAAAATATCAACTTGGAGGTGAGCTGAAGAAGACTTTGAAATACATACAGAACTCTTCAAACTCTACGCAGATTTGGTATCCAATACATTAACTTATCTATAAACTGATTTTTTTTTTTGCTGTTGCCTTTCCACTGAGGAGGCTCAGAGTTCTCCTTTAGAAATTTATGACATTTTTTGGCGTGGATTGTTTCTTAAGTGGAAAATTTCAAAGTTAGTTTACAAAAATTGGCACACTCCAAAGAACCGTGGATCCTCCACATTTGCATGCCACATTTAAATCATTGAAAGCTACAGAATAGGAAATGTTGGCTAAGGAAATAGCCTCTGAATTACTTTCAGAAGTAGAGTAAATGAGGCATTAGATTTAAACGTTTGTTTAAATCCCAGTTCCTGACTGGAATCTATGCAGTGACAATCTTTCTTTTTTTTTTTTTTTGCTGTATTTGAGAAAATATATCAGAAATAATCAAAATGTATGAATAAAACATGCTAAAATTTGTTTAAAAACTCTACTTCCTTTCCTTATTGTTAATTTTCTCAGTTAATATTAACATCAAATTTATTCTGTTGGCATTCTAATAATCACAGAAAAAATAGTATATAAGTGTATAGTTTGGTATTATGCCATTATAGCCATAGATTACTTATTTTGCAAATCTATTGTCTGAGTTACTTTTGGAAATAATTTTGGAGTTAGCATGAGTTATGAGTGGATATTTATTAGGTGACACATCTTTGAATTATTCAGATTTAAATATACTCATATTTCTTATATAAATGAGGGTGCCTAGTTAAAACACGTGGGCAACATAATACCCTCAATTATTTCTGTACACACCAAGTATTTCCAAATCCAAAAAAGAGAGATTTTTTTCTAGAAATTCCATGAATTAACTGGAGCAAGACTGTAATTAAGGAGTGTGTGTGTGTGTGTGTGTGTGTGTGTGTATGTGTGTGTGTGTAAACAAATATCTTTTTAATCCATTTCTGTTGCTCTTCTTCATTTCATGAATTCCATGTGTTTTTTTGGTACCATTTCCCTTCCGGCTGAAGAACTTACATTAGCATTGCTTTGATAGCAGGTTAATTTTCCTTCCTCTGAGGATATCTTCTTTTTGCCTCATTCCTGAAGGACAGTTTCACAGGGTATAAAATTCTAAGTTTGTAATTCTTTTCTTTTGCAGATTTAAAGATATTGTTCCACTGTATTCTAGTCTTCATAGTTTGTGATGAAAAATATGTGGTCTTTAAATTGTTTTCTCCCTACACGTAATGTGACATTTTTCTCTGTTTTCATTCTTTAGTTATATTAGTTTTTCAACAGGTTAGTTATGTATCTGGGAGTGGTTTCTTTGAGTTCATCCTACTTAGGATTTGCTGAGCTTATTGAATGTGTACATTATGTCTTCACCAAATTTCTGGAATGTTAAAATACTGTATTATCTAAATTTTTTTCTGAACCAATCTTTCTGCTCTCCTTTGATAACTCTAATGATGCAAATGATAGACCTTTTTATTTTGTCCCTTAAGTCTCTGAGGTTTTATTAATTTTTTTCAATCTTTTGCTCTCTGTTCTTCAGATGGGGTAATTTCTATTAATTTCTTCATCATTACTAACTCATTTTTTGTCATTACCACTCTGCTCTTGAGACCATTAGGTGAATGTTTAATTTCAGATACAGTGTTGTATTTTTTCTGTTGTTAATATTTTTATTTGATTAATTTTTGTAGTTTGTATTTCTCTGCTGATAATGTTTTTTTTTTTTTTTTTTTGAGGCGGAGTCTCGCTCTGTCGCCCAGGCTGGAGTGCAGTGGCGCGATCTCGGCTCACTGCAAGCTCCGCCTCCTGGGTTCACGCCATTCTCCTGCCTCAGCCTCCCGAGTAGCTGGGACTACAGGCGCCCGCCACCACGCCCGGCTAATTTTTAGTATTTTTAGTAGAGACGGGGTTTCACCGTGTTAGCCAGGATGGTCTCGATCTCCTGACCTCGTGATCCACCCGCCTCGGCCTCCCAAAGTGCTGGGATTACAGGCGTGAGCCACCGCGCCCGGCCTGATAATGTTTATCTTTATATTTATTTCAACATGGTTTACTTTTACATCATGGAGCCTGGTTATAATGGTTGGTTTAAAATCATTTTCTAATAACTTCAACAGTTGTGTAATTACAGGGTTGGCATCTGTTGATTGTCTTTTCTATTGATAATTGATCAGATTTTCCTGGTTCTTTGTTTATCAAATAATTTGGGATTATATCCTTGACATTTTGAATATTACGTTATGTGACTCTGGGTCATATTAAAATCTTCTGCAGAATGTTTAAGTTTTCATTGTTTCTTTCTTTCTTTTTTTTTTTTTTGCAGGCAGTCAATCTGGTCGGTCTCAGGCTGAAAGCTTTGTCTCACTCTCTGAGTAGTGGTTCCAATGTCAGTTCAGTTCTCAAAACCTTTGCCATAACATTTGGGTCTCTCTTGAACATGCACCATTCAATTATCAGTTTGGGAGTTGGACAGTTCTTTATGTCACAGTTCAGGTCTCAAAGCTTTTTGAGGGCTGTTCCATGAGTGCATGATCTGGGGCAACACTGGGACTCTTATTGATTTATAACAAATTAGATGATAATTTTTCTTGCTCTCTTCTCATAAGGATTTTTCCTTTAATCTTTAGTTCTTGGGACCCCTCCCCACAGCTCCTTTGGTCAGAGATATAAATTTGGGATGGGGGAGTTAGAGGCCTTCAAAGCAGCAGAAGAAGTTCACTTTTGCAACTGGATATATAAAGTATGTACATAAAATAATTGCAATCAGGTACTCAAACAAATACATGTATGTGCATGATCATAGCAGCAGTAGCTAAACTGTATAAACAACCCAAATAGGTGAATGGATGAAAAAAATTCCCTGCATACAATGGAATAATATTTAGCCATAAAAAGAATGAAGTACTGATACATGCTATAAGGTGAATGAGCCTTGAAAACATTATACCAAGTGAAAAAAGTGAGACACAAAAGGCCACATACTGTATGATTACATTTATGTGAAAAATCCATAGGGACAGAAAGCTGACTTACAGTTGCCAGGGGTTGGGATGGGGGAATGGAGAGCAGCTGCTTAATGGCTGCTTTTGGAGTGACGACAATGTTTTGGAAGTTATTTACTTCCAAATAATTGCACAACATGGTGAATGGACTAAATGCCATTGAATTATTCAACTTGAAATGATCTATTTTTTGTTATGTGAATTTCACCTTAATTAATACATATTTGCACTCAAGAAATGTGACTCTAAGGGAATACTTGACAAATAAAACCTACTTGTTTATAGCACATACATAAACATTATTTAACTGATCTTAAGAAAATGTCTCTGAGGGTCTTGTTCTCTTCAGTGAAAGCAACAAACACTACAGTGGAATTGAGAACAAATCAAAAGATATTTCTCCTTTTCTTATGCTTCCATTTATTTTAAACTTTTGCTCGTTTTAAAGGCTAATAAAATTCAGTTTTATTAAGCTGAGTTTTAATTTAAGTAACTGATTACTTGCCCAAACTCTATTGTTTCAAAATGTAGAAAAATATGAATACAATGCATTTTAAAATGAAATACACAAGATATTTTAGTTATTTGTTTTCTTTTATGACATTTTAGATCTTTAAGCTTCATTTTTTTATAGCAATCACATGTTTTTCCTGAGGGCATTTTATGGGCTTCTCAGCCCTAGATTCATGTGAGCAGTATGCCCTGAGGCTTTCAAGTCAACAAAAATAACTGTCCTGAGTCCAGGGCAAGCAGAGAATCAGCATAGTGGCCCCATGGCAGCAACTCCACAGCCCTGGAGGGCAGGGGTGAACACAGTCACTGGAAAGAGGCCTATGTGAGATGTGTGGTTTTTCGTGGTACAGCTTTGACTGACAGATAACAGTTGCACAGGTTTTAATGGAAACTTCTCTTGGGCTACTGGGAAATAACTTTCTCCAGAATGGGTTTGTGTAATGTGGACCCAGAGATATTGAACTTCTGGTATCTCAATATTTTAAGTGAACTTCTCAGAATTTCCTCTCCTCACTCTACAATGTAATCAACTCATTTAGCTTGATTTCTTACCACCGAAGTAGAGTTTTATGTGGAAACTAAAGAACTTTTGTACACCAAAAGCAACAGTCAGCAGAGTGAACAGACAACCCCCAGAGTAGGAGAAAATCTTCACAATCTACACATCCGACAAAGGAACTCATATTCAGAATCTACAACAAACTCAAAGAAATTAGCAAGAAAAAACAAACAATCCCATCAAAAAGTGGGTTAAAGTCATGAATAGATATTTCTCAGAAGATATACAAATGGCCAACAAACGTATGAAAAAATGCTCAACATCACTAACGATCAGGGAAATGCAAATCAAAATCGCAATGCGATATCACCTTACTCCTGAAAGAATGGCCATAGTCAAAAAATAAAAAAAAATAGATGTTGTCATGGATATGATGAGCAGGCAACACTTTTTTTTTTTTTGAGACAGAGTCTCACTCTGTTGCCCAAGCTGGAGTGCAGTGGCACAATCTCGGCTTTTGAGATCTGCAACCTCCGACTCCCGGGTTCAAGCAATTCTCCTGCCTCAGCCTCCCAAGTAGCTGAGACTAAGGCACCTGCCATCACACCTGGCTAATTTTTGTAGAGACAGGGTTTCACCTTGTTGGCCAGGCTGGTCTTGAACTTCTGACCTCAGGTGATCCACCCGCCTTGGCCTCCCAAAGTGCTGGGATTACAGGCGTGAGCTACCGTGCCTGGAGAACAGGGAACAATTCTACACTGCTGGTGGAAATGTAAACTAGTACAACCACTATGGAAAACAATGCAGAGGTTCCTTAAAGAATGAAAAGTAGGCTGGGTGTGCTGGCTCACGCCTGTAATCCCAGCACTTTGGGAGTCTGAGGCGGGTAGATCACGAGGTCAGGAGTTTGAGACCAGCCTGACCAACATGGTGAAACCCCATCTCTACTAAAAATACAAAAAAAAATTAGGCATGGTGGCGTGCACCTGTAAGCCCAGCTACTCGGGAGGGTGAGGCAGTAAAATTGCTTGAACCCCAGAGGCGGAGGTTGCAGTGAGCCGAGATCGCACCACTGCACTCCAGCCTGAGCAATAGAGAGCAACAGAGCAAGACTCAGTATCAAAAAAAAAAAAAAAAAGAAAGAACAAAAAGTAGAACTACCATTTGATCCAATAATCCCACTACTGGATATCTACTAAGAGGAAAAGAAGTCATTGTACGAAAAAGATACTTGCACATGCATGTTTATAGCAGCACAATTCACAGTTGCAAAAATGGGAATTGTCCATCAATTAACAAGTGGATAAAGAAACATATATGTGATGGACTACTACTCAGCCATAAAAGGGAATGAATTGATGGCATTCACTGCAACTGGGATGGGATTGGAGACTACTATTGTAAATGAAGTAACTTAGGAATGGAAAACCAAATATCACATGCTCTCACTCATAAGTGGAAGCTAAACTATAAGATGCAAAGGCAAAAGAATGATACAATAGACTTTGGGGACGCAGGGGGAAAGTGTGGGAAGGGGGCGAGGGATAAAAGCATACAAATTGGGTTCAGTGTATACTTCTTGGGTGATGGGTGCACCAAAATCTCACAAATAACTACCAAAGAACTTACTTGTGTAACCAAATATCACCTGTTCCCCAAAACCTATGGAAATGAAAAATTTTTAAATTAAAAATAAAAAAAAAAAGCAGAGACATGGCCAGGCGCGGTGGCTCACGCCTGTAATCCCAGCACTTTGGGAGGCCGAAGCAGGCAGATCACGAGGTCAGGAGATCAAGACCATCCTGGCTAACATGGTGAAACACGTCTCTACTAAAAATAAAAAAAAATTAGCTGGGCATTGTGAGAGGTGCCTGTAGTCTCAGCTACTCAGGAGGCTGAAGCAGGAGAATGGCGTGAACCCGGGAGGTGGAGGTTGCAGTGAGACGAGATCATGCCACTGTACTCCAGCCTGGGCGACAGAGCGAGACTCCGCCTCAAAACAACAACAACAACAACAACAACAAAAATATAATCTATCACACAAACAGAACCAATGACAAAAATGACATGATTATCTCAATAGATGCAAAAAAGGCTTTCAACAAAATTCAATACCCCTTCATGCTAAAAACTTTCAATAAACTAGGTATCAATAGAACGCATCTCAAAATAATGAGCTATTTATGATAAACCCACAGGCAATATCATACTGAATGGGCAAAAACTGGAAGCATTCCCTTTGAAAACCGACACTCTCTCACCACTCCTATTCAACATAGTATTGGAAGTTCTGGCCAGGGCAATCAGGCAAGAGAAAGAAATAAAGCGTATTCAAATAGGAAAAGAGGAAGTCAACGTGTCTCTGTTTGCAGATGACATGGTCGTATATTTAGAAAACCCAATCATCTCAGCCCCAAATCTCCTTAAGCTGATAAGCAGCTTCAGCAAAGTCTCAGGATACAAAATCAATGTGCAAAAATCACAAGCATTCCTATACACCAATAACAAACAGCCAAATCATGAATGAATTCACATTCACAACTGCTACAAAGAGAATAAAATACCTAGGAATACAACTTACAAGGGATG
Source organism: Gorilla gorilla gorilla (assembly GCF_029281585.2). Taxonomy (NCBI): domain Eukaryota; kingdom Metazoa; phylum Chordata; class Mammalia; order Primates; family Hominidae; genus Gorilla; species Gorilla gorilla. The sequence goes on from NC_073241.2 coordinate 39,250,017, forward strand.
TGAAGACCTCTTCAAGGAAAACTACAAACCACTGCTCAAGGAAATAAGAGAGGACACAAACAAATGGAAAAACATTCCATGCTCATGGATAGGAAGAACCAATATCATGAAAATGTCCATACTGCCCAAAGAAAATTATAGATTCAATGCTATCCTCGTCAAGCTCCCATTGACTTTCTTCACAGAATTGGAAAAAAACTACTTTAAACTTCATATGGAACCAAAACACAGCCTGCATAGCCAAGGCAATCCTAAGCAAAAAGAACAAAGCTGGAGGCATCACGGTACCTGACTTCAAACTGTACTACAAGGCTACAACAACCAAAACAGCATGGCAATGGTACCAAAACAGAGATATAGACCAATGGAACAGGACAGAGGCCTCAGAAATCACACACATCTACAACCATCTGATCTTTGACAAACCTCACACAAACAAGCAATGGGGAAGGGATTCCGTCTTTAATAAGCGGTGTTGGGAAAACTGGCTAGCCATATGCAGAAAACTGAAACTGGACCCCTTCCTTACACCTTGTACAAAAAGTAACTCAAGATGGATTAAGCACTTAAACATAAGACCTAAAACCATAAAAATCCTAGAAGAAAACCTAGGCAATGCCATTCTGGACCTAGGCATGGGCAAAGATTTTATGCCTAAAACACCAAAAACATTGGCAACAAAAGCCAAAATTGACAAATGGGATCTAAGTAAACTGAAGAGCTCCTGCACAGCACAAGAAACTATCATCAAAGTGAACAGGCAACCTACAGAATGGGAGAAAATTTTTGCAATCTATCCATCTGACAAATGGCTAATATCCAGAATCTACAAAGAGCTTAAACAAATTTACAAGAAAAAAACAAACAACACCATCAAAAAGTGGGCAAAGGATATGAACAGACACGTCTAGAAAGAAGACATTTATGCAGCTAATGAACATATGAAAAAAAGCTCATCATCACTGGACGTTAGAGAAATGCAAATCAAAACCACAATGAGATACCATCTCACACCGGTTAGAATGGCTATCATTAAAAAGTCAGGAAGCAACAGATGCTAGAGAGGATGTGGAGAAATAGGAACACTTTTACACTGTTGGTGGGAGTGTAAATTAGTTCAACCATTGTGGAAGACAGTGTGGCAATTCCTCAAGGATCTAGAACCAGAAATACCATTTGACCCAGCAGTCCCATTACTAGGTATATACCCCAAGGATTATAAATCATTCTAGTATAAAGATACAGGCACATGTAAGATTATTGCCGCACTATTCACGATAACAAAGACTTGGAACCAACCCAAACGTCCATCAATGATAGGCTGGATAAAGAAAATGTGGACATATGCACCATGGAATACTATGCAGCCATAAAAAAGATGAGTTCATGTCCTTTGCAGGGACATGGATGAAGCTGGAAACCATCATTCTCAGCAAACCAACGCAGGAACAGAAAACCAAGCACCGCATGTTCTCACTTGTAAGTAGGAGTTGAACAATGAGAACACATGGACACAGGGAGGGGAACATCACACATCAGGGCCTGTCGGGGGGTGGGGGGCAAGGGGAGGGATAGCATTAGGAGAAATACCTAATGTAGGTGACAGGTTGATGGATGCAGCAAACCACCATGTCACATGTATACCTATGTAACAAAACTGCACATTCTGTACATGTACCCCAGAACTTAAAGTATAAGAAAAAAAAGTGTGTGTGTGTATATATATATGTATATATGTATGTGTGTGTGTGTATGTGTGTGTGTGTATAAAACCTTCCAAAAACAAAAAGAACGTACCAAGCATAGTTGATTTTACTGGTGCATTCTATAAAACAATTAATAAATAAACAATATCAATTCTTTACAATCTCCTTGGAAAATAAGAGCAGAGGAAACACTTGTTAACTTAGATTACCTTAATACCAAACCAGATAAATATACTACAAAAAATAAAATCTACACATTCTACAGATTAATATTTTCATGAACAGGCTTGCAAATATTTTTCACAAAATATTGTCAACTTTATCTAAAAAAGCATAAAAAGAATTATTCACCAAGACCAGGTGTAATTTATTTCAGGTATGCAAGGCAGCTTCAACATTTGAAATTCAATATGTATTATTTACTACATTAATAGTCTAAAGAAGAAAAATCATTATTAGAAAAAAAAGAAATAATGTAACTTCTATGTAGGGGTGTGTGTGTGTGTACACTTCTATATTTAAATATAAAATTATATAATATACATATATTGAGCACATATCTTTGGCATTATGTAAATATATAACATTATAAACATATAAATCTATAGATGTATAATAAAATTATCATGTATATATTTGTCTTATAAGTAAACTTTCATATGAAAATTTTAGTTTCAAGGGCTTGGGGCTTGTCTGTTTAATACCCCAAAGCTGCATGGACAGGGGCAGACCAAGGCCCAGAATGTTCAGTATGTATCTACTCCTCTCCAGCTTTGAGTGGAGAGAGTTGAAGCAATTTACTGTTCTATTCACAGAATAACTTTATTAGAGGATTAACCAAAGAGCTTGTCTTATTTTATTTTCTTACTCTTATTTGTTCACACCCAATCCTCACTCCTATTTCCCATCTCCTCATATGAAATTAATCAAATGTGTCTGATACACATTTAAAATATACATAAACATATTTGTAAGATACATGTTATTGTATCCTTAATTTACCTAAATGATTTTGTGCTATGTCTCCTTTTGTTTCTTACCATTTTAACATAATATTTTTCAAGCACCAGCTATGTTGTTTGATGTTCTGCCTTAATGCATCTAATTGTTAAAAATATTTCAAGATACATGTTCACCACATTTTTACATATTCATCTCTTCAGAAGTGGAAAATTAGTATATCTCCAATTCCCTGCTCCTACACACAATAATGTGGTAAATGTCATTATTCGTCTCCATGTAGTCCTGCTGTAAAAATTTATCTGGAGTTTATAATTAGGAATGTGATGACTGGGTCGGAGAATTAGGCATACTTAAGTAATGGCTTCCAGAAAGGCTGTATCAATTTCACTCTACTACCAATATGTTGTTTCTCTTTACAAAAACTCCCTATTATGATTTTTTTCTAATTTTTTCTAATCTGTGGGGTGTAAAATGTCATTCATTTGTGATTTAGTTATAATTTATCTACAATAGCTTTAGCTTCCCTGTATAAACATATTTCCCCCTCAGATTTTCCCTTGTAAGCTGCTGACTTAGATGTTTTACACGTATTTCTGTGGGTTGACCTTTCTTCCTCTTGTTGACACACAGAAGTTCCTTATCTATTCTAAATATTAATTTCATATACATTTTAGATGCCCTAATTATTCATCTGTCTGTAAATATTATTTATGTTGGCATTTGTTGAATCTCCAGTTTCCGTGCAGTCAAATCCGTCTCTCCTTTTTTTTTTGTCTTAGAGCTTATGTTTTTGCGTATTGCTTTAGAACACACTCGTCACTCCAAAGTCACAGTTATTATTTCATATTTTCATCTGTTAACTCTAGAATTTAATCTTTCAGACTTAGGTCTTTATTGATCTGGAGACCACTTTTGTGGCAGGGATCCAGTATTATTTTTTTCTATATGTATTGATCTAGTTTGTCTTCTAGATAGCCTATTGTTTTCTTTTTAAAACTGATTTATTGAGGTGTGATTCTCATAGAAAATTCTGTACAATTAATGTATACATTTCAATGAGTTTTGATGATAGACACCCATGAAATCATTGCCGCCATCCAAGCCATAAACATATCTGCCACCCTCCAAAGTCTCCTCTCTCTTCCTTTATTATTATTAGTGTTTTTGTTGTTTGTAAGATCTCTTAACTTAAGATCTTCCCTTGTAGCAATTTTAAGTGTACAATACGGTATTGTTATCTGTATAGTAGATCTATGCTGTATAGTAGATCTTCAGAACTTCTTTATCTTGCATAACTGAAACTTTGTACCTTTTGACAATTGCCTCCCATTTCCCTGCTCTCCACCCCCAGCCCCTTATAACCACCATTCTACTCTCTGCTTCTACAAGTTAGGCTATTTTAGATTCCACATATACATGAGATCATGTAGTATTTGTTTGTGTCTAGCTTATTTCACTTAACGTAATGCCCTCCCTCCATGTCTAGTCATATTGTTGCAAATGGCATGATTTCCTTCTTTGTTAAGGATGAATAATATTCTATGTATGTATATGCCACAATTTCCTTATCCAATATTCCTTCAGTGGACATTTAGGGTGTTTCCATATCTTGGTTGTTTTGCATAATGCTGTAGTAAACATGGGTGTGCAGATAGGTTTTTGAGATCCTGATTTCAGTTATTTTGAATGTATACCCAGAAGTGGGATTATTTAGCAGTTCTATTTTTAATTTTTAAGAATCTCCATACTATTTTTCGTAATGGAGCTACCAAGTTACATTTTCACCAACAGTATATAAGAGTTCTCTTTTCTCCATGTTTCCCTCTCCAACACTTGTTATCTTTTGTTTTTCAAAAATAGTCATCTTAACAGGTGTGAGGCTTTCTTAATACATTTGTGCTGCTAAACGAAATGTCACAGACTGGATAATTTATAAAGAATAGAAATTTATTACTCATAGTTCCAGAGGGTGAGAAGTCCAAAATCAGCATGCCTTCAGCTTTGGTGTCTGGTGAGACCCTGGTCTTTCTGCTTCCAAAATGGCACTGTGTTGCTTCATCCTCCAGAGGGGATGGACACTGTGTCCTCATATGGCAAAATGGCTGAACGGGAATGAATACATTTTCTCAACACTTATAGAGACCCTAATCTTATACCTGAGAGCTCAACCCTCATGTCTTGATCACATCCTAAAGGTTCCACCTCTTAATACTATCACTTGGGTAATTAAGTTTCAACATATGAATTTTGGGGGTCACATTCAGACCACAGCAGAGGTGGTATCTCAACTTGTGGTTTTGTTTTGCATTTCCTTCATAATTAGTGATGTCGACCAGTTCTTTGTATATCTGCTAGTTCTTTGTATGTATTCTTTGGAGAAATATCTATTCAGGTCCTTTGCCTTTTTGTTAATGTGGTTATTTGTTTTTTCATTATTCAGTTGTTCTTTATATATTTTGTATATTAACCTCTTATCAGATATATGGTTTACAAATATTGTCTCCAATTCCCTATATTACTTTTTCATTTTAGGGATTGTTTCTTTTGCTGTGCAGAAGTCATTAAATTTCATGTAATTACACTTATTTTTGCTTCTGTTGCCTGTGCTTTTGGTGTTATAACCAAAAAGTCATTGCCAAAACCAATGTCAAGGAATCTTTTCCCTATGTTTTCTCCTGGGTGTTTTGTAATTTCATATTTTTAATACATTTTGAGTTGATTTTTGTATATGGTGTAAGATAAGGGACCAATTTTATTATTTTGTACATGGTAATCCAATTTTCCCAATACTGTTTATTGAAGAGACTATCCATTCCCCACTGAGTATTCTTAAGAGCCCTTGTCAAAAATTAGATGGCCATACATTTGTGGGTTAACTTCTCAGGTCTCTCCTCTGTTCCATTTTTCTGTGTGTCTGTTTTTATGTAAGTATCATACTGTTTTAATTACTATAGCTTTGTAGTATAATTTGAAATCAGAAAGTGTGATGCTTCCAGCTATGTTCTTATCCTCAAGATTGCTTTAGCTATTTGGGGGTCTTTTGTGGTTCCATACATATGTTAAGATAATTTTTTCTATTTCTGTGAAAAATGTCATTGGAATTTTGATAGATATTGCATTGAATCTGTAGATCCTTTTGGCAGTATGGGCATCTTAAATACATTAATTATTCCAGTCCATGAACATGGGATATATTTTTCATTTATTTGTATTTGTTTTAATTTCTTTCAACAATGTTTTATACTAGTCATTGTACAGATCTTTCACCTCCTTGGTAAATTTACACCTAAGTATTTGTTCTTTTTGATGCTATTGTAAGTCGTTTTGTTTATTTTTTTCTGAAAAACTTATTGTCAGTGTATAGAAACACAGTTGATTTTTATACATTGATTTCGTTAATTGCTGTTTTACTGAGTTTATTAGTTCTAATAGTTTTTTTGGTAGATTTTTAGGTTTTTCAAAACATAATATTATATTATCTAAAAACAGGAACAATTTAATGTCTTCCTTTTCAACTTAGATGTCTTTTATTTCTTTCTCTTCCATAACTGTTGTGGTTAGTACTTCCCACGCTATGTCAAATAGAAGTAGCAAGAGTGTGCTACTGTTCCTGATGTTAGAGGAAAAATTTTCAACTTTTCACCTGTGAGTATGATGTTAACTGTGGTATTATAATATATGGTTTTCGTTGTGTTAAGGTACATTCCTTCTATATCTAGTATGTTGAAAGTTTTCATTATGAAAAGATGTTGAATTTTGCTAAATGCTTTTCTTTGCATCTATTGAGATTTTTATCACTTGTTCTGTTAATGTGGTGTATAACATTTATAGATTTGTGTATGTTGAGTCATCCTTACAATCCAGAGATAAATTCCACTTGATTATGGTATATAATCCTTTTAATGTGTCATTGAATTCAGTTTGCTAGTATATTGTTGAGGACTGTTACCCCTATGTTCATCAGGGATATTGGCCTGTAATTTTCTTTTCTAGTAGAATTCTTTTCTGTCATTGATATCAAGGCAATGCTGGACTCATATAATGAGTTTGGAAGTGTTTCCTCCCCTTTAACTTTTTGGAGGAGTTTGAAAAGGATTGCTGTTAGTCCGTCTTTAAATATTTGGTAGAGTTCAACAGTGAAGCTATGTATTCCTAAGTTTTCTTTTGTGTGAGTTTTTGACTTAAAGTGTGTTTTGTCTGATACAAGAATACCCAATCCTGTTGTCTTTTCATTGCAGAAATATCTTTTTCCATCCCATTTTCAGCCTATGTGTGTCCATAAAGTGTGTTCCTTGTAGGCAGTGTATAGCTGGATTTTTTTTTATCCATTCGGCTACCCTGTATATTTTAATGGGAGCAGTTAACCCATTTACATTTGAAGTAAATATTGATAGGTAAGGACCTATTATTGACATTTTGTTAATTATTTACTTACTGTTCTGTAATTTCTTTGCTCCCTTCTTTCTCTCTTCCTGTCTTATTTTGTGATTTGATGATTTTTGTAGTGGTATGCTTTGATTCCTTTATATCTTTTGTGTATCTACTACAGGTTTGTCTTTTGTAATTATCATGAGTCTTATATAAAACAAACCATGAAAGACCCCAAAATAGCTAAAACAATCTTTTTCAGGAAGAACAAAGCTGGAAGCATCACACTTCCTGATTTCAAATTGTATTACGAAGCTATAGTAATTAAAACACCATGCTACTGGCATAAAAAACAGACAAACAGAACAATGGAATAGAATACAGACCTGAGAAATTAACCCATACCTGTATGGTCAGCTAATTTTTGACAAGGGCTCCAAGAATACACAATGGGGAAAGGGAAGTCTCTTCAATAAATGGTATTGGGAATATTGGATCACACAAAACAATCTGTTTTAAGTTAATAACAACTTGATTTCAATCACATACAAAAATTACCTGTTCACTCCCATGTGCTTTTTCTTATTAGAGTCACAATTTACATCTTTTCTATTTATATCTATTAGCAAATTATTTTAACTATAGTTATTTTTAATACTTTTGTATTTTAACTTTTATATTAGAGTTCAATATGACTTACATATCACCATTACAGTATTCTGATTTTGAAAATGAACTTATCTCTACCAGTGAGTTTTATACCTTCATATATTTTCATGTTGCTGATTAGTGTCTTTCAATTTCATTTTGAAGAAATCCCTTTTGCGTTTCTTATAGGGCAGTTCTAGTGGTTATAAATTTCCCAGCTTTTACCTTTCTGGGAAAGTCTTTGTTCTTCATTTCTGGAGAACAGCTTTGACAGGTATAGTATTCTTGGTTAGCACATTTTTTTCTTTGGCACTTTGAATATATTATCCCACTCTCTCTTGGTCTGTAAGAGTTCTGATGAGAAATCTACTGATAGCCTTTTGAAGGTAACCTTGTATGTAACAAGTTGCTTTTCTCTTGCTGCTTTCAAAATTCTTTGTTTTAGAATTTGACAATTTGATCATAATGCTTTTCGATGAAGACCTCTTTTTACTCAACCTCTTTAGAATCCTTTGGGCTTCCTGGATCTGTATGTTTGTTTCACTCTACAGGGTTGGAAAGTTTTCTGTCATTATATCATTAAGTAAGCTTTCTTCCCCTTTATTTTTCTCTACTTCTTCTTAAACACCAGTGTTTATATGGGTTCACTTGATAGTGTCCTGTAAGTCCCATAGGATTTTAAAAACCGTTTTTTATTATTTTTTTGTGTGCTTGTTCCTCTACTGGATAATTTCAAATAATCTGTCTTTGAGTTCTTTGATGTTATTCTGCTTGATCAAGTTTGCTGTTGAAACTCTCCATTAAATTTTTCAGTTAAGTCATTGTATTCTTTAGCTCCATAATTTTTGTTTGGTTCTTTCTTTTGGTTTCTTATGGTTGAATGTCTCATTTTATTAATTTATTTTTTAAAATTTAATTTAGTAGTTTATCTATATTCCCTTGTAGCTCACTGAGCTTTAAGATGGCTATTTTGAATTCTTTGTCAGCTAATTTGTAAGTCTTAATTTCTTTGGGGTCAGCCACTAGAGCTGTATTTTGTTCCTTTGGTGATGTCATATTTTCTTGAATCTTCATGTTCTTGAATTTTTGAATTTTTTTTTGATTATTCATTCTCTTGAATTTTTAAAAAGATGTCTTAAAATTTGAAGAAGTAGTCGTCTTCTCCAGTATTTACTGACTGGCTTTGGGCCAGAAGGATCTTCACCAGTGAACTGGGTTAGAGATTCTGGGAGTCTCTCAGAACTTTTCTATGGATGCACCTGCTCCATTCTTCTTATTCCTTATTAAGAAAGAAATCTTAGGATTGTGTGCCTTCTCTCTATCCAACAAAACCAGGCCTGGTACTGATAGCATTCAATTTATATTCCCTAAGGCAATGCCCTGAAGTACTGAACGTTGTATACCTTCTCCCTCACCAGTAGTGTCAAGCCAGATGCTAATATTTGTACATGTTGAGATCTGTGTGCTATCTGAAGGAGCTTGTGCAGGCCATGCACAGGGATGTACAAGGTGCTTTCCATAGGAAAGGGTGGTACAGGGTGCTGGGGAAGTTCATCAGTTGGTTGTGGGGGTCCTCAGGCAAGTCATCCTGTGGGGTTCAGTGGTGGGTCTCTTGGTGGAGTCGATGAGCTGATTAGTAGAGACTGTGACTGGCTGTAGAGAATTGCACACCAGTTGTTGTGCACTCTCTTCTCCCTGCTCCTAGACTTATTCCTTCAGTGCTCTGGGTGAAGTGAGACAGAAAGGACCTCCCAGCTAGCTAACATTTCACAAGACCGCAAAAATTAGGCACACACATCGCTCACTTTCCCTAGTAGTAGAAATTGCAGGCCAATCAGGCCTCTGTTGATACCAAGTTGTGCCACCTTGAGGGAGGGGTGACATGGGTAAAGTGAAACTACTTATCCTCTTTAATATTTTTACTCTTGGGTTTTTTGTTCCACAGTAGGGCTGGAAACTCAGCCAGATTCTGGGGCTCCCACAAAAATATTCCTGTCCATGGGTGCTTGCCAATATTGGTGTTTCTGTGGAAATGAGAGCCAAAACCTCCTATTCTGCCATCTTGCTGATACCATTTCTGTCCTTTTTCCTCTCAATTTGTAGAGTTGGCTTTGACATTTATCAAGTTAATATAAATAAACTGGTATGTTTCTGAGCAATATATGGTATTCCAATTGACTTCTTTTCCTCTCCCTAAGGAATATAAGTTTCTGTTTGTTTAAACTTATGGTTTTGGCCAGGCACGGTGGCTCATTCCTGTAATCCCAGCACTTCGGGAGGCTGGGGCAGGCGGATCACTTGAGGTCAGGAGTTTGAGACTAAACTGGCCAACATGGCAAAACCGCATCTCTACTAAAAATACAAAAATTAGTCAGGTTTGGTGGTGCACGCCTGTAATGCCAGCTACTCGGAAGGCTGAGGCACAAGAATCGCTTGAACCTGGGAGGTGGAAGTTGCAGTAAGCCGACATCATGCCACTTCACTCCAGCCAGGGTGACAGAGTGAGACCCTGTCTCAAAAAAATAAATAAATAAACATATGGTTTTATAGCATATTTTAATATCTGCTATGATACACCAACCTCACCCACTTTCGATCATATTCTTCAAAATCTCAAAATGTACATGGCAATTCAGTCTTATTTTTCCAAATGTATTTTAAAAATGTTTGTTGAAATCTTCAAAGCATTCTTTTCTTACATATTTTGAAATATACTTGTCAAAGGTGTAAAAGTTTCTACTGGCATTTTATTTTAAACTGTACTGAATTTTTAGACTAAATTTTGGGGAAATTGACATTGTTATCATATTGAGTCACCTTATTCATGCATGTAACAGATCTCTTCACTTATTTATACCTATTATTTGGTTTTCTATTTTTTTTTACAATTTTGTCAAGAACGGTCTTAAGCATTCTTTTTTAGGTTAATTCTTAAATACTTTTATCACCTTGTGACTGTGTGAGTCAATACTCCTTAATAAACTCCCTTTGATATATGCATCTATCTTATTAGTCCTGTCCCTCTAGAGAACCCAAATACAACTAGTAATGGATATTTACAAACAAATAAGCAAAAAGCTGCTGCAAAATTTTGCATAATAGAACTCTTGAAAGCTTTCTCTTTGAAATCAAGAACAAGGCAAATATGCCTACTGATGCAGTTTGGATGTTTGACATCTCATCAGGTCTCATGTTGAAATTTGATCCCCAATGCTAGAGGTGGGGCCTGATGGGAGGTATTTGGATTGTGGGCTTGGAGGAAGGAAGTCCGAGTCTCAAACCCTCAAAAGTAGGGAAGCTGACAGTGCAGCCTTCAGTCTGTGGCTGAAGGCCCAAGTGCCCCTGGCAAACCACTGGTGTGGGTCCAGGAGTCCAAAAGCTGCAGAACTTGGAGACTAATGTTCAAGGGCAGGAAGCATCCAGCACGGGAGAAAGATGGAGGCCAGAAGACTTAGCCAGTCTAGTCCTTCCACATTCCTCTGCCTGCTTTTATCCTAGCCACATTGGCAGCTGATTAAATGGTACCCACCCAGACTGATGGTTGGTCTGCCTCTCCCAGTCACTGACTCAAATGTTAATCTCTCCTTTGGCAACATTCTCACAGACACGCTCAGGAACAATATTTTGAATCCTTCAATCCAATCAAGTTGACACTCAGTATTAACCATCACACTAGGTTAAAGAGATTCTCTTCTATTCTTAGTCAGCCATGAGTATTATCATGCCTGGATGGTGAATTTTCTTCAGAGCCTTTTTCTTCGCTTAGGTAGAAGATCAAATGCTATTTCTCTTTTAATCTGCTATTACAGTGAATTACATTAATTGATTTCTTAAGTGAAAACAATCTTGCATTTTTGGGATTAAACCCAACTTAGATACAATATATTATCTTTTTCATATATTAATGGATCTATTTTGCTAATATTTTATGGATTTCATATCTATTATGTGTTACATAAGATGCCATTATTTTATATGTCACTATGAAAGAACAAAAAACTGTCAATGAAACTATGACATAACACTTTAAAAAAATTATCAGTGAAGGTCCAACAAGTGTAGCAGTATCCACAGGTGTTTTATTAATATATAATATATACACATATATATATGATTAATGTTTCTCTATGATTTATTACAAGGAATTGGCTTACACAATTGATATATAAGCTGGCTAAGGAAGTTCACAGTCAGTAGTGCAGGCTGTCAGGAAGAGAACATCATGGGCACAGGGTAAAGTTACTCTCCACAAGTGACAGTTTCTTCTCTCTCACTTACACACACACCTCCGACTAGTTTTCTGGCCTTCTAGTGGATTGAATCAGGCCTTCCCAGGTTATGGAGGATAGTCTCCCTTAGTTAACCTCTTTGATTATGGACTTTCATGACATCTGTAAACTCACAGCAGTGCCTAGATTTGTATTTGATTAAATAACTGTGATTTACAGCCTAGCCAAATTGACACATTGACAAAACCTTTTCAATTTTTTTGCTAATACAATTGCATCTTATTTCTTTTTGATTATTGTTAATGAAGAGGTATGTTCATTTTTGTAAGATGATTTTGTATCTGAATCATTTTCTAAATTCTTATATTCTGATAGTTGGTCATGGAGTTACTTTGGCATTCTCTATTGACGATGATATATAATCTGAAAATAATTCCATTTGATCATATTATCTGCAAATAATTCTAGTTAACAATCTTCATTGTATTTCTTATCTTATGGCATTGACCAGTACATCCAGTGATATGTTAATTAGTGGCATTCATATCAAGTGGCCTTGATCATTCTCTGATACTGGTGGGACTAAGTCTAAAATTCCACTATAAACGGGATGTTTGCTTTATTATAAATCCTTTAAGGATGTTTCCTTCCATTCCTATTTTTTTATGTTTTTAAAAATTATAACTAGGTTTTGAACTTCATGAAACATTTCTTTGGTGCCAATTGAGAAAACCATGATAGCAACCCACTAGTGTGTGAATTATACTTATTGATTTGTTAATGTTAACTACACTTTTAGGGTTTTTCTATAATAAACCTTAACCTATGTATTATATTTTTTCTATGCTATTTCAGTTGGTTAACACATTTTAAAAAAATAATTCATGTCTATGTTATGAGTAACATGGGGTTATAATTTTCTTTTCTAGCCTTATTTGATTTTGAAATTAAAGTTATTGTGACTTCATAAAATGTTTTAGATAACTTTTCTTCCTTTTCTACTTCCTAGAATTATTTTTCTAAGACAGGAGTTATCTGTCCCTTCAAAGTTGGCAGCACTTCCTTGTAAAATTTTTTGGTCCAGGACCTTTTTGTAGTTCCACTGTAATGTGTCATATGATAAATAGGAAGTTATCCTTCTTTTACAGTGAATTTTTAATAAATATAAACCCAAATATTTGATGTTACAAAGGGAATAAGATACCATTTAGCTATAGACTAATAATTAAGATGATAATTATTACATTCCATATACTTTTGAGTCGGTCTATCTAATAGGTTATACAGAAATATGTACAAGAGACAGCACCAGTGTGTTTCATCTTAAGCTCTCTCACAATCTCTGCACTTTTTATCCCTTAGGACATACGGGACGGTTATTAAAGTCTCTGTGCTTCATCAGTCTTTCCTTCCTGTTGCTGCACATCATTTTCCACATCACGTTGGTGAGCCTTGAAGCTCAACATCGTATTGCACCTGGCTACAACTGTGAGTATTATGGTGTTTTCTTTTATTGTGTTATATACGTGCATAATAAAGCTGTGTGTCATCGCACACATAGAAATCTATGCAATAATTAAATTATAAAATTCATGGAAATTTTTGGTCTTTGGCAATGCAGTGTAAATATATATAAAGAAGCTTTGCCATGGAAGATTGGGTCATGAGATGAAGTTTATTAATGACTCTTCAACATGTATTGGAGATCACCTCCTATCTGCATGTAAGACATTTTCATTGAGCTTAACCTGAAATTCAAGTTACAGACAGCCCTTGGAGCTTTCATTACAGCGAGTAAAAAAAAAAAGGTACAATTTCTAACATGATGAATAGAATATAAAAGTTGAATAATATTATATGAAATTACATGACAATGACATTAATCCTATTACAAAGAACAATGTTAAGATTTCTCATGTTTTTATGGGAAAAATGTAATGACACATGTAGTTTCTTTTCTGAATTGGAAGGTTTTTTTATTAGTATTTATAGGGAAACAGTATCTCTTAAGCCCCTTATATTTTGAAGTTATGATCTGAAAGAGTCAGTATACATGTTTTATCTAGATAGTATTATCATTTGAAAATTTACCTGTCATTGAATAAATCATGCTTCAGTTTTTGTAGGATGTGTGATTGTTACTTGAAAAAACAGAAGCAGTCAAGTAGGTGAAAGCAATTCATATGTTTTCAGTTAAACTAAAGAAACCCTGAGATATTTGAAATAGACTGTAATAACAGTTTTAACTTGTCAGTTTTTCTTTGAGGAACCCATTTGTGGGTTTGAAATTTCCTGGCCTTTCAGAAGCACAAGTACAAGCAAACCTGCTCTTCCCTGTAAAGTAAAAAGGAAATCAAAATTCTTCGTGGATCAAACAGTATTAATTTAAATACAGTGAGGAATCCTTTAGTAAAATTTATATACATAAACTATTATCCCTCACTGCATAACTGTTAGATAGAGAGCTAAAGTTAGTGTTCAATCAAGCCATTTTATTGATTTCAGAGTTCCTTTGATAACAATGCCTATCAAGACGATTTTTTAAGATCTATTTTTAAGGTATATTGTTTTCTAAAAACTGAAATATAATTCACACACCATAAAATTCACCCACTTAAAATATACAGTTCAGCAGTTTTTTTGTTGTTTTTGTTTTTGTTTTTTTTTGAGATGAGATGGATTCTCACTCTGTCACCCAGGCTGGAGCGCAGTGGCACAATCTCAGCTCACTGCAAGCTCTGCCTCCCGGGTTCACGCCATTCTCCTGCCTCAGCCTCCTGAGTAGCTGGGACTACAGGTGCCTGCCACCACGCCCAGCTATTTATTTTATTTTATTTTTTGTATTTTTTAGTAGAGACAGTGTTTCACCGTGTTAGCCAGTATGGTCTCGATCTCCTGACCTCATGATCCGCCTGCCTCGGCCTCCCAAAGTGCTGGGATTACAGGCGTGAGCCACCACACCTGGCCACAGTTCAGCAGTTTTTAGTATATTCAAAGGTTGTGCAGCTATCACCACTGTCTAATTCCAAAACACTATCATCACCCCCAAAGGAAACTCCATGCCCATGAATAATTATTTCTCATTCCCTTCCCAGCCATCTCTAGGCAACCACTAACCTACTTTCTGTCTTTATTAGATTTGTCTATTCTGGACATTTTGTCTATATGCAATTATACAATCTATGACTTTTGTATATGACTTCCTTAATTTAGCATAAAGTTTTCAAGATTTGTCAATGTTGTAGCATGTATCAATACTTTAACCCTTTTCTTGGCTGTATAATATTCAATTGTTAAAATGCGGTTTTAATGTTTGATTAAAAACCACATGTTATCCCATTATTAAAATCTTGATGAAACACAGTGTTTAAATAAGGGTACTTTGGTTATGTTATCTTGATAAAGAGCATTTATTATATTTCACATCTTATATTTCACCAGGTTCACATCTTTTTGGACTTAATAGAAATGTTAGCAACAATAATGTTAGTAGTAGTATTATCTTATATGATACAGTGCTTATTAACCAAAAATCCTTTGGATATTTCTTAATAAGGCACTCTCAGGACCATAAGGAAGAATCTTATAACTAAAGGTGTTATCCAGATAAAAGGCTTTTTCAAAAATGATGAGTTCTTCATCATTAGAAATATTTCATTATAGGATGCATCACAACTTATCAGATTTTTAAATTTTGAGTTTATATATATATATATATGTAACTTATTCATGTCTGCAAAAAAATTTAGGTTGCTGAGTAATATAGGAAGGTGGCTGGAGGGTGGAAGTGAAATTTATGAACTCTTCTGACTCACAAGAGTCTAAGTGTTTCTAGTTCAAATTGATGATTTTCCATAATTCTACAAATATCAAAATAAAAATATGATATGAAATCCTAAACCAACATTCTTTTCTCTGCATTTATAACTGTAGTTACTCTATGTTCTCCTCCACAGAGTATAGACAGACAGGCAAGCTTACATACACACACACACACACACACACACACACACATTTGTTCTTGCTTTGGCTCCTTCTTCCCAGGCAAAAAGTCACAATACCTGGACACTTCAGGTGGGACCTCTACTAGTACCATGAAGAAGGGAGTGGTGAAGGGAGGTGATGGTGAAGGGAGGTAGTCATCTCAAGTGTAGTCACAGCTGGCCTCTTGACCTGCCTCTTTCCAGGCCTTCCTTGCCGAACCAGTATTAAGGAGCAAGGTCTGCCTCTCCTAACCTCGCTCCTAAATATATGGGCTTTGATATTTCCATGTCTCTGTCAAAGACAGTTTTTATTCATACACAAATGCCCTCTGCAGTCATCCTGTACTGCAATACAGTTTGAACATGTCAGCATCTAACATAACATCTTCCCTTTCCTTTTTTTTGCTATCCCCAGATGAAAGCTCTACTCTATGAGTCATTTAATAGAAGTCATAATAGTAAACTTTATTTCCATAAAGTTAAATTCCAATTTGAAGTTTATTTCTGCAAAAGGTTATAGTTCCAATTTCAAGTTCCAGTATTTTTGATGAAGTAACCAGTAGAGAAGGGATATGTGAAAGACTGAGTGAAAAAAGAAAAACTTGAGTGTTTTACTTCCAGCCATAGGAAACTTGAAGGTGGGTTTATAGAAATCATAAATTTCTTCGGAAAAACTCGTGATGCCTGTAATCGCATTGGCTCATCAGGTGTTGTAGATTTTTTTGGTTTAGTTTTATGTGTAGCATTTAAAATTAATACTTTCTTGAAAAAGGGTAAAAGAGAAGAACAAACAAACTTCAGAGCTTTGCAAACTAATTTAGTCCAAGATTGACACAGACCAGGTTTTCAGCCCAGAGCACTTTTTAATGATCAAGTTATATAAACTGAAAATACTGTTAGCGTGGGTAATGGAAACACTGACTTTTAATTTAGAGTTGACTTCACTTTACTAATGTTATTGTTTCTCAAGCATTTAGAGTTATGATTATACCATCAGAGATGTAAACACAACTCAGTCATTTCGATATCCCAAATTTGAAGTTTATCCTTTTTTGGCATCTGCATAGATAACATAGCGAAAGTTCAAATAAAAAGACAAAACCTGTCTTGGTCATCAGTGTTGTACATTTTGAATGTTTTTTGTATGTTCAAGACATTGGTAAATTAAAATTAAAACCTAGACAAGTCAGGTTACCCGATCATATTCAAGTAGTATTCAAATTCAAGACCACCAAGCGCTCATTTATAAGTGTTAAATTTTGTTTTCCTAACAACTTCTTTCCCCCATTTAAAACGCATACCCTCACCCTCATTATCGCAAAAGGTCCCGGCATCTCTTAGGAATCTGACATAAGTTTTGGTGGGACAACAGTAGCATTTATAAATACTGAGTCATTGAAAATTCTTGTTCCTCCAGAGTCCTGTGAATATTAACTGGCAGTAATAAAGATTTTTTCAAACCACCCTATTTAGATTTTGACTAGTTGGCAGGTCTGTTAAAGGTGCCGTTGTGCAGAACTGAAACTTAACACCACTCCCTTCTGCCTTTTTTTTTCCCCCTCATTTCCAAAACAGTGTTCTTATAAGTAAGTGAGGAGTCCATGGGGGCAGGGGACACCTCTGTAAATTTTGCTCAAACATATGTTGTGCCGCTTACTAAAATATTTTCATTCCACCAAAACTATGCTACTTAAATAAATGTAAACCCGGTTTCAATTATGTCATTACAGATTACATAGACGTAGTTTGTTTGACTCCGTGTTAGATGTGTGGCGATGTTAGTGAAATTTGAAGGCCAGTCTGGATTCTTGTGCTGTGCTTAAAGCATGCTATTGATTGAAAGAAACTTTTGAGTTAGAAACTATATAGGGAAAATTTGTGATGATAATATCTCCTGTTTATAGAGCATCTATGAACCATGAGACCCTAGGGATTATTCTATTCCTTTTTCTTTTCTTTTTTTTTTTTTTTTTGAGGCGGAGTCTCGCTCTGTCGCCCAGGCTGGAGTGCAGTGGCGCGATCTCGGCTCACTGCAAGCTCCGCCTCCCGGGTTCACGCCATTCTCCTGCCTCAGCCTCCCGAGTAGCTGGGACTACAGGCGTTCGCCATCACGCCTGGCTAATTTTTAGTATTTTTAGTAGAGACGGGGTTTCACCGTGTTAGCCAGGATGGTCTCGATCTCCTGACCTCGTGATCCACCCGCCTCGGCCTCCCAAAGTGCTGGGATTACAGACGTGAGCCACCGCGCCCGGCCTCTATTCCTTTTTCAATCAATGACTCTTTCGTTTCCTGTTCCAGGTGGGCTTTGCTGTTCTTTAAGTTAGGCGCTCTCTGTATCCAAGCATTGTCGTATTCATTCTCTAAACAAGTCCTCAGGGTGGACAGGGCTGTGCAGCTGGACCCCTGTGCTCTGTGTGCAGGCCCCAGCCTGAGGAGGAGCTGAGCAGGAGATTCCTTCGTCAGGCTCCATCCAGCGGGAAGCAGCGAAATCCTCTGATTTACATCAAGAGGCTGGTCTCCTGGCCAAGCCTTGCCACGGAGGGCTATGCCTTTGTGTAGTCTCTTTTCTCCAAGAGGGTGCCCTTTTTCTGTATAAACGCAGTGCCCAACCTGTAGATAGTGCTAAGTTAGGGATTGCAATGAAGAAACGGGCTCTAGAGGGCAAATGAGTTGCATGAAACCATTGCATGTCTCAGCTGGAGTCTGAGCACAGATCTGTCTGGCTTTCCATTCTTCCCCCATCTTTATGGAGCTCTTTATTCATCGTGTGTGTAACATTGTTTCCTCCACTGTGGTTCCTAGGACTTTGGATACGTCTATTTTCAAAGGGCTAAAATTAGCGTTTCTGATACTTAGTCCATGATTTTCCCTTGCTTGGATATTTGTCCTTATAATTAACTGAATATTTTCTTTGCTTCCTTCAGTGGCAGCATTCCTGGTTGGATTCAGCTTCCCCCAAAGGTTAGCCCCCTCAGATGCATTGCTCTTTCCCCCTGTGGGAGGAGGGGCATCTAGAGTTTCATCTTTTCTCTTTTTACAAGCACATGAGACTTGGTCCAGAAGCCCACCAACCAAGAAATTAGGATGGGCCTCAGTAATGTTTTTTCCTGACGTGCTTCTATCCTTGAAACACACAAGGCTCCCAGTGCCAAGAATCAAGGTATCAAGCGTCGGCCTACCACAAGAAGACTGAGGGACAGACCCAGCCTGGCAGTTTATCCTCCCATCCCGACGACTGTGGGGAGGACTACAGAGTGAGCCACTGCTGTGTATACTGTGTTTGCCAGTACAAGTGCTGACCCATCCCTTGGCACACAAAGCTGTAAACTTCACCCCATGCTTCGTTAGTTGTGCTAATTGGAGATGGACCCTAGATCTGCAGAATCACCTGGTGGATCCATCCTCATACAAATAATTCCGTTCTCATACAAATGAAATTCTTGATGTTAATTTTTCATATTTGAGACAGTACCCTGGAGAAAAGAGCTAATAAGTACGAAATGGGAGACAAAATATATAAAAGCAAACTCACACCCCGCATGTTCTGAGTCATTTTTTGAAACCACTCTTGGCTGCCTGCTTTCTTCTGATAGCTGATCAGTAAGGAGGCTTGGGTTCCTCACCTTACCCCGTCCCCTTCTCTTTCCATTCCCTAACTCATTCAGGCACAACACACAGCCTTCTTCTCTCCTCGGGCCAGCTTCCTGAAAGCAGATGTTGCCGCTCAATACAACAATTTAAAAAACTGGTCCAAGCTATAACTTTACTTCTGGCCATCTGTGCATCGAAAGATTAGGAAGCCATTGTCTAATTTATCTGAAAAGTATGTGGATCATATATATACCTTCTGATCACGTATAGGAGAACTTTGCCTTAAGTGCTATTTCCTTCCACCCCTGGTAATTGAGGCACTGCCTCACAGAGACACATGCCGACCTAGATGAAGCCTGCTGCTCTCCATAGTGGGCAAAGACACATTTATGATCAGTAGACTCTGGATGGAAGCATTGCTGAAAGAGAACTTTTGTAGCCCAATATCTGATGGAGTCAACGCTCTTGGAGTAATGAATACACATTGTTTTTACTGCCAAAAGCTAGACACAGGCACAAAGGTGAGCTGAGTGGTAGCACTGCATGACACCCACCCGTATGAACAACCCTTAGGCCAATGCCGTGTTGATATTTTGATTCACCTTTAGTAATAGATATGGATGCTCACTTTATGCAGCAGTTTTCAAATAGAATATCTCATTTTATCCTGACAAATATTTTTCATGACAATTTTTATGCTATTTAATATATGAGAAAATTTTGGATCTTGGGTGACTGTGAGCTAGTTGCATATCGTATTACTGGTGGGGAAAGTGAGTCCCAGTGTGCCTCAGTTTCCTCAACTGTCAAATGAAGACAACAGCTATCATCTCATAGGTTGTTGTGAGATTCGAGTTAATATAGGCCATGCCCTTGGGACTGTGCTTGACCCATTGTAAGTGGTCAAATAGTACAAGCTGTTGTTCTTGTTGTTGCTGTTATTAGAGAAGTCCTAAGGTAATAGAGGCAACTCCAAACCAAATCCTGTCTCCAAATTACGCACAGTCACATGGATGAAATTTGGAAATTACAGAACTTGCATGGTACCAAATCATTCTCTATGATAGTCTTTTTCAGTTTCTTGCCAATGCTGTTATATTGGGGTTTGTACCTACTGTACTCCATGTGGTTAGAATCCCAAATAAATGGGCTAAATGGCACTGGGTGGAAGGCAGCATCAGTGATGTGTGTCTTTAGTGACCCTGAGTTTTCCTTCCAGAATTTTTCACCTTCTCAGCAACCTCTCCACCGCAGTCTCTCACTCCACCTGCCCCACAGCTGCAGCCTTGGGCCTGGCCTGGCCTTCTGAATATTTTGTGGCCCTCTTCTCATTCCGGCACCTACCTGAAAGCTTGTCATCTGCTCCCATGACCTCCACCTCAGAGGAATAGATAATAAATATATTATTCACTATTTATTACCTTTCCTACATTGTAGAACTTTAGAAGAAAGAGGAACATGATGGAAGAGTTAGGAGGAAAATGAACTAACATTTTCGTGTAAACTAAACTAACACTCTGCTGTTATTATCTCTCTCTCTCTCTCTTTTTTTTTTTTTTTGAGACGGAGTGTCGCTGTGTCACCCAGGCTGGGTGTATTTTTAGTAGAGATGGGGTTTCACCATGTTGGCCAGGCTGATCTCAAACTCTTGACCTTGAGTGATCTGCCCACCTCGGCCTCCCAAAGTGCTGGGATCACAGGTGTGAGCCACCGCACCCAGCTGCCATTGTTATCTAATTCTTACCACATCTCTTAAAAGTGTTGGCTTTCACTATCGTATTACTGGTAGGGAAAGTGAGTCCCAGAGGCAAAAAGTGCCTCGCCTTAGGCTGCTCATTAGTGAGTAACAGAGCCGGAATTAAATTTAGGTCTCCTGGCCTACACAGTCTGTACTCTTTCCAGTACACCCTGCACCCTCATACGTGTGCTGGGGAAAATTTTATGCAGAATTGGACTTTGGTTAATTAGATTTTGAGGAATAGATATGATTAGGATACATAAATTTTGGAGGCTGTGCTGGGTGACAGGATAGTTAATCTAATATACTAACTCTGGTTAAAGTATGAATGGCCGGAAGTGACTGTATATGCTTGACTTGGTAAATGATATTGGCCTTTAGGAATATCTTTACCCCTACGAGTGCGTCATGGGGACAGTCGGGACTGCACGGCTGAGGAGCTGGGTGTGCATTCATCATTGGGGATATGTTTCCCAGCCCCCTTGAACCCACCTTCCCTACCGCCTCCTCCAAGTGGGTCCTGTCATAGCCTTGTGTCAGCTTGTTCATAACCAAGGTCTCCTGGTCTAAGATGGTTTTTATCTGTACTTTTAAAGCCTGAGGAAATTGGAGATGTTTTTCCTAAAGATATAAATAAAGCAGTAAATAACAAGAATGTACTGGATGACTCTTGGTGTTCAGAAATTTACTTCCCTGAAGTGTGTGTAGCCCTGAGATTCTAGATCCTGAAACTGTTCCCAGAATTACACATAGGTAGTCTAATCCATTCTCTACACAGCAGTCTTTCAAAATTTTGAAGATGGCTTTGATGCCACATCAGTATTTTCCCAGATGCCTCTTGAGTCCCTTATCCTCTGCTATTTGCCAAGCTTGTTGGTCAATGTTCCATGGCTGAGTGGTGAGATAGCATCAGTGTCTGGTCATGGGGAGTCTCCAGGGCCTGATTAATGCCAAGCATCAAGGGGCAGTGACTTTCCTTGTTCTGGTAACTGTCCTTCCCATCGGTGGAAATTGTCGTATTGTGGATTAATGTAGAGCTTTTCTGACCTGAAACATAGATCTGTTTCTTGTAAAACCCTATTTATGTTTCTCTAAAAGCAGATATGCTCCCATCTTTGATTTGGGATTTTGATTCTGCCCATTCACAGAGCCTCCTTCCCTACCTTATATCACCTTTATCTCATCCCGTAATAGGGCAAAATTTCTAGAGTTCCTGGCATGGATCAAGCACTCTAACAAGCCTTCCTTTCCTTCCTCTTTCTCCTGACTCACCATATCTCACACCCAGCTGTGTGTGTGTGTGTGTGTGTGTGAAACATCTTTTTGGTTCTAAGTTTTGCTCTAAATCAGTAGATAACATCTTCCATGTATAATTCCCACTATGTTCCACGCATATTTATAATGTCTTGATTCTGCATTATAGTCCTGCTAGGTCCTTGATATTTTACTCATTTGCAGATAAAGAGACTTAGCAAAAACAGAAGAGTTAAGTTGTGAAAAAAAGGAAGAAATGTAGTGATAGCATCCAGGGTCACCCATAGAGGGTGCCGGGGCCCTGGGCACCCGTGTGCGTGCAAGGCAATGGGCTCATCTAGACGGGCGAAGAGCTGCAGGAAAGCTGTATTTCTGTACTTCTTCCTACCCCATGGTTCTCATCTCCTCTTTCCCGTTGCCATTTCCAATAAGCTTTCTATTGCCTGGCCATGCCTTTGCCCATGTTATTCCCCTGGAAGAATGTCCTTACACACACTGCCAGTCCTCTGCCAGGTCCATTCTTCAATACTGGCCACTTCTTCCAGATAACCCGAGTTAATACCCCCAGGTAGATGGGGTCAGATGTCTTTGGGCTCCCAGATACCCAGAGTATCAGTCATTAAACTTTTAATGTTGAGTGATAATCACTGATTTTATGTTCCCCCATTAGAATATGATCAAATTAAGGGTAGAACCTCTCATGTTTCATTTATTTTTGTAACCTGAGCACCAACCACAGTGGCTGATGTATAGCATACTGCCCAACAATTGAAGAATGAATAAATGAATTAATAGCAGCCAAAAAAGGAGAAATAAAAATATGGCAAAGACAAAATTTGATGACTCTCTTGCTTTGTTTTGTGACCGATTCTCGGTGGTGTCCTCACTTGCTGGACCTGCAAGTAAACAATCGAGGAGAGCGGCTACGTGCACCCATGCCCTCTCTTGGCCAGGAGCTCTGTCGCCTCACTCCTCTCCTACAGGTGCATACCCCAAATCCTGCTCAGATAGTTGTTCCCATTTCTCATCTTTTTAATTCATGAAGAAATATTAGAATGACATGTTTTATTTCTCTTTAGAAACTATTTATCAAATAAAGTTACTTGGTATTTATTTCCTTTGCAAAAAAAAATTTGGATTTCCGTTTGGATTTGGGAAAATTAAGACAGAAAACCATAAATGAGAAAGCTAGAGTTAGAAGTGGCAAGGAAGGAAAGAGAAGAAAAGGAAGCGTGGGACTGTGCTTTAACAAGGAGGTCTCAATAAGAAGTGAGGGCAGAAGAGCCCCTAGATGAGTAACAGGGAGTCATGATCCTCACACCTGTCTGCTCCCCACCACGCCGACCAGTCCTTGCTTTAAGACAAATCACAGAGGAGGAAGTTTAAAATGATTTGGGATTGATTTGGTTTGCTTAAATAACAAATTCTCTAACCTCAGCTTCATGATGCAGCATTTCTAGTGTAAATTATTTACCATAAAAGCACTAACGCAAGTCCGTGTGGTATGGAAGTAAACTCAACCTCAAAATTATAGACAAACAACGTAAAGCTATAACTGTACGTTTCCAAATTTATGGAATATGGAAGGACATTTCAAAGGCATTTGAAAGCAGCAGAATTGGGCTAAGCATAGTAATGACATTCTAGAAAATATTAGTTGTATGACATAAGCTTAGTTATTTTTCAGACTTACAAAATTGATGTATATTTTAGGGCTTAGGTAGGTGGATTTATAAATAAAAACCATTTTTCCTATAATCAGGAGTTTCGATTTAGACAATTCTTCTTGATTTTGAATACTGAGAATATAATTTAGGTATCTAGAAGCTTGGCAAAGCAGTTGCTAATATAATTTATGCCTTACATTTACTTGAGAGACATTTAAACATTTCACGGTGATTCATGTTGCAGAATATGAGCATATAAAAACATTAATATTATATCAAACGTTAATGTAAAAGTATTATAATGCATTATAAACAACTGTTTTGCATATTGATTTACGATTTATTTTTTGAAAAAAAGTATTTTCTTTGCAAATGTGTATCACATTATTGATAATTATTGTTTTAAATATTTTTTCTTTACCTTGAACTTTTATTTAGTATATAATCTCTTATTTTATAAATGGACGTAACTTTTGAAGAACCCCAAACTATTGTTAAGAAGTAACACTAGAGAGTAAGATTTGATTGCTGAAGTCTAGCACTTCCCATCAACATACCACCATCATTCTTCACACAACTAGAAAACATTCCTAAAATTCATATGGAACCAAAAAACTGTCCACATAGTGAAAGCAAGACTAACCAAAAAGAACAAACCTGGAGGCATCACATTACCTGACTTCAAACTATACTATAAGACCATAGTCATCAAAACAGCATGGTACTGGTATTAAAATAGGCACATAGACTAATGGAATACACTAGAGAACCCAGAAATAAAGCCAAACACTTAACAGCTAACTGATCTTTGATAAAGCAAACAAGAACATAAAGTGAGGAAAGGACACCCTGTTTGACAAATGGTGCTGGGATAATTGGCAAGCCACAGGTAGAAGAATGAAACTGGATTCTCATCTCTTACCTTATACAAAAATCAACTCAAAATGGATCAAAGACTTAAACCTAAGACCTGAAGCCATAAAAATTCTAGAAGATAACATTGGAAAAACCCTTCTAGCCATTGGCAAAGACTTCATGACCAAGAACCCAAAAGCAAATGCAACAAAAACGAAGATAAATAGATGGGACTTAATTAAACTAAAAAGCTTCTGTACAGCAAAGTAGTAATAATAATAATAATAATAATAATAATCAGCAGAGTAAACAGACAACCCACAGAGTGGGAGAAAATCTCCACAATCTACACATCTGACAAAAGACTAATATCCAGAATCTATAAGGAACTCAGACAAATCAATAAGGAAGCAAAGAATCTCATTTAGAAAGTGGGCTAAGGACATGAATAGACAGTTCTCAAAAGAAGATATACAAATGGCCAACAAACATATGAAAAAACGCTCAACATGGCTAATTATCAGTGAAATGCAAATCAAAACCACAGTGCGATACCACTTCACTCCTACAACAATGGCCATAATAAAAAAAAAAATAGATGTTGGCATGGATGTGGTAGAAAGGAAACAATTTTACACTGTTGATGGGAATGTAGACTAGTACAACCACTGTGGAAAACAATGTGGAGATTCCTTAAAGAGCTAAAAGTAGAACTACCACTGGATCCAGTAATCCTATCCCTTGGTGCCTACCTAGAGGAAAAGAAGTCATTATATGAAAAAAATACTTGCACACACATGTTTATACGAGCACAATTTGTAACTGCAAAAAATATGGAACCAGCCCAAATTCCCATCAATCAATGAGTGGATAAAGAAAATGTGATACATAGGTCGGGCGTGGTGGCTCACACCTGTAATCCCAGCACTTTGGGAGGCCGAGGCAGGTGGATCACGAGGTCAGGAGATTGAGACCAACCTGGCTAACACAGTGAAATCCCATCTTTACTGAAAACACAAAAAATTAGCTGGGCATCCTGGCATGCGCCTGTAATCCCAGCTACTCAGGAGGCTGAGACAGGTGAATTGTTTGAACCTGGGAGGCAGAAGTTGCAGTGAGCCGAGATCTCACCACTGCACTTGAGCCTGGGTGACCCAGTGAAACTCCATCTCAAAAAAAAAAAAGAAAAAAAACAGAGAAAATGTGGTATATATACATATATCATGGAATACTACTCAGCCATAAAAAACAACAAAATAATGGCATTTGCAGCAACCTGGATAGAATTGGAGATCACTCTTCTAAATGAAGTATCTCAGGAATGGGAAACCAAACATTGTATGTTCTCACTCATAAGTGGGAGCTAAGCTATGAGAAAACAAAGGTATAAGAATGATACAATGGACTTTGGGGACTCAGGGGAAAGGGCAGGAGGTGGGTGAGGGATAAAAGACAACACATTGGGTACAGTGTACACTGCTCAGGTGATGGGTGAACCAAAGTCTCAAAAGTCACCACTAAAGAACTTATTCATGTAACCAAACAACATCTGTTTCCCAAAAACCTATAAAAATAAAAAATAATTAAAATTAAATTAAAAAAATAAAAGCTACTCCAGTGATTCAATCTGCACTCAATATTGAGGGCTCCTAATGGAAACTATAACAAGAAATGTGGGTTTCTCTTATGGGCAATAGAAATAATTTAACAACTTTTATAAAGGAGAGATAAATGTAAAGATTTGTGTTATGAAACAATGCACTCTGGCCATCTGTGTGGAAGAGGGATCGACAGTGGAGAAGACTGGCAGCAGGAAACTGTTGTGTAGGCTGTGGCACTAATCCATCCAGAAGGAATGACAGCTTTAGCTAGGGTGACCATGATGTAGCAGAGAACTGAAGATGGTGGGGAGATATTAAGGAAGAGTCAAGAGTTTGGAGAATGAATGGCTTAGGAGTGGGCTATTAGGAAGAAGGAAAGACGTAAGATGATGCCCAGATTTCTGGCTTGAGGAGCTGGTGAAGGACTATACCTTCCTGAAACAGGAGCTGATGAATTCCAGCGTGATGGAGGAGAGTTTGGATTGAACTCCAGGTGTCAATGAGGGACCTGGTTGGACACTTTCATTTTTGCATATATATTTTCACATTTTATGTACATTATGATTGGCATTCTGTATTTGTTATTGCATCCATTTCTTTATCCGTTCAGAGCAAACATTTACGGGAATCTGTACCAGACATTGTTTTAGCTTTAAAATTCTTTGGTAAAAATAGTCAAGTATCCTTCCCCTCAGGGACCTTATATTTCCCTACATCTGTGTTCCTATGATTGTCATCAAACCTGGGTGAAAAGTAGAGCACTTAACTGCTCCATGTCATGTTTCTACATTTCTACATAGTCTTTATAAATACTTCATTTCTGCCATAGTCTTTCCTCATGTTGATAGATAAAAATGTTTCAAATCTTTCCTTGGGTGGTTTTGATTTTTGTCATTCAATATTATGAGCATTTTCACATATAAATCTGTTGTTTATTTCATTAGGATAAATTTATAATAGTGGATTTATAAGGTCAAAGAATTTGGACGTTATTTTCACACTTTCTAGACTGTACCATATTGTTCATCAACATGCTTGTACTTCTTAGAATACCACTAGCCAAGATAGATAGACAGATGTTTTTTAAAAGAGCACCATAATATTTCAAGCCTCTGAACCCTTTGAGCCTGAGAAACCCTTACTGACAGCCTCACTCCAGTGTACAAATGAGCAAGAAACACATTAAAAATGCCCTACATCATTAGTCATTATGGATGTACAAATCCAAACTGCAATGAGATACAGTGTTACACTCAATAAGATGGCTATAACAAGAAACAAATGACAAAAAAATAAAGCGTGGCAATAAACATGTGTTGACAAGAATGTGGAGAAACTGGACCTCTCTGCTGGTGGGAATGAAAATCATACACCCAGTGTGGAAAGCAGTTTGATGGTTCTTCAAAAAATTAAACATAGAACTGCCACATGATCTAACAATTTCACTCAGCCATAAAAGAATTGAAAACACACACAAAAGAACTGGAAACAGGTATTCACACAGATACCTGTTCACAAATGTTCAGAGCAGCACTATTCATGTTATCCATGAATAAGTAGATAAATAGAAAAAATAGATTCGAAATAATCTAAATATCCATCAAAGGATGAATGAAGTTATATATGTATACATAAAAAATATATGAATATTATTCAGCCATAAAACTAAAGTATTGGCAAATGCTATAACATAGAGGAACCTTGAAAACATTATGCTAAGTGAAGGAGCCAGAAACCAAGTTCACATACTGTATGACTCAATTTAGATGAAGTATCCAGAATAGGCAAATCCGTAAGGACAGAAAGCAGATTGGTGTTGCCAAGGGCTCTGGGTAGGGTAGAATGGGGCATGATTACTTAATGGGTAGGAGTGTTTCTCTGGAGTGATGACGGTGTTCTGGAACTAGTAGGGTGGTAGTTGCATGGCCTGGTGAACAAGTACTGCCATCAGTTTGAGTGAATAGCCCTGAATTGCTTACTTTCAAATGGTTAATTGTTTGATATGTGAATTTCACCTTAACAAAGGAGAAAAAAAGTATACCGTATTCACTAAAGTCTCATTAGCATTTCAGTAAAGCTTTTGCTAATTTAGATTTTAAATAACTGAATGCTTTTTTAAAAATAGTGAAGAGAAATATTTTTCAATGTGTTTACGATTTGTGTTTATTTATGTAGAATATTTGCTATTATTCTCTGCAAATATATTTTACAAGGTTGATTTTTAAGAACTGATTTTTGTTAATTTTTATTACATTGAGTTTTTAAAAATATTATAATCCATTGTCCCTATTTTTTCTTATTGCTTCAGTGCTATACACTCAGAATTGATATGTATTGTACTCTATTTTTTGCTCATGTTTATAATTTAAAATGTTTAATCACTTTAATTAATGTGGAGGTTAATTAATCACTTTAATTAATTAATCACTTTAATTAATGTGGAAATTATTTGGTATAGAGACTTTGAAAAGTGGATTTTTTCCCCAAATGGCTGTTTTTCCATCATCATTGATTGAATAATTCTTCCTTTGATATCCATAGATGAGCTTCACTCATTCACAAGGCAGCCTTCTTTGAGGTCTGGCAGGAAGGTGGTTTCCTGGGTACCTTGTAGAGCCTGTCTCTCTGATACGTCTTTTTCTTCTCCTTCTCTTTCTCCACTTTCTACTCCCCCCTCCCACATTCCTTTTTATTGTGAAACTTGAGGTTCTATTTGGAAAAGATTCTGAATAAGTCTGAAAAGACAAAATTCAAGTGGAAAATACATGTCTTGGAGGACTTCAAAATGCAGATAACAGCCTAAATTAGCATCTACGGAAATACTCAGTCGTCTTCATTTCAGAGTAAGGCATAAACTATGTGTATGTCTTAATACCAAACCATAACACTGACAAATAGCTTTTGTTACTGTAGCATTATTCCATGTGTTTTAAGACTCAGTTTAACCTTAATTTATAGGTGTTCTTTGTCTCTCACTCTACCATGAATTAAGTCAGTAGGAAAAGTAGTGCCATCTATTTGGGAGAAACAGAAGATAAATGCAGAAAGTGAATTAAGTTTTTTTTCTTATTGTAATCTAATGTAACCGGTTAATGTGGAAAACCATTTTTTAAACTTTTTCCAGATGTTATGCATCTATTCAGTGTCTTGACCTTAAATGTGATATGTATTTGGTGAGACTTTTCTATTGTACCTAGGCAGAGATACAGAAACATTGCTTTTAGTCCAGAGAGTAAATGCCACTGTCTTAAGGGCTATCCAATATCTCGCAGAAAACTGATTCTTTCTCAGAATATTTCTTTTTTTTTTTTTTTTGAGACAACATCTCACTATGTCCTCTGGCTGGAGTGCAGTGGCGCAGTCTCAGCTCACTGCAACCACCACCTCCCAGGTTCAAGAGATTCTCCTGCCTCAGCCTCCCAAGTAGCTGGGACTACAGAAGCATGCCACCGTGCCCAGCTAATTTTTGTATTTTTAGTAGAGACAAGGTTTCACCATTCTGGCTAGGCTGGTCTTGAACTCCTGACCTCGTGATCCACCCACCTCAGGCTCCCAAAGTGCTGGGATTACAGGCATGAGCCACCATACCAGGCCAGATATTTCTATTTAATTTTGACAGGAGGAATGATTCTGGGTATATGTATAGCCCCAGACCAATTTTAGTCTTTTAAGGTTTATGAGATGATAGAGGTGTATGCATTTCACGACAGAATATAGCTTTCAGGGCTGTTAGAACAAATAGCTCAGTGGGAAAAGTCATCCCTCACATTGCTAGCATGGGCTCATAGTATGTGATCACTGGAAAGGGCCTTAGCAGCCATGACCCTTCCATTTAAAGAGGCTAAATGATGGATTTATCTTGGGGATGAAATTACAAATTAAAAAACTGAGATGATACTGCATCTCAGGATGCCTACTGAAAGTTTGCTTATGGAGAAAGTAATTTGTACTTGGTAAGAGGAAAAGTCAAAGAAAGAGGGGCAATGTAGCACAGCTGAATGAGGCAATAATGCCTGGTCTAGAGCAACATGAAATAAAGTCATCTGAAGTGATGGGACTGTTGATGGGGAAACATCACACCTACAGAGACTGGAGGAAGCTTGGCCATGAACTCTACACCAAGGAGCAAGGAGCGAGCCCTGCGTGCAGCTCCTGGGGTCCCAGGCTTTAGGGTTGTCCCCTCACAGGAGTGTTAAGGGACAATTGAGAAAGTGTGGAAGGAAAATGCCATTTGTGAGTATGAGGCTGTGGGGAGCCGAGGGAGGGCCGTGAGTGCCCAGGAAAAGCTGCAGGCAAGTGGAGGGGAGATGCAGAATGGATGGCAGAAGGGCTATGACTGCGTATTTAACCTGTTGCCAGTGTAGCCTGGGATCACCATCGTTTTGCATTATTTTTAAGACTCTTTCATTGAACAGAGCATCTGGAAATAATTCTAATTCAATGGCAGTTTTGAGGATCAGTAGAATCTCACAACATAAAGAATTTGTTGTCATGCTAATATAGTTGATTACAGTCTGCTTGGAAAAAAAAAACTGTGAATGTTGCGAGAATCAGTGGTGCATTTCTGGATGGCTTTACACAGAGCCCACGGAGTGCAGCAGTTCACCTGAATTTATACACACCCTCCAGGGAAAGCCAACAGTCTTCCATGCTGATGCGTATGCTTGTGAGATGTTTTCATTAATGGATCTCTAGGGAAAGTCTTTGTGTCTATTTCTTTGTTATTTGTTTAAATTGGTTTCCTCTTAGATATAAGAGCTATCTAGCTATAATGACTTTAACACTTAAGGTTGGATAAGTGTGGACTTGTATCACTTTTGAAAAAAAAAGTCCTTTTTTACTCAACTCAAATTCTCTTTGTGGAGTTGGATTTCCAGCACTGTAAATAAAGAGTGCAAAACTGCCTTTATTTACTGCTGACTTAAAAGCATACCTGGCTGTGGCATTACAAATGAGAATCTCCTGAGCACTATATTCTATACAAGCTGACTCTTTTTGAAATTTTTTTTCTTTTTTTAAAATTTTTATTTTTCCATAAGTTATTGGGGTACATGTGGTGTTTGGTTACATTAGTAAGTTCTTTAGTGGCGATTTGTGAGATTTTGGTTCACCCATCACCCAAGCAGTATACACTGCACCCTATTTGTAGTCTTTTGTCCCTAGCCTCCTCCCACACTTCCCCACAAGTCCCCAAAGTCCATTGTATCATTCTTATGCCTTTGCGTCCTCACAGCTTAACCCCCACATATCAGTAAGAACATACGATGTTTGGTTTTCCATTCCTGAGTTACTTCACTTAGAATAACAGTCTCCAGTCTCATGCAGGTCACTGCAATTGCTGTTAATTCATTACTTTTTATGGCTGAGTAGTATTCCATTGTATGTATATACCACAGTTTCTTTTTTTTTTTTTTTTGAGATGGAGTCTTTCTCTGTCACCCAGGCTGGAGTGCAATGGCGCGATCTTGGCTCACTGCAAGCTCCGCCTCCTGGGTTCACACCATTCTCCTGCCTCAGCCTCCCGAGTAGCTGGGACTACAGGTGCCCGCCACCACACCCAGCTAATTTTTTTTGTATTTTTGGTAGAGACGAGGCTTCACCATGTTAGCCAGGATGGTCTCGATCTCCTGACCTCATGATCCGCCCGCCTCAGCCTCCCAAAGTGCTGGGATTACAGGCGTGAGCCACCACCCCGGGCCATACCACAGTTTCTTAATGAACTCTTCTACCAAATGGAACATTTCAGATGACACAGTCCAGTCTCTTCATTTAGAAATAAGGAAACAGAGACACAGTAGTTATGTGATTTTTCCCAAGGTCCCTAAGAGAGGTGATTACAAAGATTGCAGCAGGAGGTTTAGCCAATGCTCATTTTAAAAGATTTTTGAGAAAATCTAGAATGTAACTTTTAAATTAAGGTTGGGGGACTTTTTTTAGTCTGAGTAATCAGCTCAGGAAAAAACCTCAAACACACAGTTAATTTATACAAACCAATCAAGTAAAAATAGGTGCCCGCCCATTCAGGAAAAAAAAAAAAGTCTTTGTGGCTACAGTAGTGTAGTTGCTGCAACTCTATTTGTTCTTAATGTTGCCTAAGGTGTTATGATACATTGTGTCTATAAATGACTTTTGAGGGGATTGGATGTCTCACTCTTCATGTTTTCAATACTTTTAGAGTTTAAATGAAAATAATTGAGTATTAAAACAATATCTTTTAGACTAGAGAATTTCTACTTCTGTGGTAGAGTTTGGCTGTAAGTGCTTCTTGAAAAAGATAAATATTGAATGTATAAGAATTTTTGCTTCCTGCTATACTAAAGCTAGCCCCTTTAAGCTATATTTAAAATATTTAAAACTAGTTCTAGAATATTTGGTTGAATAAAACCAATGTTAATAATTATAGTACATACTATGTTGGTTTGGCATTTTTAGGATTTTATAACTTCAATAAAAAGATATAAAGCATTCCCATTTCTGTCAGATCAAGCTCACGGCCTTATGATGTCAATATCCCAAAGCTGATAAAAGCATGATTTACTTCAATTTGATAATTTGTGGACTTGTACAAATATAAAAAGATGAACATCTATATATAAAATAAATTTGAGGTTCCCTGACAGTAGGAATATAGCTGTTTTAACAGTTACTCAAAAAAGAGTCAGTGTTTAGGAAATAAGAGCTGTCTCTCTTTCTTTCTTACAGATATTCTAAGTTTCTAGGGTGCAATAAAGATTTACTAACATAAAAATGCTTCGTGATGAGATTGAGGTTTATGTAATTTATTTAACTTTATTATAGGTGTGTTAAATAAATGTTTTACTTAAAAGAAATGTAGATGTTTGTTATATTAGAGCCATAAATTTTGTCTAGGTCTGAAAATCTTCTCTTTACCCTTGGACAAGTCACTGTTCCTCAATGGGACTTTGTAATTTCATGAAATAAAGGGTAGGTAATGGAGCATATGAATCAGATGGATGTTTCATACCAGGTGTTGGCATACATACGCAATACTGAGAAACTGACAAAGTCAGATGCAGAGTCTACAAAATCAATTTTAAAAATTGATTCTTTATGTCATGTTGAATGTGTTATAAGACATCTCATGTCAACCTTTACGGTGGATTGTCTACATGTGATTTTTTGATGTATTATTAATGAACTTGGATATGTGACATTTTTCTCCATTCAAATAATTAAATAATCCAAATTTAAATTATTATTTAACAGCCTGCCTTTAGATAATTGTTAAGTGTAAAATAAAGAAAGAATGTGAAGTTTTTGATGAAATCTCTATAAAATCACTTGCCCTTTTCCATGAACTCAGCTGCAGGGAAGTATACCTTTTACTGTGAAGACTTTGAGGACAAAACAAGACAAATACAAAGACAAATGGAAAACCATTTAAAACAGCTCTTTTAGTTACTAGTGTAAAAATTTGAATCAATATGCTAGTGGCATGCATTTTACTAATAAGCATACATTTCAGTTGTAACACTGAATCATTAATAAATATTTTTGCTGACAACATATATTTAATGTCTTCCCTCTACACTACAGTTATAGGTAGACATTGTAACAGTCACTGGCATTTATTTTACTCTTGGAATTATTTATTATTAGCTTTGAGTCATGGTAGTAAACATTCTCAATAATGATGTAATTTTTAAATTTATTATGCTTTTATAACTGTGCCAGTAAACTTTATACTCAATAATATACAATTCTCATAGACTTGGTATTTCAATTTATATCAAAGTGGCCAAATTTATACCTTAGACTGTGTCTGTATTTTTATAGTTTTAACAGTTACTTTAAATGATGGTTTGCCCGAAGTACATGAATGCACTTCTGGGAAAAGTAGCTTTTTGTTTCTATTAAGGCAAAACTGACAGGCATTATTGTTGTTTAAATTTATTTTTAATTGAGAAATAAGTATTGTGTATATTTATGGGGTATGAGGTGATGTTTTGATCTATGTATACCTTGTAGAAAGATTTAATCAAGCTAATTAATATATCCATTACTTTGTGAACTTATTTTTGTGGTAAAAATGTTAATAATCTATTCTTTTAACCAATCTGAAATATATAATACATTATTATTACTTATGGTCACCATGCAGTGCAATAGATTGCAAACACTTAGTCTTCAGTCTAACTGAAACTTTGTACCCTTTGAACAGCATGTTTTGAAGTCCCTCTCCTCAACTTCCCCTCCCTTGACCCTCTCCTCAACTTCCCCCTCTACCCCTTTCTAGTTTCTGTTTCTATGAGATGGACATTTTTAGATGCCACATAAAGCGAGCTTATTCAGTAGTTGCCTTTCTGTGCCTGGCTTATTTTACCTAGTCTCAAACGGCAAAATTATTCTCTTTTTAAAGACTGTATAGTATTCCATTGTGTATATACTTTTATAACACATTTTATTTATTTATTCATCTGTTGATGAACACTTTTCAGGTTTTGAGGAGCCTCTACACTGTTTTGCATAATGGCCGTACTAATTTACATTCCCACACACAGAGTGTAAGTGTTCCCTTTCCTCCACATTCTTTCCAACATTTGTTATCTTTTATCTTTTTGATAACAGTCATTCTAACAGGCATGAAGTGGTGTCTCACTGTGGTTTAATTTGCATTTCCCTGATGACTGAAGATGTAGAGCAGTTTTTCATGTATCTGTTGGACATTCACATCTCTTCTGAGAAATGTTTGTTCAGATTCTTTGCCCGTTTTTAATCAGGTTATTTGTATACTTGCTACTGAGTTGCTTGAATTCCTTATATATTTTGGATATTAGCTCCTTATCAGATGTATGATTTGCAAATATTTTCTTTCAATGCATGGGTTGTCTTTTCTCTGTGTTAGTTGTTTCCTTTGCTGTGCAGAAGCATTTTGGTTTGATGCAATCTCATTTGTCTATTTTTTGCTTTTGTTGCCTGTGCTTTTGGAGTTGTATCCAAGAAATCACTACACAGACTAATGTGGAGCTTTTTCCTTATTTTTTCTTCTAGTAGCTTTACAATTTCAGATTTTGCATTTATGTCTTTTGCTCATTTCAGCGATTTTTGTATATAGCATAAGAAGAGGGTATAATTTCATTCTTCTGCAAGTGGAAATCCGGCTTTCCCATCATGTTTTTTGTTTTTGTTGCTGTTGTTGCTTTGTTTTGTTTTTTTGTTGGTTTGTTTTGAGACAAGAGTCTCTGTCACCCAGACTGGAGTGCAGTGGCACAATCTTGGCTCACTGAAACCTCTGTCTCCCAGGGTCAAGCGACTCTCTTACCTCAGTCCCCCAAGTAGCTGGGATTACAGGCTCACGCCACCATGCCTGGCTAATTTTTGTATTTTTAGTAGATATGGGGTTTTACCATGCTGGCCAGGCTGGTCTTGAACTCCTGACCTCATGATCCACCCACCTCAGCCTCCCAAAGTGTTGGGATTACAGGCGTGAGCCACTGCACCTGGCCTCCCAAAATCTTTTATTGAGGAGACTGTCCTTTCCCCATTTGTGTTCTTGACACCTTTGTTGAAAATCAATTGACCATATATACTTGGGTTTATTTCTGGACTGTATATCCTGTTCCATTGGATGATTTCTGTTTTTTTTTTTTTTTGAGATGGAGTTTTGCTGTTGTTGCCTAGGCTGGGGCACAATGGTGCGATCTCGGCTCACTGCAGCCTCCGCCTCCTGGGTTCAAGTGATTCTCCTGCCTAAGCCTCCCGAGTAGCTGGGATTACAGGCATGCACCACCACACCCAGCTAATTTTTTGTATTTTTAGTAGAGACAGGGTTTCACCGTGGCCAGGCTGGTCTTGAACTTCTGACCTCAGGTGATCTACTTGCCTCGGCCTCCCAGAGTGCTGGGATTATAGGCGTGAGCCACTGCGCCTGGCCTGGATGTTGTTTTTATGCCAATACGATACTGTTTTGATTACAATCACTTCATAATATATTTTGAAATCAAGGACTGTGATGCCTCCAGGATTGTTTTGCCTTGTCCAAGATTGTTTTAGCTGTTTGGGGTCTTTTGTTGCTCCGTACAAATTTTAAGATAATTTTTTTTCAATTTCTATGAAGAATGACATTGGAATTTTGAGAGGGATTGCATTGAATCTGTGGATGGCTTTGAGTAGTAGGGAGATTTTAACAATATTAGTTTTGCCAATCCATGAACATTGGATATTTTTCCATTTATTTGTGTCTTCAATTTCTTTAATTGATGTTTTATAGTTCTCAGTGTACAGCTCTTTCCTCTCCTGGTTAAATTTATTCCTAAGTATTTTTTGATACTATTATAAATAGAATTGTTTTGTTAATTTATTTTTGGACAGTTTTTTGTTAATACATAGAAACTACTTATTTTTGTATGTTGATTTTGTAATCAGCAACTGAAGGGTATTATTATTAGGCTATTGACATTTTTTGAAAATCATGGATTAAACTGGATCAAGACAAGGCTAATCAGGTGAAAACTCATTTCCAGATAGCCACGTCAGTCAAAGCCTTATATATGAATTCCATAAAATACTACTAATAATGGAAATTGGACTTAGGCAGAGAGAGGACTGCTCCCTCCCCAAAGAAAGGATGTCAAAGATTTAGGAAAAGCACAGCTCAGGTTTATTCATTCATCATCTAACAAATATTTATTGATCACCCACTATGGTTATAGCTACTGTTCTAATGCTGGGGATATGGTAGCTTAAAAACAAACAAACAAAAATTTAAATCCTTGCTCTCAAGGAGTATTCTATAATGTGGAAAACATATAAAAACAAGCATGATAATATTCTAATGGTAATACTTACTTACTAAGAAAACATTAATCCAAAATGTAAAAATGAAATATTGGAGTTCTCTATACTTAAAATTTTATATAAGTTATGATAAAATGGAAGTGGAAATGTGAAAAATATAGTAGAAATCTTCCTACATGGTACCCCTGTGTTAGCAGATGTTCTTCTCATACACAGGGCTCCTGTTTCAGCAGATATCTTCCTCATAACATGCAGCTTTTGTTTTGGGGTCAGTTTACTTCCAAAGCGTGCACTCTCTAAAGTTGTTTACACAGAACTGAAATGTTATAATAAGCATATTGAAGCAAAACACTAAAATACAAGCACTTCATTCTAGTGGCTGCATGATGACACCTCTCACCTCAGAATTTCCAGATAACAGGTAACCAAGAGAGAAAACATCTAGACCAGATTCAAGGACTACAGGCCTCCCAGACAGGCCATGCCAATAGCTGTCTCCTTGCTGTCTTGCTCTTCTGTTTTCCTTTTCCTACCTGAGCCCAACCTCGATTGCTCTTCCTAAAGTCCTTTTTGTCAATGGAGATGAAGGCTGATCTTGATATGAATGTAATTTGGCTCGAGTTTTAGAAACCCACAATTTCAATTCCAGCACAAAATACAATTAAAGGAAACTTTTGTTCTCCTGGAGCTGTTCAAGTAAAGCGACCCCCACATCTCTCTCGGCTTTCCTTTGCCTCCTCTTTCTTCCTTTTGTGCCCCTCTTTCTTCTCCTACTCTCATCTCTTCTTTCTTTCTACTTCCTCCTCCTTTTCCCTATTCCCTTTCTTTCCTTCTGTGTATTGACTGGCAGCAATTTTTGTTGCATTATCTAAAGTGCAAGAATAATTTTAATGAACCCAGAAAATATATTCAATCTCATGAAGTTTATACTTTTCTGGGGAGATCAAGGAAAACATTACTAACATCAGAGAGAAATGAGAGAAGAAGGCCTTGCATTCTGAGTTCTCTGTTCTCTTTAGCGTCAGATGCTTCTCATGCATTGCTTCAGGTCCTCCTGGTCTCCCCTGTCTCTGGGACCTGTGGCCACTTGCTTCTGCCACAGCCATCACCATGGCAACCAGTCCCAAAAGTGGACTGCAGTGGACTTCGAGTGCCGCCATCACTCGAGCTCAGCCCTTTTTCTTCTCCCTTCCCCTCCTCCCTCTTCTTCTCATCATTATTGTCCATGTATGAATGATTCCCTTACCCACATAAATATGCAGAGACACCATCAATGTAGAATATTTCAAAAAGTCAACATCACAGGATGCAAGATCAACATACAAAAATAAGTTGTATTTCTACATATTGGCAATCAACAATTGGAAATAGCTTTTTTAACAAAATGTTATGTACAATAATACAAAAAATACTTTGATATAAATCTAAAAACAATGTGAGACCCATATGCTGCAGAAATAAATGAAACAAAACCTAAATAAATGCAGAGATACACTGTGTTCATGGATTGGAAGACTCACTGTTGTTAAAATGTCCTTTCTCTCTAAACTGATCTACAGGTTCAACACAATTCTAGTCAGAATCCCAGCAGTATATTTTTGTAGAAATCAACAAGCTGACTCTAAAATATATATGGAAAAAAAACTACAATAGTCAAAGTAATTTTGAAAATGAAAAATAAAAATTTGAAGATTTACAGTATCTGATTTCAAGACTTAGTTATATAGTGTAAGGCCTAAAATTTCACAGGTTGTCTTATATTTTTAAGCCTCAAGGGACTCTAAAGGCCATATTGTGAGTTCCTTGCTTTCAGCAGATGTGACCCTGTGCTGGACCAGCTGCACACCACCTGTTCCTCAATCTGACAGACTTTAGTTCCCTGCCAGCCACAAATCATTAAAACAAGGCAGTACCGTCCTCACATAGTAACCAGGGGCACCCTGTGCTGTTGATATTCAAAGCCTGCCTCTCTCTTGCTGCCCCTGCTTGTTCATCTGTTCCCAAGTGCACCCCGGTGTGGCCCTGTGTGGTGTGCAGTGTCCTCCCGCAGGACCATGAGTAGATGTGGGTGATAAAATGCTGCCCATCTATCTGCCCAGTGTTGCGATGTGTTCAACCATCTCATTCTGTTTAGGGCAGTGGATGCCTTCCTCACTAATGAGGTGAATACGAGGTCATCATAGCACTATATAACCACAGTAATCAAGCCAGTTTGCTATTGGTGAAGGAAAAAAAGAGTACAGAAATAGGCCCACATGTACGTGCACGGCCGCTTGATTTTCCATAGAGATACAAATGCAATTTTGTGAAGAAAGAATACACTTTTCAACAATAGTGTTTTTTTATATTCAAAAAAGAACTTAAATTCTTAATTTGCTCCATATACAAAAATTAACTCAAAACAAATCATAAACCTAAATGCAAAGACTGAAACCATAAAACTCTTCAAAAAATATAGGAGAAAATGTTTGTAATCTTGGGTTAGGGAAGGGCAAAGTTTTCTTAAATACAACATCAAAATCGCAACTCATAAGAGAAAAAACTGATAAATTACACTTCATCAAAATGAAGAACTTCTGCCCTTCAAAATCCAGTGTTAATACAATAAAAAGGCAAGCCACAAATTGGAATAAAGTATTTACAAACTATATATCTGATTAAGGACTTGTATCCAGTATTTATGAAGAACTCTTAAAACTCAATACTGAGGAAACATCTCATTTTTTTTAATGGGCAAAATTTTTGAATAGACACTTTACCAAAGAAGATATACAGATGATGAATAAACACATTAAAAGATGTTTAACATCACAGTCATTAGGTAAGTGCAAGTTAAAAACCGGAGATGACTACTATATACTTCTTAGAATGAAAAAAAGAAGGAAGGAAGGAGGGAGGGAGGGATGGAAGGATGGAAGGAACGGAAGGCATTCCAAATGCTGAGGACATATGGAGATGTAGAACACTTGGAATTCAAATACATTTCTGGTGGGAATGTACAATTATATAGACACTTTGAAAAATAATCTTTCAACATATTATAAATTTGACCATATACTTACTATTCAGTCCAGGAATCCCACTGGGTGATATTTCCTCCGGTGAAGTGAAAATTTGACTTTAAAATTTTAAGCAAATGTTTAAAGCAGGTTTATTCATCATTGCCCCAACTGGAAGCAACTTCAATGTCTTTCAACAAACTTGGTCCCTGGATGGACTACACAGGTCAACAATAGAAAGCAACAAACTATGGGTACTTGCAAGAGCATCTCAATTCAGCATTATGTTAAGTGAATTCAGACAGTATCAGAATGCTACATACTATATGATTATACTTACAATAATTAGTGAAAC
Organism: Gorilla gorilla gorilla; assembly: GCF_029281585.2. Lineage (NCBI taxonomy): Eukaryota > Metazoa > Chordata > Mammalia > Primates > Hominidae > Gorilla > Gorilla gorilla. The sequence continues at coordinate 39,290,732 of NC_073241.2, forward strand.
TCTAAGGGTAGAAAGTGCATCATTGCTCACCATGGGGTGGAGGATCAGGGGAGTGGCTGACTACAAGGACCATGGAGAATTTGGTGGGCCGATGGAACTTTACATTTTGACAGTAGTGGTAGTTAAATGACTGTATGGATTTGTAAGAAATTGAGAAATTATACATGCAAAAACTTTACTCTGTGTAACTTATAATCTAATAAGAAAAAAAATGATTTAAAAAGAGCCAGCGACCACATTGGTAACACATTGGAATTTTCCCCTCACTGTTTCACTGTTTGTTTTGGGGGATCTACTGAAGAGTAGAGAGATCAGAGCAGTAGATTCTGGTTTTGCTGTACCACTAAGCAGCCACAGGTTCTCAAGATCATGATGACTTTCCCCAAGAGCTACTGTGGAGGCCAAATTAGATAATGTTTCGGAGACAGTTTCACAATATAAGAAGCCCTATACTTGACAAAGTACAGTTATAATTATGTATAATATTTGGCAGTGATAAATTCTTCATAGCATTTTCCTGTTTCATATCTCATAATCATTCATTAATTTGGCAAATATTACTTGAATATTTTGGCACACTCTTGTCCCCAAAGTGTTCTAGCTCCAGGGAATGATAGATAAGTAAGCTACAGTCCACTGCCCTTGGGGAATTCAGAATCAAGGGTGACAGGTAGACTTATCAACAAATCCTGTAATAACATGATGAAGCTGGTACAGAGATAAATATGAGATAAAAAGAAGTGGTCCCCAAAAGAATGATTAAAGTTCTCCTCCAGGGGTGGACCTTGGAAAGTAATCCAAGAACTTGGAAAGTCTTAGATATCATTTATAGGAGTTTAGAATTTAGCCTATAGGTGGAAGGGAGCCACTGAGGGTTTTACGTAGTGGTGGCAACATAACAGATGATGTTTTAGAAATATTATCTGGCAACGGTGTGAATTTTTGTGCACATACGTGTTGGGGTGTGGATATGCATGTGTGTGAGAAGGGATTTGGGCATTGGAGGCAGAAAGACAGGTCAGAGACTTGTCAAAGTTAAATAAAATATGTAGAGATGAATCCCTCAACTTAATCGTCAAATTTCATTTGGGATACAAGAATTGCAATTCGGGGAAGAGTCACAGACCAGATGGTCTTTGGTATGTCTGAGAAACAAAGAGAAGGTTTTATAAAAAAGGGAAATGTTATGTATCGTCTTGTGAGAAAGTTCTTTGGTATTAGTAAAGTTTTGGAAAGCTGGAAAGCTCTGATTGGTTACTGACAGCAGTGGGTAAAATTAGTCATAGAATTGCAGCAGGTGGTTTCAGCAAATATTAGATAAAACCAGTTTCGGGTTACAGCAGGTAGTTTCAGCACCTGGACTTGCAGAGAATTACATTTTTGGAGCAATGTTGTGTGCCCTGAGTGTTTTTTACCCCCAGCTTCTCAACTGTTTCAGTTGGGTATAACAAGAATGACCCAATTTGTATGATCGACTTTCACAGACTGTTGGGTGAAAAACAATGAGAATCCAAACTAAGGCAATTGCAGAGGGATTTTAGAAAAGGAGACTGCTTCAAGAAACATTTTGGGAGTAAAATCAGCGAGACTTATTGTCTAATTCCATGTTGAGGAATGGGAGAGAGAAGCTAACTCAGTGGATGAAGATACCGTTTAAACAGTGTAAGGCCGGTACGAGGAAGCTCGGATTTGGTACAGAAGAGGGAAGAGGAGGAAGGGGAAGGGAAAATGGTTGACAGGTTTGTGTTTGAAATCCTGAGATCAATGTGTGTGTAAATGGATCTATGGTTCAGAAAAGAAATCTTAGAGACACAAAGTTGGATGTTATCAGAATACTGGAAATAGATAAAGCCACATATACAATAACTTACTTTTCTCGTTCCCTAGTTGGAAGAAATAACCAAAGACACAAGTAATATTCACCCGGTGATCAGATATCACAGTGAAATGACAAAGTATCATGACTTAGTTTTTGCGAGTGTAGATTTTGTTCAGTCCTTGTCTTCCATTCTGTCCTTCAAGCATGTGTTTTGTTGTGTTTTTGAGTCTCCCTCTTCTACTAGATTGTGAACTATTTCAGAGAGGCTTATTTCTTTCTTACCTTCAGCTTGAAGCCTCGTGCCTGGCACACAGCAGACACTCAAGTATTTAAGTGATGTGATGACTGGTGATTATCTATTGACTTTCCCCCATCTCGTTACATAGAGCATACTAATTTGCAAATGAAAAAAGTGGGCTTATCTGTGCTAACCCCTTGGCTGGAGTTAAACTATAATTCATAATTTATTTTCAATATTAACCCTCATTAAAATATATAGGGTACTGCCAACATTTTTAGAAACTCTTACCAAATGTAAATCAAGTTCAACACCTGGTTCATTCATTTTTTAAAAGTAATATTGTTTTTCTTTGTTTTCATAAGATTTAAAACAAACCATCATTACTGCCTCAATCTTATTCACCCAATTTTTTTTGGTGAAGTATTTGAAATGTATTGCTGTCTTTCAAGGACACTGTTAGAAGGCCTTCTGAGCCAGAGGAGGCTGCCTTCTGCTTATTGGTTTTGTTATCAGTGACAGTCATTGTGGAGGATGTAAGTTGAGAAATAGGAGAGGCATCACTTTGACCACAACTCTGTGTCAGTCTCCTGAATGATTTTCCCTCCTGTTTTGAAGTATCTGATAATGCCTTCTTAGAGGGTCTGGAAAGAAAACACCTTCTCTCTGCATTTCCCTTAGATACTCTGCATAAGCTGGCCTTGTATGAGTGCAATAATTTTCCAACCAATTGTGGCTGGTGTCACAACCAATTCAATGCATTTCTGAGATTGTTTATCCAGATGGAATAGAAAAGTGTGGTGCAGGGCTGCTGCGTGGGACCCGGGAGCCAGAATGGCTGACTTTTACCCTGACCTCACTTTGTGCTGGTAGACAGAGAGTGGGAATCCAGGTTCTTGGAGCTCTCCTGTCACCCCTGGGCTAGAGAACAAAGCCCTTGGAGGATGCCTACGAAGAATGTTGAGAACAAGTGCGATCTTTAGCCCAACCTCTTTTTTAAAAGCATTATTTGAGCATGTTCAGGTTGCTTTAATATAATTTGTTTGATTGTTCTTGTTTTTGTAGGGTGTATTGCATTGATTATGTGAAGGGCAAATGTACATAGACTCATCACTCATATCCTGCATTAGTATTGATTTAGACTGCTACAAACTGGCAGGAAATGAGAAAAAAATGTTTCCTACTTCTCAGTCATAAGCCAATTAAAAAATTCAAAATGTATACAATTACTTCCTTGGAAATTTTATCTCAGAATAGATATAACTACAATTTCTACTAACCAACAAATGACCATTTCTGTATGATGAATACTCAGGGTTCTAATATTCAGCCTTCTTTTAAGGACTTCTGATTTTGCATTGAGATGGACACATTTCATCTATTATTCAGGAGCAGAGAAAACATGCTTTCATAAAAGCAACCTGTTTACAAAAGGCTGGCTGTTATAAACAGGCTGTAACACCCTCACGTATATTGTTATGAAAGTGGAGGTATACATCTGTATGTATCTATACAAAACACACCATTTAATGTATTTGTGTATTTGTATTTCTGTAACATACACACATTATAAAATCAATCTAAGGTCAAATTCTCCATCATAAGTGTGAGTTGACAGAGAGGATCATATCTTTGTAAAATATTATGAAATTATATGGCAGTTTGGAAAAAGAATCAACGGTGGTTGTGTATCTGCTTCCAGACATTTCCCCCTCTGCAAGCTTAAATTTGCACACAGTACCCCACAGCACTCGAGCGCTTATCTCTATCGCCAAAGTGATTTCTATCATGTTCTAACCTCATTAGTGAACACACTCACAGACTGTCAACACCCATTCTAATCAAGAAGCAAGAAAACAAAATGCATCAATCTTAAAACATCATCAATGCAACAAATTAAGCACAAGGTCAAATTTCATTGGGGTTATTTGGCATTTGCTGGTAGTGAAAGATTGCATTAAACCAAAAAAAATGCATCACACGAATTTTTTTGTAACACATATCCTTTAGTAAGTCTTCTAAGTCAACAAAATTAATTTTATCTCATAAAGAAGCTTTGATAAATAAAGAGCTGTTGGTCAGAATATAAAGATAGTTCAATCACATACATGAGTATAGTTACAATAATTTTAATGTAATATTGTATTGACTCATCCATGTATATTTAAATTTTTATTATATATTGAAATTATTTTTAAGACATGCAGATTAGCAATAAAACTAAAAAATTACCTATGTCTTAGAAATCTTGGTGTGCTCCCCCACATACTTGAAAGCATTTCCATTTAATGTGATAATTGATATGTTTAAACTGGTCTGTCATCCACTGTTTTTTCTGTTTGCACTATCTGTTCTTTTCTCTCTTTTTTCTTTTCTTCTTTTGTAATGTGTGCTTTTAAAATTCATTTTTATCTTATTTGTTTAATTATTTTAGTGGGTTTCTTTGGATTTATATGATTCACCTTTAATTTGTCACAGTCTGCCTTCAGGTAATACTAAACCACTTCATTTATTATGAACTTTGCAATAGTATACTAGCATTTCTCCCTTCCCAGCCTTTGTGCTATTAATGACATATATTGTCCTTATATATTATAAAGCCCATAATATATTGTTATTATCTTTGTTTGAACATTCATATTTCAAAGAGATTTACTTAATGTATAAACTATCCTATCTGCTTACCTATGTAGTGACCATTTCTAGTGCCCTTTCTGTCTTTTGTACCCCCACAGTTTCATTCGGCATCATTTCCTTCCATGTGAAGGACTTTCTTTTTTGAGAGAGAACTCTCTTTTTTGAGAGCAATTCTTCTGAGAGACTCTGCTGGTAAAGCATTTTAGTTTTCTTCTATTGAAAGTAGTTTTTGGCCTTCACCTTTTTTGATGTTTTCATGGCACATCTTTGCCCATCTTTTTACTTGCAACCTCTTTATTTCCCCTTCATTCCGGAAACATACTTTTATAAGACCCAAAATTTACAACAGACAGTTATTTTCTTTCAGTACTGAACTTGAAAAATATTGTGTCACTTTTTTTCTGTCCTCCGTGGTTTTAGGTGAGATACCCATTCTAATTTGAAATGTCATTCCCTTAGACGTAATGCATCATTTCTCTCAGGCTGCTTTCAGTGTTTTTTCTCCTCCCAAAAGATTATTTATTCTGATATGTGATTCATTTATTTATTTTAGTTTATTTTCTGCTTTTTTTCTACAGATTTTTTTCCCTTCAAGTTCATCATATTTATTCTATCCTCTATCATCTCTCTCAGTTTTACTATTATAACTTTCTAATGTGTTTAAAGATTTTGGATTTGTAACTTTTTTATTTCATAAGTTCCACTTAGTTTTTTTAATAACTTCTATTTTGTATTAAAGTTTTCCATTTTTTATTTGTTTTAAGATAATTCATAATTGCTGGTTGACGTATGTTTACAATTTCTGCTTTAAAATTCTTGCCAGATAATTCCAACATCTGATTTATCTTAGGGTTGGTGTCTGTTAGTGCCCTTTTCTTAATCAAGTTATAATTTTCCTTGTTCTAGTTAGGATGAGTGATTTTTAATTGTATCTATCATAGGTGTTTTGGATATTGTATTATGAGATTCTAGATACTATTTAATCTTGTTTTAAACCAAGTAGTTCCCCTATTGAGGTGTAGTATAAGGGCCAAGTGAGTATCTATGTTCAGCTTTCCACTAAGCCCTGGCAGCACCAACCCAGCGGGGTGGAGCTCACTCACACTGCCTCATTGCAGATAGGTGAGGTGGAAGTTCAGCTCCTCCTCAACCCTGATGACACTGTCTTAGTGACTATTGAGCACTGTCTCTCACCATCTCATTGCCTTCAAAAGGAGATGTAATCTCAGCTCCTTGCTCAACCCTGCTAACACCAGGGAAGGGAGAAGTGGAGGCCTGACTCACACTGATTTGTTGCTGCAGAGTGGGGGTAGAATCACAGTTTCCCAGTGGTCATCCCTTTCATTTTTGAAAGATATGTTTGTAGGGTATAAAAATTACAAATTGACATACATTTTGTTTTTCTCCTAGTATTTTTAAAATGTTGCTCCACTGTCCTCTCACTTCATTGGTTCTGATACAAAATCTGCTGTCATTCCTATCTTTGTTTGTCTGCCTGCAACATGACTTTTATCTCTGGCTGCTGTTAAGATTTTCTATTTTTCATTGATTTTGAGCATTTAAATTATGATGTGCCATAGGGTGATTTTCTTTATCTTTCTTGTTCCTAGGGTTCATTGAGCTTCTTGAATCTATATATTTATGGTTTTCATCAAATTTGGGAAATATTCTGCCATGATTTTGGGGTCCAATTACATGTATACTGTGCCACTTGGAGTCACCTGTACCTCAGTAATACTCTTTATTTTTATTGACTGTTTTTCCTGTGTTGCATTTTGGTTAGTTTCTGATGCTGTATCCTCACATTCACTAATCTTTTCTTTTGCAGTGTCTAATCTGCTTTTAATCCCCATTCAGTGTGTTTTCAATTTCAGGCATTATAGTTATCTCAAGAAGTCCAATTTTTTCTTTTAATGTCTTCTCTATATCTACTTAACTTTTTGAACATATGGAGTGCAATTATAATAACTTTTTATTTTCTTGCCTTCCAATTTGAACACCTTTGGCAGTTCTGGGAAGATTTTGATTGATTTTTTCTGCTGATTATGGGTCCTATTTTCTGCTTCTTTATATATGTGGTAATTTTTTATTGGATACCTAGCTTGTGAATTTTACCTTGTTGGGTGCTAGATATTTTTATATTCCTATACATATTTTTAAGCTTGGTTCTGAAATGCAGTTAAGTTATTTGGAAATGTTTTGATCTCTTGGGGGTGTTTTGTTTAAACATTTGTGAGGGAAGACCAGACCAATTTCAATCTATGGGCATTTTTCCCCACTACTGAGGCAAGACCCTTTTGATTATTCTACTCAATGTAGACAGTATTCCTCTGTGAGAAAGGTGGGCACTGTTCTCTCTTAAGGAACAGAGGGTCTTTTAGAGAGTTTCAGCCAGGTGCAGTGGCTCACATCTGTAATCCCAGCACTTTGGGAAGCTCAGGTGGGAGGATCCCCTGAGCACAGGAGTTCGAGGCTGCAGTGAGCTATGATTGTGCAACTGCACTCCAGCCTGAGTGACAGAGAGACATCTTGTCTCTAAAAAATAACACCTAAAAATCATAGGGCATCTTCTTCAGATTCAGGTAGTTTCCTCACATGCATGTACTGGTCACTACTTGGCTGAATTCACAGATCTCCGGGGCCCTTCTTCTGTGCTGCGGTCTATTCTCTAATACTCTTCCCTGTGAACTGTAGCATTCTTGACATCCCTGGATTCTTAGCTTTGTCTCCTCTACTGAGGGAGTCCCCTGGGCTCTGCCTGGCTTCTTCTTCCCTCCCTGCACTGCACGTGGACATTATCTCACGGCAAGAATCTGGTAGCAACAGTTAGCTTTGCTTCTTTTTCTCCCCCCTTAGGAACCACTGTCTTTTGTTGCCTGAAATTCAGTGTCTTGAAAATACTTGTTTCATAAATTTGTCTTTGATATGCTTTTATTTGTTTTGCTTTTGGTTGTCTCTGGTGGGAGAATAAATCTGAATTTTATAACCCATCTTGGCTGAAAGTGGACACTGTCTCATCAATTTCAAGATATTATTTTACTCACTCTTGCCTCTAATGTTGTGTTCACAGTAATTTTCCTCCTTTTTAGGCAATCTGCTTTTCCTGTCAGGCTGATTTTAAGAAATTTTCTTTGTCTTTGGTGTTCTTTACTTTCACTTAGATATATATATATATCTGTTACTAAGATATATATATATGTTACTAAGATATATATAATCTGTCATTGATATATATATATCTGTGTCCATTTGTATTTTTATTTGTGTTACAAAGGCTGTCATAATACAATTCAATAACTGATGTTTTCATCAATCTGAAAAAATTGGTACACATTATCCCACCGAATATTGTTTCTTTCTTGGTCTTTTTATTTTTTATTTTTTAAAACTCTGATTAGGGTAGAACTCTGTCCTTCATGTTGTATTTTGGATAATTTCCTTTGAGCTTTCATTTCCTGATCCCCTATTCACTTGTGCCCAAACTGATGATTGCCTCATCCACTGAGTATTTGTTTTAAATATTTATGTTTTCATTTCTTATTTTATTTTTTGTTCTTTAAAAAATCCTCGTTTGTCATTGTATTAGTCTGTCTTCATGCTGCTGATAAATACATTCCTGAGACTAGACAATTTACAAAAGAAAGAGGTTTATTGGACTTACGGTTCCACATGGCTGGGGAGGCCTCACAATTATGGCAGAAGGCAAGTAGGAGGAAGTCACATCATACGTGGATGGCAGCAGGCAAAGAGAGAGCTTGTTCAGAGAAACTCCCATTTTTAAAACCATCAGATCTCGTGAGACCCATTCACTATCATGAGAACAGCACTGGAAAGACTTGCTCCCATGATTCAGTCATCTCCCACCGGGTCCCTTCCGCAACTCTCACATATCTCTGTGTGGAGACACAGAACTAAACCATGTCATTCTGCCCCTGGCCCCTCCCAAATCTCATATCTTCACATTTCAAAACCAATCATGCCTTCCCAACAGTCCCCCGAAGTCTCAACTCATTTCATCATTAACTCAAAAGTCCACAGTGCAAAGTATTATCCAAGACAAGGCAAGTTCCTTCCTGCTTATGAGCCTGTAAAATCAAAAGCAAGTTAGTTACTTCCTGTATACAATGGGGGTAAAGGCATTGGGTAAATAAAGCCATTCCAAATGGCAGAAATTGGCCAAAACTAAGGTGCTACAGGCCCCATGGAAGTCTGAAATCCAGCAGGGCAGTCAAATCTTAAAGCTCCGAAAAGGTCTCCTGTGACTCGATGTCTCACATCCAGGTCACACTGATGCAAGAGGTGGTCTCCCACGGCCTTGGGTAACTCCACTCCTGGGGCTTTGCAGGGTACAGCCTCCCTCTTGGCTGCTTTCACTGGTTGGAGTTGAGTGTCTGCGGCTTTTCCAGGCACATGGTGCAAGCTGTTGGTGGATCTACCATTCTGGGGTCTGGAGGATGGCAGTGGCCCTCTTCTCACAGCTGCACTAGGTGGTGCCCCAGTAGGGACTGTGCGTCACGGCTCTGACTCCACATTTCCCTTCCTCACTGCCCTAGCAGAGGTTCTCCATGAGGACCCTGCCTCTACAGCAAACTTCTGCCTGGTTATCCAGGCATTTCCATATATCTTCTGAAATCTAGGTGGGGGTTCCCAAACCCCAGTTCTTTACCTTTGTGCACTTGCAGGCTACTCAGCACCATGTGGAAGTTGCCAAGGCTTGGAGCTTGCACCCTCTGATGCCATAGCCCAAGCTCTATGTTGGCCCCTTTCAGCCATGGCTGGAGTGACTGGGACGCAGGGCACCAATTCCCTAGGCTGCACACAGCACGGGGACCCTGAGCCTGGCCCACTAAATCACTTGTTTTACCTAGGCCTCCAGGCCTGTGATGGGAGGGGCTGCCATGAAGAACTCTGACATGCCCTGGAGACATTTTTCCCATTGTCTTGGGGATTAATATTTGGCTCCTCATTACTTATGCAAATTTCTGCAGGTGGCTTGATTTTCTCCACAGAAAATGGGATTTTCTTTCCTATTGCATTGTCAGGCTGCAAATTTTCCAAACTTTTGTGCTCTGCTTCTCTTCTAAAACTGAATGCCTTTTACAGGACCCTCTTGAATACTTTGTTGCTTAGAAATTTCTTCCGCCAGATACCCTAAATCATCTCTCTCAAGTTCAAAGTTCCACAAATCTCTAGGGCAGGGGCAAAATGCTGCCAGTCGCTTTGCTAAAACATAACAAGAGTTGTCTTTGCTCCATTTCCCAACAAGTTCCTCATCTACATCTGAGACCACTTCAGCCTGGATTTCATTGCTCATATCATTATCAGCATTTTGGTTAAAGCCATTCAACAAGTCTCTAGGGAGTTCCAAGCTTTCCCACATATTCCTATCTTCTTCTGAGCCCTCTAAGCTGTTCCAACCTCTGCATGTTACCCAGTTCCAAAATCGCTTTCACATTTTGGGATATCTTTTCAGCAGCGCCCCACCCTACTGGTACCAATTTACTGAATTAGTTCATTTTCATGCTGCTGAGAAAGACATTCCAGAGACTAGGCAATTTACAAAAGAAAGAGGTTTATTGGACTTACAGTTCCACGTGGCTGGAGAGGCCTCACGATCATGGCGGAAAGCAAGGAGGAGCAAGTCACATCTTACGCGGATGGCAGCAGGCAAAGAGAGACTTGTACAGAGAAACTCCCATCTTTAAAACCATCAGATCTCTTGAGACCCATTCACTATCATGAGAACAGCACAGGAAAGACCCGCCCCCATGATTCAGTCATCTCCCACTGGGTCCCTCCCACAACATGTGGGAATTATGGGAGCTACAAGATGAGATTTGGGTGGGAACACAGAGCCAAATGGTATCAGTCATTTTGGTCTTTTGCTTCCTATTTACATTTCAACCTTCATTTTTGTTTATTTAAATACATTAAACCAATTTATTTTATATTCTGAGTCTAGTAATTCCAATAACTCTCGGTTGTTACTTTTGGTTTCCAATTATGTTTCTTTGGGTTCTTGAATGTTTTCCTACTGTTACTTTCATTTCTTATTCCTGGAACATTTGTCCTAGAGAAATACATAGAGGCTTAGGATGAAAACGTATTCCTTTTTAAAAGAATGTGTTTGCTTCTACTAGGCATTTGAGGGACTCTACCAACCTGGTAGCACTTTAAAATGAATTCTCAGAATCTTTTCAGGTCATTTAGGATGTGTGAATTTGTGTGGGGTTCATTTCCAATTAAAATTTATACTAAACAAGCAACCATTTAGGGTCCCAACTTCATTATTCAGATGTCTTCATTTGTACTGTCTACTTGGGGTGTAAGCGGGGATTGATAATCATCTCAGAGTGTTCTGTATTATTATCTAATATTACAAGGGAAAGGGAAGACAATTCTAGAGTGCGAGCCTGCTATTAACTTATTTTTTGTCCTCTAAGGATTCCTTACTCTCTCTAAGGATTCCCACTTTCAGTCACTGATGCATTTAAATGTCTAAAAAATGTTGACCCCAACATTTTTTTCATTTTTTAGTTGGGATAATTGTTTAGGGTGTCTAGTTGGCCATACTGACAAAAATGGAAATCCCTTATGTTTAAGATGTTTAAATTTTGAGACAATTCATATTTTCAAATCAATGTTGTAATGCTGTAAGTAAACCCAGGCAAGTTTTGTCGTGTACAATTGTTAAGTTATTTTTAGTAAATACCAAAAATCCTTGTTATTTAGAAGAAATGCAGAGCCATATATATTTTCTCTATAACCTTGCTATAGTAATGGGTAACCATGAAAATATATCTCAGACTGAATTCTTTTTTTTTTGAGATGGAGCCTTGCTCTGTAGCCAGGCTGGAGTGCAATGGCATGATCTAAGCTCACTGCAACCTCTGCCTCCCGGGTTCAAGCGATTCTTCTGCCTCAGCCTCCCCAGTAGCTGGGACTACAGGCGCGCGCCACCATGCCCAGCTAATTTTTGTCTTTTTAGTAGAGATGGGGTTTCACCATGTTGGCTAGGATGGTCTCAATCACTTGACCTTGTGAGCCGCCCGCCTGGGCCTCTCGAAGTGTTGGGATTACAGGCGTGAGCAGCAGTGCCCGGCCTGAATTCTTTTAGACATGTGAACATTATCAGCAGGCACAAAAGCAGTAATGTGTCCTGTCCTATATTCTTCATAAAGTCCTGATCCTAGTTCTAGAAAGAACTACAAGGATACCTTATGTAAAATGTTCACTGGAGGAAAACACTAGGATATTGTGCAGGTAAGATTCAGTTATGTTGTTGGCATCCATGTAGCACTGATCCTGTGAAATCAGTATCTAGACCCAGTACTTTTACAGAATCACTGTACTTAACTAAAAGGTGCTAATCTGTTAGGGTGAAGAGGAAGAGCTCACTAGATTTTTATTACCAATTCATGCCAGGGCTTTATGAGGTACTCACTAATTCACGCATCTTGAATATCAGCAATCACCAATGAACACTCACTTTAACATTTATTTTAATAAATAACAAATTCGTGTGCTAATCAAAGATGGCCAAAGCCTCCTCTGAAGTGTGTTTTTTTGTAGGAAAGGCTGGCGAACCACTCCCTGGAGTTTGTTTCTGATGAGGGGAAACTCACTGTCCCCAGAGTGTAGATAATAAGGAACTAACATAGTCATATATATGTCCCTAGAGTATAGATAATAATGAACTCACACAGTCATATGTCACACTGCCTCTGCCGAGGTATTTTTTTTTAATTTTATTTTACTTTAAGTTCCAGGATACATGTGCAGAATGTGCAGGTTTGTTACATAAGTATACATGTGCCGTGGTGGTTTGCTGCGCCTATCAACTCATCATCTAGGTTTTTAGCTCCCCATGCATTAGGTATTTGTCCTAATACTATCCCTCCCCTTGCCTCCTAACCCCTGACAGGCCACAGTGTGTGCTGTTCCCCTCCCTGTGTCCATGTGTTCTCATTGTTCAACTCCCACTTATGAGTGAGAACATGTGGTGTTCGGTTTTCTGTTCCTGTGTTAGTTTGCTGAGGATGATGGTTTCCAACTTCATCCATGTCCCTGCAAAGGACATGAACTCATTCTTTTTTATGGCTGCATAGTATACCATGGTGTATATATGCCACATTTTCTTTATCCAGTCTATCGTTGATGGGTATTTGGGTTGGTTCCAAGTCTTTGCTATTGTAAATAGTGTTGCAATACATATAGGTGTGCATGTGTCTTTATAGTAGAATGATTTGTAATCCTTTGGGTATATACCCAGTAATGGGATTGCTGGGTCAAATGATATTTCTGGTTCTAGATCCCTGAGGAATTGCCACTCTGTCTTCCACAATGGTTGAACTAGCAAACTACAGGCCTCTCACAAATATACATTTTTTATTAGACAGGTACCACTTTTGTGGTAGATAATATAACTTTTTTGCATCCTCATTGTCAGTTCCAGCTATTCTATTGGCATATATCCATGAGCTAAACAATGGCTCAGAATTAAAATTTTGGTACAACCCAAAATATAAGATTTATGAAAACTCCCACTTTTTAAAGAATTGTTTCTTGAAACCATGTTAAGAATGTAAACTTACAGGGTTTTTTTTGTTTTGTTTTTTGTTTTTGAGACGGAGTCAGTGACATGATTTCGGCTCACTGTAACCTCCGCCCCTCTGGGTTCAAGTGATTCTCCTGCCTCAGCCTCCCGAGTAGCTAGGACTACAGGTGCCTGCCACCACACCCGGCTAATTTTTTTGTATTTTTAGCAGAGACAAGGTTTCACTGTGTTAGCCAGGATGGTCTCGATCTCCTGAACTTGTGATCTGCCTGCCTCAGCCTCCCAAAGTGCTGGGATTACAGGCGTGAGCCACTGTGCCCGGCCTAATGTAAACTTACTTTTAAAGTGTGAATAATTGTTACCCAGTTATCTCTTTCATGTTAAAGAAATGTGCTTTTTGAAAAGTCATCTTCGTTGTTCAACATAAATTAATTTATAAATATCTATTGAATATTCTCCTTTTTTTCTGGTCATGAAGAATCTTTCAGTATGTTTATAATCATCTATTAGAACAATATATTTTATTCATGACAGGTAAAGCCTAAATAATTAATTTTCAGTATTTTTCTGGAATTGCTCAAATCTAATTAAAACTACAAGCTAAAAATACTAAATCTTTGTTGACTTCCTAAGGAGGCCTCTTAAGGAGACTGATTTATGAGCCTTTGCTTCCTCCATCTAGCTCCGGATTTTTGGCAGAAGTCAGTGCCTAAAATAGGTGTTTGCTTGTGGTCAGACCTTGCTGCTATTAATACCTATTAGATGCCTAATATATTAGCTTTTATTTAGTACTTTACAGTTCTGTAGCACTTATCTCTTTGCAAAGTACTCTTCACACAATTATTTCAAGTTTTGCAAAGAAACATAGGAAATCAGTCTTAGTAACCCCATCCCACAGATGAGAGGTCTAGGACCAATGGCCTCAGTCCCAGTTAGTTCTGTGGGCTGAACTGAGATGTAATCACAGGTCTTCTGATCCCAATTGTTATGCCACAATGCCTTACTTCCCATTTTGATGAATTAGAGTGGAATTGAATCTAAAATGAGATCTTTACATGCCATTTCAGATGCTAAATTATTTGCACATTAGAGGCGAAACGTGCCTTCTATGTAGATGATTTATTTGAAAGTCACCTGCATAATTTCTTGCTAAAAGCCACTTCTCTCATCTCTACTCCGTTCTCTGAAACCCACCATTTGTGTCAGAACTGGTTGAATTATAGCAGTTTTTTAAAGGAACACTTTAACGTGACTTAATTTATCATGTTCCTAGATAACCAAAAGTCCAGGCAAAGGCTATGAGAACGTAGAGCATAACTCAGCAAAATGTCAGGGAAGAAGCTGTGAAAAGGACTCCTAGGACATCCTGGATTGCTTAGGAGAGACCAGAAGTGGCACTGGAGGATTAGGCGCTTGGAAGAAAATTCCCAAAATTTGGGAGACAAAGCATTAGGGGTATGAGAGGAATGAAGAAAAAATCCAATTTTGTGGGAATCCAGCTTGATGTTTTAATATAGGGTCTGTTTTTTCATTGCTTTCACCTGTTACATGGAGCTTTCACCTGTTACATGGAGCACAAAGACATAATGAACTAGCTCTGTACGTAGGGGAAATAACATATAGATATTTAGGCAAATCTGTGAGACTTCCCAATAATCTGTCAAATCCCAGCCATAGGATGAACATGGACCTCATCCTCCCTGTATGAAACTCACCACCAGTATTGTGGGCCTGGGACATGTGAGATGTCACATGCACAAGCTGCTCCAAAGAACATATCTCCAAAGGGTTTAGGATGCCCCTAAAGATGACAGCCTCAAAACCAAGAAGATTTCATGAAACCTCCTTGTGTTTGCTAGGAAAGAACCCTGAAATCTGTAAAGTACTAACCCAAGGGAGGTCACTCTTCATTCATTCACATAGTAGTTCCTAGCATTAATGGCTCCACTGAACTATTTCAAGGAGCTATGTTTAATTTTGTGCCATCTCCTGGTCATTACATGTAATTTTCTAGTAAATAGTTTACTCTTCATAAACTAAATATTCATTTCTCTTGATGACAGTAAGCTGGATAGTCTGTTGTAGGAGTCGTCATTGTGGAAGAACCAGAGTAGACTTAAAATAAAAATTCTAAACAAGCTTAAAAACTGCCCAGATCTCCAGGACCGTAAAGGAAGAAGTCATGGGGGGATTCACAAGGAGGGAGTCAGTAGCTAAAGGGCTCTAGCACAATGCCCTGAGCCTGGTTTCACCGCAGGATTCCTGCCAGATGAGCTGCACACTGGAAGGAGCACTTGTTGGTTTGTCTGCACAGTCCCACAATTTTGTCTTCAAAACAGAACCCAGCAAAATTGAGCTTTCAATATTTTGTTTTTCTCATCTCTAGCAAAGATATATTCCACTGGGCTATGTTTTTGATTGCCTGTCCTGAAGCGATGACATCTGACTGTTTCCTTCCTACATTCAAGCACTGGAATTCTAGCCCCAGGCCTTTTAGTTTTGGCAGAACTCTTACAACTTATCTGCCAGGCCCTTAACATCCCCCCATCCAGAAGAATTAGCCAACTAGCACATCAGCAAAAATAAAGGGATGGTGGTAGGCAACATTTTCGCATCGGCAGCCCTGGACCAAGGACTTGCCACAGCCTGGTTGTTGCAAAGCCTCCATTCTTTGGTTTCCTAAGACTTTTTTTTGTTCTTTTTTAAAAAAATTTTCGGAGGAGTATGTTAACAGGCAACCTCAATGAGGCCAGACTCCAGGAGACATTCCAAGACAAGCTCCACCTTTATAAATCCCATGAAGGTTTATGAGCTGTAAAGTTTGCATTACTTTTTATAAAAAGAGAAATTGCGACATTGCAATTTCAGAACTCAGATGCTAAAACTATGCTGACTAGAAAGTAAGGCAAGGCCCCAAGGAGAGGCATTCATGCTTTGCGAAAGAAAGCATCACATTTAGTTCTAGAAACTGCTGGGAAGGCAGATGCAAGCTCACAGCCCTAATAGTGATCTCCACAAACCATTGCTTCTCTTGCTTTGAAAAGTAATTGGAATTTTGGTTCCTATACAAAGACCTCCCAAGACCTCTCCAAAGATACCAACCTGTGACCCTGTGTAGAAAAGAGAGTTTTGAGACTGCCATTTTTAATAAATTACTTCCCATTATGGCCCACTATCACATCTTTCTTCAAAAGTCATAAGAAAAATGACAGTACTGAAAGTTTTGGAATGTACTTCCAAGTAAATGTGGGTTCAAGAAAGCCGCACGTGAGGAAGGTGACTGTTGGTCCAGCCACTGCCGGAGCGTTGCTGCTGGCGAGGCAGGAGCAGGGGCCGTGGTCATGCTGCAGATGAGAGAAGGTGGAGTGAACAATGTGGCATGCTCGGCCCACTGGCAGCAGAATTAAGAGTTCTGGCACTTCAGCAGCGGCCCCAGTTGCTCTTGGTGAACAAAGTTTGCCTCGCTAGAAGCCAAGATTTGTTCATGGTTCTAATCCAGTCAGTTTCTTTTATGCACACTAAAATATCTTTTTCATAAAATCTTAGGTTCTCAAGACTTGAAAGAGCAATGTGCCCCATTCCTTCCACCTCTGCACTGAATTTTATCTACAGTACCAGGAACAGAGTCTTTTCTCAAACAATAGAGAGTTGTCATCCAATTCTGTTTGCTAGGCAGCTCTTCTTTAAAGGGAACAAAATCTACCTCCGTTGTTATTTTCATCCCCAACTCCTAATTCTGCCCCCTGAGTAGCTTTCAGCTGCCTAACTGCTCTTCTGGGCAGTTACAATCTGAGAGCAGTTACCTTCCTCTTTGTTCATTACTGTGAAACAATTCAGGCTTCTTCCAGGCAAGCAAATCTTTCTATTCATAATCATGTGTGGCATCGTGGAGAACATTTTCTGCAGGTCTCCCACAGCATACTTTCCCCAAGAAGAAAACCAGGAATTCTACCATGATATTCTCCTCAGATACAAAATATGACATTTAAAAAAATGGTAACAGCTATCTATATAGTTTAATGGAATTAGGTAAGGACGAAAACAGAAACAGTCTGATCAGAGAAGCAACCCTGTAGCATAGTGGTTAGAGCACAGACATCACAGCCAGATGGCCTGTGTGAGAATCCTGGCTTTTCTGCTTCATGATTGTGTGATCCTGGGCAAGTCAGTTAACCTCTCTGTGGCCTCGGTCCCCACGTCTGTAAGGTGGATATAGTAATAGTCCTTGTCTTATGTAGTAGACATGAGGATTAAATAAAATGAGTTACTATTTGTAAAGCCTTAGAATAGTATCCGCCACATGGTGAGTTACAATTTAACAAAGGTGAAATTATCCTGCTGGGTCAGGTCTCAAGAGGAGTGAAGAACAAGGCATTAAGTTAAACCCATTATTCCAGGTGTTTAGGCTTAGGTTAGGTGCTCTTGGCTCTGCCCAAGGAGCCCAACACACACACACACACACACACACACACACACACACGTACACACAATGCTGACAATTCCTAACCCTCCTCTTTTCTAATTCTTTTCACAAAACTCAAGTTACTGACTGAGATCAGTCGAAATTCCTTAGCATATCAACAAATGCTCTCTGAAATTTAAAAATAGGAATGAAAATGGGTTTTCTACCTGACTTGGCGGGGAGTGGTATTGTAAAAGCCCCTTTCATACTTTTCCACTGAATTTTGCTCGCCATGAGAGCCGCAGGAGTATGAAAGTGCACCTGAAGCTGCAGGGCCTGAACACAGTCATTGACCCACTTCTGCGCCTGGTGATGACTTGCAGGGAGGGACTTAACCTCACTCCTGGATGTGGAAGCCTCACAATGCCTGCCCTTCGTCACCCATGTACTGGGAAAATTACAGTAGTCACTACCTCCATAGTTTTTAGAACATGACAAGTTTTCAATTAACACTCCCTTTTTTGTATGAAAACACTTTAATGGAATCTCATTGGTGGCATATGAAAGCTAACAAAGTCAGAAATATTTTGATAGACTGAAATTGTTTCCAATATTGAAAAATAGCGGCATCATGCCATCTGTTCACCTGAGTTACCACCTGTATTAGTCTGTTCTCATGCTGCAAATAAAGACTTACCCTGGACTTGGTAATTTATAACAGACAGAGGTTAATTAACTCACAGTTTCACATGGCTGGGGACACCTCACAATCATGGCAAAAAGTGAAGGGGAAGCAAGATATGTCTTACATGGCAGCAGGCAAGAGGGAGCTTGTGCAGGGGAACTCCCCTTTATAAAACCATCAGATCTCATGAGACTTATTCACTACCATGAGAACAGTTTGGGAGAATCCACCTGCATGACTCAATTATCTCCACCTGGCCCTGACCTTGACATGTGGGGATTATTACAATTCAAGGTGAGATTTGGGTGGGGACATAGCCAAATCATGTCATGGCCCCTTCATTCCAACCCATGAAAGGATTCTTTCCATGACACGTCTGCCTGGCACACAGTGATAGTGTACAGGGTTCTTAAATTCCTCCAGCAAGTGTCTGGATGGATATAGAGGAGGTACAATTCCATCATCCCAAATCAATGGAAAACGGGATATCGGACATAGTGTATTCCCACGGTAGCGGGACTCTGTGTAACATGCACCACAGTAACTTTCATAAGGGACACATAGTTAACTCTCTGTTAAAAGGCAAATAACATGTAACAAGTTAAGAAACATATTGCAAAATAAATGAAAAAATATTAATATTTCTAATATGTAATCTTAGAAATGAAGAAGAAAATTACTCCAATGGAAAAATGGAGAAAGACAAAAATAGGAAATTAAAAGGAATTTTAAGTGGCCAATGTAATGTAAAAGTTCAGTTCAATTGTCATTAGGATAAAACAATGTAAGTTAAGGAAAAAACTAAGTATCTTTTTTTTTAACCCATTAAATTGGTAAATATGTGAAAAGTTAATTGTCCACTCTAATCTCCAACCTTGTAGCCTTGTTCCTGGTTACAGTTTTTTGGCCATTCTTCCCTTTCTTCCAAGGAGTTCTTATTATGGGCTAATAGGGTTCTTTGCCTCCAGGGTCCTCACCCTCCTGTTTGCTTAGCCTAGAATGTCTTTCCTCCACTCTGTTGTGCCTAAATGCCCCTTCCCTAAGTCCCTTTGCAACTTAGAGTGTTCTCTCCTTTCCTTTTCATTTTTTTTTTTTTTACCTTTTTTAGAGAAGGGGTCTGGCTCTGTTGCCCAGGCTGGAATGCAGTGGTACAATCTTAGCTCACTGCAGCCTCGATCTCCTGGGCTCAAGTGATTCTCCTGCCTCAGCCTCCGGAGTGGCTGGGATGACAGGCTCGCACCATCACACCTGGCTAATTTTAAAAATTATTTTGTAAAGATGGGTCTCCCTATGTTGCCCAAGCTGGTCTTGAACTCCTGGGCTCAAGTGATTTTCCTGCCTCTGCCTCCCAAAGTGCTGGGATTACAGGCTTGAGCCACCACGCCTGGCTTTTCCTTTTCTTTTCCTTCCTAAAACTTACTGTAATTTTCAATCATGTCACTGCCTGTCATTATTGTATCTCTTCTGCTCTGGATGTAACTGCAGAAGGCTAGGACCATGGGTGGTTTGCTCATCCCCGGAAACACAGTGACTGATATGCTGCTTAGATTATGGGAGCTACTCGATACATATTTTCCAAGCAGGTGGAGAATTCATGGCTATGTGATGATGTGGGTTTTTTGTTTTGTTTTGTTTTTGAGACAGAGTCTTCCTCTGTCACCTAGGCTGGAGTGCAGTGGTGCAGTCATGGCTCACTGCTGGCTCGACTTCCCAGGCTCAATTGATCCTCCCACCTCAGCCTCCCCAGTAGCTGGGACCACAGGCATGTGCCACCACACCCTGCTAATTTTTGTATTTTTTGTAAAGGTGGGGTTTTGTCATGTTGCCCAGGCTGGATGTGAAGTTATTAAGTCTCTCAAAAAGTGTTCTGCTTATATAGTATGTTTAGTCATATGATATTGTTGTTTTGTAGGCAAAAATACTCAAATACCACCAACTTAGGTTCAACTTAGAACCTAATACAATTTTCAGAAGACATTTTTAGTTATAAGTTTGAAAAGTCATAAGCAAGGCCATTCTTTCACTATGTCTTGATCTAAAGATATATCCGTATCTAAGGATGTGTAAAGGGACAGCTGTATTCAGAGTGTTATTCATTATTGAAACAACCAAAAAAGACAGAAACAGACTGTGCCCAACTCAGAGGAACTAGCTAAATAAATTAAGGTACATTCATGCATTGAAATGGTTGGTGGCCGTTACACATGTATTTTTTAAGAATATGGGTTGCCCTGAAATAATTTTATTACAAGAAGTTAAGTCTGTTACATTGCAGTCTGTGAGCTTTACCTCTCTCTCTCTCTCTTTCTCTCTCTCTCTCACACACACACACACACACACACACACCACACACACAGAAAGAGAGAGAGAATGAGAGAGAGAGAGAACAGAAAGAAGTCCTGAAGGATATGTACCAACATGTTAACAGTGGTTAATTTCTGTATGGTGGGATTACTCATGGTTAAGTGAATATACATTACTTGTGTAATAAGGAAAAATCCTTTTAAAGTATTACGTTCTAGAGTCTATTAAAATTATAAGTAGATAGGCCAGGCACGGTGGCTCACGCCTGTAATCCCAGCACTTTGGGAGGCCAAGGCAGGCGAATCACGAGGTCAGGAGATCGAGACCACCCTGGCTAACACGATGAAACCCTGTCTCTACTAAAAATACAAAAAATTAGCTGGGCGTGGTGGTGGGCGCCTGTAGTCCCAGCTACTTGGGAGGCTGAGGCAGGAGAATGGTGTGAACCCAGGAGGCGGAGCTTACAGTGAGCAGAGATCGCGCCACTGCACTCCAGCCTGGGCGACAAACAGAGCGAGACTCTGTCTCAGAATAAATAAATAAATACAATAAAATTATAAGTAGATATATATTTAAATAGCTGGATGACAGATAAATAGAGAAGAGAGAGAGTAGGAAGAATTATTCAATTGAGATCTACACCTCAGACCCTACCAAATCATGAGTGACTTGCGCCTAATACAGTTATATATCAGAGGTCTTAATTTTATAATTGCAGTCTAGAATAGTAAATATAAAATTCTACCATTTAAAATAAGCTATTCTTTATTTATTTTAAACTAAAAAGGCTTAGAAAAACCAAGGACAGCCTCTGTATGTCATACCATGGTGCTTTTAGACAAACAATAGGAGGTGACCTATAGAGACATCGGTTACCTATAGAGACATCGGTTACCTATAGAGACATCGGTTACCTATAGAGACATCAAAGACCTCTTTCTCTAAATTTAAGACACATTTGACTTTAAAACAGAATTTCAAAAAAATTTATCTTTAATAACTGCCTATGTCTTTGTTTTTGACAAGATGTTTTAGATATTTTACTCTCTTCAAAGGATAGAGAGAAACTCATGAAGTAAATGTGACCAGATGATGTAGGTTTTATCCATGGTGTTGTAAACCAAAAAGTATCTGAAATAGGTCTCAATCAATTCAGAGGTTTGTTTTTGCCAAGGCTAAGGATCATGACCCATGACACAGCCTCAGGAGGTCCTGAGAACATGTGCCCAAACTGGTTAGGTTACAGCTTGATTTTATACATTTTAGGGGACAGAAGTTACAGGCAAAGACATAAATTAATACCTATAAGGAGTACATTGGACAGCCCAGAAAGGGGGAACATCTAAGTCATAGGTGGATTTAAAGATTTCCTGATTGGCAATTGGTTGAAAGGCTTAAGCTCTGCCTGAAGAGTTGAAATCAGCTTTAGTTAAGGTAAGAGAGTGGGAGTTGTGGAAGCCAAGTTCTTGTCATCCAGATGAAGTCTCCAGGTAGCTTGCTTCAGAGACAATAGATGCTAATGTCTTTTATGGGATCTTAAAGGGTATCAGACTCTCCAAAGAGACCTAGTAAGGAAAGGAGATTCTCTAAAGAATGTAAATTTCCCCCACAAGAGACAGCTTTGCAGGGCCATTTCAAGATATGTCAAAGAAATACATTTCAAGGTAAAATACTTAGATGTACCTCAAGGCCTGCTGTCATGTGATGCTATACCAGTCAGGCTGGAATTTGGTATCTTATTGCCACAAAAAGTTTGTTCTGTCAGTCTTAGGATCTCTGTTTTAATGTTAATGCTGGTCCGTGGTGCCTCAACTCCAAAGGAAAGAGAGTATAATGAGGCATGTTGGACCCCACCTTCCTGTCATGGTCTGAACTGGTTTTTTAGGCTTCTTTGGGCCTCCTGGGCTGAGGGGCAGTCCATTCAGTCTCTCGGGGGCCTTAGAATTTTATTTTTGTTTACAGCATCATAAAGGAGGATCAGGAAATAATAACATATCTCCCACCACTCCTACTTTTATAAACCCAAGAACTCCCTCAGGTCAAACATACACAGTCTAACATTCCATCCATCTGCTCTATTGTATCAAACTCCATTAAACACTGTAAAAGACTAAGTTATGGGAGAGGATAGCGGGATCTGTCCTGAGACCCGAGAGGTTGGTAGAGGCATTTTCCTCTCACAGTCTTGCCAATAACTTCTCAGCCCCTCAAAGGCTGTGGATGTGATTTTCTACTCCTTTTTTGAAATGGTCTCAACATGCAACTTTTGAAATGCAAAATCTTTGTTTACAGCAAGCAACTGGCAAAAGCATTTTGTTCAAACATTCCAATCTTACTTAAAGTTATGGGAAAACATGTCTGAATCTGATCAAAATAATTCGGAGTTTCTTTGCGCTGGTCTGGAATTCATAGCATTCTGAATTGCCTCAGTCACAACAGTATATGTGGGGTACCCATGCATGCAGCACCATAACACCTTCATATGATGCGTGCACGTTTGCAGCTTGCTCACACTTTTAATTTCTTTTCTTGAGTTCTCCATTTCAGAAGGGCAGTGAGTTGAGGTGCTCCAGCTCATCACACAAACAAGAGTGTTTTCTATGGCTCTAATTTCTATTGCAGCTGTGGTTAATGCTGTGAGTGTTTACATAAAGACTGATGCATGGATACCTTTACAACAGCAGCTGGGAGACCACAGTCAGCCAAAACCTCAGCAAAGTACCGTAAATCATTTTGAGTCAGCAGTGAGACAAACCAAAAAATCTTTTTTTCTCTCTCCTGTTAATGCATTTGAATTAAACCATTAAACAGGGATGAAGGTGAAGTGTTGTAAAAGTTTTGCACAAGTAGGACGGGGGAATGTTTGACTTTGGACACCGTGAGTAGACTTGCATTACTCTGCACCTTTCATCCCAAATGCTTTATAGGCTAGTTCCAAATGTTCCTCTTCTTTGAATTACTGCCTGGGAAGAGATGTCTTGGCCGGTAAAATGGGGGAGAAATGGATGCTCCAAGGAAGATGGCCACAAATCTCTCTAGGTCACTAATAAATAAGGGGAACTTTTGGCTATTATAATGTTAGATCCAGAAAAATCTGAATTTAATGCGTACCTGTGGAACAGGATGTGATGGCATGAAGGCCTGGGATCCGAATGGCTAAATCATTTGTTCCACATTTATAACATTTATTCATTTACAACAAATCTTTTGTGTTTATTTTATTTATAATATTTATGTGCCAGGCACTGTTTAAGAACTGGACGTTACAAAAAGATAAAATTCTGGCTCCCTCCCCTCAAAAGGGAAGTGCAGAGTGCTTGGTGGAACAGGGAAATCACAGTAGAAAAATACAGCAAATCAAGCGTGCCTGTCAGTGAGAGACCTAAGCTGGCAAATGAGTGCAGTGAGTATCCAACAGCCCCTCTTTGCTTGGAGCGGCCATGCCTCTGTTTTGACTTTGGTAAGACTTCTGTCTGTTTGACAGGCTTGATGAAACGTTTTCTTAGATGACAGTGTACTCTGGAATCAGAGTCCATGGAGCTTCCTTTGATTTGAAGGCTTCAGGTTTTCCCTCATAGCACCCCCCCTTTCCCTTACTGTAATATGGAAACTGATACTTATTCAAAGACAGAGACTTCATTCTTTCTTTCCTAATGGCGTGTATGAGCCTTCAAGTATTGCTTTCTTGTGAGATCACAGCTGCAAGGCTGCCTTATGAGTGGGACATCACCACACCAGTGTATGGTATTGTTATTAAGGAAGGGTGTGCTTATGAAATTTTGAATCTTCCTTAGTCTAAATACATTAATCCACGTCTAAGTTCTTTGGGTTTGGTCTCCTGCCCTCTTTCTACACATTTTATTCCCCTAAAAATGCAGTTTTTATATCTCCAATTTGACCTAAAGCAAATAGAGTATAAAATAAAATAAAGCGAGCCTGCTATAGTTATCAACCCCAGAAAAGCTTACGAGTTGTAGACAGCGCTGGTCTGGCTTGCTTTGAGCTGGACTACTGGAAAACCACAGAGAGAGGAAAATTCTGTAGTTTGTCTAAGAACGCTTTACCTTTCATTTTAGGTACGATTAAATACCTCAGATTTGAAAACACTATATATATATATAGACTTTTTAAAAGTCTGATATTTGCTGCATTCTTTAAATGTGTATTGATTGCTTTTCAACTGGTTCAAATTTAAAACTAAGGGATTCTGCGCTGTGCCAAGAGATTAGTCAGACATTCTTTTGTGTAAATGTAATGTTCACAATATTTATCAGTAAAAAGCATGAATCTGAAGAAAAGACTTGGCTGTCACAGAACTGTTACATCAGCTCCTCTCCGATGGCCTGGGGGAGCCAAGGCGTCCCCCACCCACGGCCTGCGCTGCAGCCTGTCTCCTTTAAACAGACCTGGAAACTGCATCCTGCTAAGTATCCCATCTAACCCATTTCAAATTTCTGTGCGTAAATCAGAGTCCTCCTCGGAGGCTTTGCTGAGCCAAGAACTTGAGCTTCCAAAGGGGTCACCTTTAAAAAATAATAATAATAAAATAAAATAGGAAAAAGAAAAGCAAAACCCTGACCTCTAAGAGATCTGAAAGACGAATCAGATAACGTGGAAAAGTGGCTGCCAGTCTCCGGAGAGAACAGAGGATGCAAAGCAAAGACATCCAGGAAGTGTGCAGCTCGCCCCCTCCTCCCGCGTGTGACCCAGGTCAGAAACGCAGGGCTCCTCCTTGGTCCTTGTGGCCACTAAGTGAAACAAAGTAATGAGTAAGACATTTGTATTATTTCTTTCACAAAAGGAGATAGGAAGAACTTGTGCGGCAGGAAGTGTCAGTTTCACCGTTAGACTGCATAGTTACTTAGACATATGATAAAACCTCAGGAAATGGACTAATTCAAAAGGGTGTTCAGTTTAATTGTGTTTCCTACTCAATGACAGCATTTTAAGTCCTTGCTGTTGAGAATCTTTCTATTACGCCTTTAATCTTGCTCCAGCAAGAACATCTCAGAGTCGTGGTGGCTGCCACCCTTGGCAGGCTGATCCTACCGAGAGGACGGGGTATTTTGCCAAGTGTGCAGAAAATGGCCCGGACATGATATTTTTCATCAGCTCTTGCTTTCAGTTTTTTTCATTTTCAATTATTCCTTTACCTAAAAGCTGAGCACTAAAAGGAAAAAATGCTCAATTAGCATAAAATGGAAGTCTGATTGTTGAGGGGGCTACCTAGGTGGCGTCACTGTGAACTGCTTTTTTCTGTAGTTGATTTATTGGGCCCAGATTTTCATAGGCTCCTATTTTAAGCCTGTTTCATCTGCCTGATTGAACTGAGCCCGTCCAGCTGCTAAGATAGTCACCAAAAATATGTTCCACCCACTAGTGCACTGCGAATTTGTAATAACCAGATAATGGAGAAAAGATCTGGATTGTAGTATTTACTGATATTCATGGCATAAATACTCCTACCATGGGCGATGCCAAGCTGTGAACGTGACGCCGCTGAATGTGGAGTTGGGTAGAGATCCCGAGCAACTGCCACCGCCTCCAGCACACCCGGTCTCCCCCGGCAGTGGTCAGCCAGGAATGCCCCTGAGGGCCAAGCCCTGAAGATCTGTGACCTCCTGCACCCTGACGCAAGTCGACTCGTGTAGGCACTAGTTTTCTGTAGCTTTCTCACCACCCCAGTGCTCTCCCCTGGAATGCAAACTGAACCAGAGAAAGCCTGGGGAGCTTCTGCCTGAGATCTTAAATGAAGAATTAATATTTCTCTAACAGCAGCCAGTTGG
The DNA here is from genome assembly GCF_029281585.2 of Gorilla gorilla gorilla. Classification (NCBI taxonomy): domain Eukaryota; kingdom Metazoa; phylum Chordata; class Mammalia; order Primates; family Hominidae; genus Gorilla; species Gorilla gorilla. Next base: position 39,317,160 of record NC_073241.2, read on the forward strand.
AGGGAGTGTAGCTAACTTAGAATGAGTGAAAGAACAACCATAAAATCAAACCTCAGATTACAGTTCATCCGTCACTTTCGGAAAAAAAAAAACAAAAAACACTGCTTACATTAAAAAACTTTTGGCCAGTCGCGGTGACTCACGCCTGTAATCCCAGCACTTTGGGAGGCCGAGGCGGGCAGATCACGAGGTCAGGAGATCGAGACCATCCTGGCTAACCCAGTGAAACCCAGTCTCTACTAAAAATACAAAAGATTAGGGCGGGCGCCTGTAGTCCCAGCTCCTTGGGAAGCTGAGGCAGGAGAATGGCGTGAACCCGGGAGGCAGAGCTTACAGTGAGCTGAGATTGAGCCACTGCACTCCAGTCTGGGGGACAGAGGGAGACTACGTCTCAGAAAAAAAAAAAAAAACTTTCACTTTTTGTATAAACCCTTGCATTTTGACATTTACCTCCTCCCTCTTTATTTTCTTCATGGAATGTGTGTGCATGCAGCCTGATTATTTTTAGCATCTGTCCCTCAGTATGCCACAAGATCCGTGTTTACTGCTGTATCCTACTGTCCATTATATATGAGGGATCAATCAACATTTATGGAATAAATTGAGTGAGTGTCTTGCTTTTTACCTGTCTCATGGATGTTATTAAATTAGCGGGTCTGTTTTATTTCCAACATTTTAACCCAAAGGTAATACCTGACATTTAAGAGCAAAGCTAATTTAAATAATGACAGAACTAATCATGTAGAAATGTGCAATGTTCTCAGGAATATGATACTTGAAATCAAAATCTTGAAGTGTGTGACACGTGGTAAGATTTTTCTACACACATTTAACGATACATTTACTATTTTATTATATATCATGGCATGTATTTTTATCAATTGTATTAAAAATGAAGAACTATAAACCACCGGGCCCTCCATATAATAAATAAACATTATGGTCTTTTGTCTGAACTTTGTATTTGACATATGTTCAGGAAAAATAAGAAATAAGCTGCTATTGTAAGTTTAAACTAAATGTGCTTCATAAGTTTTTATTTTTCATAAAATTTTTAACTATCAAAGTGTCTATGGCATTTCTTTATTTAATTTTAACAAGCAAACATTACTATTTGGCACACACTTCTGGCAAGGTGGAGTTTGTAGTTAGTGTAAAGAAAGCCACAAGCTGTACAAAGCAATTGTAATGCCTTATAAGATGCCCCAAGGAATATAAAAGAAAAAATCCTCCACCTATGGAAACTGAGAATGCTCCATTGAAATGCTTGCCAGTATTATATAAATCATGGCAGATAAGAAAAATGAAATTACCCTATTTTCTTCTTATTTCTTTCAAAAGAGAAATTTTTGTTGGGCAAAAATGCAATTGTTTCTTAAGATACCTTGTTGGTCGACTTTGCATGTGCTACTTTTCTCAGTCATTTTGCATCCTTAGCTAGCACACGTGTGGGGCCGCAACATAGGACCTCTTTGAACTTCTGCACAAATGAAAGAATCCCCGACATTGCATTTATGTTCTCTTGTGTATTTTTAAGGGACAGTCTCATAAACACCACCAATCTGGATATTTTTATAAGCCCTTTATGAAGGATTTAAGTTTAAATGAGTAAGTTACTTATGGATTTGACCTTAATACACATTCTATGCTTTTCCCCTAGGATAATTTCAGGGGAGTTTTGGCAAACAGACACTAAAAGCAAAAGTATATAATGCAACATGGATAAACTGAAACAAACCACAAAACATAACGGTGCACCAAATTAAAAAGAGAAGCGACACTAAAGCATCTTTATGTTCATTTTAACTCATACCTTTGCTTCAGAGTGTGTGTGTTGCAAGGGTTGGGTGTGTGTGTTGGGACAGAGTGGAGAGCAGGAATTGGGCTGTGGTGGCTTTGGACAATAAGTGCCTTCTGAGCCATGCCTGTCTGGCAGCATTATTCATTTAAACACTGGCTGAGAACCTTCAATTACTGGTGGCTACCATTTATCTACCACCTACTTTGTGCCAGAGACTGCTCAGATGCTTTGATTACATATCCTCATTGCAGTTATGGGAAGAGTGTGTTGACCTTCATTTTAGAGATGCCTTGACTGACTCATAGAACTACAGCATGTGTCCCAATATGATATCTGACCCATGGCAGGGAGGCAAGTGGGGATTCAAGGCCAAATTAATTTTGCCGCAAGAGTTGAATCATTGCCATCTGCCCTGCTGAAATTGCAGGCATGGGTACTTCATTTACAGTTTTGAGAGAAAACTGACAGAGGGAGATGAGCACCATGGGTGCAGTTTACTCAAAGTATATGTAATAGCAAGCTACTCTGAGGAGGGATAAAAGCTGAGTGTCATTGAAGCTACTGAAACATATTTGAGACCTAGAAAATAAGTACAAGTGAAGCAAATATTAACTTACAAAGATGTTGTGGCATTTAAGGGTCAAGACTGCCAGGCTGTCCTTAGGGAGATTCTCTAACGTGGCCTCTTGCTCAGACATAGGCCTTTCCTCTGCTGCACTGGACCACAGTCACAGCCACTCTTGCTTCATTGGAATGCTGAGATCCACCTTTGTTCCTGAAAGCACATCCCTGGAGGTGGAGTACAGACTTGGAATTATAACAATTCTCACTTTCTAGTGATTTGTCACTTAGGAAGTAATTTGCCTAGAGATTTTTATCTGATTACATTTTTATTTCATTATATCATGAAGTTCATGTAAGAATGAGTACGATGAAATCTTATGCAAGCGTCTTAGAATTCCATATGAACCAGAGAACTGATCCGTTATAGAAGCAGAGTGTAGTAACAGTCTGAAGTCAAGTTTAAGCAGTTTTCTGGGCAAATGTAATGCTTATGAGACGGTGCAGGAGACTCCTATTCATCTAGCTTTGAAATCACTTAAATTATGGTTACTGGAAATGTCTTCTATAGTCAACTTTTATGAGAAAGAGACAGAAGACAAATAAACCAATGAGTATCAGAGGTTTGTTTTTAAAGTAGCTTTCAGAGCATATCATGGAGCCCATTCAAAGGCAGCTCAGAATTTCAGACTTACACAGTAAAGGTCTATTCTTCATAATGAAGAACATGGCCATATGCTTAAGCATTTTCTAAATTGCGTAAAACAGATGGCTTTACTTTGTATAGTTTTGGTGTTCTGTATGTTATAGTTCTTTGAAAAGTATAATCTATGTAAGGATTTTGTAGTAACTGCATTTATGTAAATACAGTCAGCCAGCTTGCCTCTCCATGCACTCACAGCTTATGAGTCCTGTCTGAACTCCCTGCCTGCCTGCCCATCCCCTGCTGCACATCCCCTGCTGCACATCTGGCCCCAGGACAGTCGTCTTCTGTTTCCTCTGCTCTCAGAGTCCTCTGTCTGTTCATGCCCTGCTCCTCTACTCGTGCTCAGGGTCTCCTTGCTCAGCTACTAAGGAATCTGGAAATGTCCTTTCCTCTGTGTTGTCAGCCTCTGCTCAGCCCCTGGTTCCTACCCTTCAGTTTATAAGGACTCCCATGGGTCTTGCGCTCAAGGGCCACCTTGTCCTTTGGCCTCACCTCATCTTCTAGTTTGTCTGTCTCACCTCCCACCTGCATTCTCATCCCTTTCCATCTCTGTTTTTTCTGTTTTTTTAAAAGAGAAGTATCAGGGAATCTGCCCCGATAGTCACATAGGTTCTTTTCTATTTTCCCTAAGCATCAGCTGGTTTGAGAAATAAAGGGACAGAGTACAAAAGAGAGAAATTTTAAAGCTGGGTGTCCGGGGGAGACATCACATGTCGGTAGATTCTGTGATGCCCCACAAGCCGCAAAACCAGTAAGTTTTTATTAGGGATTTTCAAAAGGGGAGGGAGTGTACGAATAAGGTGTGGGTCACAGACATCACGTACTTCACAAGGTAATAGAATATCACAAGGCAAATGGAGGCAGGGTGAGATCACAGGACCACAGGACCGGGGCGAAATTAAAATTGCTAATGAAGTTTCGGGCACCATTGTCATTGATAACATCTTATCAGGAGACAGGGTTTGAGAGCAACTGGTCTGACCAAAATTTATTAGGCAATAATTTCCTCTTCCTAATAAGCCTGGGAGCGCTATGGGAGACTGGGGTTTATTTCATCCCTACAGTCTCAACCATAGAAGACGGCCACACTCAAGGGGGCCAGTTCAGAGACCCACCCTCAGGCGAGTATTCTCTTTCTCAGGGATGTTCCTTGCTGAGAAAAAGAATTCAGCGATATTTCTCCCATTTGCTTTTGAAAGAAGATAAATATGGCTCTTTTCCGCCTGGCTCACCGGCGGTCAGAGTTTCAGGTGATCTCTCTTATTCCCTGAACAATTGCTGTTATCCTGCTCTTTTTTCAAGGTGCCCAGATTTCATATTGTTCAAACACATGCTCCACAATTTGTGCAGTTAGTGCAATTATCACAGGGTCCTGAGGCGACATACATCCTCCTCAGCTGACGGGATTAAGAGATTAAAGACAGGCATAGGAAACCACAAGGATATTTATTGGGGAAGTGATAAATGTCCATGAAATGTTCACAATTTATGCTTAGAGACTGCAGTAAAGACAGGCATAGGAAATTATAAAAGTATTAATTTGGGGAACTAACAAATGTCTATGAAATCTTTACAATTCATGTTCTTCTGCCATGGCTTCAGCTGGTCCCTCTGTTTGGGGTCCCTGACTTCCCGCAGCAGAGAAGTCTGTCCTCATTGTCTCCCCTTCTCTACCTTCCATTTAGTTTACAACTCACTGCTCCGTCACCTTATCTTTTCCACAATTCCACTGAAACTTTTTTGATACACATCACCGTCTTCTCCAAAAGGCCTATGATGAATGATCACCTGTAATCAAAGCTGGCCTCTATTAGATTTGACTCCCTCTTTCTTAAAACTCCTCCATGCACATTCTTTGTTCGTTTGTGTGTTTGTTTTTCAGACAGAGTTTCGCCCTTGTTGCCCAGGCTGGAGTCCAATGGCAGGATCTTGGCTCACTGCAACCTCTGCCTCCCAGGTTCAAGCAAGTCTCCTGCCTTGGCCTCCTGAACAGCTAGGATTACAGGCACCCACCACCATGCCTGGCTAATTTTTGTATTTTTAGTAGAGACAGGGTTTCACCACGTTGGCCAAGCTGGTCTCAAACTCCTGACCTCAGGTGCTCCGCCCACCTTGCCTCCCAGACTGCTGGGATTTCAGATGTGAGCCACCGTGCCTGGCCTGCACATTCTTACACCTCCTTTTGTTGTCTTAAGTAGTTCCTCTTTCTTGATCTGCTTTTTAAATATTCTTAATTTCCCCCAGATTCTATGATTGGCCGTCTTGTGTCTCTAAATACTCTTGCTGAAGTAGCAGAAAAAGAACACAAAACTTGAAGTCATGGAAACCTGGGTATGAACGAGTTGTAACAGCATGTTGACTATATTTCCAACAAAATTGCATGAAGGCTGTGTCTGAGTTTTCTCATCACATTTTATCAAAAATCTAATTTTAATGTCACATACTACCCACTATATTTAAATAGCATATATAAACATTTTATAATTACCGCATAGTTAGGCTATTTCCGGTGTTCATGTTGGATATTGCTAGGAATTTTCAGTCCCTAACTGTTCCGATAACTTTTTGCTGACGAGTGCGGTATCTCCTAAAAGACACTGGGCTGTGGGGGTTGGCTTCTTTCTTTCTATGATTCCCAACACACATGCTATGCACACTCTCTCTTACCGCCCAATTGCCCCATTGTTTCTGAGAGTGGGACTAGATGTAGAAAGATAATAGAAGTCAGGGGAAGGTGGGGTGATCATGATAATGATAAGAGCAAGAGTCTGGCTTTCTCAGAAGGAGGCTTCTATTCAGGAAGGACACAGTTGCCCAGTTTCTAGTTAGTGCGAATCTTGTGTTTCTGAATTAGGGGGAACACTGTGGGAAAAGAATGAAATATACTTGTATCTTCTTTAAGGCTGGCTTGTTTGCTTGGTTTCCACGGGAGACATACGCATACAACACTATAATTTGAGTTTTGCAATTCAGTTAAATTGACCTACTAGTGAAAATTCCTTTACGATTCTATTTTCAAGGTTCTTAAAGGGATTTTTACTAGTAGCTCAACTTACTCTGTGTGTGTGTGTGTGTGTGTCTACTTTCCAGTGTGTCTACATCTACTTTAGTGGGAATTGGTAGAGGAAGCGTTATAGACTGCCAATCAGAACTAATCTTAAACCAGAAATCTTGTAGTCAAGGATTATCTTGGAAAATTCATTATTTGATGATGGAGTTAATTATTTAGGATTCATGTTTCTTTTGAGAGTAATATGGAAGTAATTTTTGAAAAGAAACAATGTTAAGGTGTTGCAGTACCCTCCATGCATAGATGAGAGTGTTGAAGCATGGATGTTTGTGAACAGACCTGCCCAATTCTCTACAAAGAGTGAGTAGTTGTGGCAGGGTCTTTTCAGCCTGACTGGCCAACCCAAAATGAGGGCATAACACATGTGTTGAGCTCATTCAATACCTTCTGGAGTTGACATATTTGGATATTAAAAAATTCCTAAGGGCCAAAAAGAAATATAATATTTGTTTGCACTTACTGGGACAACAAAAGAAAATTGAAAAATTCAAAAGCTAAAATGGTAGAAATTAATCATGATAAACATTAATCAGTTCTATTTGGGGAGGTTAGTACATGAAATTTTGAACCTAAAGGGCAAATGAATTGGCTGCAGATATGCCATATTTGGGATTAAAGGATTAAAGACAAATATCTAATAGACAATGGGCATGAAGAGACAATTCACACAACATGCACATAAAATGTTAAAATTTCTGACAAACCTAAGAAAATTTATTTTATTACTAATTATAAAAATGTAAGTTAAAATAAAATGTTTTGTAAAAGATAAAAATTTATAAAAAACTCAATTCTGTGTTAAAAAAATTCAATTGAGCACATATATTTGAATAAATTTGAGGGTTAGAATTTTGGTAGTGTTAATCAAAATTTTACATATACTTATAATTATACTCCTAGGAATTTGCCCTAAAGGAATAATTGAATGAATGTTCAAAGATATAGGTATAGTTGCTCATTGCAATGTTATATATAACAGCAAAAATGTAGATATAAATTTACATATTAATCAGAAATTAAATTTTGTTAAATTATGGAATACTATATAAGCAGTAAAGTGATTACATGGCTATATTTATAGACATTGAGTTAATTATATATTAATATGTAATTAAAGCAGGATTTGAAATAGAGTGGTTGTGTTTTGTATGTGCTGGTCTTAGTGTGTGGGGGAGTCTATGCAAAAATAAAAGATTTTTAGTATTTTCATGTTTTGTAAATCATTGTTATTTTACAAATAAGGAAAAATATAAAGCTATTTATTTTGAAAAGTGCACCATTGAACATATGTTGATAGTGAGACTGATGAATTCTGACTTTTGTCTTTTATGAAGAGATCACCCACCCATCATATAAGATGACAAAATATTAAGACATTATGAAAAGAACTGATAAAGGATACATGGGATAAAAAGCAAAATATAAACAACAGCAATTGTCATATACTTAAGGTTGTGCCATCTAGATATTTATGATCAGATCGGGGAAAACAGACATCGCAGGAGTATTAGGTAAATGTGAAAATGATATTTTAAAAAACAATATGTCATTAAATATGAAAACTATCAGTTAAGGGATGATAAATAATGTTTTGTCTTATCTCTTTTACAATTACTTTTAATCTATTAATGATGAATCTCATGTGGGAAATAGGACTTGGAAAATTTTATAGATCTCACCATTTAACCCAAAAGGCTGAAATTACTAATTTGCTGAGAAAATTGTGTTCCTTGGGTATATATCATCCATTAGAGCAGCCATTTCTGGGGTTAAACAGATTTCAGCTAAATTTCAACAGAAGATCATCTTAATATTGGCAAAGTAAAATGTCACTATTAATTGAGAGGAAAAATCTATTTTTCTCTTAGAATTTCACATTATGTTCAGTGTTCAATGCATGGTAAAAAATCTTGGCTCCTTTGATTAGATATGAAAATCTCTTCCTCTGAAGAGTTAAAAATAATGTAAATGAAACTTCTGGCAGAAAAGTTATGAGTGGTACAATTTCCTGATATTTTAGTTTCATCACCAATTTCTGTGCCAGGCCACATATTCAGCTGCCTGGCAGCCCCTACAGTATGTGAAAATATTTCCCTTTTTATAGGAATATGCTGGCAAAAAACCACCACTTCCATGAGTTATTAATCCTTTTCTGCTGATTATTTTGAAGAAGCAGAGGGGCAGGTCCACATTCAGGTGGCTCTCAGCGGCTGAGACATGCTTCATGAAAAACTGTTGAATTAAATGAAAACGGTGCCTCCTTTTACCACCAGTTTTACCACTACATTAGGTAACCTAGAGGGAAAACAAAGTTACTTTTTTCTGTGGTAAAAATTGAGCAATGAATCCATTGAAAGAATGATTGGTAAAAGTAATCAATGAAGAAACATGATGACCAAGTGAATAATGAATTTACAGTATGAAGACAGAGATGTCTGCTTTTCCAGTGATGATGTTCATGAAAATATAAAACTGCAAAATGAAAGGAGCCTGTTAAAAACCCTTTTGTGTTATATTACGGGAGGAGAAAGACCGAAGGGTAACTTGTCTAAGGAAATAAAGATGACCAGAGGCAGAGCTGTTATTAGAAATCAGATGTCTGATTTAAAGTAACAAGCAAAGCCCTGTGGTTTTAAACCACTATTACAGAAAAAAATTAGAGGAAATAAAAAATAATCTCCCTTGTTCCATCAGCTGCGGAGAGTATATTGGTGAATGACCTTTTGTCTATGTATATTTGTACAGAACGAACTCCCCCTGTACTTGGGGAGTGTTAAACAAAATCAACACAGGAGAATTCTCAGGGCCTGGATGGAAGGTCGTGTGCAAGGAGGTTTGATGACAGAGAACTTCTATAGGCATTCACAGGCTTCCAGAATTCATCATCAGACACTACAACTTTGTGGAATAAAAAAGGTATTTTTTAAAAATTATAATCAGATGGCAGGAGGCAGGAGACATATGATAGGGAGGAGAATAAAAACAGGAATATGGAGAAGGAAGGGAAGACTAGAACTGAGAGGTGACAGCATGCTGGCAGCCATCGCTCGTTCTTGGTGCCTCCTCCGCCTTGGGGCCCGCTCTGGCAATGCTTGAGAAGCCCTTCAGCCCGCCGCTGCACTGTGGGAGCGCGTCTCTGGGCTGGCCGAGGCTGCAGCTGGCTCCCTCTCCTTGCGGGGAGGTGTGGAGGGAGAGGCGCGGGCAGGAACTGGGACTTTGCTTGCACTCGCTGGCAGGCGCAAGTTCTAGACGGGCGCGGCCTCACGGGCCCCGCACTCAGAATGGCCTGCTGGTGCCACACGCCCTGGCAGTGAGGGGCTTAGCACTCGGGCCAGCAGGTGCGGAGGGGGAACTGGGTCCCCCAGCACTCCTGGCCCGCCAGCGCCATGCTCAAATTCTCGCCAGGCCTCTGCCTCCTCGCCTCGAGGAAGGGCTCCGGACCTGCAGCCTGCCATGCCTGAGCCCCACCGCAGTTGGCTCCAGCGCAGGCCCGAGCCTCCCCTACAGGCGCCGCCCCCTGCTAGGCGGCTCCTGGTCCCATCGGCCACCCAAGGGCTGAGGGGTGCAGGGGCACGCAGCGTGGGACTGGCTGCCTGCGGCCCTGGCATGGGATCCACTAGGCAAAGCCAGCTGGGCTCCTGAGTTGGGTGGTGACTTGGAGAACTTTTGTGTCTAGCTGGAGGACTGTATATGCACCAATCAGCAGTGTCTAGCTCAAGGTTTGTAAACGCACCAATCAGTGCTCTGTGTCTAGCTACTCTGGTGGGGACTTGGAGAACTTTTCTGCCAAGCACTCTGTGTCTAGCTAAAGGATTGTAAATGCACCAATCAGCACTCTGTGACTAGCTCAAGGTTTGTAAATGCACCAATCAGCACTCTGTGTCTAGCTAAAGGTTTGTAAATGCACCAATCAGCACTAGCTAATCTAGAAACTCCACCTTTAAGAACTGTAATAGTCACTGCGAGGGTCTGCGGCTTCATTCTTGAAGTCAGTGAGACCAAGAACCCACCAATTCTGGACGCAGAACACAATTCCCAAGATGAGACGATCCAATGAGTAAATAAGAACATTGGCCTTGGGGTCCCTAATCTCTAACCCTTGGTTTCCTCACCTGAAAAGGGGATGTAGTAATAGTACTAATTTCACAGAATATTTGAGAAGCTTAAGTTAGCTAATATATAGGAAGTTAGCACCTACTTGGTAAGGGATTAATAACTGCAAACTGTTTTATTGCTATGTTAATTTGGGGGAAATGCCACTCTTGATTTAAAATAGGACTAAAGATGGCTAGAAATTGTTAAACATGCTTTCCTTACTACCTAAAATTTGGATGTTCAAGGAATTATTCTTATTTTCATTGTCTGTATTGAGTGCTCTTTGAGATACAGGTATCAGAGCCCCGACTTAAAATGAGAATAGGTGACCCAGGTTATTTTTTTCTTCCCTGTAACTGGGAAGTGAGGGAAGGCGAGGGCATCCTGATGGAGTGCACAGAGGCAGATGGGGATGCCATGAGGAGTCAGCCTCCTCTCTCCATCCCTGCTTCCCTCTGCACACGTGACCCATTCTTCCCTCTTACACACAGGCTGTTGCATGTGGCAGCAAACTTGGTCATGGGTGAGCCTGGCTTTCTGGCAGCTGAGCAGAGAGAGCTTCCTACCAGATAGGTGCAGAAACTGGCCGAGGTTCCATCTTGACCCCATGTAGCTAATTGTGGTGCAGCAATGTTATTAGAGAGGAGGGAAAATGGAAGCCACAGAGGTTGATAGGTAGATAGGGTGGAAGAGGGAGGGTGAGAGGAGAATGCACAGGCAGAGCCGGATTCATTCGTAAAGGAGCGATGGCTGGTTTACTTATTCAGGAGGAAACATCCTACCTGGAAGGAGCTTAAAGGCTGGTTTGTCACCCTGGACACACGTGGTAGACACTGGGACCTGCTCTGCAGCTGAATGCAATTTAGTCCAAGGTTTGTTTACTGTGTCTGGACTCTGCCATCTTCCACTCTGCATTTCAATTCTGTTGACTGGATACTGGATCTACAAAGGACAGTTTCTGAAAGTGAAGAATCACAGTTCATTATTTCTAACTGCTTCATCTAAGATTTGAAAGGAAAAAATCCCTTCTATGAATTACAGTTGGCCCTCCGTATCCATGGGTTCTGCACCCACAAATTCAACTGACCTCAGATCAAAATTATTTGAAAAAGCATATTTGAAAAAAATACAACAATAAAAACAATACAAATGTAAAAAGCAGTACAATATAACAACTATTTACATAGCATTTATATCTATTACTAGGTATTATAATTAATCTACAGATGATTTGAAGTATGCAGGGGGCTGCAAGTTTATATACAAATTCTACACTGTTTTATATGAGGGACATGAACACCTGCAGATTTTGGGGTCCACAGGGGTCCTGGAATTAATTCCCTGTGGATACTGAGAGATGACTGGACATCCATTCTCCATGCGATATATTTTCCTTTTAATTATTGTTGCTGTTTCGGTTTTCCTGAAAAAAAAATAACATGTTTTAAACTTCTCTATATCATAAATCTCATTTAAAAAGTGTTGAATCAAGGAAGTCTGCCAGCTACTTTTGTTTTCTCTACTTTCCCTGTGTTGGACTGCTTTGGCGAAAGTGAATAATATTACCTTACCATGTAAAGCATGGTTAATGGCTTTGAAAGAATTCCCCAGCAACTGAATAATGGGCTGCCAGAAATATTCGTGGTGCCAAAGGATCTGGACATGTCTGTTCCATTTATTGTGTGTTTCTTGTTTCATCATGACTAAGTGCTCACAAAAGACATAAAAATCCAAACCTCTAGGGTATGTGGAGTTTGAGGGCAGAAACCATATTTTAATATATCTAGTCTCATACCTAGCATGTTAAGATGGTTAGGAAAGTATCAGTGGCAAAAAATGATGAGCCTGTGGTATGTCAGATACTGAAATTATTAAGTTGATTTCTGGTGAATAGAAAGAAGTCGTTCTGCCACTGCTGTTGTGCCTGGTTGAGTGGCCTAATGTTTATTCTCAGGAGTACTGAGTGTCTTGCATCGAAAGCTTTTGACTTGTCCTGCCTGTTTAAATAAGTTTACATTTCGCAGAAGTAGGAAGGTGGGGCTTATTTTTAAATTAAAACTCCCTGTTAAAAAAGCCTAACAATATAGTATAGCAAAATCATTTAAATTAAAAAATTTACCTGAATAATAAATTGAACCTATTAAGAAAAATAATTGAACCTATTAAAAATAAAAAATAGGAATAATACTGAAAATATCTGAGAAAACAGTGGAAATGTAGAAAAATGTAAAAGGTGCTTTGTTTCTTCCATGAAGCAAGAGAATTCAAGGCGAGCAGCATCTCAACCTCCTCACCGTCCAGTCCTTCCCTCCGGGGACCCTCCACACTTGGCCTGTGCTTGGCCATCTGGTTCTCACTTTGGTAGGAGACTCTCATCTCTCCCACCTCGTAGTCTAGGCCGGCAGTTGCCACCGTTCTTGAACACACTGTGGCTTCCGCAGGTTATGGATTCTCTGCCAGTCTCTTAATTGCTAGGATCTCAGGGGCAGGATAATTGTCTGAGAATTACACATCGTACACATGTATCAAAATATCACACTGTTCCCATAAATATGTGCAATTATTATGTGTCAATTAAAAATAACAATATTTTTAAAAAGAATTCCTGAGAAAGGGATTCTTAATTGTTTTGCATGTGACTCACAGGTCAGAAGACATTCACATGGGACCCACTCCCCTGGGCCAGGGGCCAAGAGAAATTCCTGGGCTGGTTAGCTCAAAGTCTGTGTTTTTTTTTTTTACTCCTACTCAGCAAAACATATTGGAATTCAGCCAGAGAAGAGTGACTTCATGTGAAAATATAAGCCTGAATCTGCTTTAAATGTGTTTATGTGTCTAATCCACATCCGAAATTTAGTCCTTTATTATTTATCAAAATTATTTAAAACACTCCATCATGACCAACTAGTATGAACCCAGGTCCCCTGGCAAAACCCCATGATCATGATCTCCTGGGACTAGTTCAGTCCTTAGAGAAGGCCAGAGAGTTGGCCCTGGGGCCTCCTACTCCTCTTGAGGAAGCCTAATGTCTAGGAGACACTGAGTGGCCATCCGAAGATGAAGCCTTTGAGGCAGAGTTCTCAAGAAATAAACCTAAGCACCGTATGAGTTTAATTTGACTTTAGGAAAAGAAGCCAGGTAGCTTTTCAGCTGCCTTTTAGCTGGGGACTCAGTGCTGAACCCACCGTTTCCTATGGACAGAAGTAACTCTATCAGAAAGGCAGTAATTATCAGTAACTACCTGCTGTGATTATCAAGCAACTAGTGCACAACACAATTTATGAATTTAGGGCTAGGTGGGTATTTACCTGCAATAGTTACTGAAATCAAAATATGTTTACCATTGACTAAGCATCAGGAAAATGTAAACAAATGGCACAGGTTAGCATAAATCCTTACTTTTGGTAAATGCAGAAGTTTTATTAAAAAGGTTTTTCCTAAAATTTAGCACTTTTCCTTATATCAGGTACTCAGAAAATTATTATATGCCTGTGACATAGGGAAGAAATATTACATAGAAAAATTGTATAACGTCTTTTTTATACCCAGCTGTCCTTCTCTTATGGATTTGGATATACTGTTCTTGATATCAGTTGGAACAGCATTTTTGTGTTCCTTTGATTTAACATGTTTAGCTTAAAAAAAAAAAGAATATGTGAATTCTGTGCTCAACGCTGGTAAGATAAAGGCACGGTGGGTGATGTGTTGGAACTTCAGTGTCACCTGGCTTTCCAGATTGCTCCACAAAATTACAAGTTGAATTTTAGAACGTACAGCTGTTTGATTATGTTTAACAGGAGAGTTCCACCATATTTTTCTGAGCAGGACACAGATTTTTAGAGAATTATTGGCGTGGCCTAATGCTTTACCAGAGGGGTTGGCATAGAGAGTTCTGTCACATGCAGATTTTGTTGTTGTTGTTTTGTTTTGTTTTGTTTGTTTTTTCGAGATGGAGTTTTGCTCTTGTCGCCCAGGCTAGAGTGCAATGGCATGATCTTGACTCACTGCAACCTCTGCCTCCATGTTCAAGTGATTCTCCTGCCTCAGTCTTCCGAGTAGCTGGGATTACAGGTGCCCACCACCATGCCCGGCTAATTTTTGTATTTTTAGTTGAGACAGGGTTTCACCATGTTGGCCAGGCTGGTCTCGAACTCCTGAACTCAGGTGATCCACCTGCCTTGGCCTCCCAGAATGCTGGGGTTACAGGCGTGAGCCACTGCACCTGGCCACATTGCGGGTTATATGCACTTAAATCCCTATGTGGACTCAACTTCTGTAAATGCATACTTTTTATTAAATTTTCTGTATTCTACAAAGGTCATCTGGGACTGGAGGTGGGGAGTAATGCATTTGAAGAAAAACCAGTCATCCTACTTAAACATAAAACCAAATATCTAGCGTGTGTGGAAAAGCCGAACAAAACTATCTGAGTCCTTGATGTGCACTGATTATGTCTCTCCCTTCCATTACAGGCTCAACATGGGAAAAGACATTCCGGCAGATCGGCTTTGAAAGGTAAGCAAGGGTTAGCATGTCTCCATTTTCGTTACTCTTGTCTTCTAAGTAATTTCTTCTAAGTAATTTATTGATTATAAATCAGTAGTCCTGTCACCACCCTTTTGGTAACTGTATGACCTTGATCAAGCATCATTTTGCCCCTCCAAGCCTCAGTTTCTTTGTAGAGCATTACTTCATAAAGCCTTGCCTGCACACAGAGTGGAAATAAAGATGGAATGGGGCAATTGATGTGAAAACACCTCTTGAACTGTAAAACAGTACATAAAGTAAGTTACAGAATTAGAGAATCCCAGGAAATGGTTGACTCTCCCCTAGCTTCATCACCTCATATGTCATAATCAATTCTACAGTTTTAGAACAGAAAAGTTTCTATTTCTATTGATGTCTTCCCAATTATTAAAAATGTTAGATCTTATTAGCCTTAAGTGAAAATCTGAGATGATGTTTTTCTTAGCTAAAAGCATCTCCACACCAGCATCTCCCCAAAAGAAACAAAAATAGACTCATTAAAACATCAGAAAATGTGCTGGTAGGTCCATGCAGTTTCGTTTCTTTTCTTTTCTTTTTCTTTTTTTCTTTCTTTTCTTTTAAATTTTGTTGAGACAGGGACTTGCTCTGTCACCCAGGCTGGAGCGCACTGGCATGATCTCGGCTCACTGCAACCTCTGCCTCCTGGGTTCAAGTGATTGTCTTGCCTCAGCCTCCCAAGCAGCTGGGATCTCAGGCGCCCACCACCACACCCAGCTTATTTTCGTATTTTTAGTAGAGACAGGGTTTCACTATGTTGGCCAGACTGGTCTTGTACTCCTGACCTCAGGTGATCCGCCCAGCTCGGCCTCCCAGAGGGCTTGGGATGACAGGCGTGAGCCACTCCACCCGCTGGTCAATGCAGTTTCTAAACCACCTACCTTGGAATGAATGTTAGCATTTTGCACAGCTTTCTACCAGTGGCATTTAGCATCTTATCTCAAATTTTCAGTGGAAATATAGCTATTGAAAGAAAAAAAGTCATTTTAATTTCATTTTACTGTCACAGTAGGTTTTGACTAGTTCTTCTTACCATATTGAAAATGTGTTTGTCTCTGTATTGATCAAGCTGACAGAGCACTTAAAGTATACAAAGGAAATAATAAATACTTGAAAATGCATTGTTTCTCCTGTAGCAATAAAGAATAGCACATCACCAGACCCATGTGGTAGCAGTTTCTTTGCCACTTGTTAATTGATTCAAAGATGATTTATTTCCCTACCAACACCTACATCAGCACCATCGCTGTTTGCTGTCTCAGTAAGTGCTCATAATTCTTAAGGTATTGCGGGAAGTTGATTTGGGGTGGTCAGATCCCATAGGCCAACTTAAAAGAAAGAATGGAAAGTCATGCCCAGCTTCAGTTCCATGTGAAATCTTTTTCTAAAGCATCTTTCCCTTGATCCTTCTTTCATATTATGAAACATCTCAAACATACACAAAAATAGAGATAATAGTAGAAAAAGGTCACCCATCCACTTCCCAGCTCCAGTAAATCTTTGCCACACTTACTTTATTTATTTTGGCTGAAACATTTTAAAGAAGTTCTCAGATACTATGTCATTTCGTCCCTACATAGGTCAGCACGCATCTCTGAAACAAATGGGCCATTTCTTCCAGAACCCTAGTGCCATCATCATACCTAATACAAATAAGTCTTTAGCATTATTTAATACCCAGTCAATATTTACATTTCCTGATCGTCTCAAAAATGTCGTTTGTATTGGTTGCAACAGGATGCTATGGAAGCCCAGACATTCCATCTCATTATCACTTCTCTTAAGCTTCTTTATTTAGATCAGTGCCCCCATCTCATTATCACTTCTCTTAAGCTTCTTTATTTAGATCAGTGCCCCCCAGCCCCTCCAGCTTCCTTTCGTTTTTCTTCACATCATTGACTTCTGAAGAAACCAGATCGGTTGTCTTACAGAATATTTTACTTTCTGAATTTGTCTGTTTGCAATATTGTTTGTTATTCTAATCCCTCATTTCATGTAAATTCAAATTATTTCACGTTCAGCCTTTGGGAACATATATGTGTTGACTTCTCGTCCTTTTGACACAGATCCATCACTCTATCGTTTTCGTGTTTCCTGCACAGTTAGATGACCCAGGCTCATCCCGTTTCTCCTTGGCTCAGCCTTTCCTCCCAGCAGCCATAGACACTGGATGTAAAAGTATTTCACTAAAATTTTATTTACAAAAACAGGCAGCAGGCAGGATTTGGCTGCTGTCATTTGTTGACCTCCACTGTAGACTTTGGTCATCACCTGGCAGGTAAAAAAAACTCCTGAAAAAATTGCACAGGCTACCCATACAGTCAGCCACGCAGCATCCCGCACAGTTCCAGGTTTGCCTGGTTCCAAAGACTGAGCTTTTAACTCCATGCCACATGGAATTCTTGCGTATGTTTATTTTTGAGCCTAGAGTTTCAACCATTACTTTTCAGTACTTATAGTATGGGTCCACTGAGGGCCTTTGGTGATCATTCTGGTTTTTGGATGTCTTAACATGTCATCCTGTGTTTTCTCATGTCATCTCATGGTTTCTCGTTTAAGGGCCAACAGTATTCTGCACATCACAACAAGCGCCTTCAAATATAGGACAGATAGTGACCTTTGAGGTTCTTGTATATTTACAGTTGCAAAGACTAAATGTCAGCAGTACTGTTATATATGGCTTGTCTTCTTTCTTCTCAAGTTTAACCTGTTCTTTCTCTTAAAGGGAAATTCCAATTATATCTTAAATACAGCTATCTGGTTCTTTAGAGCAATCGTAAAAGCTATCGATCCTTTCATCACTCTGTCCTTCTTTGAAGTTCATCCATCAACCTGGTTGCCAGCGGATTATTTTAAAGGGATCACATCTAAAGGAAAAGAAGTAACTGAGTCCGCTAAAGCTGCAAAGCTTTTTCTCCAAGAATAAAAAAAGCAAAGACGCTTTCTGTTGTGTAACTGTTATACTGAAAGGAAGACCTAGAGGACCTGCCCTGCCTACCCTTCTTGCAGTAACACTAGATGGGATAGTGGTGGACCTCCCCTGAGATGTTGTTCAGTTGTCTCTCTGGAAGCTGTGTGATTGTGTGCATTGTCTCATAATAAATACACGTAGTCACAGTTTATGTGGCTGTACTCATAATAATATGTCATTTTCACCTTGCACACAATCACATTTTCCCTCTGTGGGGCTATTAGTTTATTGTAAGACTTCATTACAGAAGTGTGTTGTCATATAGAAAGAAAATGTTGTAATATAGGTTTGTGTATCTTCTCAGTCACCTCCCACTCCTAGTACTACATTAGTAATATCTACATAACAAAAGCAGACTCAATTTTTTTTATTATAGAAAAAAAGAATCTGTGCCTATCAAATGTTGGTTTCAATCAGCTCACCTTTCTGTGCAGATTTTCTAAGCTTATGATTATAAATATTTCCAAATCAGTCATTTATTAGTCTAGGATAGGGTGATGCCAGGTGGGCGTGGCTTTGTACATTCATGGACACCCTGCCTGTGCTAATCATGTGTAATCAGTGAGGGTGGCTTTGAAACCAACAAGCTTGGAGCTAAAATGGCCCAAATTCTTGGTGGCTTAATACAACAAATGTTTCTTTCTCACTCCTGCAAAATCTGATGAGGAGAATAGACAATTCTATGGGGCAGCTCACCTCCACGGGGTGTGTCATTGGTAGGCTGCATTCTCACAGTGCTTTCTTCTCAACATGATGCTTGAAACAAATACATCTTTTTTTTTTTTTTTTTTTTTGAGACAGAGTCTTGCTCTTGTTGCCCAGACTGGAGTGCAGCGGCGTGATCTCAGCTCACTGCAACCTCTGCTTCCCAGGTTCAAGCGATTCTCCTGCCTCAGCCTATCAAGTAGCTGAGATTACATGCACCCGCCACCACACCCAGCTAATTTTTGTATTTTTATTAGAGACGGGGTTTCACCATGTTGGCCAGGCTAGTCTTGAACTCTTGACCTCAGGTGATCCACCTGCCTCAGCCTCCCTAAGTGCTGGGATTACAGGTGTGAACCACCATGCTCAGACCATCTTTCTTAATTCAATGATTAATGCTGTTCTTACGGTGGCTTTCTGAAATATGGGCTTCTAAATTCTTCAGTTCTTTCAGATAATACACAAAGATTTCTGGGAAGTGTAGCAACCTGTTCTGAAATTATAAAATTTCAAAGTTCACTTAGGCATTGAAAGAGGACTTGGACAATTTCAGACTGGATTTTAAATGTTCCCTCTGGGAGTGCCATTTGTCACTACATCTCACAGTACTCAGGCACCACACGGCCATGGGCTCAGGAAGGCGACAAAAGACAGGATATAAGAAAGTTCTTGGGCCGGGCATGGTGGCTCACGCCTGTAATCCCAGCACTTTGGGAGGCCTAGGCGGGAGGATTGCCTGAGCTCAGGAGTTCGAGACCAGCCTGGGCAACATGGTGAAACCTCATGTCTACTAAAATACTAAAAATTAGCCGGGCGTGGGGGCATGTGCCTGTAGTCCCAACTACTCAGGAGGCTGAAGCAGCAGAATTGCTTGAACCCAGGAGGCGGAGGTTGCAGTGAGCCCAGATCGCGCCTCTGCACTCCAGCCTGGGCGACAGAGCAAGACTCTGTCTCAAAAAAAAAAAAAGTTCTTATAATATCTATCATAGTGATCTCTGAGTGAGTTCTGAACACAGTTTTCTCTGTCTAAGGCTGCGTTTTTTGTCTGGGAAAAATATATCAGCAAGTAAATAGGCTTGAGTATATTAACTTGCCAGCAGAAATCAAAGTTTTTGCTTACTGGGAGATCATATTGCTGTCTATTTAAAAATAACAATATTTTACTGATCTCTTGCCCATTTTTAATTAAAAAGCAAAGGCGATATTCTCAGTCATTCTGTGTAATCAGAACATTACTTCAGATTACCTTATGATTAACATTATTGTATGTGATTTTATTTGATGCTCCACTTGGATAGTGGAACAAAATATCTTGCTCCTTCAAAGAACGTTTTAAAATAGAAATCACCCTGAAAATAGCCTTCTGCAATGAGACAACAAATATCCCTAGTTTTTTTTCCTTCAGTGTAGACATCATTCAAAAGGCCTAGCTCTGTCTTTTGGGGTGACCGCAGCCTTCCATAGCTCTGTCTGTCAGCAAGCCCCTTCCCCAGCATCTATGTCATAAAGAAATTTCCAACCACCTCCCAAGTTTTAGATATTATTGCTCAGTAAAACCTGTCCTGATGGCCCACTCCCAGGAGCATGACCTCTTCTCATAATTCTTTTCACATTCTTGAGCATGTGAGGAGGAGACTCTCTTAATACCCTGGTGCCGTGGGCAATGCCTGATATATACTAGCTAATCTGATGTTTGTGGGATAAATTAATGACTTCTTAATAGGGAAATTGGAGAGTGCTTATAAAAGAGTGGGCTTAGGAAAAAGTCAAGAGAGAAAGGACCCACTGTCTTTTTGTCATTACGTTGCAGCAGCTTCTGGAAGTGTCATTTGTCACTACATCTCACAGTACTCAGGCACCACACTGCCATGGGCTCAGGAGGCGGCTCACTCCTGAGAGTAGAGGGAAGAGAAATGTGGTCCACCTTGCAAGTTTTTTTTTTTTTTTTTTTTTGAAACAGTTTCGCTCTTGTTGCCCAGGCTGGAGTGCAATGGCATGATCTCGGCTCACTGCAACCTCTGCCTCCCGGGTTCAAGCGATTCTCCTGCCTCAGCCTCCTGAGTAGCTGGGATTATAGGCATGTGCCACCACGCCCGGCTAATTTTGTATTTTTAGTAGAGACAGGGTTTCTCCATGTTGGTCAGGCTGGTCTCAAACTCCGGACCTCAGGTGATCCACCCACCTCCGCCTCCCAAAAATGCTGAGATTACAGGCGTGAACCACCGCGCCTGGCCAACCTTGTAAGTTTATAAGCCCGCAGTACCTTGCATGGAGAGGTACACAGTACCTCTGTCTTAATTCAATGATTAACCCTGTTCTTATGTTAGATTTGTGAAAGATGGGCTTCTAGATTCTTTAATTCTTTCAGACTGTATGTGCATAAATATTCCTGAAAAGTTTAGCAACCTATTTTGAAATTATAATGTAAAATTTTGTCAAAGTAGTTTATAATCGGGGAAATGACTGGGAAAAATGATTTTTTTAAGTTGTTATTTAAGATTAAGACCAAAATATTAATTTATTCTCTTCTTTGAACATTTTTAAGCCTGTGCTTCCTGCCCACCCCTGGGCTATATTTGGAGTTTTCAGATAAACATCACAGGAATGGAAGTGTGATTTATCAAATACTTACACTATGCTGGCTTCTGTGTTCACACTTTGCTTTAGGATTTATTGAATTCCCACAACTTCCAGAGTCAGCTGGGCGAACAACCCCATATCTCAGTGACTTAAAATACCAGAGGGTGATTTCTTGCTTGTATTAAATGTCAGCTGCAGAGGCTGTGGGTTGACTGTGGCTCTTCTCCAGTGCCTGCTCCATCCTGGGATCCAGGCTAAAACACAGCCCTCATTTGGTACATGGCTTTCTTGTGGCTGAAGAAGAAATGCCTTGGCCATACCAGGCAGTGGCTCTTGAAGCATTTGCTCAGTGTGAAGTATGCTACCTCTGCTTACTTCCAGGTGCCAAGCCCAAGGCCTGTGGGCACAGAAGCACGCTCCTCCCACAGGGTTCCACTCTAAGCCACACATCACACACAGGGATATAGAATACCGTCCTAAGAAAGGAGAGTGACTGGGGGGAAGTACTACACAATCTACACAGTAGACCTTTTCCATCTTACAAATGAGTAAAGTCAAATCATAGAAGTTAAATATTTTACCCAAGATTGCACAGCTACTAGAGGCAAAAGCAAGCGGTAACTTGGTTTTATGGGCTCTACCTTCTATTCATTCATAATCTACCATGCTGTAGGTGTCCGTAAGGGTTTGTTGAGCACACATTATGACAACAATTCTGGGTGCTAGGGATGATGGGAAGAATAGGTTTTGGTCTTAGAGATGATACCATTTGTATTTTATGTTTATACATATCTCCTCTATATGTAGACATAAGGTACATAACTAAATGGTATCATGTAACTGACTATTATATTTTATGTTTACACATAACTCCTATATTTTGTATTTTTATGAGTTACATTTAGTTCAATCACTTGAAAATGTTTTTGGAGCAGCTGCTGCTGCTGTGTACCAAGTGCTATTCTAATGATATCTACATTACAGAAGTGGAAGAAGGAGTAGGTCAATGTTTGAGGTTGAGGCAACGCCTGGCTGCATAGTTGGGGGACAGGGATGGGAGTTGTCTGTGAAAGCTTAACTTCAGGGAACATCTGGGCAGAGTTTTGAAGAATGGCTTCATTGGCATTCATCCATCTGAACCGTTAAGGATGAAGTGTGAAGCCACACTTGATAAGACATGAAATCTGGGTATGGAGTGGAAACCATGTCAGGAAGTATCTTATAGGCAATGCCAAGAAGTTTGAATCTTTTTTTTTTTGAGATGGAGTCTTGCTCTGTTGCCCAGGCTGGAGCACAGTGGCGCAATCTCGGCTCACTGCAAGCTCTGCCTCCTCCCGGGTTCATGCCATTCTCCTGCCTCAGCCTCCCGAGTAGCTGGGACTACAGGCGCGTGCCACTATGCCCAGCTAATTGTTTTTATTTTTGGTAGAGACGGGGTTTCACCATGTTGACCAGGATGGTCTCGATCTCTTGACCTCGTGATCCGCCCACCTTGGCCTCTCAAAGTGCTGGGATTACAGGCGTGAGCCACCGTGCCTGGCCTTGAATCTTATTCAGTAGTAATGGGGAGCCATTGAAGGGTGTAAACCCCAGAGAAGGTAAGCTTAGATGTGCTTCTAGAAATGTCACTCGAGCAGCAATATAGACCAGATGAGCCAGGAGTTCAGCTAGGAAGCTGCTGCAGTAGTTCAGGAGAGTGATTATAATGTCTCGACCAAGACAGGGACAGTGTGAGTGTGACATGCAGATGTATGCCAAACACATTTTAGGTAAGTAGAATTCGAAGTTACAACTTGGTGAATAATTGGCTGTCAGCGTGTAGGGGAGGAAGGATTCTGGAATGAGTACAGCCCATGGGTTGGTGCCTCCTCATAGCTGCTGTCTCCCCGGGGCAGCCTGGAAAGGCTGGGGATAAAAGGCCTGTTGCCCATCAGTGAGCAACAGAAGTAGTGTACAAATGCTCCAGCTCCCCATTCAATTCCTTGGACAATTCGAGGCACATTGCATAGGGTTCTGCAGAAGCTTCCTAGAAACTTTCTATACCAATGACCCACGAGCAATGCGTTCTTTCTTGTCTTCTATCTCTTCTCCATCCCTTCCTTTTGGATTTTCCAGGATGACTTCCCAAATAAACCACCTGCACCCAAGCCCTCTGTTCAGGGTCTGCACTTTGGAAAACCTGAACTATGATTTCAGTGGTAAACTCTCTTAACTGATATGAAACGAAACAACCTGGATTCCAGTTTTATCTTTGGCTTGGATTTATTCTATTAAGGTACAAAATGACACTAATATTATTTATACTATTACTTTAATTACCAATTATACACCTTTATAAGTCTGTGGCTCATACATTTTTGGGAGGAGGGGTGTCATGTCTTAGATCCCTAGAGAATCTGATGAAAACATTGGACATATAAACAGAAAATTTTACATTCAGTGTCAGGGAATTCAAAGAAGCTCAAAAACACACTGTCAGCTTATCTCAGTTTAAAAGCCCTGTTTTGGATGCAGATATCAGTGTATTTCTTTCTCAGATGACAAAATCTACAAATGTTCCTTCATGCCCTCTGTCAATTCCTTGGAAGCAGATGGGCAATGAGTTAAACTTCGGTCATAGCATTCTGCAATTTGAGAGCTCCAGATACCCTAGAGCAGCAGTCCTCAACCTTTTTGGGACCAGGACTGGTTTTGTGGAAGACAATTTTTCCACGGATGGGGGTAGGGGTAGGGATGGTTTCAAGGAAACTGTTCCACCTCAGATCAGCAGGCATTAGCTTCTCATAAGGAGGATGCAACCTAGATCCCTCGCATGTGCAGTTCACAATAGGGTTCTCGCTCCTATGAGAAACCGACGCTGCTGCTAATCAGACAGGAGGTGGAGCTGGCCTGCCTCTCACCTCTTCCGGTGTGACCCGTCTCTTAACAGGCCATGGACGAGGACCAGTACCAGTCCAAGGCCCAGGGGTTGGGACCCCTACCCTAGAGAGAGCCTCTCCTTTTTTTTTTTTTTTTTTTTTTGCATATGTTGACACTGAGACACAGAGAAATTAAGCAGAAGAGGTGGAAGTGTGATTTTTATGAAGATAGGGTTAAAATCCGGATCTGAATTTGTATTTGATAGATTCAATCAGATGAAGTTGTATTACTAATGATTTCATTTTGCCCCCATTTGATAAGAATGTTATCAATAATAATAGTAATCATATTCTACTCAGCACGCTAGGGCATATTATGTATTCATCAGTTTTATTAAACTCCACAATGCTCTAAAGTGGCTGTTGGCACCACACTAGTTTATGGACATAGAAACCAAGGTTCAGAGTACTTCACCATGTGACCACCCAGCTCAAAGAAGTAAACAGCAGATTTGAACTCTGAACACCACCATCCAACCTGCTTTCTTGCTTTAGGTCACAGTGGCAGTTTTCAGAAGTAACTCTACTGTCCCTTACTCTTAGTGTCACCTGCAGTGTGTGTGTGTGTGTGTGTGTGTGTGTGAATAGAAGTAGGTGATTTACCTTCCCTGCTTCACACCCTGTTACAGCTCATGCACAGGCCAGAATCCTGGTATCAACCATTAGAAAGCCCAGAGAGAAAATCCTGAGGCTCAAAGAAAACCCTGAGGGTCTCTGATGGTGGAAGTATTTGCAGCAGTTCTATCCTATATTCCTTATACAAAATAAAGCAAACACCTGGAGCCCTTTTGCTTTGATACAATGAGGCAAACTTGGAAAACACCAGAGAATCAGATGGGATGGATTCTTCCTCAGCCCACTACCATCCTTCGGCATTTGCTGAACTTTTATTAAAGTCACAGAATTCAGTTCTTTCAGATAAGACTAGTGTGAACATACTAAAATATTCTCTGGCACTAATGAAATGTGTTTGTTTTTAATAAATCTTTTTTCTATTCTTTTCTTTCATTTGAAAAACATTGTTGCATGAAGAATTGAGCGTAGTACTAAATGTTAATGTTGTTTTCTATAATATAATTAGCATGGGTCCAGGGAAAACTCTGAATCTTTGCTAGTGGCTGACTGGGGCACTGAATTGAAAGGATTTTAGGCAAAAATGAAGGTTGTGGTTAGGTAAGAGAGATACTGCACATGTGTGGAGGCAGAAGTAGGAGCACATCTATTTTCCATTCTGGATGAGAGTTTGCCAGGGTGATTTTCCTATCCCCAGCCTAGTGTGTGTGTGGTTGATGTTTGGTACCAAAATGCAAACATGAAAGGTTTGGAAGGACACGGTGACTAGTGGTCACTATGGTCACCTTAGGCACTGATAGGGAAAACTGATGTGCCAAGACAAAGACAAACTAAATGGTTAATCTTTAATCTGGGTAAAGTACTGACTGACAAACATACCTCTAACTTAACCAGAATTCTGACTTAGATTTTGTTCAAACCCATTGTCATGAGATATCTTCATTTCATCATAAGATAGTAGACAGAGGTCTCTTCCAATCTTGCTATAAACACTTAAGTGCCTGTAACTCCCACACAACGAGAAAAGTTAGCTCTTAGGAAAGAAGCTTTTACATGTATGTGATACTATATAATCACTGTAATGAAACTTTCCCTATGCAATTGATCAATTTCGATATTTGCCCTGATCTGCCAAGGTATCTTGTGTGTACTTGAAACACAGATTAAAAGCCAGAAATTAATATATGTACATGTGTATGTGTGGATTTAGGTGCTTGTGTGTGTGTGTGTGTGTGTGTGTGTGTGCAACAAAAGTAAGTGATTTATATTTTTAGGCTGTTGAGAGCTTTACCTAGGACTTCCAACAGAGAAACTAATTAGCTTTACCTTCCTTTATTCAAGCATAATGACATAATTTAATAAATGTTTGGTGAAAATATCTATTTTTCTTCTAGCAAAAATAAGCAATCCTTCACGAAAACTTCTTTCTTTCAAAACATGGCTGGAAGAAAATATTCTCTGATTTGTAATCTCCATCTTCCTAAATTGGATCATTATGACTAATATAAACAGTCTTCGAGTTAATGAATGACAATGAGATCCTACAGAAAACAGTGCATTCTTGAACTAAAAAACTGAATTCCCAGGTCACTACCTTGACTGTTCTAGGAAAGCCAGAGGTGTTAGCATGAACTTTATAGGTTTCATGAGGGGCATGAAGAGATGAACTATATGTCACTGAAATATTTCAAGTCTTGGTGTAGACAGCATGATGAACAGTAGACAGGAAATTCATGCCGTTTAATATGGAGGTAAAACTTCGGTGTTGAGTGTATAAAATGGAATGTTTAGGGGAATTGTGCTAATAGGCAGCTACAAGAGAAGGCTTCATATTTCTTATTTGTTCTGCATCCTACGTGCAAGTCTGAAATTAGCTCTCTCATATCTCTAACCACCATAAAATGCCTTTTCCATAGGCATTTTATGCTGAGGAAGCTCAGCCAGTGAAGCACCTTACTGGAGACAAAGACATTACTGCTCAGTTAAAATGACAGCTTTTATTAGGTGGATTTCATAAGAAGTGTTTGAGTTTTCCATCCAAATCTTTGGAAATACATTATCCTAGATAAAGTGAAAACAGTTTCTTCCTGATTCTTCATTTTCCTGATATACCTCTACACACACATACAGAAACACACCTTCCTAAGTTTACACAGAATATTTGAAGTAGCGAACAACTACAGGATTGTCCCAGTATTGTATGACTTCCGTAGCCTGGTTGTTTCATTCCCAGGTCAGTGGAGATTCCAAGAGGTTGAGTAACTTCTTGACAGCTGAACGAAGGCAGTTAGGTCTTTGTAAGTATAGAGCCCATGCTTCCCTTTGCTAGTCTCTGCAGACCCTACTGGGGTCTTCTTATGTGTCCAGTGCAATCCCGTTGCCTGAATGTGAAGCTGCCTAAATACACGTTGTATTCCCTGCCTCTCTGCCTTTCTTGGCTTCAGTTGATTGCATCCTTCATTGCTTAGGGACCCAGGGAAGCTTTGATCAGGCAGGACTCCCAGTCTTCGTATGTTTGCTTAATCCTTTTCTTTCAACCCCATCTTGGCATTGCTGAGCCCCCACCCCACTCCTTGGCATTGCTCCTATACCACGCTGATTTGCATCTCTGATAGAAACACCTTCCTGTGGCTGAAAGATTGATGTTCACTCCTCCTTTCTACAGACTTCCTGCTATCCTTACTCAGGCATAGGCTCACCCTCCCTTCCCTGGGAAGGTAATGGCCCTTCCCCTGATCTTAAGCCTCATTCCAATATTTCCTTACCTCATTCTTCCTAGACAAGAAAACAAAATTATTTTTACTAAAACACAGCTATAATCCAATTTTTCACCTATGTACTGAATTAATTTTTAACTCCCCAACCTAATATTCAGGGCGTCCCCTACCCACATTTTCAGTCAAATTATCTCTCACTACTTCGTTCTGCACACATTTTAACTTTCCTTATGGTTGCAGTCTGACTTCATCCCACACTTTCTTTCTCCTATTTCCTTTTTTTTTTTTTTTTTGAGATGGAGTCTTGCTCTGTCGCCCAGGCTGGAGTGCACTGGAGCAATCTCGGCTCACTGCAAGCTCTGCCTCCTGGGTTCACGCCATTCTCCCCCCTCAGCCTCCCGAGTAGCTGGGACTACAGGCACCTGCCACCACGCCCGGCTAATTTTTTGTGTTTTCAGTAGAGACGGGGTTTCATCATGTTAGCCAGGATGGTCTCGATCTCATATACAATATTTTACTAAAACTCTGTCTAAATATATACAGAGTCTCTCTTAGGTAAAACTTTTACCTCTTAGATCACTTGCATGCAAGGGTGGAATGCTGTATTCATGACCTTGTGCTTAGCACAATGCCCTAATGCAAAGAAGATATAAAATAAACATTTGTTGCACTTAATTTAATAGACAGTTTGTAAGCCAAGATTTTATGTCAAATTTTTTTGTCTGCATAACCAAGAAGGACTTGAGGAGTTTGCACCAGCCTACCTCAATATCATTCGATAGCAGAGAAAGTCTTTGAAGACAGAGTATTTTATTAAGATGGAGCAATCATTTCCTGTATAAAAGGAAGAGTACTTTAGAAATATGTAAATTATTGTATTACATAAAAGACTTATTGCCCTTAATTCAGAAGGGATATATTAAATAGTTACAATTTGTTGGTTACAGATTGGATTTTCCTTTCACGTTGAGCATACACTTTTAGAAGTTACATGTGCATTTAAAAATGTTTAAACGTATTAGTTTGTTCTCATGCTGCTGATAAAGACATGCCCGAGACTGGATAATTTATAAAGAAAGAGAGGTTTAATGGACTCACAGTTCCACGTGGCTGAGGAGGCCCCACACTCATGGCAGAAGGTGAAAGGCACGTCTTATGTGGCGGCAGGCAAGAGAGAATGAGAGCCAAGTGAAAGGCGAAACCCCTTATAAAAACATCAGATCTGGGCCGGGTGTGGTGGCTCACGCCTGTAATCCCAGCATTTTGGGAGGCTGAGGCGAGTAGATCACCTGAAGTCAGGAGTTCGAGACCAGCCTGGCTATCATGGTGAAATCCCGTCTCTACTAAAAATACAAAGAAATTAGCCAGGTATGGTGTTGGGCACCTGTAATACCAGCTACTCAGGAGGCTGAGGCAGGAGAATCGCTTGAGCCTGGGACGTGGGGGTTGCAGTGAGCCGAGGTTGCACCACTGCACTTCAGCCTGGGAGACAGAGCGAGGCTCCATCTCAGAAAAAAAAAAAAAAAATCAGATCTCCTGAGACTTACTCACTACCATGAGAACCATATGGAGGAAACCAACCCCAGGATTCAGTTATCCCTCACCGGGTTCCTCCCACAACACTATTAGCAGTGTGGTTATCAGAGTACGCAGTGATGTTTAGCATTTTTACTTTTTCATTCAGGGGTCTTAGGATTTGAGGATAGACATTGCATCATTCTATTGCTGTAGTGAATTAGGAGTGACTCACCTTATGTGGGGTGGTTGAGAGACTTTTTTTCAGCAGAGATTATGTGGAAGGCCATGGCAGAGAAGTAAACAATCCTGCATACCACACCTCACCCCCAACTCTTTTTGGCAGTAGGTGGTGAGCAGAACTGAACCAACAGGAACCTTATTCTCAGACATGAGGTGGAGGCCGGTGATGCCGGACCTCACACAGCAAGGATCAGTGAACTAACATCCTGAATTTGTGAGCCATGAGACCTGAGAGGGTGTCACTCAGAGGGCAAATGGCAAACCCTGGTCAGTTGTCTACTCAGTAGCACAGGGAGGCAGCAACATTAAATTAGGAAGTCAGGGAGGCCTCACATACGGCTTCCAGTGGCTTCTTCCAGATGCTGTTTATTGACCTGCTTGCCATAAACAGAGAGAAAATTGTTTTCACTTGGCCATCATGAGAAATGTTTGGGTTTGAAAACTTCTCTGCACTCTACTCTGACCAGTTAAATATATTTATTTAGAAATCCACACAGATAATCGAATTCCATATTGGACTGCGTGTAATTTCAGTGAATTTGCTGGTGTTTTTGTATTAGAACACTAATGGATGGAGACTGCAGTGCAGGGAGAATAAGAAGACACCTGTCCTTAGAAATCTGAAACCCAATGGTCAGGCCTCGCCCCACATTGTCAGATGGTCACCAGCACCTTCCAGAAAACAGAAGTTTAATTTTTTGAAGGAAAATAGTGGTAGGTAATATGAAGGCTGCTCTGTTTGACTCATTCACTATTACTAGGACCCATGGTCTAAAGGGTTAGTGTTTGCTCCCAGTCCCCAGGAATACTAGTGTGTGTTCTGAGTCATCTGTACATTGGCCTAAGTTACTTTTCTTTTCTTTCTTTCTTTTTTTTTTCGTTTTCTTTTTTTTTTTTTTTTCAGATGAAATTTCACTCTTTTTGCTCAGGTTGGAGTGCAATGGCATGATCTTGGCTCACTGCAACCTTCGCCTCCTGGGTTCAAGAGATTCTCTTGCCTCAGCCTCCCAAGTAGCTGGGATTACAGGCACACGCCACCACGCCCGGGCAATTTTCTGTATTTGTAGTAAAGACAGGGTTTCACCATGTTGGCCAGGCTGATCTCGAACTCCTGACCTCAGGTGATCTGCTCACCTCAGCCTCCCAAAGTGCTGGGATTACAGGCGTGAGCCTGCCCGCACCTGGCCCTGAGTTTTAGAGACAGACAGAAACAACATCATCAGCACCCGTTACACCTGTTGCTGGTAGTCCATTGGGTAGAGATGAAATGTGCAGGTCAGAGGGAGCACCCCATTTCCCAGGTGTTAAACTGAGGCTCACTCCAATGCAAATCCTGAGTGAGGCAACCCCACAATCACCAACCCCACATGGCACTGCAACTGCTGCACAGGTACCCCAACAAACGGCACCATTCCCCAGCACTCTGTTCCAGCTGGGGGGCTCTGGTGTGGTCACTGAACAACCTCATGAGGCCATTGACTTTCTTTTTTGACTTACTATTATTATTATTATTTTTGAGACGGAATCTTGCTCTGTTGCCCAGGCTGGAGTGCTGTGGTGCAATCTCGGCTCACTGCAACCTCTGCCACCCAGGTTCAAGCGATTCTCCTGCCTCAGCCTCCCGAGTAGCTGTTATTACAGGTGTGCACCAACATACCCAGCTAATTTTTGTATTTTTAGTAGAAATGGGGTTTCACCATGTTGGCCAGGCTGGTCTCGATCTCCTGACCTCAAGTGATCCACCCACCTTGGCCTCCCAAAGTGCTGGGATTACAGGCATGAGCCACCATGCCCGGCCATGAGGCCATTGACTTTCTACCAAATAACCTGGTGGGAGCTAGAAGCCAGTGGCACCTAAGTGCCTGGAGGACACATGTTGCCTCTGGGCAAATGACAGCCCACTGAGGCTTCAGGGGGAGGAGTGACCATGCAAGAGCACGGGCAAATTCTTCATTACAGACTCTCATCTCAGGAAAGAGAGGGAGGGATTGGGGGATCTGCAGACATCTAACATCAAAATGTTAGTGGTGGCAGGTATCCCGAGTTGCTGGCAGCGAATCTATACGGGTCTACAGCAACTTCAATTCTTCCCTCCTCAGATGAAAGAATCTGACTGAGGGGCACAAAGCAGAAAAAGAGGCCAAGGCAAGATTTAGAGCAAGAGTAAACATTTATTAAAAAGCTTTAGGGCAGGAATGAAACGAAAGTAAATTACTCTTGGAAGGGGCCAAGTAGGCATCTTGGAGGACAGATGTGTGGTTTGAGCTTTTGACTTGGGGTTTTATGCGTTGGCATACTTCCGGAGTCTTGCGCCCCTTCTTTCCTGATTCTTCTTCTTCCCTTGGGGTGGGCTGCCCACATGCACAGCTGCCTGCCCTCAATTGGGGAGAGAGCATGCGCAGTGTCTTCACTGGAGTTGTTTGCGTGATCACTTGAGGCGTGCTTCCCTTCACCTGCGAAATGTCCCTGGAAGGTCATACTCTGCTATTTTGCCTTTTTTTTCTTTTTTTGGGACGGAGTTTTGCTCTTATTGCCCAGGCTGGAGTTTAGTGGGGTGATCTCAGCTCACTGCCAGCTCCGCCTTCCGAATTCAAGCGATTTTCCTGCCTCAGCCTCCCAAGTAGTTGGGATTACAGGCGTCCACCAGCACGCCTGGCTAATTTTTTTGTATTTTTAGTACAGAGGGGGTTTCTCCATGTTGGCCAGGCTGGTCTCAACTCCTGACCTCAGGTGATCCGCCCCCATCGGCCTCCCAAAGTGCTGGGATTACAGGTGTGAGCCACCGCACTTGGCCCATTTTGCCTCTTAATTCACATGCTTGAGCCCATTCACCCAACTCCTGGGATTTTATCAGGAAGCTGCTGATCACCAGTTTCGGGTGTCTTTCTATCTATACGGAGACGGCCTTTCCCTGCTGCTGGCTGCGACCAATTACTATTTTAAAGAGACAGTTAACAACCACCTGACCATCACCTGATGCTCACCTGACTTTCCTGGTGGCGGGTGGGGGCAACCCTCTCCTGCCTCACTCATCCCTGACTAGCTACCTACTGTAACAAAAGCACCTGGGTATCAGGAGGAAGCTGCAAGGTCATTACAGTGCCTAGCATTTAGTAGATGCCCAAAGAATATTTAACAGATGTGTTTGTGAAATTGAATGCTAAAAGCAGAAATTCATTACAGTATAAACAGTTAGCTGTTACTGAACATTCAGTCCCACCAAATTTATCAACTATAATAAATGGCGATTTCTTATACCATTCAATTAAAAAATGTTTGTTAAAAACGTACCTTATATCCAACATTGAGATGAGCATGAATGATGAAGTAGGTAAGAAGAAGAAATGCTCTCATCCTGAACTGCTCACCCATCTGAAATAGACGCCCCAAAGCTCACTGTTCATATGGACAGCATTTACTTGAATTACCAAGGAACCCATGCAGAGAGACCCTTGCATCTGGACTGGAAGGGAGATAATTACTGCAGGAAGCTGGATTCATCTTGATGAATCAAAGAGGGGTCAGTATTTGCACAGGGAAGGGAAGAGTCTACAAAGGACAGGGACAGCAGTGAGGTTGAGGTGGGTGTGACCTGCCTGCACATCGCTGAGGAATCTGACCTGGCTGGAGCAGAAGGCTGGCATCTTGCAAATAAGATAGAAATGCACACTGTTCAAATGTGTAGGCATACAAATCTCAGTGGCTACAGCTCACTCTGGGACTGTTTATTTTATTATTATTTTTTTAATTTATAAAAATAACAAATATTTGTTTAGGAGAACATCTCATTAACCTAGCCATAATTCAATAAATCAGTTATTTCGTAATAGGTCTTGAACTACTAAAACATAATTTCCCAGAATTTTAAGCAAAGGGATTCGCAGTAGAAACAGTTTCCTCTGAATCCAGCATTGTTAATTTTATCCTGGCCATAAATTTTCTATTAGGGAAATCCCCAGGGAGAAACCACTGAAGCAGCTCTGTTGAAATACTGCAGAAAAGGACTCAAGGACCTTTACTGACCATATTTCTTTCTGAATGTTGAGATGTCAGAAAACAATGCCTACCATTTAGTACAATTTCTGTTATTTTCAACAGCTACATATTTACAGATGTAGCTTGTTTAAAATATTTCATTTGTATGAAGTACTTGTTAGATTTTGGTAGTGATTTCTTCATTTACATTTTTATGTTTTCTCAGATTTTGCTTTTCCTCTCTATTCCTACTCTCCACACTTGCGGTCTTTATTGTTTCATGCTAAATTGCTTCTGTGCTTTCCTCACCCCTGCCCCTCTCCCCATCTTTCTCTCTCTCTCTCTCTCTGGTTCATTGAGGTGCAATTTACATTCCTAAAATTCTACCCATTTTAGGTGAGTAGTTCTATGAATTTGAAAATATACACAATCATGTAACCACCACCATAGTCAGGATGTGTGTTATCTTCATTATCCCCAAAAAGATTCTCCTGCCCTCTGCAGTCAACCTCCCACCTCTTCCCCCAGCCCCTGGCAACCACTGATCTGATTTTTCTTTCTCTGGCTTTACCTTTTCTGGATTGTCATGTGAATGGAATCATGGAGTCTATGGCCTTTTGTGTCTGGCTTTTTTCACTTGGCATAAACCTTTTAGATTTATCCATAGAGTCACAAGTATCCATACTTGATTCCTGTTTAATTAATTAATTTTTATTTATAAATAATACATAATAATTGTGCATATTTATGGGGTACATTGTGATAATTCCCTTTTATTGCTAATGGTATTCCATTATATAGATATTATATAATCAGTTATCTGCTGATTGGTTGGTCGATAATTGGGTTGTTTTCAGTTTGGGGCAATTATGAGTAGAGCTGCTATGAATGTTTGCAGGCAGGTGGTTGTGTGGACATCATATTTTTCTTTCACTCTGGGAGTCTCTTAATTGGCTGTTCTATCTTCAGTCTGACTGCCTATCAATCCTGCATTACCCTAAATGTTTACCGAACCCATTTCTGAAAATTAAAGCACATTTGAACTGCATGAAGGAACATATTTAAAGATATTCTTGGGTGATTCTATTTGTAGTATGTCTACCACTCTATTATATGTGCTTTACAAATTTATATTTTCATTTATTTTATTTGCTTAACAGAAGCTTTACCTTTTGACAGTTAAAAACTCAGAGCTATTTATCACTCATTTGATTACTATTTTATTTCTGAAAAATTTGGAATTTTTTATAGCTAACTACTTTTAGCTTGTTATAATAGATTTGAGTACAGCCTTTGAGATCCCTCACCTGCAATCTCAAAATTGCAATGCTCTGAAAACATTTTAGCCTAGTTTTGTGATGGCAAAACCTGACCTGAAGTCACCTGGTAGCTGAAGGGAGACCATTCCTGTGAGTGCGAATTGTCCTCATGTGTGTGTTTGAACAGGGCCAATGCCTAGTGTCTGCATCAAGTGGTACATCATATATGTAACATGTGTCTTTCTGCATTCTGGAAAAGGATGAATTTTGAAGTACATTTGGCTCCCAGAGATTTGGAAAGAGGATTTGTACTGTCTTCATCTGTTCCCTACACAACTGCCTTACTTGTTTGATGATGGTAGTCAAACTTTTTACTGTGACCGCAGGAAGCAATGCACTTTCTTTTATTTTTTTTTTAACAGAGTCTCAGTCTGTCTCCCAGGCTGGAGTGCAGTGGCGCAATCTCGCTCACTGCAACCTCTGCCTCCCAGGTTCAAGTGATTCTCCTGCCTCAGTCTCCCAAGTAGCTGGGATTACAGGTGCGCACCACCACACCCAGCTAATTTTTGTATTTTTGGTAGAGACAGGGTTTCACCATGTTGCTCTCGAACTCCTGGCCTTAAGTAATCCACCTGCCTCGGCCTCCCAAAGTATTGGGATTATAGGCGTGAGCCACCGCTTCCAGCCAGCAATGCACTTTCTGTTTTGATCTGGTACAACACGTGATTTCAAACTTTCAAAGGAAAAAAAAAATTACTCTTACCTCTTGCAAGGAGATTTGATATATTTTTTATTTCCTTTGTTCTATTATATTACAGAAAAAATAAAGTACTGGTTGATTCCCACTAAGTTTATTTTATAATATGCTAATTATTCATGACCTGCATTTGGAAAAACACCAGGCTAAACACCAGTGCTCAGCAGGAGCGATGGTAAGCTCAGAAGCGAATTAGAAGTTTATTCCTTGATATGGTTTGGCTGTGTCACCACCCAGATCTCATCTTGAACCGTAGTTCCCATAATCCCCATGTGTCATGGGAAGAACCTGGTGGGAGGTAATTGAATTATGGGGGCGGTTACCTCCATGCTGTTCTCATGATAGCGAGTGAGTTCTCACGAGATCTGATGTTTTCTAAGGGGATTTTCCCCCACTTCACACTGCACGTCTCTTGCTGCCTCCATGTGAAGAAGGACATGTTTGCTTCTTCTTCTGCCATGATTGTAAGTTTCCTGAGGCCTCCCCAGCCATGCTGAAGTGTAAGTAAATTAAACCTCTTTCCTTTATAAACCCAGTATTAGGTATGTCTTTATTAGCAGCGTGAGGACAGACTAATACATTCCTGTTATAGCTGCTTACTCTAAGCTGTTCCCTGAAAAAAATGGCAAATGCTATATTTCATGGCACTTGCAGACTCAGCCACATTGACAAATGAGGCCTGCTCTGCCTTAGAAATGTGTACTGTGGATTACATTCATAATCCTCACACTTTAGTTCAAGCAAATGGAGACCCTGAGACTGTGTCCTCACTTTTAAATAGGAGTAAATCACTGGCTTCCCCCGTATGGGCTGTAGTTTAAACACAGAAGATTTTACTGGCTTTCCATTTTGCAGTACTTCACAAGAGCTTTGCTAGCCAATTAAAGCATCACAGTAGGAGCTGGTCAGTTGGAGTTTGATGGGGGAGCAGATTTTCTCTGTTATGGGATAAGGAATTTATCTCAGGAATTAGGCTGTGTATAATTATGGACAGTGCTGGGGGAGCCAAGGTCCAAGAGGAAAGAGAGAGACATGGTGACTAACCAGTCAACCTGAGATGTCAGCAGTTAAAGTGGGACCCCGATGGGGAGCCCCTGTAAAGGTCCTTGGGAGCTCTTTCTTCTTTGTGGCTACCACATCCACGGTGTGGCAGCCAAGCATCTGGCAGTGGACCTGGGGCTGCTGTGGTCCCCTGGGCAGCTCTTAGGGAGGAGAATGAGGATGAGGGACTCTACCTGACACCTCCTTGTTAGTCTGTCATCCACTGTGTAAAAAGCTTCAGAAACAGTTGTCCTGCTTCACTTGTACCTTCCAGGTCACACACAGGTAGATGTCTCTTTGGCCATTTCTAATTCAGAGCCACGAAATGTTGGGATTTTGGGGACAATCCTCAGTTTGATCAAGTTGATAAAGAACAACCCAGCACCTATGAGGTTACTGTAAAATGCAGATTATTATTCTAAATGCCCTTAACCATCATATTCCAAAAACATAGTCTAAATATTCATGATTAATTTCCGGAATCTGCAAATAAAGACATTAGAGTCACATTTTATAGTTTTCAGGGTCAACCATTGTGTCCAAAAGCCTTAAAATAATTCATTATCAAAATCCAAAGATTTCTCAAGGTAGCTTAACAAGAACACTCTTACTTCTACTAAATAGGCAGCAGTTCAGATTAAGTTGCTGCTATTTTCCTTATCTTGAACATTTGCTCAGTGGTAGTTTATTCAATAGACAAGTTACAGAAAGGGGAAAAAACTGATAGTACTTGGGAAGGATGAAAGCTGAATATGAAACCTA
The DNA here is from genome assembly GCF_029281585.2 of Gorilla gorilla gorilla. NCBI lineage: Eukaryota > Metazoa > Chordata > Mammalia > Primates > Hominidae > Gorilla > Gorilla gorilla. The sequence goes on from NC_073241.2 coordinate 39,353,954, forward strand.
GAAGATTGCAGGTGACGGAAGTACCTGTGCACACCTGGGCGGACCTGTGTCTGTCCTCCTCTCTTCTCCATCTCTTCTCTTTCAGCCTCTTTTTACCAAGAATCAATAAACTGCCTTTTCATCATTCCTTGCCTTTCCATTTTTCCTTCCTTCCTTTTCCCATCAAGAATTGAGATTTTGGTGTCCACAAAGTGTGCACATTAGGATCATGAAATGACCCCTTGAACTGTTGGCTGTAGCAGCATGCTAGGTTCCTGAAAAAACTGGGTTGTTGAGGGAGAGGGGTTGCATGGAGGTGTTGGTGGAAGTGTACCCTGTATGAGAAAGTGGCTCTGTCTCGGGGGTTGCAGAAGTGACAGCTGGATGTGGCAGTTGCTATGGACTGGGAATTAGTTACATTAAACAAATCACTGATGGGGAACTTAACTAAATATATTAAGGATAATGGGAGCCATGTTTGTCACTATCAGAGCAAAGATTTACAAAGCAGAGGCTAGAAAGAATCCTGAGCAGTTAAACTCAAGTTGAAAGTACCAGAATGAACACATGGGTTTTAAAAACACAGATACACAAGAAGATATGGAAATAGTTGTAAAGGCATATGCGTGTGTGTGGAAATATATGCAAAGGACTCTGTCAAATAAGAGGACCCAGAAGCAATGTCGCCCCCGTAACAATGCCACTCCAAGTGCCCAGCTCTGAATACCAGGGTGCACAAAAAGAAAATAGGGCTTTCTGAAGGAATGGAGCCCAGAGAGTAGAAAGGCTTGGAGCAGAGAAAGTAGAAGACAGGCCTAAAAACCTTACTGTGTCAGAAAGTAGAAGAATGCACAGTGAATGACAAGGACATTTCCCAGGAGCCAGCGTGGAGGGGCCCTCACAACTCAGGGGCAATTTCAGCATCAGAATTGTAGTTTCAAATACAGTCTATCTAATAAAAGAGAAGTTCACGCATCGACACTGATATTACTTAGCTAAGAAATTGATTTATTGGAGGTAAGAGGAAGTGCTTACTTGCAGCCAAATACCAATTCATATTTAGGGGCACCAATGACCACTATTAGGCAGCCATCATGACAGTTAATACAGGCAGGAGTCATTAATGTCTGCTAAAGTTGGTGGGTAGAAGCTTGATAAGGCAGAGGACATTGATGCAATTTCAGAATATATCCTTACAAAGTTCAAATCACATACAAAGTAAATATGATGACCCAGCAGACAAAGCTGGTGCACGCCAACTCGACCAGGTGATCACGGTGGGATGGGCTGGGGACGTGTGCTTCCCAGTGTGTTGAACTGAGAGCAGTACAGCACCATGTCTGTGTATGTTTTACAAGAATTCATGAGCCAGGTTGAGGGTCATCCTCCATAATGAAAGACGGTACTCATTCAGATTGTCAAGGGCATGAAAGACAAAGAAAGACTGAGGAGTTGTCCCAGAATGAAGGAGACTAGTGAGACACAAAAAACTGAATGCAACACATGCTTCCCAATGGGATCCCAGGCACAAACAAGTACAAGATGCTGTATGTGTGGCAAAATGTGAATGGACTGCACATTGGATGGCAGTGTTGTGTCAATGCTGGTTTCCTGTTTGGGAAGATTGTATGGTGGTTGATATGGTTTGGGTATTTGTCCCCGCCCAAATCTCATGTTGAATTGTAATCCCCAATGCTGGAGGTGGAGCCTGGTAGGAGGTGTTTGGGTCATAGGGGTGGATCTCTCTGTGGCTTGGTGCTGTCTTTGTGATAGCAAGTTCTCAGTAGATCTGGTCATTTAAAAATGTGTGTCAGCCAGGCGCGGTGGCTCACTCCTGTAATCCCAGAACTTTGGGAGGCTGAGGTGGGCGGATCACAAGGTCAGGAGATTGAGACCATTGTGGCTAACAAGGTGAAATCCTGTCTCTACTAAAAATACAAAAAATTAGCCAGGTGTGCTAGTGCACACCTGTAGTCCCAGCTAATCAGGAGACTGAGGCAGGAGGATCGCTTGAACCCAGAAGGCGGAGGTTGCAGTGAGCCGAGATTCCGCCACTGCACTCCAGCCTGGTCAACACAGCGAGACTCTGTCTCAAAAAAAAAAAAAAAAAAAAAAAAGTGTGTCACCTCCCCACTCTCCCACAACTCTCCATCTCTCTTGCTCCTGCTCTGGGCATGTGATGTGCCTGTTTCCCCTTTTACCTTCTGCCACGATTGAAAACTTTCTGAGGACTCCCTAGACACCAAGCAAATGCCAGCACCGTGGTTCCTATAAAGCCTTCAGAACCGTGAGCCAATTAAACTTCTTTTCTTTACAAATTATTAAATCTCAGGTATTCCTTTATAGCAAGACAAGAAAGGCCTAATACAGTGATAATTTATTAGAGGGTCCTTATTTGGGGAAAGTACAGTAGTTCCCCCTGATCAGCCATTTCACTTTCCATGGTTTCAGTTACTTATGGTCAACTGTGGTCTGAAAATAGGTGAGCACAGCACAATAAGATATTTTGAGAAAAAGAAAGAGAGATCACATTCACATAAATTTTATCATGGTATAAAGTTATAATTACTGTAATTTATTATTAGTTATTGTTAATCTCTCGCTGTGCCTAATTTGTAAATTAAACTGTATCATAGGCATATATGTATAGGAGAAACATCATATATATATAATGTGTATATACATAAATATATGGTTTGGATATTTGTCCCCACCCAAATCTCATGTTGAATTGTAATCCCCAATGCTGGAGATTACATATATATATATGTGTATATATGTAATATATACATATATATGTATATATATGTGTATATATGTAACATATACATATATGTGTGTATATATGTGTATATATGTAACATATACATATATGTGTGTATATATGTGTATATATGTAACATATACATATATGTGTGTATATATGTGTATATATGTAACATATACATATATGTGTGTATATATGTGTATATATGTAACATATACATATATGTGTGTATATATGTGTATATATGTAACATATACATATATGTGTGTATATATGTGTATATATGTAACATATACATATATGTGTGTATATATGTGTATATATGTAACATATACATATATGTGTGTATATATGTGTATATATGTAACATATACATATATGTGTGTATATGTGTATATATGTAACATATACATATATGTGTATATGTGTATATATGTAACATATACATATATGTGTATATATGTGTATATATGTAACATATGCATATATGTGTATATATGTGTATATATGTAACATATGCATATATGTGTATATATGTGTATATATGTAACATATGCATATATGTGTATATATGTAATATATGCATATATGTGTATATATGTAATATATGCATATATGTAATATATGCATATATGTGTATATATGTGTATATATGTAATATATGCATATATGTGTATATATGTAATATATGCATATATGTAATATATGCATATATGTAACATATGCATATATGTGTATATATGTGTATATATGTAACATATGCATATATGTGTATATATGTGTATATATGTAACATATGCATATATGTGTATATATGTGTATATATGTAACATATGCATATATGTGTATATATGTGTATATATGTAACATATGCATATATGTGTATATATGTGTATATATGTAACATATGCATATATGTGTGTATATGTGTATATATGTAACATATGCATATATGTGTGTATATGTGTATATATGTAACATATGCATATATGTGTGTATATGTGTATATATGTAACATATGCATATATGTGTGTATATGTGTATATATGTAACATATGCATATATGTGTGTATGTATGTGTATATATGTAACATATGCATATATGTGTGTATGTATGTGTATATATGTAATATATGCATATATGTGTATGTATGTGTATATATGTAATATATGCATATATGTGTGTATGTATGTGTATATATGTAATATATGCATATATGTGTGTATGTATGTGTATATATGTAATATATGCATATATGTGTGTATGTATGTGTATATATGTAATATATGCATATATGTGTGTATGTATGTGTATATATGTAATATATGCATATATGTGTGTATGTATGTGTATATATGTAATATATGCATATATGTGTGTATGTATGTGTATATATGTAATATATGCATATATGTGTGTATGTATGTGTATATATGTAATATATGCATATATGTGTGTATGTATGTGTATATATGTAATATATGCATATATGTGTGTATGTATGTGTATATATGTAATATATGCATATATGTGTGTATGTATGTGTATATATGTAATATATGCATATATGTGTGTATGTATGTGTATATATGTAATATATGCATATATGTGTGTATGTATGTGTATATATGTAATATATGCATATATGTGTGTATGTATGTGTATATATGTAATATATGCATATATGTGTGTATGTATGTGTATATATGTAATATATGCATATATGTGTGTATGTATGTGTATATATGTAATATATGCATATATGTGTGTATGTATGTGTATATATGTAATATATGCATATATGTGTGTATGTATGTGTATATATGTAATATATGCATATATGTGTGTATGTATGTGTATATATGTAATATATGCATATATGTGTGTATGTATGTGTATATATGTAATATATGCATATATGTGTGTATGTATGTGTATATATGTAATATATGCATATATGTGTGTATGTATGTGTATATATGTAATATATATGTGTATATATATGTGTATATATATGTGTATATATGTAATATATACATATATATGTGTATATATATATGTATGTATAGGGTTTGGTACCATCTGCAGTTTCAAGCATCCACTGGGGTTCTTGAAATGTCTCATCCCAGGATGAGGATGGATACTGCACACACACTGCAGTTGTCTTGTCTTTACTTATCTGACACAAATGCGCAAAATGCACAAATGCACAAAACAGCATCAGCACACACTTCCTGAATATGGACTGAGCTTCCACTTGCTTGGTTCACCACACTTTGTGTGTGTGTGTTAGTAATTTTATCTTTTTATCCATCTCCCAAACTGCTTGTCCTATTTACACATTCTCTTTTGTGTGAGGTTTTCTTCGGATTGTGGCTTTATTTTCTTCTTGATTCTTTGCACTTGACATTTTGTTTGCTCCTTGCTTCTAAACCTATGTACTTGACTTGAATAGTAACAAACCCCGGCTCATTTTTAATCCACGCCCACAGCCCTGACCACTCCCAAGCCCAGCTTCTGCCACTCATCTGAAATTCTTCTAGCAGGCCATTTATGAGCAGCGCAAATAGCTTGGTTTACTCTCACATTCTTAGGAGGGATGCATTATGTTTTTTCACTTTGTAATTCAGGAAAGCGAGAAGCGAAATAACTTGCCTTATGTTCACATAACAAGAGAGTGACTTATAAATGTTCCCCAATACCTCTCCAAACACTTAGGAAAACAGCCAAGGTTCCCACTGACCCTGACACTGGTACCTTTCAAACCTCCCTCCTACCATTCATTCTCATTTCTAGATGACAACAAAATCATTTTGCTTATAATTCCGTGGACACATCATGTTGTTTCAGACTGCCTTCAAACCCCACCACATACTTCACCAACTGAGGGAACTGTTCCTATCACCTCCTTGACAAATACAGTGTTTTATTCCCTTTTTATTTATTTATTTATTTTTGAGACAGAGTCTCGCTCTGTCGCCCAGGCTGGAGTGCAGTGGTGCGATCTCGGCTCACTGCAAGCTCCACCTCCCGGGTTCATGCCACTCTCCTGCCTCAGCCTCCTGAGTAGCTAGGACTACAGGCACCTGCCACCACGCCCAGCTAATTTTTTGTATTTTTAGTAGAGACAGGGTTTCACCGTGTTAGCCAGGATGGTCTCGATCTCCTGAGCTTGTGATCCACCCACCTCGGCCTCCCAAAGTGCTGGGATTACAGGTGTGAGCCACCACGCCCGGCTTTATTCCCTCTTTATACTGAGCTTGCCACACACGTGTGGTGTTGCATTCATCTGTTTTTCGGGAATGTATTTTCTTCCATATCAGCCTCTCCTAAGATACACAGGCCTATACAAAGCACACTGGCTTTCTCAGCACTGTCAGCCTAGGGCTTGGCAAAATGTCTATGATATGATAGACGCTCACACATATTTGTGGAATTAAATGAGAAGGAATGGGTCCAGTTTGTGGTCTTTAAGTCCAAAGTTCATGCTGTTTTCGCTCTTCCTTATTATCTTCTAGTAGTGACATACAAAGATTCTTGCTTTTTTCCCCTGACCCAGAGTTTATAAAGAGGATAAATGTGCTACTCTGTTGCAGCCACCCACTGTGTATCTTATCTCCTTTTAGTAAAATTGATTTTAGTTCATTTTTCTCAAGTTATTCGATGCACTAATTCCAGCAGGGGGGACATCTGATGTGATGCACTGTATTCACTGCCAGTGTGGTAGAAGGATGGAGATTTCTGCTAGTCGTTAATGGTGTCCTTATGCCCCACCTCCACGAAGCAGGCGGCTCACTAGCCGGGCAATGTGGCCAGTGCTTTGCTTCTCACTTGGAAGGCAAGCCGTTTCAGGATGTGAGCCATGTGGTGTGGCTCTGTTTTTGTGCCTGTTATGGTGGAATTTTCCCCTTTGTCATACATAAAGGATTTGAGGACTCCAAACAATAAGCTGTAAGAATAACTAGGGTTGGAGGAGGACGGAATATCCCTTGCAAACACACAGAAAGTAAGTAAGAAAAAGACAAATGCATTGCAGCACTAATCACAATAGCCAAAACAGGAAATCAACCTGTGTCCATCAATGGATGAATAAACAAAATGTGGAATAAATACTCAATGGAATATTATTCAGCCATAAAAGGAAGGAAATCCTTTCATTTGCGACAACCTGGATTAATCTAGAGGACATTAGATAAGCCAGGCGTAGAAAGACAAATATCACATCATCATGATTACATGTAAATGTAAAATCTAAAGAAGTAGGACTCATAGGCCGGATGCGGTGGCTCACGCCTGTAATCCCAGCACTTTGGGAGGCCGAGGCGGGTGGATCACAAGGTCAGGAGATCAAGACCATCCTGGCTAACACAGTGAAACCCCGTATCTACTAAAAATACAAAAAAATTAGCCAGGCATGGTGGCGGGCACCTGTAGTCCCAGCTACTCAAGAAGCTGAGGCAGGAGAATAGCATGAACCTGGGAGGTGGAGTTTGCAGTGAGCCAAGATCGTGCCACTGCACTCCAGCCTAGGCGACAGATCGAGACTCCATCTCAAAAAAAAAAAAAAAAAAAAAAAGAAGTAGGACTCATAGAAACAGGGTAAACTGATACTTACCAAGGGCTGAGGTGGGGAGGATTGGAGAGATGTTGCTCAAATGATGCCAAATTTCAGGTACACCAGGAAGAATAAGTTTAAGACCTCTAGTGTACATCATGGTGACTCTAGTTACTAATGTATTGTATTATTGGAAATTGCTTAGAGAGTAGATTTTAAGTGTCCTTCCCATGAAAAGAAGATAAGTATGTGAGATGATGTCTATGTTGACTTACTTGATTTCATAATTCCATAATGTATTTCTCTAATGTATAGTTATATATGTATATCTAACGTATGCCTAGCTACATAATAAATATCTATAGTTTTTATTTGTAAATTCAAGAATAACAGTAACAATAGCAACAAGAGGTGCTGGTGAGCATATGGAGAAAAGGAAACCCTTGTACACTCTTGGTGGGAATGTAGATTAGTGCAGCCATTATGGAGAACAGTATGGACTTCCTCAAAAACTAAAAACAGAACTACCATAAGACCCAGCAATCCCATTGCTGGGTATATACCCAAGAGAAAGGAAATTTGTATGTCAAGGAGATATTTATACTCCCTTGTTTATTTCAGCACTATATACAATAGCCAAGATATAGAGTCAACCTGTGTCCATCAACAGATAAGGATAAAGAAAATGTGGTACATAGGCCTGGTGCAGTGGCTCACGCCTGTAATCTCAGCTCTTTGGGAGGCTGAGTTGGGCGGATCACAAGGTCAGAGATCGAGACCATCCTGGCCAACATGGTGAAACCATGTCTCTACCAAAAATATAAAAATTAGCTGGAGGTGGTGGCGGGCACCTGTTGTCCCAGCTACTCAGGAAGCTGAGGCAGGAGAATCGCTTGGACCCAGGAGGTGGTGGTTGCAGTGAGCAGAGATTGCGCCACTGCACTCCAGCCTGGTGACAGGGCAAGACTCCTTCTCAAAAAAAAAAAAAAAGAAAATGTGGTACATATGCACAATGGAGTGTTATTTAGCCATGAAAAAATAGTGAAATCTTGTCAGGATAGAATTGCAGGTGATTATGTTAAATGAAACAAGCCATGCACAGAAAGACAACCATCCCATGTCCTCATTCATATGTGGGAGCTAAAATAATGGATCTCATAAAAATAGAGTAGATTGGTGGTTACCAGAGGCCAGGGAGGAAAGGAGAAGGAGGAGATGATGGGAAAAAATGTTTTAAATGAAAACCTTTGCATAAAAAAGAAAGAATTGTCTTTCTGATAACATGCTTCCTGTATTTCATATGTTTGAATGTAGTTGTATGTATAAAATGAAGTTAATATATTAGATTTTTAATGTCCTTACTAAATACAATTTGTCAATTCCCAAATGTTGTTTTTGAAATATTGCTAGTTGAGATTAAAAGATTTGAAACTAGAAAGGAAGGCAGAAGTCAAATGCAAGAAGAGGCAGAACAGTTCTCTCAAGTTGGGCAGGGGGTAACTGGAGAAAGGCCTTGGGTCACTGAATTTTTGTCATTATTTTTCTTAAGCAATAAGAAAGTATTTCTGAGGGGATTTCAGGATCAAGAGAGGCCACTGTGGCCTTCTCCTGGCAATAGTCCTGCTGTGGTCATGGAATCAGCCAAGTAAACACATGGGGAGCTCTCGGATGCCTGGAGAAGGTGACAGGATGAGAGACGAGTGGATACTGTGTATGACCTTGTCCGTATCTAAATATTGCCCTCAACAAGTTAAGAAGGCACACATTAGTTTTGATTAGGATAAGTGTAAAAGAGGCGGGTGAAAATTCAAAGTGATAGAAACTGCATCAGCAGAGATCTGGATGTCGGAATGACTCTGTCACTGTCCTGGGATGATGAGGAGCCTGGAAGAAAGAGTGTCAGTTTAGAATCATCAAGAAGTGAGATTGAAGATGGCAAAAAAAAGAGCACTGTCGTGGGGCTGATCACCAGGCTGAGGGAGGACTTTGGATTTGACGCTGTAGGTTTTGGGGTATTTTTAATGACTTATCTAAGAGAGTCACAGGACAAAAGGAGTGAGTTTTATTGTTTTGGAGTTTTTTGTTGTTGTTGTTCAATTCTTTTGTTTGTTGTAGTCGTTCAATAGCAGCAGTTGTGTGTTGGTAAATGTTTAACAACTGGCTCTCTAGGGAAAAAAATACTGATTTGCAGCATTTATACCAATTTCCATGATCTGATGCTCCCACTGTGGTAGACTCTAAGCTAGTAATAATCTTTCATGGAGCACAGAATTGGGAAGAGTCAGTCGCAGGCAGTTTCAGCAAACTCATGAGGAGCAGAGTGCATAAAGGCAAGTAAGCGCTGGTCCCCTTGGCCCGGCATCCTACTCTCACTTCTGTGAATGACCTTCGCCAGGGCCGGGGAGTTAGGACTCTTTTAACAGACGTGCTGCCTCATAAATAACCAGTATACCCTTTTATGAGAATAAAGTACTGTGTGTTCCGAATGGAAATTAGCAACTCTCACAGTGAGATTAGTAGATTCAAATACTCAATCCATGTGGCACTCACACAAATCCAGCCACCAATGTAAAATACAGCATACATACATACATACATACATACATATCTATATATTTCCTGAAAATCCAGCAACAATTCATACCTTAGGGTAATTAGATATCTGCGTTTAATGACTGTTTTGTGGTTTAAAAAATGGTACCTAATTTCACAGAAACAAGCTAACTGTTTGTTTTCGCTAATGTGTCATTAACTTTCGAGTCCCTTGATTTGAATATTGGAAGTGATTCTCAATAAATGTTACATTTCTTTCCAGAGTTTGTAATCTAAACCTTTCTCTATTTACACCAAATATATTAGTCTTGCCACACACATGACTTGCTATATGAGGTCAGATATTAAATAAACATAGTCTCTCTCTCTCTCATATCAAAATTATATATATATGATATGTGGGAAGCAGTTGAAATGGAAATCAGGGGTCTTACCATTTTATTGAGTTTTTGCTATTACATATACATTCACTTTATTTGTCTGCCTTTAAAGTTATTGAAGCCAAGTGACTAAAGACACCTGCATCAGAGTCGTATTTAAGTTTAAGACAAACAGAAGTAGACCATCTCTCAGCGTGTGAACTTCAGAAGCCGCTAGGGAACCATCTTAATAGTTCCTAATTGTTTAAACAATGCTCATTTGACATTTTAGTCATGTTGTTGTAATTCAGTTGAAGGTGACCTTTCTCCCAACTCTGATTTGCCCCCCAAAAGTTGTTCTTTGTGAACTTCTGAAGATGACTGTGATGGTCCTCTCACCTGGATGCCTCCCAGCAATACTCCAACATTTTTCTTCTTTCCTGTTCTCATCTAAATTTCATTGCCGCCTTATTTTGGGTATTCATGGTAGAAATGAAATTTTGGAGTTGGAAAGATCCTAAGAAGTCACTTTGTAAGGTGAGAAATTGAAACTTAGAAAAATAAAGTAGTCTTCCCATGCGTATCCACCTGTCTTGCTTCTTCTCTGGTCTTTGACAGGAGAATGGCAATTGAATTTGATTAATAAATTTATCAGACCAAATTCAGGCATGGCCATCAGTGCCTCAATTGGTCATTATCCCAGTCAAAGTAATTGGTGTAGTATCTTTCATATTTGTTCTACACAGGAAAATATAAGCAGTCTGACTGTTGCAGCTTTTAAAAACAGTCTGAAGTATTAAAGATACACTTTTGTATCTACCAACCAGCTTTCCCCAAGCTTAAGAACTTCAGCATTACCAATACCGTTAATTGTGTCCCTCTCCCCTGCGCTGAAATAGGTGTTTGTCATTTTTATAGTAGTTTTTATGCATGAATCCCTAAGCAATCTATATTTTGCATATTTCTCATTTTTTTCACCATTATGATATACACTCGTATTCACAGAAGTAGACCTGGATCACACATGCACTTGTACTTATTTATTGCTGTGTAGTATTTGATTTGATGGATATGCCATAATTTAATGCCTAGTCTCCTCTTTATGGACAGGTAAGTTATTTAGAAATTTCAGCTTCCTCGAGTTCCTTTCAAGGGGTATAATCACTGTCTGAACAAGTAAGATCAGTATGACTCTAACAAGATTGGAGGCTGGGCACGGTGGCTCACGCCTGTAATCCCAGCACTTTGGGAGGCCGAGGCGGGCAGATCATGAGGTCAGGAGATCGATACCATCCTGGCTAATATGGTGAAACCCCGTCTATACTAAAAATACAAAAAATTAGCCAGGCGTGGTGGCGGGTGCCTGTAGTCCCAGCTACTCAGGAGGCTGAGGCAGCAGAATGGCGTGAACCCAGGAGGCGGAGCTTGCAGTGAGCCGAGATCGCACCACTGCATTCCAGCCTGGGCAACAGCGCAAGACTCCGTCTCAAAAAAAAAAAAAAAAAAAAAAAAAGATTGGAAAGGACTCTTTTGCCTGTTCGAGAGAACATGAAGTTTGAGGTAGTTTAGTATGTGCTTTCGTGTAAAACACGTCATTGTCATGCACCTGGAAAACAGTGCAGCTTAGGTCATTTTATGGGAAAATGGACACATTGGTCTCACTGATTTTTTAAAATGGGACTTCATCTACACAAAACCTGGTTAGCCTGATTCCATGCAGAATTGGCTTGAAATAAAATTTAATTTATTGTAAATTCCCTGTAGTGTATACTTATGATTAGGTTAGAGAACCTTACACACATATTTATGCTATGCACTGTCCGTGGATAATCTAATTTACTCTCTTGACTTTAGCCAACACATGTGAGAAGAAAACTCTTGAACCTACCTCATCAGCCATGACTTTGCTCCCAGGCACAAACTCCATGTGGCTTTCAGTTTAAAGTCTCACCTCTGCACCTGAAAGTCCTAACCACACCTGACACTCATTGTGAAAACACCACCTGCACTACCAGCAGCCACGTCACTGTTTCTCCTGTGGCCTTCATTTCCTTGGGGATCATGTTTGTCCTTTGCTTCAGGTCCTTCTGTAGTTCTGGTTATGTGATTTTTTTTTTTTTCAAAACATCCAAGCTTTGTATGGTCTGACCTTACCCTGTGTTTCTGACTTTACTTCCTTCATATATAACTTCACAACCAATACTCTGTGCTTGGAGACAGTGCCTGGCACATAGTAAGTGCCTAATAATTTTTTTGAATTAGTGAATTAAAAATTCTGTCAAATTGAGCCATTTAATGTTCATTAGATACACTTCATTTCTTTTGTTTTTGAAATATTTTCTCCAACACATTTATTTAATAACTATGAACATATGTTTTAATGAGTTATAGCTTCCAATTTTGACAATGAAATCTGCATGTGCAAATAACTGAAACTTTATTTGTAAACTCTCTGTGATCTCAATGCCATTACCAGGCAACAGTAATGTTCCCTCCTCTTAGTGTTTGTGTATTATCTTCCCTGAGCTGAATTACAGAGCTCTTTATGGTAGGTGTCTCATCTAATTCTTCAACAGTGCTTTGCGCAAACTATCATGATAAAAAGAAAAGAACAAATATTTGAAGAGGCAACGATATGTCCTGGAGCTAGCATGCATCCAGCCAGCCTTTACTGATGGTTGACACTGCACCATCTACCATGCTGGTCCCCAGGGAAACAGATGAAACAGGCAAGGGCTTCTGTTAGGCAGATTGGTAAATCAGTGAGTGGCACAGTGTTAAACATCTACTGATGGAGCATGTGGGAGGGATGGTGGTCCATTCTATTCTGGAATGGGTGTGGAGGGGCAAGGTAGGAAGGGCTTCACAGAGGAGACATGGCAGGTGTGTTTTTAGAGATGAGGAGAACCTGAAGCATACTGGGAGAAGTTGGCCAAGGGAGAAGACTGCACACTTGCTCAGAGGGAAAACACTGGCGCGTTCTGGGTACGTGCATTCAGTATGGCCGGAATTTGAGGTAGAGGGAAATGATGGCAAGAGATGAGGGAAATGATGGCAAGAGATAAGGGAAACCAGATCTGGGATGTGGAGGGCCCCGTGTCACGCTCAGGAATGTGGATGTTTCCTGGGGGCCGTGGGGTTGACATGATCAGCTTTATGCTGCTAAAAACTAAACTCTGATATTAATGTGGAGGCCTGGCTGGCAGAGGGGACAACCTGAGATGAAATCATCAGGATGCTGCTGCCGTCACCCAGAGGCCAGACCGGGCTGTGGGGATAAAGGGGAGGGCTGGGAAAGGAGACGTTAGAAGTCAGAATCTCCTCCAGTCTTTCAGTGAGAGAATGGAAGCTTCCAGGTTCTGTTTTGGTCACTAGGTTGATGACAGCCGTGTTTTCCAAAATTAGGAATATAGGAGGAAGAGCTGATTTGGAGTAAGAATAACACTGAATGGAAAAATCTATGGGATACTGAAGTACAGATATCCAGTAGGAAAATGGATATATGCTAACGTTTCTCAGTGGACGAGTTGGACTGGGTATTACATTATTTGCCCTTAAAACCATTTCTTAAGAATTTAATCTAACACTATTTCATTCTAAAGAGCTAGTGTTCATGAAACAGCTTTTGGGAAATGGTGTGCTAGAAAATGTTCATTGATCTGTGATTCTGATTGAAATGAATGAATAAGTCACCATGTGGATGCTGATTAGGGCCTTGGGGATGGATATCATCCAGGGTGATCATGTAGAGTGAGAAGAAAAATAAATGAAGAACAGAATTTTGTGGACTCATCAACATTTAAGTAGGACGTAGAGAAGAGTCTGGTGGCTACAGTACAATTCAGAATTTCTTAGTGGGTCTTCCCAGCAACATGAGTTTTCATGGATATTCATAGGTAGGTAGAGAATTAGAAGAGAGCGTAAGAAAACCACGGGAACAGAGATTTGAGAGTAGAAGGGGTTGGTCTTGCTTGTCAAATGCAGCATGGAGGTGGAATATGATGAGAATTGGAATGGGTCACTTGGGCCTTGCAGTTGGGAGAGCAGGGGCAGCCCCTGAGAGGGCATTTTCTGAGCAGTGGTGGGTTGAGGAGGCCTGTTGCATTAGGTGGATGATGGGCAAGGGGAGCCCATGTAGTGAGTGTTGGCTCCAAACACAAAGTGAGAAAGTAAAAAGCCTGAGCTTGCTGTCAGGCTCTGTCTCTAACTGTGTATTTGAACCAGGCATTCAAAACTTATTGGTTTCCACACATTCTATAAGATGAGGAAATGGACTAGACTATTTCTAATTCTCATCCAGCTCCATAATTTCAATGACTGACTTAGTGAACGGATGGGTAGTTGGGCGATTAGATGAGGGAATGAAATGAGATTTACTGACTTCCGAATTATTAAAGACTTATTAAAAACTAAATGTATAGAGAAGGTATGTGTATAATTATGTATGTTAGTATAGTTTCCAAATTATTCATTCATTTCAAAGAGAAACAGAGACCAAGGAAGATTCTGTAGCCCAGCACTTCCCAAAAGCTGCTCCTTGCACACTAGCTCTGTCGCATGTAATAGTCTTAGAAGAAACTGGTAAGAAATGGTTTCCAGGTCAGATAAATGTAACTGTTTTACTACAGAACTTCTCAAGTCTTTTAGTATAATAGTATGCATTGTGAGTTTCTCACATTGACTGGACCAATGACTGTTTCTTTTTTGTCTTTTGTCTTGTTTTGTTTTGTTTTAATGGAATGCATTTCTGAGGACTGGCATTCTGATGAATGTACTTTAGTAAGCACTGAAGAAGGAAACACGATTGATAAGACGGTCTCCAAATGACATATCAGTCAGACTATGACCTGTTTATTGTGCATACTTTTCAAAAGTATCATTGTTTCTGCAATGGCAGTATTATGAATGCACTGCTTTGTTAACTCAGCAAGCCAAGAGTAGTAGTTAATAGTTTAGCACCTCTATGGCTGAATGATTCCATTCTAAGTAGGGGTCGCAGCCCAATTCTGGATTCAGTAGCTAAATTCTATCACAGCAGGTGGAGTAATTGCTTTAGCAAACTACATTCATTTATTCCCTTAATATATGTATGTTATAAAATGTCTCTTTTGGGACCAAGAAGCACAAAGCTGAGACTGTTGCCTCAAAGTGATGTTTGCAAATTGGGGCTTAATGCAATCCACAGGTGGGAAAGGTATAAGGCTCTGGCTTTCCTGCTCTGTCTGTTGTGGTGTAAGAAGCAGCTGAGGCCACAGCTGGAGTTCTTGTTACTTTAATATAAGAAGTCTTTTTCTCTCGACTGTACTTGGATGGTGCTTTTCATAAAATGACACAGTCAATTTGTTTTCCATGAAAGAGCTATAATAATCGATTGCCAAAAATCCACCTGAGTAGTACCAACCTACTACTACTCCTGACCTCAGCCCCACACCGAAACAGCCACCCAAGCCTGGCCTTTTTTTCTTACTGGTCTCTTTTCTTGATCCCCATTTTTTCTCATTCCTTGATCCCCATTTTTTCTCATTCTAATGGTATTAATTCTAGTTTACCCTTTTCAATCATGTTAGGTAGACTTTAAAAGTATACAATGAATCTCTGCAATTTTCCTATGATGAATTCATTCATCAGATTTCATTACTATAATATAAATGTAGTTTGGATGAAGCTCTCTTAATTGGATTTTCTTACTCTTTCTCCAAATGAAAGGAATTTGCTGTATTTTAAGACCTTTAACACAAGCATTTTTTAAAATGGGGTAAGAGTTTAGAGGCGATTTGTAAAAATTAAGCTTTCACAGGACAGTTCCTCTTCCAGATCATTTTTTAAGTTGATTTGTAATAATTGTACATATCTTGGGGTACATGTGATATTTGATACATTCATACAATATAAAGTGATCAAATCAGGGTAATTGGGGTATCCATCACCTCAAACATTTACCATTTCTTTGTGTTGGGAATATTTTAAATCTTCTAGCTATTTTGAAATATATAATAAACTATTATTAATAATATAGTCATCCTACTGTGCTATTGAACACTAGAACTTATTCCTTTTATATAACTCTATTTTTATTCTCATTAACCAACTACTCCTCGCTCCCCCTTCCTGCCATCCTTCTCAGCCTTTGGTTACCACCTCTCTGTATTCTCTGCCTCTATGAGATCCACTTTTTTAGCTCAGACATATGAATGAGAACATTGTCTTTGTGTGTCTGACTTATTTCACTTAAAATAATGACCTCTAGTTTCTTCCATGTTGCTGCAAATTACAGGATTTCATTCTTTTTTATGGCTGAATAATATTCCGTTGTGTATATACAACACATTTTCTTGATCCATGATTCTTGAGTGTTGATGGACACTCAAGTTGATTCCATATCTTGACTATTGTGAATAGGGCCGCAGTAAATATAGAAGTGCAGATATCTCTTAGATATACTAATTTCCTTTCTTTTGAGTATATACCTAGCAGTGGGATTGCTGGATCATATGGTAGTTCTATTTTTAAGTTTTTGAGGAACCTCCATGCTGTTTTCTATAGTAGCTACACTATTATACATTTCCACCAACAGTATACAGGGGTTCCCCTTTCTCCACATCCTTGTCAGCATTTTTTTTTTGTCTTTTTGATAATAACCATTCTAACTAGGGTGAGAGGATAACTCGTTGTGGTTTTGATTTGCATTTCCTTGATGATGAGTGATGCTGAGCATTTTTTTACATAAGCTGTTGTCCATTTTATGTCTTCTTTTGAGAAATGTCTATTTCAGTCATTTGCCTGTTTTTAATTTGTTGTTTATTTTTACTATTAGATTGTTTCAGCTTCTTATATATTCCGATTATTAATTCCTTTCAGCTGGATAGTTTGCAAATATTTTTTCCAATTATCTAGGTTGTCTTTCCACTCTGTTGATTATTTCCTTTGCTGGGCAGAAACTCTTTAGCTTGATATAATCCCATTTGTCTACTTTTGCTTTTGTTGCCTGTGCTTTTGAGGTCTTACCCAAAAAAATCTTTGTCCGGACTAATGTTCTAAAATGTTTCCACAGTGTTTTTTTCTAGTAGTTTCATATTTTCTTCTAGTAGTTTTATAGTTTTCTTCTAGCAGTTTTCATGTTTTCTTCTAGTAGTGTCATAGTTTCAGGCTAGACCATTTTTTAAAGCAAATCTGATTAGATTGAAGATTGATTCCTAGGAGATCCTAGATTAGAAGACTCTTTAAGTTTTAATTTTTATGTATATTATAGTAACAAATATGTGGAAACATTCTATTTATAACAGTAGTTGACTAGTTAAATAAATACTGTCTATCTATTAGTATGATGATATATAAAAATAAATCATCAATGAGTTGTAAAAATGTTAATGACATGTTAAATGAACAAATCAGCTTGCAAACAGTAGGTAAATAATGAACTTAGTTTTGGTAACTATAGATGTGCACATCCATGTATAGAAGGAAGATTGGAAAGGAAGGCCATGTGGATACATACATGGGAAAGCGGTTGAAAGCATAAAAGTGAACGTAAGGAGAATGGAGTATAATTCTATTCTCTATGTGGCTTTTGGGAAGTTAGATTGCCTTTTGAAGCCTTAGTCTTTTCACGTGTAAAAGGATAATAATGCCTAACTCAATATGATGGTTGGTTGGATTAATTAATAATGTGTCTAAAGCTCTTAGCACGAAGTAACTGCTCAGAAAATGGTAGGTATTATTGATAACTTTTATTTTCCAAAATATTAACAGTAGCTATTTCTAGATGCCAAGGTTCTTGCTATTTATTATTTTTAAATGTTTTCACCAAAATATATAATATATAATGTAAACGAATACAGTGTGTAATCACTTAAAGTGCATATGAATATATATATATATGTGTGTATGTATTTACATGGTATATTGCCCTATCTTTTGCTTCCTTTCCCTAAGTAAGTTGTATCTCTGATAAACATTTTTTCAAAGACTTAACCCTCCTTTGAAGTTCTATGCTTGATTTTTCCATGGATCGTCTTATCTTCCCCAGAAGTTTTAATGCTGGTACAGACTCTTGACTCCTCTACCAGTATCCTCCCTATTTTAAACTCATTTTGTAAACCTAAGTCTGTATAACTTTTTCTTCATATGACCTAGTCATTTCATTAACTTTTTCTTGTTACGGCTTATTTTATATTATATGAGTGAGCAGAGAACATGCCAGGAATCGCTCTTCATGTGGCTTTAATAATAGTAATAGGTACTGTGGTTACAGCACTACACATCACTAGAGCACTGCAAGCCCAGTCGCTCAGTGTTGCAAAGGCACACAGGGCAGGCGTCTAGCACCGGATGAGGGACATGGCTGGCCCGTGTCGTGTGCTGAATGGTGTGAGAAGTCTGCCAGTGCCTATTAAGCTCTGGTGTCTTGCAGCAGAGTGAGCTTAGCCAGAACACATTTCAGCTGAGGTGATGTGTGCTGGCCAACTATGCTGGCAACTCAGTATACTGCCTCTCATTCCCATATTCATTACCACTGGACGCCTCCCAAAATCACAGATGGCGTTTGTATTACCTTCCCAGACAGATCTCTCCTCCTTTTCCAGTTGAAGCCCTTTCTGCTCTCCACTTCACCTTCTGGCCTTTGCTGCCTGCTATATTATTAAATATATTTGTTTCAGGATCTCAATTATAACAAAAATGCCCTATATGTGTGAAAATTATCTAAATGTCAATTGATGCTGCTCTTCTCAAAATGTAGGCTTAGTGAAAATATGTGTTTCATTCTTTACAAAGAACTTTCACGAACATTATTTCATGTATATGTATTTATATTTTCTTCTAAAACCGTGACCTAGTATCTCATGTCACTTGAACAAAATAAGGAAGGCAAATAGTATTACTTCTTCAGCACAGCAGAACAGATGGCTGTGAGAAGCCCCCAGCAGGATGCAACTACTAAGTTTCAGACTTGGACTTGAACTCAAATATTCTAAGTTCAGTGTTGTTTCTCTGGGATTAAAAGAACAAATGTACTGGATCCACCTTTCTTGGAACAATACAGAAGACAAAATCAACCAAGTATACAAAATAATGAAGAGGTCCTGGATTCCAGGATTACTTTAACATTTTCTCTATTTTCCTTGTATCTTTGACTTGTATCAAAAGTAAAATATCTTCTAGCTGCTAGTATGTATTTAGTTTTAGACTGCTTCAGCTAGATTGCAAACAACTGCATTTGTACTGGACATGTGGTTTATTTAACAAAAACATAGTCCATTAGGATGTTTTAGGAGTGAGAATTGGTTCAAAAGTTCTTTATAATATTTCTGAAACTCCAGGGAACACTGGAATCTTCCTGAATGTGTAGAATTTGTGAGACACTGAGGTCAATAAAAAGCTTTCTTGTACCTTTTAGGGAGAAACTGAGCATCTTTTATTTTAAATCATTAAGAAGACCAAAACATCCTATAAGGCAGTTTAACCATAGAAATATAAGAACTGAATTTTCTCCCCTCCCCTTTTTTTTCCTTTATAGCTTAAAGGGAGCTGATGCTGGCAATGGGATCAGAGTGTTTGTACCTGACATCGGGATGTTCATTGCTAGTCTGACCATCTGGCTCCTCTGTAGAAACATTGTTCAGAAACCTGTGACAGACGAAGCAGCACAGAGTAACCCGGAGTTTGAAAACGAAGAATTGGTAAATCCAACTCCATGTCTCTTCCTTCTTTGATTTCTGAGGACCTTGACTCTTAATAAGTTGCAGAACTATGATAATAACAGCTGAGCATACAGAGCACGTTATGATTCACAGTGCTTGACATAAACGTTTACTGTCAAATTGCATGACACCCTCGTGCAGTCCCAGTGGGCAGACACTCTGGTCCACACCTTAGCCATGAGAAGACAGGCTCAGGGGTGTTCATAGGTAAGGGCCAGGCTTTGACCCACCAAACTATCACGTGATATTATCTCGGAGGCTAACCGTGCAAGGTCATACATAGTGTTATGGTTCAATTGGTCTGGGTACCACTTAGTTATTGCAGAATATTTAAAGAAGTAACATCTGGTAGTTTTAGGGAAAAAAATGAGTTCCTCCTTGCAGGGCAGCTTTCCAGTCTGTGCACCTTGTCCTGCTCAGTGGAGTGGTGTTAACTTGGCATGCTTTGATCAAGTTGTTTTAAAGCACTCCAAGGGGGAAAAACATACATATTTGGAAAAGTGTGACGATTGTAAAGGTAAAAATAATGAACGAAATGTATGTTTGCTAGCTGGTTGAAAGGTTTCAGGAGCAACTGCTGAATTGGAAGCTTGTCCTATTTTCGTCCTTGGGTATGAGAGCTGTCAGACGGCTCTCACGCTGCCCCCTGACCAGCCTCAGGACACTGTTATGTTCTAATAACTGTACTTTGTTAGGTGAGGTTAGGTGACATCAGTTTAAAGAGTAATTGATTTATTAGTGTAAAGATAACATTTATAAAGGAAAAAGTGACTAAAATATTTTATTTGGACATTTGATGCAAAACGCTTGCAAGTACTAAATGTTTTCAGTCATAAGCTTTGGCAAGATATTACACTTAATAAAACTGAAGTTAATCGAAGTTACTTATATTGAGAATGTTAACCAATAAGCCATTGAGGGAGGAAAATTCTCACTTATGGAAAATGATTTATGTGGTTCACAAGAAAGCAAACAATTGCCTTGTATGCTTATTTAAAAAACAATAAAGGAGGGATAGAATTCAATAAACCTATGCAAACTAGAAATGATATTGTCTAGCCAGGCACTGTGGCTCAGACCTGTAATCCCAGCACCTTGGGAGGCCCAGGTGGGCAGATCACCTGAGGTCATGAGTTCGAGACCAGCCTGGCCAACATGGTGAAACCCTGTCTCTACTAAAAATACAAAAATTAGCTGAGTGTGATGGTGCATGCCTGTAATTCTAGCTACTCAGGAAGCTGAGGCAGGAGAATCACTTGAACTCAGGAGGTAGAGGTTCCAGTGAGCCGAGATCACACCACTGCCCTCCAGTCTGGGTGACAGAGAGAGACTCTGTCTTAAAAAATATATATATTGTCTAAAATTCTTATGGGTAAAAGATATGCAATCACCTTGCTTATCAATATTCTGCTATTTTTAAGGCAAATGTTAAAATGATGCTTGGTGTAACAGTAATTACAGTAAAGTCAAAGTCACTACTAACCACTTACATCTTACTTTCAAGACTTGACACCATAAGGCATACATTAGTGCCCTAAAAATGGAAGAGTGCTTTTTCTTCTTGTTGACATTCCAATTGTAAGACAGAGGATTTAAATTTTGACTATTTTTTACATTTACAGTTTGAAAATGACTTTATTTAAATAATCTTTACCAAAATTTGCCTAAGTTTGGGGGAAGTAAACCAGTAACTCAGATTCTTCAGACTGGGTATTTGTTATTTTTATGATTTATAAAGGCAAGTTTTTGTTTGTTTGTTTGTTTTTTAACTTAAGTTCTGGGATTCATGCGCAGAAAGTGCAGGTTTGTTACATAAGTATACATGTGCCATGGTGGTTTGCTGCAACCAACAACCCGTCATCCAGATTTCAAGCCCCGCATGCATTATTATCCTCATAAATAATAACTATAGAAGGAGGGGAAAGGATAATTATTGAAAATTGAGTGGACTTAGAAGTCAGATACGGAGGCCGCCTAGTGTGTGATGCTGAGACAATTGTTTCTTCTCTTTCTTCTTCTACAAAAGAGAGACACTAATACTATATCACCTAGTAGTTGTGAATGCTAAATAAAATTTCTAACAAAAAGCACCTGCCACAGTGCCTGCTCATTTTGCTTGCTTAGATAAATTGCTATTTGCTCTGCTCATTTTGTCCTTCTCCAATTTGAGAGGTAGTAGTGCAATTTCCAATTCCAATGTTCCTCTTAGAATTATTGAAACTTAAATGGGAAGATATTTTGAGGCCAACCCACTCAGTAAAAGAATCTCTTCTGTGCCATTCATAACAGATAACCATGAATGATTTACAAAGCTTCTTATAAAAATGACTTACATGACCAAGGACAAATGCTGTTTGCCATAGGACTAAGAAAGCCTACATTGATCAACAAAAAGCCACGGCTATGAGGTCATGATGAGGTGCCATTCATCTGATGAAGAAAATAACACAATGCAGTCACATGGGTTAATTCCAAAGTCACATTTTCTTCCTGATTTCAATTTTCAGAGATAGATTTAGGATACTTCACTTCCATTTGAAATTTGCTTGAATATTGAATAAGCCTTATGTATTATTAATCACATTATTTAAAGATAATAAGATGGACAGATAATCTAAACATTATTTATTAGGGACATTGAAAATACTAAATATCATAATTATGGAATTATTTTCCTTCTCAGTTACATTTGTTTGGGGCTATTTTACATAATTGATTTTTATTCTCTTGTCACGTTCCAGCCCATCAGGTAGCCCAGGAGGAACAGGGTGGTGGGTGAATCTTCTTAGATTAATTCACAAGGAAAAATTGCTTCCATGTGACAATCTGGACTTGAATCTGAGAGGAATAAAAGTACCTGGCCAAAATAAGCAGGGAATTTATTTTATTTTTGACACCACAGCATATTTCCTGCTGCTTATAAATCTTGGAGTTTGCACTCTAGAATGTTTGGTTTTTAAGGATACTGAAAGAACAGTGTTTGCTGGCATTATTTCTTCTTTCATTTATCTCAGTGGAGAAATGGCAGGATTAATCTGCTGGTGCCTGTGAGAATTCCTTTTCAAAAGCAGTGTTGTTTTAAAGCAGCAACTAATGCTTGGGGAAGACTCTTGGGTCTTCTGTAATCTTCACTGATTTGATAAGGCTCAAGTTTGGTGTTTTAAAGGTGTTCACAAATCCAAGGATTCCCCATAAAACCCCCAGTGGAAGTGGAGATGGCAGTGCAGTGGGAGCCTGTGCCTTGCTCCTGCATTTTACTGACAGCCAACTTCAGCAAGGAAACCCTTCTTCTCAAATGTCATCAAAGGTTCTTTCTCAACTGACACATCTGTGGTCTTGTTCATTTGTTCATTTTAATTCAGAAGCAGATCTACAAATCAGTCATAACTGGGAGAAAGTTTCCTGATCTGAAATCTTAAATAAGAAGAGTTGTATTATGAAGATTAAATTGAGTAGAAAAGGGTTATTTACATAATAAAACAATATATCATTTCACCAAACTGACATTATCTTATATAATCCTATGCTTACAATTCTTTCTAGCTATTACATGAGATTTGAGGCCTTATTTTTTAGATAGTATTTTAATGTATTATTAAGCCAAATTCTGATAAATCAAATGCTTATTCAAATAGGATTTGCAGTTATGACTTAGCCTGTGTAAAGAGGCAGCTTCTTAATAGACTGACAAGTAAAATATGAAGGATAAAAAGAATATTCCATTATAAGCCATCCCCATCTGCTAAAAATTCAGGGATGCAATATTAAGTCCTGCTAAATTTATTCTGGACCTCAAAGATTTTGCACCCTGCTTTCTAATTCCTAGTATCTATTAGCCTGTCACAGCATCTGCATTCTAGCACATGACATGACCAAATGGGCTGTGCTTCAAGTCTCAACTCTGAGGTTCAAGTTGCTGTTTTTTTTAAAGAGCAAGAGACAAAGACTGAGAGAAATCAATCATTTTATTGTCTTCTAGTTAGGCTTTCAACATGTGCTCAGTTCTAGCCTGAGATTTAGTCTAAAGTCTCCAGCTTTAAATTTCCTGGATCCTATTTCTTCAAGTACACAGACATGATCATTTGAAACATGGAACCACTCAGAATGGTAAGAAGCTGAATGGCTGCCCAGTTGCCTTGCAAACTTTGCACTTCATGACTTAGTGTGAATGAAAAGCCTTCTTTGTGGTTGTGCTAAAGGCTGTCACTGCCACTCTTAGTGGGTAAAGTGGGCGATTCCCTTTGCTGGTCCTTAAGGTCACTTTCAGAAACTGGGCAAAACTTCCTGTCATACATACCTCAAAATGTCGGACACTTGGTCTGCCTTCTTGGGGAAAACACTTTCACAATTTGGACAAAGGTTTTACTCCTAGTAGTTTTAGATGCCATTAGTTTCAGTAGAAGAGACGATTTTTTATTGTAGGAAGTCATGGATCTATTTATTGTCTTCTGGAAAGTTTTGGTATTTATCACAGACTAGTTAACTTTGAGTCCATGACTGACTTTCTTCCCCCAGAGTCTTCCAGCCACATCCCTGGTCACCAGGTGAGAGCATGGATGCCCACTCATCCTGTCCTCTGATACCAGCACACCTGTGGAGCAGGCCCTTGGGACAGTCAGTGAGAGCCACCTTCATTGCATACAAAGGCGGCCAAGTGTGGTGGCTCATGCCTAAAATCCCAGCACTTTGGGAGGGCAAGGTGGGCGGATCACGAGGTCGGGATATTGAGACCATCCTGGCTAACACAGTGAAACCCTGTCTCTACTAAAAATACAAAAAATTAACCAGGTGTGGTGGCGGGTGCCTGTAGTCCCACCTACTCAGGAGGCTGAGGCAGGAGAATCGCTTGAATCTGGGAGGCAGAGGTTGCAGTGAGCCAAGGTCACGCCACTGCACTCCATCCTGGGTGACAGAGTGGGACTCTGTCTCAAAAAAAAAAGGCAGGGATATTATTATTGACAATATGTTCATTGAGTGGACATTGCCTAGCATGGACTTGAGTATACAACTCATAATAAAAATGATTTAAAGAATTAGCAAAGAGGAAATCAGCTAAAGTATCTTTAAACTATTTAAACGAAATGATTACAGATTAATCTTCATTTTTATTTCGCCCATTTAATTAATTTAGCAACATTTAACAGCATGTACCTCTTCTCTGCCTTTTTCAAAGAATGAAAGCTCCAAAAACGCCTTTCACCTTTAACAATCTTTTTAGATCAATATTTTTACAATTTCTTGGAATATGTTGTTCTGTCTTTGCAGCATTTGATAGGTGATTTCATGCATTTGAATTGCAAATAACCACAAATACCCACATGGGAAACTTGTGTGAGGCAATTGCAGAGCCCCTGTGTTCCTTTCTTGGGGGTAGAGTAGGGCTGAGATGAGAGGAACCAGAGTCCCACCCTTCATGCTATCCATCCCAACTCCAGAGAACCTGCATCACTCAAGGAATCTCAGTCACTTCTTTGTACTTCTTTCCTCCTTTAAATTGTAAATACCCCTGAAATAGAATTTCCACCCACTTAATGTAAATAGGTTCCCCATATTGCTTTGAAAATATTGGTCATATGTTTGGGAGCGGGAGACACAGCTCCTTCCCCTACCACCACCACTCCTTCTTCCCACTGACTTACCCATCAAGGTTAATAGAAGCTCCATCTACCCAGCTGCTTAAGCCAGAAACACTGATGTGACATGGATTTCTTGGGGCCTTTGTCTGTCACCACCAACAAATCCTTTGAATTCTACCTTCAAATTCTGTCTGAAATCAGTCCACTTTTCTCTACTCACTGCCACAATCCTCACCAAGCAGCCACTGCCTCTCAGCAAGGCCTGAAAATATGTTCTAAATGGATCTCCCCACTTGAGCTTCCCTTCTTACCCTATCCAATTGATGCTGCACACAGCATCTGGATTATTCTTGTAAAATTAAAATTAAATTATGCCACTTCCCTAGATAAAACACTTCTTTGGTTTCCCTTTAACCTAGAATAAAATTCAGTCTCTTGACCTTGATGCTCATGACTCTGCATGGTTTGGCCACATCCTGCCTTCATGTCCTCACCCTGTGCTTTTGCCCCACTCCCTCACTGTGCTGTAGCCACCCTGCCCTTCTCTCTGTGTTTGGCTGGGGTAAGCTCTCTTCCTGCTGGGTCTCTTCCAGGCTGTTCAATCTCAAGTAGATGTCTTCTCCTCACTCTTGTCCTTCTGGACTCTGCTGTACAGTTTGCTCTTGTGCAGATGCTCTTCTCCCAACTCTTGTCTTTCTGGGGCTCTGCTATGTAGTTTACTCTTGCATGGATGCTCTTCTCCCCACTCTTGTCCTCCTGGGGCTGTGCTGTGTACTTCACTCTTGCACAGATGCTCTTCTCATTCTTGTCCTTCCGGGATTCACTCTTCAGTTTATTCTTGCACAGATGTTCTTCTCCATCTTGTCTTTCTTGAGCTCTGCTGTGTAGTTCACTCTTGCATGGATGCTCTTGTCCCCACTCTTGCCCTTCTGGGGCTTTGCCAGGGCACACTGATATGTAGGTGAACTGCTCTTGATTGACCATTTCTTGCTAGGGCTTCAGAGAAGGATGCTTTTTTATCTATGGGCATGTTTATTTATTCAGTATATCTTTACTGAGAGCCTACTATGTGCCAGGATAAACAAAAACTAATATTTAACAAGAACTGTTTTTTGTTTTCTTGCTTTGCTTGCCAAGACTTTTGTCCTTTCTTAAAAAAATCACATTTACCTTGGGAATAACTAGACTAGGTCATTCCAAATCCCTTTAGTCAGACATAATCTCTTTTTTCTCTCAATGTCCTTAGGACCTTATAGTCTCAATTTATAAGTAGTTATATCTTCCCTGAGTGACTACTGGGGTCCCTCAGAAAACCACTGGGGTCCCATGTGGATTTTCATTTGTTATCCCACTCTGGACCTAGCACTGTGCTTGGAGCAGAGCCCAGTCTTGGTTAAAAAAGTGCTGAGTGGAGGGAGGGATAGATGGAGGAGATAGGAAGGAATACTGTTGATTCTGAAACAGTACCTTCTCTGCTCAATATTTTGACACCTTCATATCAAAGATGTGAGTTTTGTTTGCAT
Source organism: Gorilla gorilla gorilla (assembly GCF_029281585.2). NCBI lineage: Eukaryota > Metazoa > Chordata > Mammalia > Primates > Hominidae > Gorilla > Gorilla gorilla. The sequence goes on from NC_073241.2 coordinate 39,380,965, forward strand.
CTTAGTCTATCACAAGTAATTATATGGGTTCTGAATCTTTCTGGAAACTGTTGAGCACCAAGAAGGAATTGTACATCCTCAAAATGCTGCCTTTGTCATCACTGTATAAATTTTTTATTTTTGGAGTGAATACCAGGGTAAATCATTTAGAACAGCTACACTTAGCTGGTTCCTACAAGAGAAAATAGGTGGTTCAGGATGAGTAGTAACCTCTGGAACTAATGTGAACTGAGTAGATGATATAGGGGTGTGTGTGTGTGTGTGTGTGTGTGTGTGTGTGTGTGACTGCTGATTTGTTTTTGATGGTGTTCCATTAAGTGATTTTTACAAAAATATCTTGAAGAAAAAAGCCTTTAAACAGTCAATTGTATTTGGCTAGTCTCCATTATTGTTCATTTCCCTTTCAAATGATGTTCAGATGATTCTTAAAGACTATTGCCATTCTAAGTAGGTGAATTAACCTGGGAAGTTTTTTAAAAGTTCAAGTGCAGGGTCAGAATAGTTCCCAGACCTATGAAGTCAGAATCCTAGGGGTAGGGGAGTATGTGTGGTAGGAATTGGACTAGTTTTTTCAAAGCTCCACAGATCCTTTAGGCATTGGTCTAACTGGCCACTGTCTGCTGATTCAGTTTGTCCTTCCCTGTCCTTTATTAAACTTTCATTGCTTTGTAGATGGTGGTTGAAAGCAACATCTATACACTCACTTTTCCAAATGAAATAGGGACTGTTTAAGCTGATCTTATGAGTTTGGAAGAATAATCTTCCCAAAACAAATCTAGCAACAGAATAAAATATTTGCTTTATCCATTAAATGCTATCACGTTAGGCTTGCATAAGGCACACACAATAGCATTCAAACACATCTATCTTTTTTCCCCTCACTGCTTCCTTTCACAAGGGAACCCTGGGGATGAAATTCATCTTCTGCAGTGAGTCACAACCTTGTCTTTTCCTTCCTCTGGCTCTTGTATTGAGATGAACCCATTCTGTTAAGATAAATTGTTAACTTTTAATAATAAACAATGAATAAACAACTGATGACACTTCAGAAAAATGCTCCTTTTGCCTCACAGATCTTTTGGCTCATTATATATGACTTTGATACACTTCTATAGAAATGTTTTTAAAAGCTTGGTTTTAACCATGAAGAAGAGAAAAAAATGGATTCAGCTGCATGAAAAGCTCTGCTCTGAGATCCAAAGCTCGACTGAAACCTAAAGGAGGTTCCAGAGATAATTTATTTCAATCTATTTTCCAAATAACGGAGTCTGCTAGGATATGATTTAAAAAATATATTTTCAAATTGTGCCTATTCAGCTGAACCCCTATGGAGAATTCATTGATCAGTGGTTGCCAATGTCGGCCAGGGCATGAATTCTGGAGGGGCTGCTTCAGGTCACCCCAGAGAGTACTTTAATCGTACAGCTTCCTGGAATTCATTCCCCTAATTTCTGATTTAGTAAGTTTGAGGTTGAGCCTGGTCATCTGCCCTCTTAAAGGTCCCCAGGTGATCCTTAGGATTTATTCCAACCCAGTTGGATTTTTACAGTGCTTGGGAGTAATGAAACATGGATGTTTGTGTCCAACCAAAAGTGATTTATTGTGTCTTCTTTGTCCAAAATTGAGTGGAAATCATGGTGGATGCCACGGCTTAATGGAACCAGTACTGCTGTAGGGTGAGAGGATGTTGTGGGATGAGATGCAGAGACGCAAAGGTTTAGATCCCGTCTCATTGTGGGATGAGAGCTTTGTGTTTAGGCCCTCATTCAGGGCCCTAACAGAGAACAGGCTGGCCTTGTGTAAAGTTGATTCCATAGCACCTACAGTTTCCTTATGTGAAATGAGAGATCTTACACTAATACATGTTATCAAATGTTGAAATCAGCAACTTTTGTCTGTCTACGTTTTCCAGTATTCTATTATTTTTATTTTATTTTTAGCTGACTAATAACTATTGTATATATTTATGGGGCATAATGTGGTATTTTGATACATGTATACATTGTGGAATGAGCAAATCAGGCTAATTAGCATATTCATCATCTCAAATACTTATTATTTATTTGTGTCGAGGACATTAACATCCTCTCTTAACTATTTTATTTTTTATTATTTTGTTTTATTTATTTATTTATTTTTTTGAGATTGAGTCTCATTCTGTCACCTAGGCTGGAGTGCAGTGGCGTGATCTCGGCTCACTGCGACCTCTGCCTTGTTGGTTCCAGTGATTCTCCTGCCTCAGCCTCCTGAGTAGCTGGGATTACAGGCATGCGCCACCATGCCCAGCTAATTTTTGTAGTTTTAGTACAGACAAGGTTTCACCATGTTGTCCAGGCAGGTCTTGATCTCCTGACCTCAGGTGATCCACCTGCCTCAGCTTCCCAAGGTGCTGGGATTATAGGCATGAACCACTGTGCCCGGCCAACTATTTTGAAATATACATTAAAAACTACAGTCACCATGCAGTGCAATAGGTCCTCCAAAATCATTCTTCATGTCTAAGTGAAATTTTGTACCCCTTGATCAGCATCTGCCCTTTCCAGGTCCCTGGCCTCCTTCCCCAGCCTCTGGTAACTACCCCTCTACTCTCTACTTCTATCAGTGCAACTTCTTTAGATTCCACGTATAAGTGAGATCATGCCGTATTTGTCTTTCTGTGCCTGGCTTATTTCAATTAGCATATTCTTCTTTAGATTTATGCATGTTGTTGCAAATAACAAGATTTCCTGTTGAAATCATAAACTTTTAAAGAGGTGAGATAAAGGACTTAAATATCTTTAAATAAGTTTTAGATTTTGACATGGTCAATAATCTGTATAATCATTTATTTGACTTTTTAAACTGTAAAGAGTTTATTTTGTCTTCAGTTTCTAAGATGACTCAGGAACCAGGGAAGTTAAATCTTTATTTACAGCCTTTCCTCCTCCTTAGCCTCAAGGCCAGATTGAAGTTTTATTCCACTGCAGGGACAGCTTACAGCTCCAGCAAGCAAGACTGCCTGTTAGTAAACATGCGAGAGTGAGTCCATGCTCTTTCAGAGGTTCAGTGTTTATACTTCAGCAGACGAATCACTTTGGGGGAAAAAGCCTGCCTGTTAATAAGCCAGCCTGACATGACTAATGGCAGTTCTGGCCCTGACCTACCAGGACAGTAGGGGCTCACAGAGTCTAACCCGTCTCGCTCTTGGCTCTCAGCTTGGCAAATTTAAAAAGTATTTCCAACCGACAGCCCCAGGGATTTCTGTATAAAAATGCTGAAAACCCTAAAGTACAGTGGTATGTTTACAAAAATCACAAAGGCCCAATCCTTCCTAAGACAGGTCAGGGAAATGCATTTGTATAACCTCACAAAGACATCTTGATCAGAGATTTCTATTTGATTTAATCTACATCCGTAGCAATTCTATAATTGAATAAGAACGCATTTATTATGAAAGTCACAAGTGTGTTTCTGACTGTGACCCAGGCGGCCCTTGCTGTGTTCTTTCTTTGGCTTCTTTTTCAAGTGCAATGACTAAAGGTTTTGGCCAAACTTCCTTCCTAGAGGGAGATTTTAAATGTGTTGCTCACCTGTTGTGATGGGGAAAGAAGCAACAGATGCCTGATGAGCAGGTCATTTGTGTGTTGACGATGGTGTGGGTGTCCTGGCGATAGCTCTGGTGCGTGGATTTCTTTGTGGGGAGATGGAGTAAGCTGAATGGAAGAGCTGCCCTGGGATCCGGGCCTTAGGAGCTGGAGAAGGCATCCTAAGGGGTGGGAACAACCTGTCCCACAGCAAAGAGGCAAAGAGAGCTTGTGGATTATGGATTCTGCTAGTCATTTCTTGCAAGGAATGCTGACAGGCAAGGAGATGGCATAGATCTGGAAAGGCAGAGTGGTCTTAGGGGCAGCAGCACCTCGAGGAGGGCCATCTCTGTATTCCCTCCAGGTAACCTCATCAGGCTACTGACCTTTAAACCATCATATGCTGGCGAATTCCAAAAAGCCCTCTTCAGCTCCAGCCCCCCTCCAACACTCCAGACTCCTATAATAGCTGCCTACTGGATACCTCCAAGAAGAATGCCTGAATGGGGTCTCAGAACTGAATTTTCAAAACAGAAATGTGGACTCTCCGTCTCCAATCTGCCTCACTCCTGTCTGTCCTCCCTAGACAAAAATAGAGGAGCTACCCTGATTATCATCTATCCTTCCTCCCCACTTTAAACTTCCTAGCTGCTCCTACTAATCTGACCTCCAAAACAGACTCCAAAGACAGGATCTTCACTTCAGCCCCACCACTCCCTCCCCTCTCTTCCAGCACAGCCACCACCTCCCTGCTGCTGCCTCCCTCTGCTCCGTCCCAGGAGCAACTAGAGTTATGTGGCAAAGCAAATCATGTGTGCCTCTCATTAGACGGAGTGGTTGAAGATCAAAGTCTGATTTGAGCAGGTTCAAGAGAAATTAGGTATGGAAGCATTTTTACTCTAAATGGAGTGGTGAGTCTAGCCCACTCTTCTGGAGTGTTTCACCTTAAGAGACAAACGTGGGTTGAAAGGATGTGTTTCTTTAAGGTGAGAGAGCAAGGCGCCCTTGCCTGTTAACAGGGGTGATCCAGCAGAAAGAAAGCACATTGTGATGCAGGAGAGAGAGCCAGGATGGCTGGGCTGTTCTCTCCCTGGTGTCCTGAGCAGATGGGATGCAGTCATCATGGCTGGAGCACATGCAGCTTGTCTTGTTACAGGAGGGGGGCAGAGTGCATGTGCGGCAGGCCAGCTGCAGGTGGGTGGTCTGATGTACTGGCTGGAGCTGGCAGCTCCTCTCTGGGAGCAGTAGAAAGCAAGGTCATCCTCTGAGAATGAGATGGGAATTGTTCTCTAGGGGAGTGGAAGTGGCCACGGGCCTGGGGACACTTACCGTCTTTCTGCACATGCCACCAAGCCTTGGACCAGCTCTTTCCTCCACCCGGAATGCACTTTGCCAGGACTTTCACAGGGCTGGTAACTTTGTGACATTCAGATCTTAGCTTAAATGTCACCTCCTCGGAGAGGCTTTCCTTGAGCTCTGAATCGGAAACAGCCACCCAGTTTATCACTACCACATCACCCTATTCGACCTCCCTGAAGGGGGCATTCATTACTGTGAGATATTTAGCTGGTTAATATTTTACTTGTTTACGTGTTTATTGCTATATCTCTTCCTATATATGCTAGGACATACTAGGCCCTGTATGGGTAGAAAAATCTTATTGATTGAGCATGAGATGTTCCTCTTGCTTCAGAAAAAAATATACAAATGTGTCATGATGAAATACAGTAGAAGTCAAGTTGAAGTGGCCCAGGATTAAATCCCTGTGTGTGTGTGTAGGTGGGTGGAGGGCTGGCTGGGTGCATCCTGTAGCCTTGGCTCATCAATAGTCAACTCCAGTCACCCACTGTGTGCACCCTTCTGGGCACACAAAAGGCCTCTGAGTCCTGAAGGCCGCTTTACGCTTAACTAGAACTTGGCACTGGCACTCCAGTCCCTGCCTTCCTCCCGTGAACTTGGTCATAGTAAGAGGTCAGACACCATCAGTGAATATTATGTAACTATCTGACCTAAATATATCAAAAAAGAACCATTAAAAATGGGAACATGGAGAGGCCAGACCCTACTCTTTAAGTCTTAAATAGATGCCTGAACTGGGCTTAACAATTCTTCTTAGCTTTGTGAGACTAAAGATATGAAGTCTGTCGGCCTAGAGAAAAATGCACACAAAGTTTCATGCATCTCAGACAGACTCCTTTTGCCTTAAGGTGATGGCTTTATTTATGATTTGTTTTCTTCTTTTCTTTTCTTTTTTGTTTTTGTTTTTTTTGAGTTGAAGTCTTGCTCTGTCGCCAGGCTGGAGTGCAGTGGCACAATCTCGGCTCACTGCAACCTCCACCTCCCAGGTTCAAGCAATTTTCTCCTGCCTTAGCCTCCTGAGTAGCTAGGACTACAGGCACGTGCCACCACACTCAGCTAATTTTTTGTATTTTTAGTAGAGATGGGATTCACCATGTTGGCCAGGATGGTCTTGATCTCTTGACCTCGTAATCTGGCCGCCTCAGCCTCCCAAAGTGCTGGGATAACAGGAGTCAGCCACCGCACCCAGCCGCTTATTTACGATTTCTTAAAAAAAAAAAAAGGAAAAAACCCTTCTAGGGAAATATTCTAATTAGCCAAAGAATTTTTCCCATTTATTCTTTAAACGCAAAACGAACAAGGAAAAATGCCTTAGCATACCCAGTTTAAAATAATACATGGAAATATGCATATGTTCTGGTACATGTGTTTACTCCCTAAATCTCTGCTTAAAGCACTTAGGTGCTGAGCTGCCCAGGCTTGAACCAGCGTATCATTCTCTAAAAGGATGAGATAGGAAGCAGCTCTATGTTTAGCCAAGAGAAGCCCGGGACCACTCATCCTTCCACAGTCAGGAAATATGGAAATAGTGAACAGAGATAAACTTAGAAAAAAAACAGAATTTCCTAAGCATTGATTGGACTCACCTTTCAGTCGAAGCCGTGGATAGTTTTATCAAACTTCCTATCACCTTGGTGGCCAACTCTGTAAATTTGAAGATCCAAACCCAGATCGATCTAAACTAAACTTGTTAATAGATGTTTCAGAGAGTTTCTTCTTTGCTTATAAAGAAAAAAAAGCACAAATAGGGAATATGACATGTTATTAGGGACCCTATAATTGTTATGTTTACTTCTTCCAGAAAGATCAGAGTTACTTGGGCTTACACAGGGATTATCAGAGACCTTAGGGGAATGAACTGGTTGTCTTCCCTTTTTTTCCTGATCGGTGAAATTCACCACGTTGACTGACCCATGAATTAGAAGCTCTATAATCTGCTGGCTGGATAGGCAGGCTCCTGGACTTGAGTGTTTCCTGTTTGTCATTTATTTAGGCTGGAGGAGAAAAAATTGATTCAGAAGAGGCACTGATCTATGAAGAGGATTTCAATGGAGGAGATGGTGTTGAAGGCGAGTTGGAAGAAAGCACGAAGTTAAAAATGTTCCGCAGGCTTGCCTCTGTGGCCTCTAAGCTCAAGGAGTTCATTGGCAACATGATCACCACTGCTGGGAAAGTCGTTGTTACCATCTTACTGGGCTCCTCGGGTGAGTGTCTCCCACACTGGCTGCATGTAGCAAAAGGCACAAGCAGTGCTTTGGTGAATGAGAGAAATGGTTGAAGAAGAAATGAAGGAAACAGTCTGTTCCACCACACGAATATCATAACTGTAGCTCTTGTAAAACTGGCCACGTGTAAAAACCACACAAAATAATTTTTCCTGGTTAGTTCTAGTTTTGATGTTTTTAGATGGTTTCTGTTAACCTCTGCAAAATAATCTTTTTCTATATATGCTAAGCGACTCCATTTTCTAGGTTTAGATTAGAATAACAACAATCTTCTTCCTTAGAGCTTTGGAATGGTGACCTGCTGCAATTAACAATGTGCATGTACCCATCACAAGCCATATTGTGGGTTTTGGAGGTCTGTCTGCTTACATGAGTCCATAGTCACCTTAATATAACTCTCCAGGATAGACTATTTTTCTTCCTAAGTTAGATTGCAATCTTCCAGCACAGACGCTCACTTCCTTTAAATTTTGGACTTGGACCGCTTATTCCATAATAATGTTATCTTGATCTTTTCCCTCCTTCCATTCCACTGCTCACCACTGCCCCGGAGCTACGGGAGGCGTATTAGAGTAGACTCAAGCAAACTGCAAAGATGCAGCAACTTAGCTGTTTTTTAATAGTGGGAAAAAATGGGGGGAAAGACAGTAGAATTTCTCAAGAAATAAACCACAACATTTTAATGAGGAGTCCTTTCAAAATGCCCAATAAAACAGACTCCTTTTGCCCTAAGGTGATGGCTTTATTTATGATGATTCCTTAAAAACACTTTTAAAGGAGTTATTGGCCAGGAGCAGTGGCTCATGCCTGTAATCCGAGCCCTTTGGAAGGCCAAGGAGGGAGGATCACTTAGCCCAGGAGTTCAAGACCAACCTGCGCAACCTGGCAAAACCCCATCTCTACAAAAAATAAAATAAAATAAAACAAAACAAAATAAAATAAAGTAAGCATGGCACAGTGAGAGTTTAATTGGCCAGGATGTACTAGTTAACTAAAAAAAAAAGTAGTAAATTATTATAAAGAAAATGGTGTCAGGAAAGGTTGGAACAGACATACAGATACATGAATTCTTGAAAATTTGGGAGAAGTAGAAAGATGGAAACAGGCAAGTAAATATGCAGATGCTACTGGTATGAAAAGTAGACATTTACTTAGTTCAGATGCCATAGGTGGAATTTTTTTAATCATCTGGTATATCTTTGTATTTATAGTTATCATTTCATATGTGACTTTTTCACAATAAATCTAGCATTAATTTTTATTATATAAATCAAATATGATTTTTAAAAATTACTATTTTAAAAAACCTAAAAACACTTGAAGGAAATTCACATAATTTCAAATAGTCACATTCACTGAATGATAAGTGAATTTCCAGTTCTATCTGACTTTGTGATTACGTTTCTCTTCCTTAGGCATGATGTTGCCGTCTTTGACATCATCTGTGTATTTTTTTGTATTTTTGGGTCTATGCACCTGGTGGTCCTGGTGCCGGACGTTCGACCCATTGCTGTTCAGCTGTCTCTGTGTTCTGCTGGCTATTTTCACTGCTGGACATTTGATTGGACTTTATTTATACCAGTTCCAATTCTTTCAAGAGGCAGTTCCACCCAATGACTACTATGCAAGGTAAGAGAAATCCTTATGGCATTTCCAGGAGAGGTTGTCCCCCCACGCCTTTGGGACCTTGGTTTGGCATTGTGAATTTACAGGGGTTATTCTTGATGGCAGGCAATTGCTGTGTTAAGCAAAGATTTTGTGGGGGTAGGTGAAGCAGTCTAGCACTTTCATTGTATTGGATGACACAGTCTGGAAGGAAGACAGTGGTCTCCTCAGATGGAGATGCCGCTGGGATGCAGGAGGACAGGGAGCTGTCATGTGTAGGAATAAGACACAGAGTCTCAGCTGGGGAAGAAGATCAGGAAGAACATTTTACACCGAAGAACAATAAGGATGTGCCACAGCATCCAGCTAGAAAGGCGTTTCATGGGCCTAATATACGAGAACAAATTAAGCATCAGAAACATTAACTAATTGTAAAAGCTTAAAAATAAAAGTCCCAGCCTCGGCAACATGGTGAAACCCCATTCTACGAAAAAATTAGCTGGGCATGAGGGCACACACCTGTGGTCCCAGCTACTCAGGAGGCTGAAGTGGGAGGGTCACCTGAGCCTGGGAGGTCAAGACTGCAGTGAGCCATGATCACACCACTGCACTCCCACCTGGGTGACAGAGTGAGACCCTGTCTCAAAGCAAACAAACCAACAAACAAATAAATCAGAAAATACGTAAGTCTCTGGTGTGAGAGAGAAAGGGAGAAACATCAAATACTTTGCTTCAATTGGAGATGACTATTACACCAAATCCTTACTATGAAAATGAGAATTAAAGGTAAAGAATCTAGCATTTACTTTGACTTTTAATAAGTCATTCTCAGTGAATGAGAGAAAATTCCTCCATGCAGGATGATGTTAGATAATGACAGGGCAAAGGAATAAAAGAATTAGAGAATTACTATTCATCAATCCTTAATGATATGTTCTATTATGTCCACACCTGAAATAATTACTATAAAGGTTGTGGTGGTTGCACAATGACAAAGTAGAACCTTGTTGGTGCTTGCTAATTGCAAAGAAAAAAAATAACATCTTTACAAAGGTGTGATCAATATCTTGAGGAATTGATTGAAGTCAACATTATCAAAAATGAGATAGCTTAACATTTCACACCTCTCAGTGTGATGCAAACAGATGAGCTATACAGCATCAAATTGTTAAGACTTTTGACCTAACCTCCCATTTACAGAAAATATAAAGGCTAGGAAACAGTTTAAATAGCTCCACAAGAAAAACAATCAAAAGAATTCAAAATGTGGATTCTGCAAGGCAAATGAATGGGTCTTTAAAAAAAAATCAGCATGGAAAAGAGGTCTGCATAGAGAGTGGAGGCAGTAACTGTCTAGTTCAGAGGAGAACAGTAGATACTTAAACCTGTGTGAAGCACAGCTGTAGATCAGATCCTGGTTCAACAACAAATTCTTAAAACTTTTTTGGGGTTAAATTGGAGAAATTTCAATGTTCACTGGATATTGATACTACAGAATTATTGCTGATTTCTTAGGTGTATAATGGTTTTGTGGGTAGACAGAAAAATGCCATTATTTTAGGTGATACGTGGTGAGTTATTTAGATAAGTTGTGCCTTGATGTTTGCAACTTAAAAATGGCTTAACAACCAACATAATAGATTGATAGATACATACATACATAGGAATAGTTAACAGAGAGAAGACAAATCAAATTATTTAAACTAGGTGATCAGTATAGGGTTATCCGTTGTCCTATTTGAACTTTTCTTTGCATGAGGAAAGGTTCATAATTGACAGTTCCAGAAAAAAGAAAGGGAACAGAAATGGTAATGTTAGCAGTGAAACACATCTGAGTCTCGCAGCACCAAAGTATGTTACTGACAGCGAATTCCCATGGATCTGCTGCAATTTCAATTTTTGCTTTCTTAGAAAAATGAATTCTACTGAGGTGCATAAGGCAGGAGAGACTGAGGCAAGTTTTGGAGCAGGAATGAGTGACAATGTATTAAAAAGCTTTAGAGCAGGAATGAAAGGAAGTGAAGTACACTTGGAAGTGGGCTAAGCAGGCGACTTGAGATCAAGTGCACGGCTTGACCTTTGACTGGGGTTTTATACATTGGCTTGATTCCGGGGTCTTGGGTCCCTTTTCCCCTGATTCTTCCCTGGGGGTGGGCTGTCTGCATGCACAGTGGCCTGCCAGCCCTTGGGAGGGGCTGCATGTAGTCTGTTTACTGGAGTTGTGCGCATGCTCACTTGAAGTGCTCTTCCCTCACCGAATGCTCCTACAAGGTCATGTACCAGTTAAACTCCGCCATTTTACCTCTTACTGCACATGCTTGAGCCCACTCACCCAACTCCTGAAGTCTTATCGGGAAACTGTTGATCACCAGTTTTGTTTTTTTTCTGTATATTGGGAGACTGCCTTCCCCAGCCCCCAGCTGCAACCAATTACTATTTTAGAGAAACAGTGTAAAAACCTCCTGACTATCACCTTATGGTCTCCTGACGTTCCCGGTTGGTGGGTGGGGGGTGCCCTCTCCTGCCCCACTCATGCCTGACCACTTACCTACTGTAACAGTAGAAGAGGGTGTGCGTGTTAGGTGAAGACGGTGCCAGAATTCTCTCTGCTGTGCCTCTGGGTAGTTATGTAGTGCTTTTTGTCTTCTTGTTGAGAAATGAGGAACCTGCAATTTAAAAGAACATGAATATTATTACCATACCAGCAATACAGGTTTGCATCCTTTCAAGACATCATAATGTGGTTTTAATGTGATCGTAAATTATAAAGACAGAATGTGTGAGAGGGCCCAGTGGCCTTGCTTTGATTGATTTATGTGTAAAATTTGGCCGTGGTAAAACTAGTTGTGGCTGACTGTGTCTATACAGTGCTAACAAAAAGAGAGAGAGAGAGAGAGAGGGCACGCGCTATAGAGAGCTATTCAGTCAAATCCTTTAAGACCACTTAAATTCAGTTAAAATAAGTAAAAGTTGGTGCTGGACACAAGCATCCACACACACACACCCCCACCCACACACACACCCCCACCCACACACACACATTCCCACCTTATTCTAAATCCAGTTGGCTCAGTTGATTGTATTAGCCTGGCAACTGGAGAAGCGAAATTCAGTCTAATAAGAGACGAATTTTGTATAGACACAGTAAAACTGGGGAGCCTCTTTAATACTGCATATTCACATAATATTTACTCCAGGCAGAAGTGAATAAAAGCTAAATTTCAGTGCAGACATTATTTCTAGACTAAATTAATGCTTTTAGTTTCCTTTAAACGTTTAATTTTTAGTTTGTTGAACACATATAGCAAAAAGTTTTGTACTGCTGAAAGAACTGCCTTTTAGAGGATGACTTAATTGAAAATGTAAATATCCTCTGTAGGGCAGAAGTTTTTTGGTTTTTGGTTTATTCTTTCTACTGGCTTAAGGATCTTTTATGCCATCTAGCGGCTGAGGGTAGAAAATACAAAGAATATTCAGAACCACCTCGAAAATGCTAGATCAGGCAAACTTTCTCTGTAAAGCTTAGTAAATAGTTAAGGCTTTGAGAACTATATGCTCTTTGTCACAGTTCTTTCAAGAAGTCATTATAATGTGAAATCAGCTGGGCACGATGTAAAATGATCAGTGTTTCAGTAAAACTACAAACACAAATTTGCATTTCATATTCCTTTTACATTTAATGAAATTTTTTGTTTTATTTTTCCCCAATCATTTAAAAATGTAAAAATCATTATTAGCTCATAAATGGCACCAAAACAAGCACTGAACTACACTTGGCCCAGGGGCCATAATTTATCATCTTATGGTAAAGATATTAACAGTTCTAATAGCGTAATAACATCATATTTGCTCTTCATTTGAATTGTCATAAAAGTAAAATTATAATTTATTACAGACATTTCGGTACATCATCCCCTTAACAGTTTAAAAGGTCTGTTATTATAATCTCATAGAGTAAGTCATTGGAAGTTAAGTTGCTTATCAGGGAATAGAAAATGTGAGCTAAACAATGCAGTATGTAAAGTTCCTTGTAGATTTCCTCCCCATTAACTTGCCGATAACAGGACATTACATTTTATTCCTTTAAAACATGGAAATTAGCATATTTAAACCATAGCTTTATCCTAGGGCATAATTTCAGTGTATTGTTATTAACCCCAAACTCTGAGTTGGAAGAAAACAAACTGCAGACTGGCAAAAAAAAAAAAAAAAAAAGAAAAAAGAAAAAAAGAAAAGAAAAAGAGAAAGAAGGAAACAAACATAGAAATAAAGAAAATCACCATGGATGGGTGTTTTATCACAAATTTCGTAACCACGGAGACTCCAGCCCTTCTGTCTCACTTCCTGGATAGATAAAGCTGCCCTTAAAACAGTCCAAGCAATTTTTATCTTCTGGTAAAAAAGCTTTCAGATGTGCTCTCTGGTGAGAATTAACCTTATTTTTAGAAATATTGAATTGATATTTTTTGTCACACTGTTATACTAAACACATGTTTTTTGATCATTTGGAAAAATAAAATAATAAGAAAAAACACTTTAAAATGTAATCCTTATTCCCAGAAATAAACACTATTGCTTTTCAGCCAAATTTTTTTCAGAATCTTTCTTATGTCTATAGGTACTTTTTACAAACAAATTTTGAATCATATTGCACATACTATTTTATAATTTGCTGTATTTACGCAAACTGTGCATTTTCCTATGTTCTAAAATGTTCTAAAATGTAATTTTCATAGAGTGCAAAGTGATTGTGTAGCTATATTATAATTTAGTCAACCCCTGAGTTTTAACCACGTAGATGATTTCTCATTTTTGTTCTCATGAATAAGGCTGTAACAAGCGCCCACATTACTTCTAAATCTAAACAAAACTTAATGATGAGCAAGTTGCAACCCCACATTCTCGCAGCTGTGAAAGAGCCTTTGCAGGGCTGTGGGGGTGCTTGCTTCTGCTGGAGGATGCACAGGTGTCCAGGTCCTAGGCCAACATAATGTTAACTAACTTACTGGTTTGCGATGCCCTCCCCATGCATATGGTATAAACTGAAATTCCACGCCGATGTGTGGCACAGGGCTGGAGTTTCATTTTTCTCTAGGGTAATCCCTTCTTTTCACCCCATGGTCCCAAAAAATCACGTGCTTCCTTCCAGTTTCATCTGCACATGTGGTTGAGTTTTTGCATTACTTTTATCCAGGGGAGGGTGAGAATTAGTGATTCCCTTCCATTTATGCACACAGGTGTGGCATGAGCATATTTTCCAAAACAAAATGTAGGACTTATTATGTGACAGATAGGTGTACTTAGGGGAGGTTAAGATACTGGGTCTGAAATTGAGATTATTCTTCCCAAATCTGAAGTGCTGTAGTCTATTATAACAATAACTGCAAAACTCAGTGACCACACTCAGAAGTTGATCCAGCAGAAGAAAGCTTCAAAGTGAATCCACATAACTAAGTCTAAGACCAGTAATATACCATTCAAAACAGTCTGTTTAAAAGAATAGAGCCCTATGGCAGCTGTTAGTCTGGCAGGTCTCCCGAAGAAAAATGGTGAACTAAACAAAATTTGCCTCAGCTAATGCAAAGTAATTTCTTCCAAAGGTTTTGTATTTTCATAGGGAATTTCAGTAGACAGCAAACACTACAGTTTGCAAGACAGGAAGCAAGAATGGAAGAATTAATGTTATGGGGCTGATGTTCGGTTTCCCCCATTTCGAGGTGTGCATATCCTCATGCGTTTCCTACTTGTAGGGCTGGCCCCGCTTACGGTTCGGGGATCCTTGGGCGGCTTCTGTCCTATAGGCATCCTGCGTTAATGATGCAGATGGTGCCCTGAGCAAAAGCAAAGGAGCCGGGGGCGGGAGGACTCAATTCCTGTTTCACCACTGGGAATGTGTGGCCTCCGAGAGGCTTTAAAACACACCTGTACGTGATAAACTTGAGTTTTCTCTACTTGGTGGTGCTTTCAGTTAAAAGTCAATTTTAATAGTTTGGCCGCACATCACGGCCTGCGTCCTTGTGAAGAAGATACCTAAAGAAATTCTGGATTAGGAGAGGGGCCAGGCGCAGTGGCCCAAGCCTGTAATCTCAACACTTTGGGAGGCCAAGGCAGGTGGATCACCTGAGGGCAGGAGTTTGAGACCAGCATGGGCAACATGGCAAAACCCCGTCTCCACTGAAAATACAAAATGAGCTGGGCGTGGTGCCACACACCTGTAGTCCCAGCTACTCGGGATGCCGAGGCAGATTTGCTCGAATCCAGGAGGCAGAGATTGCAGAGGTTGCAGTGAGCTGAGATCGTGTCACTGCACTCCAGCTTAGGTGACAGAGCAAGATTCTGTCTGAAAAAAAAGGAATCCTTGGGTGAATTCTTCTAAAGACAGTTCTTGACAAAAAGAGGGCTTTTTGTTTGTTTGCTTATCTTGTGGTGATCTGGATAATTCAGTTTAAAGTTCTGAAGTACTTAGAGCGGAGGGGATGGCAGGAGGCTGAAATGGATGCCTATGATTTCCTTCATCATAATGTAAACACTTGGAACCTATAGATTTATTTCTAGATCCTACTAATGAGCATTTAGCATATGTTCAGCACTGAAATGAGCATGCAACTTTGAACGATTCTTTAAGTTGTCTCTTTTAATCCTTGACTGGCTTTCATTTCAACTCATGAACTTCTCTAGATCATTCCCAAGAGTCACTGCAGGGGTCGGACTTGTTTGCTCAAGTTCAGTTTTTTGTTTTGCTGCTTTTCACCTTACATTGTGAGGTTTCAAAATGAAGGGTGGGAAGGAATGGGAAAGATTCTCAGCCCATTCTCTATGAAAATAGCATTCTCTCTTAAATAAATGTACAATGATTTGTCCTGTTACCCTTTTTTTAATCATCTACTTCAATAAATCATGATAATTAGAAAATGAATTGTTTAGTGAAGGAAAAGCTCACGTTTCTGTCAATGTTAAAACAATGTAAAAAAAGAAACAGCAAAACCTCAAACTCTAGCATGATGAGTTTCTTCTAAAGTTAAAAAACAAACATTCCAAGTGCGATACCATTTGTTATGTTTATACTTTTTTATAATAGTTGTAAAATATCAATTATATGCAAGGAGAAATAAATGCCTCAATGCTGTATATCTTTTTTCTAGTTTGGAGAAGCCAGTGGGGTCATCTAGAAAATGAAAGAATGCAGTCAGCTCTTCTGTTAGGTCTGCCGCGGTCTTGCTTTGCAAGCGGCTACATAATCCGGTTATTGAAATGAATGTACTTTTGCACCCCATCAAGATTGCTAGAGTGTGCCTGTCTTGCATTGGGGTGATCTGAAGTTTCATAAACAGAAACAGCACAGAAAGACTAAATTGTGTTTAATGGAGACCAGTTGGCAAAACCTTCATCTGAAATCGGTCCAGTGTGTGGAGAAAAACAAATGTAAAGCACGTTATTAATGCTAAGGAATGCAAATGAACCCAACCAAGCTACCACTTTCCCTTCACCTTTCTGTTAGAAGATGGCATTGGCAGCAGTTAATCTCTAGTGTTTAATTTGTGAAGTTGGCAGATGATACATGATAAACAAGTGTAGGTTTCATTTTGAAAAGATGCTTAATGATGAAGGGACTTATTCTACAGGTCTCATTCAGAGTTCATTTATGCTTATCTGAAAGGTAGAGTTAGGTGCCCCAAGAGAAATTGACTTTACACAGATAAGTGGAAAATCAACAGAACTTAAATACTTGAACCCTGAGTTCATCTGGACCTTGGTATCATTTGCGGGCCTATGTGGGTGTGGTGGGGACCGGGATCCCAGGGCAATGAGGTGTCCTACTCAGCCACGACACCTGTACTGGGTACAAAAGCAACTGTGGCTTCTCGCCGAGCCCACGGGCCTTTGCACTGCGTGTTTATCCAGCCCAGTGACCTAAGACTTCCCCGCTGCACCTTCCAGACTCTCAGCCTGGATTAAGTGTTCTGGGCCAGATTTCTCTCCTTTTGCCCACCGAGGGCATCTCCACGGTCTTCCTTTCAGTTTTTATGGAGAAGATGCCTTATTCTCTGTGGGCACCTAGAATTCCCCAAAGTTAGCCAGACTCAGTGACTCATTCTAAAGGGTCCATAGCTAGGATTGCAGCTCACCTGCAGTCACCTGCCCCAGCTGCCGTCATGTCATCTGGCCAGCGAGCATCGCATGGGTTCCACTGATTTAATAATACCACACTAAGAGGATTCTGCTAATGCTCAACAGCTCATTCACTGGAGTCCACGGGCTCGAGATTGAACCTTGGCCCTGATATTTTCTAGGCAGAGCACCTAGCAGAACTTTACTAAAACTCTCTGTACCTCTGTTTCCTTATTTATAAAATAGAGGTGAAGACAGTGCCCAGCCCAGAGTGGGTGGGTGTAGTAAGCAGGAGAGAGCATATCAAGTGCTACTGATTTTTATTGTTGTAGTCATCAAATATTTTTATTATTCAAACTCACTTCCCCATTTCCAACAGTTCTAGCCTTATCTCCCATCACTCCTGCAGTTCCCCTGTGCACTTAAAGCAATTCCATCTCTTATACTGTTTCCTTTGCTGGAAATCTCCTGCTCACTGCTCTCACTGGCTCCTGTTTGTCCCTTAAACCTACCCATGCACCTCCTTCCAGAACCTTCCATCTTCCTTTATGAGGAAGGAGAATTATCTTGTAAGCAATTATTCCGTGCAAACTTGCTTTATAACACCAGCTGCATTGGGCCATAATAATCCCTTCATGCATATGTCTGACTCACTAGGACCCAGTTCTTGAGGGCCATGATCGGCTTTTTTGGCTTTGGTACTCTCAGGATTTAACACTGCTGACATACATTGGCCTCTCAGGAACTCTTAGTTCAAGCTTCTTTTCTCTCTCTGTTTCATAAAACCCTTGTATTTTATCTCCTTGTATATCAGAATAATGTAAAACTTGATTTTCTTGAACTCTAAGTGATAGGTTTTGCTATGACCCCACCCAAATCTCATCCCTGGTGGGAGGTGATTGAATTATGGGGGCAGGTCTTTCCCGTGTTGTTCTGGTGATAGTGAATGAGTCTCACAAATCTGATGGTTTTAAAAAATGGGAGTTTCCCTGCATGAGCTCTCTCTTTGCCTGCTGCCATCTGTGTAAGATGTGACGTGCTCCTCCTTGCCTTCTGCCATGATTGTGAGGCCTCCCTAGCCATGTGGAACTGTAAGTCCAATAAACCTCTTTCTTTTGTAAATTGCCAAGTCTTGGGTATGTCATTTTCAGCAGTGTGAGAATGGACTAATATACTAAGCTTCAGATGTGGCCACTGGCTATAAGATGTGTGGGGAAATTACTTTCCAGAAAGGTCATCATCAATCTTCATACACCCACGGCACTCCCACTGCCTCAATCCATCCACAGATTATTGAATATGAAGCTCTGCTTAGGAACTAAGTGAGGCTTAATGGTATAAGTAGCCATGGTTCTTAATGTGGTGTTTGCAAATATTTAGTTTTTGCTTTAGAAAAATGATGGGCTTTAAATATATTTATTTGAGAAACTCCAAAAGAACTTTATCCTTGATGCTTAAAATAAACATGCCTAAAGTAGTCAGTAGCTTTAACTTTTGAAGACATGAGAGACTTCAGTTTCTATTCATTATGTCCTTCAGAGACCCAGCTTGCTTTTCATTGTTGAGAGACATTGGGTAATGTTTCTTAATTAATGTGGGGGCCCTGGTCTTGAAAATGGGGCTCCTTTACCTGCTGCAGAGCAGTGTGGTAGAAATTAGTAAGACAATCTGCCCGAGGGGTACCCATCCTGGTAACTAGGGATCAACCAAAGAATGTCAGTTCCATGTTCCTCCTGGAATTTTCTGTAGAAACACATGTATGTGATTTTTTTATTATTATTACTAAACTGCTACATGTGAGGGTTAAGTCAGGATGTCTTTACTGATTTCCAGTTTGTGTGGAATCTAGTAATTTAGTAAAATCTAATCCAACCAAATAACTCCTCTTTCATAGTCTCTTAAAAGCCTAACCACCGTCCTTGTATTACTGAAACAAAAAAATAAATCCTGTCTCTGGAAAAAATTAGTATTATTTAATTGTGTTTCTTGGTATTCTCCCAGTGAAACAAAACATGTTCCTTAAACATAGTTGAAGTTGTGTGTGTGTGTGTTTATATATACACACACACACACAATGGGAAAAATTATAATAATAATTATTCCCCATAGGTTATGAATATTAAATGGATTAATATTTGTAAAACGGTGTCTGGTATGTATTAAGAACTATAAAGAGGTATTTGTTAAATACATTGTCCTCATAGTTAACTAGACATTCATCATTTAATTAAAACTATGATAACATGTAAATATAGTTTGTCCCATATCTCGTCTTTAAACTGTGATTTCAAACAAATTTTGGTTTTAAACAATCTACTTTTAGGTGCTTGTGACCTGACTAGAAAGTGCCGTCATTATTTGGTCAGTTACTTTGTATGAAGCACTTGCTGAGTGTCTTGCATTTCTCATTTAATTCTCATAATAACCCTATGAGGTAGGTACGTTTTTTTTTTTTTTTTTTTTTTGAGACAGAGTCTCCCTCTGTAGCCCAGGCTGGAGTGCAGTGGTGCCGTCTTGGCTCACTGCAACCTCTATCTCCCGGGTTCACGCCATTCTCCTGCCTCAGCCTCCCGAGTAGCTGGGACTACAGGCACCCACCACCATGCCCAGCTAATTTTTTGCATTTTTTAGTAGAGACGGGGTTTCACCGTGTCAGCCAGGATGGTCTCAATCTCCTGACCTCGTGATCCACCCACCTCGGCCTCCCAAAGTGCTGGGATTACAGGCGCAAGCCACCGTGCCCGGCCAGTAGGTACTATTATTTTTATGTTCATATTTTAAACAATGCAGAAAAGCCACCTTTATTTTATTTTTATTTTATTTTATTTTATCTTTTGAGACAGTCTCACTCTGTCACCCAGGCTGGAGCACAGTGGTGCAGTCTCGGCTCACTGCAACTCCCGCCTCCGAGATTCAAGTGATTCTCATGCCTCAGCCTCCTAAGTAGCTGGGACTACAGGCATGTATCACCACACCCGGCTAATTTTCGCATTTTTTGGTAGAGATGGGGCTTCGCCATGTTGGCCAGGCTGGTCTTGAACTCCTGGCCTCAAGTGATCCACCCTCCTTGGCCTCCCAAAGTGCTGGGATTACAGGCGTGAGCCACTGTGCCCAGCCCACACCTTTATTAAATGACAGAACCAGGGTTTGAGCCCAATTCTTTCTGACTTCTAAGGCTGTGCCCTTATGACCTACACTGGGCATAATCACCTTCATAACATAGTAAGCCGACATAGTAATATGTTTCTACAGCCTTCCTAGAATGTTTATGAAGACTCCCTTCCTACCATCCTGTTCCAGAACAACTTCATGGTAAACCAGCCTTTGCACTTTGTCACATAGAGGTTTGGAAGCTCAGCAATTTGAGCCTGCATGAGGAACATCTGTAGCCATAACACCATGAGGCAGCCCATTGGTCTGGACCTAATGGGTGTGGAGTGAGTTACTCTTGTTGGATGCATAGCATTTGAACCCTGGCAGGGAGCACTGCTGGAGAATTCACCTGGCAACTCGAGGTTGGAAACTGTATCTCATTGACCTTTGTGTCTCTCAGTATCAAGTAGCATGTCAGCATGCCCGAGGTACCAATGAATGCTTGCTATGTGAAAAAATTACCCTTTCTACATTTAGTCTTTCAAAATACGAAGTGGATAAAGATTAGGCATGGTTCACAGTTAAATTTTTTTCTAAATTTGCTCCAAATGATCATTATGTATGGACATATCACAAACTATGGCTGAATAGTACATTTAGGTGCTTTCAAGTTTAAAAATTAATAGCAAATTAGTGGTGGTAAATTTCTTGAAGTAGAAAGATTGACTTTTTTCAAGTTAAGAGAACAGCGTATAAAATGAAATCTAAAGAGATCTTTTGAGAAATCTCATTCTGAAATAAAACAATTACTTAGCTATCAAACTTTTTATTGGAAAGTGTGAGCGTATAAGAAATGAAATCTAAAGAGATCTTTTGAGAAACCTCATTTTGAAATAAAACAATTATTTAGCTATCAAACTTTTTATTGGACAGTGTGATCATCTTGTTTGTTAAGAGTTAAGATCCTCATCCATGTTCTGTATTTTAATTTATTGCAGCAACACCTCATTAATTTTTCAGTTTGATTGTAGATAAGCCAATTTGGCTGCTTTGTGAAGTATTCTGAGAATAAATATACCAAGATATATTGCCTCATAACTACTTGGATTGTTGAAGTTCAGAATGTTGCTTATGCAGTAACTTTTGCTGTTTTATCTGCTTTTTAGCTCCAAGTAGCCATGACTCAAGGATAAGAGATTAGCTCTTAAAATGAGAAGCAAGATACTTTTAAATTTTCCCTACAGAATTTGCTACAAAAGCTTTCTGCTAAGACAACTTGACAAACGTTTTAATAAGCTTGCTTGTTACTCACTGTTGAGTTTTTCTTAACAGCTTTATTGAGGTATAAATAATATGCAGTAAACTGCACATATTTATAGTGTCCAATTTGTTAAGTTTTGCCATAAACACATCCATTGAAACCATCATCACAATCAACATAATGGCTTAGTCTGTTTAATGTGCCATGAAGGAATACCTGAGGCTGGGAAATTTATAAAGAAAAGGGGTTTATTTGGCTCACAGTTCTGCCGGCTGTACAAGAAGTGTGGCGCCAGCATCTGCTCCTGGTGAGGGCCTCAGGCTGCTTCCACTCATGGCAGAAGTTGAAGGGGAGCCAGCATTTTTAGAGATCACAGGGTGAGAGAGGAAGCAAGAAAACAAGAGAGAAAGTGCCAGGCTATTTTTAACAACTGGCTCTTGAGAGAAGTAATAGAGCAAGAACTCACCCACTTTCCCTCCCCAACCCTTCAGGGAGGGCATTAATATATTCATGAGTGATCTGCTTCCGTGACCCAAACACCCCTGATTAGGCACCACCTCTAACCTTTGAGATCAAATTTCAACATAAGATTTGGAGGGGACAAACATCCAAACTATAGCAGATACATGTACATTCATGTATATTAGGTTGGTGCAAAAGCAGTTGTGTTTTATGCCATTAAAAGTAATGGCAAAAAAAATAAAAAATAAAAATAAAAAAATGCACACCAACTTTTTTTTTTTTTGAGATGGAGTCTCGCTTTGTCGCCCAGGCTGGAATGTAGTGGTGCGATCTCGGCTCACTGCAGCCTCCGCCTCCAATGTGCAAACAATTCTCCTGCCTCAGCCTCCTGAGTACCTGGGACTACAGGCGCACACCGCCATGCCCAGCTAATTTTTGTATTTTTAGTAGAGACAGAGTTTCACCATGTTGGCCAGGATGGTCTTGATCTCCTGACCTAGTGATCCACCCGTCTCCCAAAGTGCTCAGCTTACAGGCGTAAGCCACCACGCCCTGCCTTGCACCAACCTTGTATATATTAATATATGTGTGTGTATTTAATCCTGTAAAAAAAATAAGTGGAGTTACAACCCAAAATTACAATACTATTAGCTTTTATAGTTGCCCATGTATTTACCTTCAATGGAGATCTTTATTTCTCCACATGGCTTTAAGTTACCATCTAGCTTTCTTTCATTTCATCCTGAAGAAGTCCCGTTAGCATTTCTAGAAGGGCAAGCCCACCATTCAGCTTTTATTTTGAAATGTCTTAATTTCTCCCTTAATTTTGAAGAACAGCTTTGCCAGATATAGAACTCTCAGTTGACAGGTTTTATTTTTCTTTCATCACATTGAATAAATCAACTCACTGCCTTCTGGCCTCCAAATTTTCTGCTGAGAAATTAGTTTATAATCTTATTGACGATCTCTTGTACATGATGAGTCACTTCTCTCTTGCTGCCTCCAAAATGTAGCTGCCTTGGCCTCCCCCACTGTGGCTCAACTACAAGCTACATCTTTTCAGCTCATGAAACTTGCCAAACTCTTTCTGGGTTTCCCTCCCAACACCAGGGGAGGGAATTTAGTGCTGAAAACTCTCTTGATGCAGTAAGCTTGAGCAATTTTAGGGATTATCTTGTTTTTCTCTCACCCCTCAAAGATTGAGATCTACTCTGATATATCTCAAAGATTGAGCTCTCCATTGCCTGATATGCAATGTCTACCAAATCATTGTATCATATATTTTTGATTGTTCCAAGCAGGAAGGCAAATCTAATTCCTGTCACTCACCTGAACAAGAAATAAAATTCTGTGGATTTATTGTTGTTATGCCAAGCCAAAAGTTCAAAACGTTGTCTGTCCCTTCCTCTACAAATCATCTCAGATCACAGTGCTGGCAAACACATTGAGGAACCTTTCCTTTATCAGGAACTGCATATGGCTCTCCTCATATCCCACATCTAACTAGTGTGCCTGTGTCATCACTGATGGGAAGGAGTTGGGTAATAATCTGAACACTCAATTAAAATTCACTGGGCAAGAGGAATGCATGTTTTCTAACATTTTTCTTGCTTCTCTGGAGAATCTGGTCTCCAGACCCCAAATATAACTGTCAGAAAGAATCTGGCCACAGTGACAGCTATGAGTCTAGTTCATATAGCAGATCCAATTCATTTATGTAGAATGCCTGTTAAAGTGACTTAATTGATTCAATTTCAGTATTATCCAATTACACATTTTCTGAGAGGTGGACTGAAATCTTTTTTTTATTGTCAAAAGTGGATATTTTGGATGTTTATTTACTATAAATAGATTACTTGTATTGAGCTAGATTTTTCTCACCTATTATTCAAGAGAGACTGGGTTCACTTAAAATTATAGAAGAAATCATACTTAACATTAATGTTGATATAAAAATGGTGTATTCACCTTCCTTCCATTGCTACCCTCAATAAAAAAGGACCAGCTCTAACGTTCATTCTCATGATTTACTGGATTTGGAACTGGTTAATGTGACCACCAATTCAATATTTTACCCTTCTAAACCTTTTAATTTCATTGTGATTAACATACATGGCACAAGCATGCATCTCGATGAAAGAGTAAATTATGTATTAATTTTATCTCTATGACATCAAAAATAAATAAAAAATTCTTATAGAACAAATTAATAACTTATGCATTTATTTTTTCATAAAGTTAATATTTGACTTTCTCTAAACTCACTTTGAGCTACGTTTCCCTGGTACATGTTACACATTAAAATATGTTATGTATTCCTTAAAAAGTTAATTCTCAAGAATGATCCTTTTGACCCATACTTTCTGTCAGGTCATGCTACCACAATATTTCTTGGAAAGTTATAGCTATATTTCATGAAATTAACTTCAAACAGTTAAGACTTTATCCTCCCAAAACAGAAACATTTAACCTGTACTTTAAGTGAGAAGATGCAAGTTTTTGTGAGACTCAGCCAATTGTTTCTTTTCCTAGATACGCTTGTTTCTTTCTGAGCATCTGTAAGTTTACATACAACTTCTCTTACAGAAGATTTATTGCTTTCCCCGTTACAACACACCTCCAAAAAATTGATTATCCAGTCTTTTTGCTTAGCTTTCTGGTAAAAAAAAATGATACTCCTTGGTCATCAATAATTCACGGGCTTATCTTTAGTGTCCTTCCTATAGATTAAAATGCAAGTGCAGAAAGCCAGTTACTATCCTGGGGTTGAGATCCTCTCTTGGGTTCAGTGAGCAGCCTCCATGCCCTTCAGTGTTGACTCCTGCTGCTTTACTGCCAAGCCAGACATGGGGCCAGCCATCATCTCCTCCCTCCACCAGCCAGCACATGAAGTGGTCTGGCAAAGTAATTCTATGGGAGGAAAAGCTTGACAATCATCAGCATAAGGGCTTAACAGACCAGAGCTCGTTGCCAAAAACCATTCTACCATGGTTGAGTAGTATTCCCTCTGGAGTGCAGTGCTCTTTGATGACAGGGGTGATATCCTATTTATCTGGATACCCCCACCACTGCAGGTAGAACCTAACACAGAGTCAGGACACAGCAAATACTTGCTGAATAAAAGGACAAATTAATAAATGAGTCCTGTGATGGAGCTATCCCATGACTAATGCTTTTTCTTTAGAGTTTTCTGGTACTTTGAAAAATATCACATTATTTCATCTGAGAAATAAGGCAGTGGGATGATTTGAGGCCAGCAGACTGGGACTTGTGAGTTTCACTATTTACTATTTTTTCAGTTATGTGAACCTTAAATCTCTACATATTCTAGAAACAATAGCAGATGCCTTGCAGAGCTGTTGGTTGACGTGTAACTCATCAGAGGAACCCTCCACTTGCCATTACTCTCCCTCTCTTCTATGTAACTTTGGTTATTGACTATGTAAGACTTTAAAATGTGGCATCTAAACCCATATTTATATTATAGCTGTTTAGGGGAAATTATATTTGTGGGTAGTAGAAGTGCCTACATTTATGACCTCTCATCTTGGGCTTCTTGATGGGGAGGGGAGGTTGCCTGGCTTACGTGTTGAGCTACGTCTTGCTGTCGTAAGAAGTAACCCAGGAGTGTGGAAGACCAGCTGGTCATGGGAGTTCTGGTTCTGACTCATTTCTCACTTTTCTCTCAGAGGTGACAGTGTGTTCAAGCATGGGAAAGAGGCCATAAATTTGCAACACTCATAGAATATAAACATTCCCTTATGAACCCTACAGGTGACATCAGAGAAAGAATGCCTGTGATAATTAAATATAAGCCCCTTCCATGTGGCCTCTGTTTGTCCACCACCAATCATAGTTCTGAATACAGCACACCCTGCACCTGATGCAAAATTTTCCTATGAACAGATTGCTTTTTATTATAAGGCAGTATCCTGCAAACATAATATGAAGCCCAATTACAGTAAATTGGCAAATAGTTAAGACATGTTTGTGCCCCCAAAAACTTCAGAAGCATGATGCAGAGCCCAGGGGACTCAGTGCAAAGTTTTTCCAAGGTTGAAAAAACAGTGTAGTGTGAAATCTATCAGATTACAGTTTGCTCACACACAAAATAAAATATCTATGGGTTTGGCATGGAAACATGTTTAAAGCATAAGTAAGAAACCAATAAAAAAAAGATGGTTAAACATTGGCTGTGTTTTCCATATGATGCAAGGCACGGGGTAGGGTGGGAAAAGGAATTGGAAGCCAAACTAGCAAAAACTTATTGTAAAAGACAGTATTATAGGATGGGATGCCACAAGAAATGGAGAGAAACTTGCTGGAAAGATACCTTAAAGATACTTTAAAGACAGTTCTAGCCTTTTTCCCACAGAGACGCTTGTGTAACATGGAGGAAATTTTGCCGGGTGTGGTGGCTCATGCCTATAAACACAGAACTTTGGGAGGCCGAGGCGGACAGATCACCTGCGATCAGGAGTTCGAGACCAGCCTGGCCAACATGACGAAACCCCGTCTCTACTAAAAATACAAAAATTAGCCGGGCATGGTGGCAGGCACCAGTAATCCCAGCTACTCGGGAGGCTGAGGCAGGAGAATCACTTGAACCTGGGAGGTGGAGGTTGCAGTGAGCTGAGATTGCACCATTGCACTCCAGCCTGGGTGACACAATGAGACTCCATCTCAACAACAACAAAAATTGAGGAAATTTTATAAAATGGTTGGGAACACAAACATTGCTTTGTGTGGATATCTGACTACCCATGCCTTTTTGATGGTATGTCTTTGTTTTCATTCATATGTAAAAATTAATTCTGTTCTGTCCACCCACAGTTAGATTTTAGGCCTTTTCTTACATAGATTGTACCATAGAATTTTGGATTGGGAAGAGATATTGATACCATCTACCAGTGGTTCTCAAGCTTTCTTGCTGGCCCCAACATTCTAAAGGATGTGCATGGTGGTAAGGATGGGTCATCCTCATTACCCCCATTCCAGCGAGTCCAGCGTGATGGAGCACTCTACAGGTACCTGGATCAGCACGGTGGTATGGAAGGTGAGAGAGGCAAGATGGCTGCAGTTGGAAAAGGTATTCTCAGAAGATGCTGTGTTCCCCTCACAGGGGACTTCTTTTCTTCCCTTGAGGATCAGTGAGAACTTAAAGGCTCTTCTCATTCTAGACTTAGGAAAGTATAAAAACAAAGTTAGTGAAAGCTGTCAAAATAAAATCTCCTCAAAGCATTGATTTCCAGGTTCTGTTACTGTCCACAACAGGAGTGCACACCATCCCCTCCTCCTCACATGCTTCTTGGCATGGAAAGAGTTGTGAGTCATCCCTGTGCGAAGAGTGTTTCTTTGCCTAAGAAACTAACATACAGGTTATGAGTGTGTAAGAGTGATTATACCCCACAATAGAAGAATGTGTGTTTTGCTGAAACCAAACCACAGTTGTGAGTATCCTCAGTGGCCCTTCCCCTTCTTTTGATCATATTACCAAGATGAAAGAAATACACTTTTCTTGGCAAAAAAACAAATATTAATAATGGAACATAAAACAATGTTGTAAATTCTGTACATGTTCCCAACCACCACTCCAAATCCTCCCAACCTGTGCAGATATTACCTCCCCTTAAGAGACCCAGTTCACTTGAGCAGGATTGAGGTTCTATTCCATATTAAACAGGACACTTGTATCCTCTTGTTTGCCAATGCCATCAATATGGTATTAAGCTCTGACCTAGGCATAAGACAAGTTTATGTTATACATTGTCATAATAATGATATCGTTGTAGCCAGGATTTCTTGACCAACTATTATAGGACATGGTCTATGGTGTGACTTTATATGTATGACATCATATACCTCATTACCTTAACCTAGTAATTAGCCACAAAGTAATGGAATTAACAATAGCTTCACATTAAACAGTTGCAAGTGATCTGGTTTCTAGTTGTAGCTCCTTTCCTCAATATAGTAAGTGACCTTCAGCAAGTTACAGCCCGGCTAGCAAAGTGGGGAGGTATTGGGTAGGGATGGGGAGGAGACAGGAGTGGAGAGGGAGAGGTCAGCAATTGCTAACATTTTTTTCATCTCAAATATATTCATGATTCGAAATAGATCCACAAGCCTTCAAATAAGTGAGCCAATAAGCTCAGGATGGGATTGTTTGCTTAGACAGGAGTCTACTCACTACTGAGAGTCAGCATTATAAATTCCAGGAATCATCAGTCAAGGGGGAAGAGTTGATCTAACTCCCAACTCCTAAATAGGAGATAAGGGGAGTGATCCTGGAGCGTAACTAAGTGTGTCGAGAGTAACTTTATTCCATTTTGTGGTACTTTGCTCATGTAATCCAGTACCTGGGGGAATCATCACAAACTGTTCATAAAGTCACAGGAAGGAAAAAAAGCATAAGCGGCATAAGCTTATTTGGACCTGTTTACATTAGTTTCTGACACTGATATTACTCTGTCAGAGTGAGCAAACATTTTTCACAAAGGCCATTACTATAAAAACTTTCATCCGATCTTTGTAATCGAGCATTTGCTAAAGTACTGTGAGTCAGAGTTGGACTTTAGTACAAATTACTCGAAATTTAAATGATCAATGTAAGAACTCAGGCTGGGCGCGCTGGCTCACGCCCGTAGGCCAAGGTGGGCGGATCAGCTGAGGTCAGGAGTTCGAGACCAGCCTGGCCAACATGGCGAAATCCCATCTCTACTAAAAATACAAAAATTTGCCAGGTGTGGTAGCACGTGCCTGTAATCCCAGCTACCTGGGAGGTTGAGGCAGGAGAATCCCTGGAACACAGGAGACAGAGGCAGCAGTGAACCGAGATCGCGCCACTGCACTCCAGCCTGGGTGACAGAGCGAGACTCCGTCTCAAAAAAAAAAAAAAGAACTTGGTTAGGAGTTTTACTGTGTAGCTAAGTTTGGTTCCAGGCATTCTGCCAATATACCATTATGTGCATATTTTAATGAAATGATGGTGTAAAGAATGCTGGAAAAATAGAGAAAAGATATCTGGAAAGTTTCTCTGTCTTTACAGAAAGATCTGTTTTGTATTTGACAACAAACACTCTTCTGTGGCTTCTTGTTCAGTATTCTAAATATGGAATGTCTCTTTCTCATCCTGTGTTTTCCACCTCCTTACCAAAAAAAAAAAAAAAAAAAAAAATGAGGTCATTGGAGAGGCCTTTAACCTAGGAGAGCTGCAAAGACTGTTTGGGCTGTTATAATAATATACTGTAGGTTGGGGGCTTAAACAACAAACATTTATTTCTCATAAATCTGGATGCTGGAGAGTCCAAGATCAAGGTGCCAACAGAGTCGGTGCCTGGCAAGGGCCCTCTTCCTGGTTCACAGATAGTACCTTCTAGATGTGTCTTCACATGATGGAGGGGTGAAAGAGCTCTCTGGGGTCCCTTTCATAAGGGCACAGATCCCTTTCATGAGGGCTTCTCCCTTGTGACCTAATCACCCCTCAAAGGCCCGATTTCTTAATACCTTCACATGGGGAGTTTGGCTTCAACCTAAGAATTTTGGAGGACACAAACAAAACAAAGCTTATGATCACGCCCTTGTGAGAGTGATGGAGGCAGGTGTGGGAAAAGGGCACTGGAGTTTCTTGTGCAAGCTAGCAGGGAAGAAACTTAAAGGAAGAGCCTTTCTGAGGCTGGTGTTCTAGGCACCCTGCCTTTTCTAGGAAGCCTGGCCTTGTGGAAAGGGAAGGGCTTTGGAGTTCAGACAGGCCAGGCTTCCTCTCTGATCTAGCCTCCTGCGGCTTTGGCTTCTTCTTCCTACAGTTGCTTACATGATACCTACCTCATGAAATCAGAGAGGTGTTAAAACAGGCTGTGGGTGTCAAGTGCCTGACACCCAGCAGGGATTCGATCACATTCTGTTGCATTCTCCCAAAAAGACTCTGCGACTCCATGATGAGGGATTAAAGGGGAAGCCGGCACTTGCATCACAGAGTGGGGCTGGGCTAATAGTGATAATACCATAGTTGTAATAGTTAAGGTGTATTGAGCACATAGTATTGTCGGGTGCTAGTTAATTCATTTAATCCTCCCAACAACTCCATAAAGTGTGGTCTACTTTATTATGCCCATTCTAAAGACAGGAAAATTGAGGTGTAGATAAGTGATTTGCTCCAAGTCACAGGATAGAGACGGCAAAGCCAGAGTTTGAATTCAAATCTGACTCTAAGTATTTGACAGCACAACAGAATGACTACAGTCAACGATAATGTACTGTATATTTTAAAATAACTGAGAGTGGAAATGGAATGTTCCTAACACAAGGAACTGATCAACGCTGTAGGTGATGGACACCCCACTTACCCTGATGTGATTGTTACACATTGCATGTCTGTATCAAAACATCACCTGTGCCCCATATACACTTACCCATAAAAAATAAAAACAGAAATTAGCTTAAAATGTTTAAAACTCTAATTCTGAAGCCTGTATTCTAAATCACTCTCCTATTCTGCTCTTCTACTGCATGGAAAAGTTTTGAGGTCTGTAGAAAAGCAACAAAGACAAGGATTAGGAGGAATGTGGTCCAGGGCCAAGCCTGTGTTGACAAGGGCAACCTTGGCTTCAGGGAAAGGGCAGCCTAATGCGTTTTTTAAACAAAGGATTTGCAGATGCATTTTTGTAGGCAAGTCTTGAGGCTCCAAACTGGGGAACAAACACATATTTGACCCAAAGCTGACTAGAAAGAAGAAAGTGTCTCTCCAGAGAGATATGAGAAGCTGAGAGGGCTTGGGTGAAGCCTGCGGGTAGACATAGATTGGAACTGTACTTGGCTCTGGAAGCCTCTGCGAAGTGAGGTCCTCACAGCTTGTGTGGTTCGGGTGCAGTTTGGGCTGTACAATCTCTCATCCTTGTAGTAACGGGGGGCACAGACGGGTTATTCTGAACTCCAACAGAAATAAGAACCCACTGGGGAGCGAGCTGCGTGTATGTTCTGCCACCTTCAGCCCCGCCCCAGGAGATTCCAGGGGTTCTGGGGCAGGGCCCAATGTTAGTGCTTTAGAAGATCCCCACATGATTCCAACAGGAGAGGGCGAGGCTGCAGGTGTCACAGTGGGCTCCGAAGTACCAGAATAAAAGAGAACACAGGAAAAATAAGTGAATCCCAGTGCCTCAGAACTGTGTTTCATCTCTGTGCTGCCACTGATGCACCCAGGGTACCTGTTACCCTGGGCTTCTGTCTCTGAGCCCTTAACCATGCTCCATGTGCCATGTTCATGACGACTGCCCCATCCTGCCACTGTGTTCCTTGGGTGTTGCTGCCTCTCTGCCAGGAAAAGCCACACTTGCTCTTCTGGGGCTGAGATTTCTCTCGATGGCATGTCTGCCAAGAGCTGCCAGCAAGGCATATTCTGGAGAAATACCTTCCACATCCCTCAGAGCCTCCAGGATCCTGTAGTGGGCTCATGGGAGCAGCTGTGTGAGGAGAGTGCACCCCCGGAGGGCAGGCAGGGAGGCGGAAACGTGGGCTCCTCCAGCCTAGGGACCTGCCCACCAGTGTTTTTCAAACTATGGTGAAGACAGGAGTTAACCTGAGGTGCTGATCAAAAATAAATGCTTATCCCTGGGCCCCACCTGACTTGGGAACCCAGAATGTCCACGGCCCGGGTCTGAGAATTGGCATTTTAACAAGGAGACCACGAGGAGAAGCACTTCATATCACATAATCCTGGGCGGGGGGAGCCACCGTGTGTCTCCCATGGAGGGAACTGATGGAATTGCAGAGCTGTACATTCCCGGGTAGTTCTTTCCTGCGTTTGTTCAGTCATTAAACAAGTACTGTTATTAAGCGTCTACTCTCTGTTCTTGCTAAAGTAGACAAAGCACCCCTCCCATCTCCACAGGGCCAATTGGGTCTCTATCAAAACATTGCTCAGCTACTTACTAGGCACTGTAGGCATTGGGTAAATTACTTAACCTCTCTGTGCATGAGTATCTTTGTTTCTCGTATTAGCATAATAGTAACCACATCTCCTTTGGGTGGCAGATGCTCTATGTGAGCCTCCATCAAATGAATAAGATACCCACATTATAGCTTGTCTACATGTGGTAGCCGTTGCTTTCACATATATACCCCCTTCCCCTCAATTCTAATGAGAAAGTAGAAATGTTCTAGGCCTAATGAGAGTATTTCCAACTCTGTTTTTGTTTTGTTTTGTTTTTTTGAGACAGAGTCTCACTCTGTCACCCATGCTGGAGTGCAGTGGCATGATCTCGGCGTAACTGGGATTACAGGTGCCCACCACCACACCTGGCTAATTTTTGTATTTTTTGCAGAGGCAGTGTTTCACCATGTTGGCCAGGCTGGTCTTGAACTCCTGGCCTCAAGTGATCCTCCCACCTCAGCCTCCCAAAGTGCTGGGATTACAAGTGTGAGCCACCGCGCCTGGCCTCCAACTCTGTTTAATTGTATCTATTCAGCATTGTTTTGGGAAGAACGTTGAGCTAATCAGTGCTTTCCAAGCTATGGTAGCCTGAGAATCACGGAGCTTGGGGACCAGAGGGACATTTGAAAAATGCTTACCCCTGAACCTCACCCAGACTTAGGAACACAGAATACCTAGAGATGGGATGTGGAATGTCATTTAAAAATTTTTTTCATTTTTAATTTTTGTGGGTACATAGTAGGTATATATATGTATGGGGTACATGAGATATTTTGATTCAGACATGCAGTGCAATGCATAATAATCACATCAGGTTAAGTGGGTATCCATCACCTCAAGCATTTATCATTTCTTTGTGTTATAAACATTTCAGTTCTACTCTTGTAGTTATTTTAAACTGTACAATAAATTATTGTTGACTGTAGTCACCCTGTTGTGCTATCAACTACTAGATTTTATTCATTCTATTAATATTTTCCCCACCCCACTACCCATCCTAGCCTCTGGTAACCATCATTCTACTCTCCATCTCCATGAGTCAGTTTTTAAAATTTTTAGCCTCCACATGTGAGTGAGAATATGCAAAGTGTGTCTTTCTGTGACTGGTTTATTTCACTTAACATAATGACCTCCAGTTCCATCCATGTTGCTGCAAATGGCAGGATCTCATTCTTTTTTATGGTTGAATAGTGCCATTGTGTGTAAGTACCACATTTTCTTTATCCATTCATCTGTCAACGGACACTTAGGTTGCTTCCAAATCTTGGCTATTGTGAAGAGTGCCGCAGTAAACGTGAATGTTCAGATCTCTTCGATATACTTCTTTCCTTTTTTCTGGATATATACCTAGGAGTGGGATTGCGGGATCGTATGGTAGCTCTATTTTTAGTTTTTTTGAGGAACCTCCATACTGTTTTCCATAGGGGTTGTACTAATGGACATTCCCACCAGCAGTGTACAAGGGTTCCCTTTTCTCCACATCCTTGCTAGCACTTTTTATTGCCTTTGTTTGGATAAAAGCCACTTCAGCTGGGGTGAGATAATTTGTAGTTTTGATTCGCATTTCTCTGGTGATAAATTATGCTAAGCACCTTTGCATATGCCTGTTTGCCATTTGTATGTCTTCTTTTGAGACATGTCAATTCAGATCTTGACCAAATTTTTAACCAGATTATTAGATTTTTTTTCCTATTGAATTGTTTGAACTCCTTATATATCCTGATTATTAATTCCTTGTCAGATGGATGGTCTGCAAGTATTTTCTCCCGTTCTGTGAATTGTCTCTTTACTTTGCTAATTGTTTCCTTTCCTGTTCAGAAGTGTTTCAACCTGATGTGATTCTATTTGCTCATTTTTGCTTTGGTCATCTGTGCTTTTGAGGTATTACTCAAGAAATCTTTGCCCAGACCAATGTCCTGGAGATTTTTCCCAAAGTTTTCTTTTAGTAGTTTTATAGCTTGAGGTCTTAGATTTAAGTCTTTAATCCATTTTGATTTGATGTGTTTGTAAATGGAGAGAAATAGAGGTCTAGTTTTATTCATCTGCAACCAGAGGCATAAAAGGCGGAAAGGACAGTCTCTTCAATAAATGGTGCTAGGTTGCATTGGTTGTCTGTGCTTGTGGGGTATTATGCAAGAAATCTTTGCCCAGACCAATGTCCTGGAGATTTTTCCCAATGTTTTCTTGCAGTAGTTTCACAGTTTGAGGTCTTTAAGTCTTTAATTCATTTTGATTTATTTTTGTGTGTGGTGAGAGATAGGGGTCTAGTGTTAATCTTCTGCATATGGATATCCAGTTTTCCCAGCACCATTTATTGAAGAGACTGTCCTTTCCCATGTGTATGTTCTTAGCACCTTTGTCAAAAGCAAGTTCACTGTAGATGTATGAATTACTGGCTTCTCTATTCTGTTCCATTGGTCTATGTGTCTGTTTTTATGCCAGTACCATACTGTTTTGGTTACTAGAGCTCTGTAGTATAATTCGAAGTGAGGTAATGTGATTCCTCCAGTTTTGTACTTCTTGCTCAGGATGACTGTGGTCATTCTGGGTCTTTTGTGGTTCCACACAAATCTTAGGGCTTTTTTTTTTCTACTTCTGTGAAGAATGTCATTACTATTTTCATATGGATTGCACTGAATCTGTAGATTGCTTTGGGTAGTAAGGACATTTTAACAATATTGATTCTTCTAATTCCTGAATATGGAATATCTTTTTATTTTATTGCATCAATTTTTTCCATCAATGTTTTATAGTTTTCATTGTAGAGATCTTTCATGTTTTTGGTTAATTCCTAGTTATTTTGTTTTGTTTGTAACTGTTATAAATGTGATCACTTTCTTGTTTTCTTTTTCACATTGTTTGCTGTTGGCCATATAGAAATGCTACTGATTTTTGTATGTTGATTTTTGTATCCTGTAAGTTTATTGAACTTATTTGTCAGCTCTCAATTTTTTGGTGGAGTCTTTAGGTTTTTCCAAATATAAGATCATATCATCTGCAAATAAGAACAATTATGACTTTTTCCTTTCCAAATTGGATGCTTTTATTTCTTCCTCTTATCGGATTAGCTAGCTGGGACTTCCAGTACCATCTTGAATAACAGTGGAGAATGTGGTCATCCTTGTCTTGTTCCAGATCTTAGAGGAAAGGCTTTCAGAATTTCCTCATTAAGTATGATACTATCTGTGGGTCTATCATATATGGCTTTTATTGTGTTGAGGTATGTTCCTTCTATATCCAGTTTTTTTTTTTAGGGTTTTTGGTACAGCATTTTAACAGCTTCGTCAGGTGATCCCAAAATATCCTACTTTGAGAAACACTGAGTTAAATGCTCTGTGTGATGCAAATAAGCATAAGTTATAAAACTTGTATTTTAGAGAAGTTCAGGGATCTCTGAGAAGATGACTTCTCTACACACAGAAGTATTAAATTAATATCAATCAAATGCAATAAGTCATGTGAAGGAACTTAGGTGAAAAATCATTTAAAAAATCATTAAAATGTAAGGGAATGCCCACCACTTGAATTAAGTAAGGAGTGAATGGTTGAGAGGAGAGAGCCCAATGAAGACATGACATGCTGAGGGAAGGCTTCCTGGAGGAAGCAGCAGCATGAACCAGCAGCAAAGCTCAACTGTCTCTGTTGTTAATCTCAGCATACATTGAACTCATGCAATCATCAAGAAGCATCCACCAGACACTGAGGATGCAGCAGCTTGGAAGTGATGGGGTGAGATGGAGCTCTGGGCATTAGCTAGTAAGGAAGGGAAATGTATTATAAGACTGTCATGTTCTTACAGATGCTCAGACTCCAGACAGTAGAGTTCCTCTGAACATATGACCAGTATTGCCACCCGCATGGTGCTATTATTGGCATAAGGATTTGGTATGAGAAGAACCAATATTTGAGTTCCGGACCCTCCCTGGGCACCAATATCTCACACACTTTGCAATAATTCAATGATCCACCTAGAACTCACACCTTTATGTATATTTTACCTTCTACTTTCAGTTTTTCCAGGGTCATTTAGGAAACAATGGAAGGAAAACATGAATCCCTTAACTGAAGAAGCTGTTAAAATGCACCAAAATCCCCAGCCTTTTTGTTAAAATAGGAATTTCTTCAGGGCAGCAGCTCCATTTCTCATTCTGAAGAGGTTCGTTGTCTGATGTCCAGGTTAGTTAGTGGGCATCCAATTTTAATAACTTTAAATTGTTGGACTTGGGGAAATTTTCCATTATTGACAAGCTTTTAAGAAGATAGGGAAAATTTTCTATCAAATAATACTTCAACATCCTGTCTCAAACTGTTGAACTTTGAAGCTAAGTGATACTTATGACTGCATACAGGATTGGTTTTACTGTAAAAAAAAAAAAAAAAAAAAAGCCGTCATGCTATTTAGAGCTTGTCTAGGTTTATTGAATGCTAAGTTTGCCTTGGCGTTGCAATAGTTTATATGTTTATTCATCTTTTGCTTATAAAATCTCCATCAACCTAGTGACCTGGGGGTGACTTTTGTCCATGAGAGTTAATAGTTTTTTTATGTTTTGCACAGGACAGATTTTTACCATAAATTAATTTTCTGTTAGATGTCATTGAAGAAAACAATAGTAAAATAGAAGTTAAAGGCTTTATTCAACAGCTACACATGAGCTTAACATGAGCTAGTTCTCTAAGTTGAAGCAGGATTGGAGTAGGACAGGTAGAGAGAAGAGAGGAATATGTGGCTGTGATCTTGTCCAAGGTTGTAGTTGCCTTCATCTGTAACTGCTGCAAAATCTGTAGTTGAAATGATTGAAAGACAATGCCAATGGTTCATGCCCTTTTCTTGAGGTGGTTGATGCAATACCATCTGGCAGTTCTAGAGCAGTTCTTTCGAAAACTGTCTTTATAAGCCTGGTGAGTTGTCTGTTGGCTGCCTAATACCAGCTAAGCTTCAGGAGAGGAGATGATACAAAAAACATAAAGGCAGGGGGAGCAGAGAGACAGAAAAAAAGGAGGCAAATGTTGGTCTAAGCAAGAAAATTGGGTTGATTTTGATTATTAAACATTAAACATGGGAAAAATGTATGATTTAAAAAGTGTTAGTTCTGTTCTTTGTTATAAAGGATTTTAATCAAAAGTCTTTGTAGTTACTATAGAAATGAAAACTGAGGAATATACAAGGGTGTGAACATAGAAAGAAAACAAAGGTGGCAGAAAATGGCATACTTTTAAAAAGAACCTTTAAAATTATAGTGGCGATGCACACTCATTGGAAAAAATTCTAAATATTTCAGAAAAAAATAAAGAGCATAAAATTGAAAACCTTCTTCTTTAACTTGTTCGTATCTGTAATTCAGTTTTTATTTTTCCACCAGAGATAACTGAGGCCAGTAATAGGTATCCCTTCAAACATTTTTCTATATATTTATGCATAAATATATATCTATTTTCTATATATATATGCATAAGAACATAAACATAGGTCAGAGTGAGGCTGGGAGGGTGAATAGTGAATGCATATTGCTAAGTGAAAAATCCAATCTTTGAAGGCTACATCTGAATAATTCTATTTGTATGACTTTTTGGAAAAGAATAAAGAGATGGCAAAC
Source organism: Gorilla gorilla gorilla (assembly GCF_029281585.2). NCBI lineage: Eukaryota > Metazoa > Chordata > Mammalia > Primates > Hominidae > Gorilla > Gorilla gorilla. The sequence goes on from NC_073241.2 coordinate 39,418,164, forward strand.
AGATCAGTGGTTTCCAGAAGTTAAGGGAGAGAGGTGGCAGAAGGTTGAATAGGTGAAGCACAGAAAATATTTTAGGGTGTTGACATTATTCTGTATGGTACTGTAGTGGTGAATACGCAACACTATACATTTGTCAAAACCCATTGCACTTTATAGCATAAAGAGTATGCCTTAATGTCTGCAAATTAAAAACTAACCAATTAGAGGTTGGGAGATCTCAGAATGGAATGTAGACTGTGACAAAAAACATGTAAGCATATAAAAAATGTGTTATTTCACTGAAGGAAGATGGAAGAAAGTTGCTGACTTAGGTAACTGGAAATGAGTGGAGATTGTATGACCGAAGACAAAAGGAACTGCATATAAGCACTGTGCTTTATTTGATTAGTTTCCAATAGAAGTACATGTTATCAATTCTGAAATCACTATACATGTATAGAGCGATTAAACAAATAAGTAAATAGATGGCAGATGAGGCAGCAGATGTCTTCCTGTTTGAGAGGGAGGTTACAGGTGAGCAACAAGGGAAGGCTAGAACAATATGATGACAGATTGGAATTGGAGTCATCATTATGAACTCATATTTACTTTAACATAAATACAGATGGTGATATGGATAAATATTTCTATATCTGTGTATATGCACACATATTTTCTTGTTCTTTCAGGTGAGAGGGCCTAGAAGCAATGAGGAGGTGTTGCAGTGAGCACAGCTAGTGCCCACATCTTGGTTTCTAAATACCATTCTCCAATAAAAGGAACCGGGGCTCCTTGGAGAAATGGCTGATACTAGAGTTGGGTCAGGGTAGTGGTCAAAGATGGAATAATCTGAGGAACAAAATAAATAAAGTTGTATTGGAGTAAAACCTCGGGTATAAAATGCGTATTGTGAGTTTATATTGATATAAGTAAATGATTGAATGAATAAATGGGAGACAAGAGGCAATTCTGTCCAAAATGGAAGAATTCAGAATAATTCCTAACTTTCCACCCCATTGAGTGTGGGCTGTGCATTGTGACTTCTTTCCAAAGTATAGAGTATGGAAAGTGGAGGCCAGGCACAGTGGCTCACACCCGTAATACCAGCATTTTGGGAGGCTGAGGCAGGCAGATCACCTGAGGTCGGGAGTTCGTGACTAGCCTGGCCAACATGGTGAAACCCCATCTCTACTAAAAATACAAAAATTAGCCTGGCGTGGTGGCACATGCCTGTAGTGCCAGCTATTTGGGAGGCTGAGGCAGGAGAATTGCTTGATCCCAGGAGGCAAAGGTTGCAGTGAGCCGAGATTGTGCCACTGCACTCCAGCCTGGGTGACAAAACAAGATTCTGTCTCAAAAAAAAAAAGGGAAGAAAGGAAAGAAAGTGGAAAAAAAGAGCAACTTCTTTGTGGAGAGACCTGACAAACACTCAGCCAAGTGATCAAACTTAACATCATCAGGTATAAGTCATGTTGATAGCATGTATCCTTGGAATGGTGTGATGAGAATGGCACTTTACCCCTGCGACCTTTCTCCCCCAAATCCTTAACCCCTGCATAACCATGAGAAAACAAACAAAGCAAAACAAAGGGACATTCCACAGAATACCTGATGAGAACTCAGAACTGTGAAGCTCATCAAAAATAAGAAATATCTAAGAAGAAGTCATTGCCTAGAGGTGCCCGTAGAGACATGATGATTAAATGTAATGCAGCATTCTGCATGGGATTCTAGTGTGGATAAAGGACATTAGGTGGCCGGGCATGATGGCTCACTCCTGTAATCCCAGCACTTTGGGAGGCCGAGGTGAGTGGATCACCCGAGGTCAGGAGTTCAAGACCAGCCTGGCCAACATGGTGAAACCCCGTCTCCATGAAACATACAAAAATTAGCCAGGCATGGTGGCGGGTTCCTGTAGTCCCAGCTACTCGGGAGGCTGAGGCAGGAGAATCACTTGGACCCAGGAGGTGGAGGTTGCAGTGAGCCAAGATCACACCTCTGCACTCCAGCCTGGGTGACAGAGAAAGACTCTGTTTCAAACAAAAATAAAGAAAATGACATTAGGTGAAAACTAAGAAGATTTCAATAAAATACGGACTTTAGTTTAAAATCATGTCTCAGTATTGTTTTGTTAATTGTGACAAATGTATCATACTAATGTAAGATTTAACAGTCAAGGAAAATGGGTATAGAGAATTCTCTGTAGTATGTTTTCAACTTGTCTGTAAATTTAAAATTGTTCTAAAATTTAAAAAAATACTTGAAATATATCTTGGAACTTGTTTCATATCAAATATAGATATGTATATATAGATAGATGGATTTTTTTATTATTTTAAATGGATGCATAGTATTCCATAATATACATATATATGTCATAAGTTATCTAGAAATCTAAATCTAAATTTCTCTGTCATGTTCATTTAAAATTTTATTAGCTTTGCACTATTACTGTTCATAGCCAACAAATATCCTTAAATAAACATGAAAGCATATATGCAATAACTTGTCTGTATCTAAATAAAACATAAAACCTAAAGAAGTTTTGAAAAACTCCAGCAGAGAAAGCTGCAGATGGGAAACCAAGGCTCTGCAAATATTAAGGTCTTGTAGGCCTTTATATCACCTTCTTGTTGCCTTTATTTTAAATACATTTTTTCCCACAGATTATGGAGACTTGTATCTTGCTACTCTTGTAAATTATTCCCTAGCCCCAGATTTCTAGAGTAGTCTGTGGTTTATTTATGCAATGAAATACTACCCAGAAATTAAAATGGACTATATTATATATGTGCATAAAATATATATATAGGGTTAAATTCATATAACAATTGTATGTATTATTTATGGGTGCATACATATGTAGAAAAAGTGAGTTAAGTATTCATGGGAATGATATACACTGACCTTAGGATAAGGCTTGAGGAAGAAGGAAGAGGAGGAGCAAAAGAACTGTAGGCAAGGCTTTAAGCTATGCCATGAAGTTTTAATTTCTTTTTCTTAAGTGTGCTGGCAGAACGAAATGTGGCAGAATGCGAATATGTGCTTCCTCTGAGCAATGGGTGTCTATGTGTATGTTTTATAAGTCCTATCATTACATTCAATTAAAAAATGGAAAGCCATTCACCATTCATGTCAGTCTCTTTGTTGTTGGTAAATTATTGTGGGATTCTTTTTCCCTCTGATTCTTCAAAGACTAGCTTTGTATTGCTTGTATCTGCACGTGTTGATTGCAGTTACATTTATCCCTCCCCTCCCTTTGTTTCTCCACACACTCTGTACTTTTTGAATTGGGTTGTTTCCATTTAAGGAAGGCCATATCTGAAGATGAAAACTAAGCATATTTGAGGATCCTTGAATGAAAAAAATTATTCCTTCAGGCATTCACCAAAATAATGTGCAGCTTTGATTCTTTTGTTTTTCACATGTTCTAGATAACAGATGTCACTTTAGGGCTATTAACAGGATGTGTGAGAAAAAATTCAGGGCTATATGTAGTGATTCTTTTAAATACTCCCGTTGTTGAGTGGACAATTTAAGTCATCATAGTTGTGAAGGGAATAAAAGAGAAGCAGCAGGTTGTTTTTGTTAGAAGTAATCTCCAAAATACGAAATAAGAAAGTAAGAGAAAATTTCCTACTTTTGCAAAATTAAACAATCTGAAAGCTGAAATTAATTATTCTTAATAAAGAACAAAAATGTTAATACATAAATAAAAAGAATCTTTTCTGTCTAAAAAGAGAACCTAGACATTTCAGCAAGCCAGTGCAAATTCTTTCAAGCTCTCTACTTCTACCTATTCGGTACCTTATAATGGAGTTAATGTTACTGGCAATAGCTCTAAGGTCATAAAATATCTTAAATACTTTCTGAATCATGAAAGAAAAAGTTATATCATTTTCAAATCATCTTAGTATTAAGAGATATTCTATTTGTTTTAAACTAGCAGCCTGTATAATGTCTAAGAAGTTCACAGACTTCAATCCAGCTGAGTTCCAAAAGTTTGTTGAGCCGCTGATTTTTCTGGGTTAGATGTAAGTGTTAATTTCCAAGTTTAATTTATGAAAGTTAGTTTAATCCACAGTAGCAGACTTCTGTTTGTTGGCTGTCTTTTGGTTCGTACTCCCTTTTAGAAACTTGGCAAGTAGACTTTCATTAGCCGCTTAGTGCACCCCAACGCGTACACAAAATTGCAAAGAGAAGCATTGATAACATCTAACAGGAAGTGTGGTGAGCCGGCTCCTGCTGTGCCGTTCTTTAGTCCACAGGTTCACTCCTTCCTGACCTATGAGAGCTGATTCCACTAGGCTGATTGGAGGCCAGCAGACACTGGCCTGGTTCCCTCCATGCTTTCCAGGGCTGGGACTTAGCAGAAAGGAGCCTGGTGCTCCAGCATTCCTAATCAGGGAGCTTCTCCAACTAAGTGTCAGGGCCTCTAAGACATAATAGGAAGTTTGTTTCAGTGTTTTCTCAAAGGTATTTTTAGCTATCACCACCCAGGAAAAGGGAATTTTAATTACTATCATTGATTATAATGGTAATTTTAAGAATACCAACTTTATTGGGAGGAAAAGTTTCAGCTATTTATTTCCAATATAAAGCTGTAGAAAATGTTAGTTAGGGATGGGTAAGCCATTAGCAAGAGATGATTGACAATATTCTGACTTAATACTCTAAGTCACTGCTATCCCAAATGGCAGATCAGTGCTGGTCCATGAATTGTTTGAAACAGGTTTTCAACAAGTTAAATGCAGACGTTGAGAGAAAGCATTTAAAATTTATATAGCACAATGACATTGTGGTGACATGCAGGCATGTGATCATTTTCTACTAATTATTATTTTCTGTTACATTTACAAAAGTATTAGTACACAATGAATAGCAATTTTTAAAGGGTCTCATAACTTGAGAAACACATTTTAGAAGATAAGAAACTTGTTAGAAAATCTATTTTCATTACAAAATGTGTAACTTTGATTTTCTCTGACACAAATTTATACTAGCACTATTGCATTTGTAATCAATGACTTTAATCACTTTTAAATTTACAAACAATATAAAAAGAAAGTAAAAAGAGAACAAGGAGTTTTCCTGAGATTCTCTGGTAAGAATTCAAGAAAGACAAAAGTGTGGAAGAAGATGAAAGAAGATGTATGTTCACCTGAGGTCTATGTTGTAAATGGTGAGAGATAGGGAGGGCGCAGGATGGTGCTGTGGGTAGAATCTTTGATGAAAAAGTTGGTGGTGGGTGGGGGTGATACTTGACTCATATTTCCTGGTTCCAGCAACCTGGAAAACTTCTAGGTTGTATCTGAAATGAGGTAAGAAGAGAGAAAATGAGGCAAGATATAATTATTCATTTTAATGTATAAGTTGGTTACAAATAAAATATTTATTATTCATATAGGGTGTTTATATATAGTAAGCCTTTGATAAAAATATTGTTTTAATCAGAACATTCTACTTCTAGGTGGGTAGGTAGATACCTTTATGCAAGTATATATTCATATTAGTCAGGCAGGTGTTAAAAATGTATGTGAAGTGTACTAGACCAGCTATCCTCCTATAATCAAAGAGAAAACTAGAGAAAATATATGAAACAACTATTTTCAGATGCTGAGCGATTGGAAGTGTGGGTTTATGATGGCTGAGAGAAGGGAAACAACAGGATAGACTAAAGGATTTTTCCAGCTTTCTACCTGGAGGAATTTACTCTACATTATGTGGGGAAGGGAATCCAAACTGAGCATGGTGGTCTTGCTGAGCTGAAGATGGGAATTTGGAGAGGATGAGAAGGCTGATATTTGTGGCACGGAGTAATGGAGAGGAGAAAGACAGAGAAAGAGCTCCAGAGATCTTCAAGGAGTCACCTAGACACTTTAGCTGAATTCTAAGCTGTGCACGCATAGGTAAGACTCCATGAAGTCAGACAAAGCAAAACTCCTGGAGAAAGAACAAAAATTGAGGAACTGTAAAGTTAGTAACTGCCAGAGCTCATATAGATTTGTGAAAATATTTTAGCTTTGGCCAGAGTGAAGAATTCTTCTACTCTACTGGGACTGAGCTAATCATACCGTGAAGGTTACTGCAGGCCCATCACAACAAAACCTATAAACAAGCCTACTAGGATAAAGCTGATGCAAGTAACTTAACTTCCTGCCAGTATAAAACTCAACACTTTTTAAATGACAACAAAATCGAGACACTCGATAATGTAGAAGTAACAATGTTCAGCATCCAGATGAAAATTTGTAGACATGTGAAAAAGCAACAGAAAACTCAACCAATGAAAATCAAACTACAAGTGAAACCTCCTTAAAATAGCTTTTTAAAATATTTTCAAGATTAAAGAAAATGGACATAATGAAAACAGGAATGGAATTTATAAAAGAGAATTGATGGACAAAAAGAACAAATGAAACTGAGGAGCTACAAAAATACCATAGCTATAATAATCTACTGAATGAGCTTAAGAGCAAATTAAATACCACAGAAGAAAAGATAGATGAACTTGAGGATAGAATGATAAATCCTACCCAAATTGAAGCACAAGAAGAAAAGAAATTGAGGAAGAAAAAAAAAACCACTGAACCACATAACCTATAGGACAGCTTCAAAAGGTCTAACACAAGTATAATTGGAGAAAGATGTGGGCATAGACAAATGTATATTAAGAAATAACAGCCAAATGTTTCCCAAATTTGATGAAAAATATAAACACCCTGTCCAAGAAGTTTAACAAACTCCAATCTAAACAAATAAAAAGAAAGTCCCACAAAAACACAACATAATTAAAAAATTTGAATATCAGTGATAGAGAAAAATATTTAAAACAGCCAAATAAAAAGACACATTATGTGCAAGGGAATAGTGGTAAGAATTATCACACCCTTCTCACCAGAAATAAATGCCATTCAAAAAGCAATAGGATAACATTATTAAAGTTGCTTCTCAAAGGGAAAAAAACTATGAACCTATAATTCTGTATCTGAGGATGCAGGTAGAAGAAATGAAGGTCAAATAAAGATATTATTAGATAAGAAAGACTGAGAGAATATTGCACCAGCAGACCTGCATTACACAAATATTAAAGGATGCTCTTCAGACTTAAGGAAAATGATTTCAGGTAGAAGCTTAGCCCTACAAATTACAAGCTCTTGAAATGAGATTCACCTTTTTTCTATCTCTGTATGAAGTTTTGTGAAGATATTATGTCTTCATGTAAGAAGCTACAGCAGTTTCTTGCGACCGTGAGAGAAAAAACATGAAGGTGAACACCGATGATGCATTGAGAACAACATTGAGAAAACACCTGCGTAATTGTGCATTGAATTAGCTAACCTGGAACTGCTCATCTTTGGATTTTTTGTTAAGTGACATGTTCAACATTGATAGAGCAGTCAGCATTAAAATCTGATCAAAGAAACAGGCAGTTTCACATCCTTCATAGCTGAGTCTTTGGAATACATTGGTACGCTTTTATCTTCAGCATTATTCTTTCCATTGATTAGTAACTGAAATCTAAAATCTTTAATTCTTTTTTATTTTTGAATAGATATTCATTAGAATAATGAAAGAGAAAATGTACACTTTAAGAATTCTTTCTACTTAACGTTTTTAAAGATTGCCTCTTTATCCAAAAAACAGTATACCATTTATAAATATTTAACTGTATGTCATACAAATGCCTCCAGTTTTATCCAAATCCACTGTTAAATTACCCATGTAATTATTCCAGTAGAAATCATTATACCTTTTTATTGTTAATTTCATCAATGCTTTACTGTAAAGAGTCTAGGTGTACTTAAATGCAGTTCTCAGAGTTCTTCTTATGACAATTAAATGGAACATTTCCATATTATTTTGGTGGGGGACGATGTGTATATTTACTGTTTAAAGTGTAACAAAAAATTATTAGCCACTAACAATATAGATAAAAAATAAATGGCCATTAGACTTACTTTAGGGCGTGCTTTTCAATGATTTCAATGACATCTTTTTATTCCTATTTCCATTAAAATGAAGCCAATAATTCAGTTATATATTCTAACTGAAAATGAGACTATGAAATGATAGCCCTTCTAGTCTTTGACAACAGGAGAATAGTTGAGAAAAGTGATGCATTGACGTGAAGCAAAATGGTAGGGAACACCCGTGAGGATGCTCTAAACAAATATTTTGAGACAAATATGAACATACAATACTGTATGTAAATGAAAATTCCAAACTCATATCTTATTTACTGTCCTCCATCAAACTTATTCAGTTAAATAAGAAGTACAGATGAGATAGAATTTTTAGTGATTTAGCAAATTCTCAGTATGCAATTCTTATTCTTTCCATTCCCTTTCTGTTACATTCCTGTATTACTATTGATCCTGCAACCGTTTTCACATCAACACAAATAGCTATTTAAGGCTGTCTCTGTGCTCGAATTCACCTAGAGTAAATCATTTTGATACTTCCGTGATGAAGAATTCCCAGGAAAATATTGGGTATACACAAGTGTATATTCAGGACATATTCAAGGCTATACATAGAGTTTGTTCAACTACATTCACCTGCCACGAAATGGGCTACATATTAACTTCTTATTAATTTCTTATTGTAAATCACCTTCCCCTCAATTCTTTTTAAAGCCGTGCTGAATTCAACATCATTGAAGGTTAACATGGAGTAGTAATCAAAGTATTTCAAGAAATTTCTTATATCTAATCTAATAGTACTTTGGCAGAACAGCGATGACAAGGAACATGAAGTATGACTACTTCTTTAAGGGTATGAATTGTGATTTATATCTCCTTGTTGATGTTCCAGAATCTGTTTAGTCTATTTGTCTGTATTTTTTTCAAGGGACAGAGAAACAACTCAAAAAATAAGATAAAAGTATACACTTTATTTAGCTTATGTTGTAGTCAGAATAGGCTATGAAGGAAAACGTTTAATTCAGGTAATAGTCTTCATAGAAACATTGTAAAGTCCTACTTCTTTTTTTTTTTTTTTTTTTTGACAAGAGTCTTGCTCTGTCGCCCAGGCTGGAGTGCAGTGGCACAATCTTGGCTCACTGCAACCTCCGCCTCCCGGGTTCAAGTGATTCTCCTGCCTCAGCCTACTGAGAAGCTTGGACTACAGGTGCCTGCCACCACACTCAGCTAATTTTTTGTGTTTTTAGTAGAGATGGGGTTCCACCGTGTTAGCCAGGATGGTCTCTATCTCCTGACCTCGTGATCCACCCACCTCTGCCTCCCAAAGTGCTAGGATTACAGGCGTAAGCCACCGCGCCCGGCCATAAAGTCCTAGTATTTTGAAGAATGTTTCTGTCTTGTTCAATCTTAAAACATGAAAAAATAAAATGAGGCCACGGAAGAACTTTAGAAGGTCATAATCAAATTGTCTTATAGTGTGTAAAAATATGGTCTGTAAGTTTTTTATGAACAAGATTGTGCCTTATAAATTTTTTACACTCTGCCTTTTCCTATACTAGTGCCATGTATCTAGCTTTAATAAATGGATACTTCGGGTATAATTTCATTGGCCTTATATTTAATGTTCACTTAGTTATATTTAAGAGATCAAATCTTACCTCAAACAACTTTTAATAGAGTGTTTTAATTCTATGGTCAAATTGGTGTTCATTGTATTTGATATTGCCTAAAATATCTAGACAATTAAATAGGGTGGGATATGTTTTTTATAAGGGAACTCTCATTAAAATGGTATTTGCTGGGATGAGATTTAAATAGCAGGTAAAATATTAGTTTCTACTAGTAAGAGAAAAGAACTGTCCAACTGACTTTAAACTCAGTGCTTCCCAAAATTTAATGTGTATATAAATCACTTGAGTGTCTTGTTGGAATGCAGATTTTCATTCAGTAGGTATTGGGTGGGGCCCAAGTTTCTGTATTTCTAATGGAAGAAGCTCTGAGGGACAAGGTCCTAGAAAACCCGCACCATTTATAATTGTACCATGCCTAATTTTATTCCTCTGCTTGATGAGCCCCAACTTATCTTCAATGTTTTAAAAATTAATAAAATAAAACTGCAGTGAGAAAAGATAAATAAATCATTTGGTTCTATGTATTAGTTTCTATTTGTGCAAAAAAGCAAAAATACAAGTTATTCCAGCAGTTACCACATCTGGAAATATCAGACATGGATTTCATTGAAATCCTCCTTAAGACATAAATTACATATTCATTTGAAAACATACTGACTCATTTTGCCTTAACTTGACTTCTTTAGTGATGCACCAGTTTTTTTTTCCTTTTGGATATTGTCAATACTATATAATGATTAGTGGAGAAAATATGTAGATTTTTATTGGGTATTTAGGTGTTGCCCCTATTGTTTTGTAAGCATAATTAATTTTCTGATGAACTTTTGTTTATAAAAGTCTTTGAAAACATATCTGATTATTTTTGATTGATAATTTCAGTTAATCATTCAATCAAACATTCCTGATTGATAGTTTCAGTTACATATTGCAAAATTATTAGTAAAGCTACTACTAGGGTTGCCATTATAATAATCTGAACATGGCCCATGTATAGAAAACTTGTAAGTGCTTTGGAAGCATCTAAGAAACATTATTTAGGCTCTGAAAGAGTTTACAACCCATTTCAAGCCACGAGACACAGAAATATAAAAGAACACTAATGGCATAAGACTTCGTGATCTGTGGTTAAATGAGAATTACAGATATTAGGTTCACCAAAATGTCAGTCACACACAGCATGGGAGGTGGGTCTGGGGATGGAGAGGCTTCAGACTGGCAGAGGTTGAGGCAGGGTTCGAGAAAGACAATTGACAAGGAAGCTCCTCCTGATGAAGAGCCGAGCGCTTCCAGCATGAGACTTATGTGTCTGCTAGGCAGGGAGTCTTCCCAGCTCCTGCCTAGTGGGATTTGATCATAACTGCAACCCGGTACCTGTGTTGTGTTTCCCGCACCTCCTTTCTCCAAATGGGAGTTTTTATTGCACTGATGATGTTTCCACTCCACTGACGTGTGCTGGGTACAATTTTGCGGACCTGTAAGGAGCGAATAACTGAACTGTAAGAGAGGACCAAGCATCACCTAGGCCTCCACCTCATGAGCTGTATAACTGGGTAGAAATTTGGAACTGTTTGTCTTGGAGTGGGAGAAAGTATGTTCTATGTGTGAGAAGAAAGTGTCCATAAATATTTAGGTTATAGCTATAATGTACCATCAGAAGACTGTTCTCCTTCTTCGCTTGTTCCTCAGTAAGAGCACTCCCAAATATTATCTAGGTACGTTGCTGTTGAAACAAAAGATGTATCATTCTAGCTTGAACTATATACATCTATACTTTTATACAAGGAAGAAATTGGTATCTATCACATAAGAAATCTGGTGACCCTGTAGCTTACAATCCAAAACAATTGTATATAGGATATCTTCAAGCCCCGTTTCAGCAATTCTAAGTTGAAGTGTCATGAAAAGCAGTTCAGAAGTCGTATGCCTATCATTTCTGGTCTTCACATTACCTCTTCGAGATACGTTATTTACTAGCCTCGTTTTCCAAATGAGGAAATTGAGGCTTAAAGTGGTTAAATGCCCTACTCAGGGTCACGTAGGTAATCATTCAGGCAGGGCTCGAATCCATGTCTGGATCACCATTCTTTTCATTTAGCCCTATAGCCTCTGATTTTAAGTTTATTCTGAGTTCATGCTAAGGCAATTTCATTTAAAAGGTGTGCTTTAAAATACTAAGTAGAATATGTGCCACTTGAATTTTCATTTTTTTTAACCTTTAAAAATAAGACTCATGTTTTGTTGCCATTAGATTTATGCCATTAGAGTGGGGAAAGGGTCGGTAGGGGATGGAAGAAAAAGAAAAGTTAATTATTTTTAGTGCCTGGCCATTTTCCGCACAATTAGTTTTATAAGCTGCTGCAGGGCACCTATGTCTACTTAAAGCATTAAATCCCCAGGGACCATCTATGGGTGGCTGCAGTTATTTCTAGCTTTATATCTTCAAACATAATTAATCCATAAGGTTGAACTCTTTCCTCTGACCAGGACTCGCTTACAGAAACGCAGCTTCCTCCCCCTTTCAAGGCTGCTTGTCATGTGTTCCCCTGCTCTCAGTTGAGCCCATGAGTGTGTCTCATTGGCCAGTCATCATGGCCACTGATCCGCTTAGCTCCTGGTGTTTCATGAACTTTCTGAATACTCTGCCTGGGAATTCCCATAGGGAGCCCAGGACGCTTGGAGTCTGTCACCAAACCCTTTCCAGGGAAAACGGTATGAGAAGAGGAACGGCTGAACACCCTGGGGGCTGACAAGGCTTCCACCTTGACAGAGCTCAGCCGAGCTTCAACAATCCTCCTCTCTGTTGAGTGTGGTTTCTGTATTTTGAGTCTAGTGTCTGTAGTTTGGACTCAAATTCTCAAACTTCCTGAAATACATCTGCCTCTTTGTGGCTACTTCCCTTTACCATTTCTTCCTCCATTCATTTCAATTAAAGGATGTGGGGTTAAAAATGAGAAGATTATTAAAATACATTTCCTCTAGAAAATTATTTGTCCCCAAATATTTGTTTTATGCTAGTTGGAAACAATATATTTCGTGGCTTCCTAAAAGGATTGGAAGCTGTCTTGGAATTAGAACTCTGAGCTCTTGAGGAAAAAAAAAGTTTAAATTAAAAGTATGGGACCGGGCACAGTGGCTCATGCCTGTAATCCTAGCACTTTGGGAGGCCAAGGCGGGCAGATCATGAGGTCAGGAGATCAAGACCATCCTGGCTAACACGGTGAAACCCTGTCTCTACTAAAAAAATACAAAAAATTAGCTGGGCATGGTGGCGAGCGCCTGTAGTCCCAGCTACTCGGGAGGCTGACGCAGGAGGATGGCATGAACCAGGGAGGTGGAGCCTGCCGAGAGCCGAGATTGAGCCACTGCACTCCAGCCTGGGCGACAAAGCCAAACTCCATCTCAAAAAAAAAAAAAATATGGTGTCCCGTCTCACACCTATTAGGATGACTACTCTGAAAAGCATAAAATAACAAGACTTGGCAAGGCTATAGGGAAACTGGAAGATTGTGCACTGCTGGTGGGAATGTAAAATGGGGCAGCACTGATGGAAAACAGTATACCAGTTCCTCAAACAACCGGAGCAGTTTCTCTATTAAAAATAGAATGGCCATACGATCCAACAATTTCACTTATGGCTATATATTGAAAAGAATTGAAAACAGGGTCTTGAAGAGATATTTCTTCACCCATGTTCATACAATAGTCAGAAGGTGGAAGTGCCATCAACAGATGAATAAACAAATGGGACATACATATGTATATATGTATTGTATTCAGCCTTAAAGTGGAAGGAAATTCTGACACATGCTACAACGTGAATGAACCTTGAGGCCATCATGCTACGTGAAATAAGACAGTCACAAAAGACAAATATTGGATGGTTCCACTAAATAAGGTACCAGGTAGTCAAATTCACAGATTTAGAAAGTACAATGGTGGTTTCCAGGGCCTGGGAGGAGAAAGGAATAGGGAATTTTTATTTAATGTGTACAGAGTTTTAGTTTCGCAAGATGAAAAAGTTCTGGAGATTGGTTTCACAACAATATGAGTGTAATTAATAACACTGAACTGTGTTCTTAAAAATGTTTAAAATGGCCCGGGCGCGGTGGCTCACTCCTGTAATCCCAGCACTTTGGGAGGCCCAGGTGGGCAAATCACGAGGTCAGGAGTTGGAGACCAGCCTGGCCAACATGGTGAAATCCCGTCTCTACTAAAAATACAAAAACTTAGCTGAGCGTGGTGGTGCGTACCTGTAATCCTAGATACTCCGGAGGCTGAGGCAGGAGAATCACTTGAGCCGGGGAGGCAGAGGTTGCAGTGAGCAGAGGCCCAATGCACTCCAGCCGGGTGACAGAGTGAGACTCCGTCTCCAAAAAAAAAAAAAAAAAAAAGGTTTAAAATAATCAGTTTTATGTTATGTGTATTTTGCCTCAAATAAACATTTTTTTAAGTGTGCTGTTATTTTCAGTATTACGTATTTCTTGCCAATGGCTGGGATCCTGTATTACTAGAGACGGAGCAGATGTGGCCTGGAGCACACCTGAAAACAGGTGGAGGTTTTATAAATCTGCCAACATGTGCGAGCAGAAACAAGTGCCCTGCCAATTCATAACCACCGCATGTTGTCAGATGTTATGAGTGCTTCAGAGAGGGAGAAAAGCGTGCCAATGAGTGCTCCGTGAGGAGTGGAGGGACAGCTATAATGAGTCCATGGAGGCCCCCAGAGCCGAAAGAATGAACCGTGCGCTGGACCCCAGGCGGAAGACTCATCACAGTGCTGCGATGAGCAACCCTTCCTGATGCCGCGATGTCCTCTTTCATCACAAAGCATGGAATGAATTTTTTTATAACTTTTATTATGGTTTCAGAGGTACATGTTCAGGTTTGTTATATCGATAAATAGCGTGTTGCAGGTGTACAGATGATTTCATCACCCAGGTAATAAGCATAGTACCCGATGAGTGTTTTTTACATCCTCGCCCTCCTCCCACCCTCACCCTCAAGTGGGCCCTGGTGTCCCGTTATTCCCTTCTTAGTGTCCGTGTGTACTCAGTGTTTAACTCCCACTTACAAGTGAGAACAACAAAGCATGGAATGAATTTTTATTCGTAGTAATCTGAGTAAAGTGCAGTTGAAGGATCTTGGAATCATTCAGGCTTGCTTCATATTTTGTTACCATTGGATATTTGAGTCTCATTGTTTCTTCATTATAAACCTGGATTCTCAGTTTAAAAACACTAGTGTTGGCCGGGCGCGGTGGCTCACGCCTGTAATCCCAGCACTTTGGGAAGCCAAGGCGGGCAGATCAGGAGGTCAGGAGATCGAGACCATCCTGGCTAACATGGTGAAACCCCGTCTCTACTAAAAATACAAAAAGTTAGCCGGGCATGGTGGTGGGTGCCTGTAATCTCAGCTACTTGGGAGGCTGAGGCAGGAGAATGGTGTGAACCCGGGAGGCGGAGCTTGCAGTGAGCCGAGATCGCGCCACTGCACTCCAGCCTGGGCGACAGAGCGAGACTCCGTCTCAAAAAAACAAAAAAGAAAAAAAAAAAACAACTAGTGTTATTTCTGAACCATATACATTCATTTATTGCTTCATTCAGAAGGTAAAGTTCAAAATATTTGTTAATAGCCAGTAGACAACAAAAATAACTATCTGCTATGTATGACCTAAGATATACTTTAGGTAAATAAAAGTGTACTTTTGTTGCCTTTGTTACTCTCTTATTCTGTGTTCTTATTTCCTAAAGTGGGGCACTAAAATCATGGATGTTGAGATTCAAGCAGCAGTGATTTTTCTCTGAAAATTCCAGAATTTGTTTGTATATCTACAGTTTCTTACCTTTCTCTCTTTTTTAAAAGCAGGAACTTTTCCATGTTTTAATCTCTGCTCCTACCATAACTGTGATCACCTACTTACTCTTAGTGTATTTAATTCAGTTAAAAAAACTTACCTTTAAAACCTTCCATACCCTAAGCACTGCCATAAACGCAAGGTGACAAGAGATACACCCTTTTTGGAAGGCATTAGAATAAAAATGGGCAGCAAAACAAGCACGTAAACTAAAAATAGCAGAAATTCAAATTATGACTACAAATATCATTGTTGTGGAGGCATAGGGAAAACTGAATCTAAGAAGGAGAAATCATAGACATTTCCTGGCGATGGTGACTTTGGAACTAGACCTAGATGATGCCAAGGATGTTAACAACCAGCGACAACAAAGAGATAGGAAGAAACGTGAATGAAGTGTGCTGGGAAATGGCTTCAGGGTATTGGTGAATATTAACTATAAGGAATATCAGGCCTGAAGGAAAGAATGATGAAGAACCAATGCTTACGACAAAACTTAATTATCATAAATTAGCGTGAAGGTTCAGATGATAGGCCATGGATGTAATGTAATTATGCATCCTGAACAGCTGGTATCCTGTGTGACCCCTGTAATATTTTGGAATGATTGAGGTATCTGGAAGGAATACAGTGACATGCACATATTATGGGATTGCAGTTGGATTTGGGGGCTGGTGTTATCCTAAGAGGTATCAGAGAGTCTATGAAGCTCTGCCTGTCCTGTTTCTTGGATCTTCATTGCCAAGGAGTGGGTAAAGCTCACCTGGTACATACACCCCCAATTCTTGATTTGGGGACTCCAGAAAAGTCATAGCTACTGAAAAGCCTCCTGGTAAAACGAGGAATAGCAACACCAAAGGGACTGAGATTTTATGGTAAACCCCAAATAATCTAGCATAGCCAAGGTTTTTGTCTGGGAGAAAGAAAAGGGGACCAGGTTGCTGAAGACCTCAGGGGTGCTTTTCTGGGACTCAGGGCTTTTCTCCACGAAATGGGGGAGTAGGGAGTAGGATGAGGAGGGTGGCGTAGAGAACATGAGCTTTCCCAAGGAAACTCTGGCAGCTGTCACAATGTGCAGGGAAGAGAAATTAGAGGTAGGGAGACTGCCCTTGGCATAATAATTGAAGTGAGGATGTGTTCTGTGGACAGAAATGCTGGCCATGAAACAGCAATGCAGACAGACCAGGTTCCAAAGTGGGAGTGTGGGCCCCAAGGGTCTGATGTGTCTCTACTGGGGACTGATCATCTCTTGGGGACCTATCTTCAGCTATCTTTTGGGAAATAGAATCTGTGAGTTCTTAAGTATTTCACATAAAATCTTCTAAAAACTGTCCTTTCTTTTTCATATACTTGCGTCCTCACCCCACCCATCAACATTATTAGATTTTATTAGGAAGTGAAAGCTCAGACATCGAGTCATTTACCAAATACATTTGTATACATTATCAGTAGAATTGGGCCTAGGATCAAAGATAAACAGAAGATGTTCCAAATGCATGAAAGAGAAAAGCTTCATCTTTGTCTTTTTATTTCCAAATTAGCAGTACATTGGGATGTGCTGCTCTGTAATTGTGTCATTGTATACTCTCAAGCGAAGAGATATTTCTATGGAGAGATTTAAGACAGTCAGGAGGAGTACCCATCCCCACCACCCACTGAAAGAGAGGGTTTCTGTGACACCTTGCTCTGCCCAAGCTAGCACATGGCCTTAGTGTAGACAGAGTAGTTCCTGGAGAGCAGGTGCAATAGTATCAGTTTCTTTGTACTGTGAGTATCAAGATGCAATCCTGGGAAACAAACATTGAGTAAATTAAATAATTGTTGGATGCTGTGTAGTATCCTAGAATTGCAGTGCCAGAAAGGATGTGAACTTCAAGTACAAATTTCTCATCTCACATATGAATCCTTTCAACAGTATCTAGTTTCTTTAGAAAAAAAAAAGAGAGAGAGAGATGCCAGGTGCGGTGGCTTACATCTGTAATCCCAGCACTTTGGGAGGCCAAGGCGGGCAGATTACGAGGTCAAGAGATCAAGACCATCCTGGCCAACATGGTTAAATCCCGTCCCTACTACAAATACAAAAATTAGCTGGCATGGTGGTGCGCACCTGTGGTTCCAGCTACTTGAGAGGCTGAGGCAGGAGAATTGCTTGAACCCGGGAGGCGGAGGTTGCAGTGAGCCGAGATTGTGCCACTGTACTCCAGCCTGGGGACGGAGTGAGACTCTATCTCAAAAAAAAAAAAAAAAAAAAAAAAAGAGAGAGAGAGAGAAATCTTAGGTTTTATAGTATTTGCATAGCTCGATTAAAAAACGTTCTTGTAGGAGACAGCAATCTGCTACTGGTTAGCTTCTGCTCTTTTTTTTAGGTCTATACATTGCTAATAAAAAAAGCTAAGTCTTATTATTCAGTGTTAGTGTAGGAATGTGCAAAATCAGTTTGGAATCAGTTATGATATCAGTGGCAAGGTATGTAATGTCTATATGATATGAAGCATTTAGTTCGCTTTACCAACAGCTACAGAAAATTACAATTAAAATTCTGTATGGGACAAAACAAGTATTTTTAAACTGAGAGTTGATGAGGTTAGTTCTAGCATATGTGCCAGGCGTGGAGCAAGGAGAAGGACTCAGCGGCTGGAAGAGCTGTCACTTAGATTAACCCAAGAGACTATCTAGCTTGTCTGATTTTACATCGAAAAGCTTTCAGTTCTGTGTACTTTATACAAGAAATTTACATTTTAATCTAGGGCTGCAAAAACATTTTCAGAAAGTTCTACCATTCTAAGTGGGACATAACTTTTTTCACTCAGGAAATTGTTATTTCAAATGCTATCTCCAAAAAAAATCTGTCTGGAACTTAAGATAAAAAGATTTTATAATAACAAGTTATGACATAACTTATTTATTTCTGATAAAAATGAAGAAAGTTAGTTTAATTTCTGTTTAGCTTACTTTAAAATCTGTGTTCATCAATACACTAATATTACACTTGCATTGTGATAGAAAACAGCATTCACCCTGAGAGATTTTACAAGTGAAAGGCATGCAGCCTTTGAAGATTCTATAACTGAAGAATGTAAGATAAAAATTAAAGGAAATTCACATATAAAAGTTGCAAACAGGCTGGGTGCAATTGTTCACACCTGTAATCCCAGCACTTTTGGAGACTAACTTGGGAGGATCACTTGAGCTCAGGAGTTCAAGACCAGCCTGGGCAACATAATGAGACTTTGTCTCTACAAGTAATTAAAAAAATAATAGTTGGGTATGGTGGCATACCCTTGTGTTCCTAGCGACTTGGGAGGCCAAGGCAGGAGGATCATGTGAGCCCAGGCACTCAAGGCTGCAGTGGGCTGTGATCATGCTGCTGCACTCCAGCCTGGGTGACAGAGCGAGACCCCATTTCAAAAACAAAAAATAAATAAAAGATGCAAACAGTAGAAAGGTATGAAACTCACTTAACCTATAAAGTTTTATGCATTTAGTAGAGTCTTTTCTTAGAAAATTGCCCATCAAAATGAATTTCTAAATGAGTCATATTTTACACAGTTTTCCATTAATGAGACACATTCTGATTAGTAGAAATCAGCATAAAAATTAACCATTTCAAAATGTAACAGACTCAAAGTCATATTTCAAAGAAAATGATTAGTTACTATGCTTTGAAAAAATCAAATTGCTCATAAATGATATTTGACAGAAATATATCTTACAGAAATTTTACTATATAGTATTTGACTTTTATGGCTAAACTGTAGAACTAGCCCAATAATGTCAACACTAGCTGAGTACAACTAATGCTGAGCCTAGCCAAAAACAAAATATTTGCTCATTTAGCTGGACTAGTAACATGTTACCACACACTTGGCATTTCTATAATACAGGGTTTTAATAGGGCTGATTAATAATTAAAACATTTCTAATAGATGTGCAAGAATTTAGTATTAACTGGATTTTTGAACTGATGTAAAGATCTTCTGGTTAATGTTGATGTCAATTTTATACATACACATATGATTACTGAATGTATATATCATATGCATATTATACATACATGTCCACATATATTCTTTAAATATGTAATTACATATACAGAAGGGTAATTGAAATATCTACAATAGAACGGATCAACCTAGGAATAGCTCACGAATGTATCAAAAACAAAGTACTTTTATTCAACGTTGGAGACATATAGCTTATTGCATCTTTTAAGCATTTTTCTTTGTTTTTTAACAGGTTGTTTGGTATCAAGTCAGTAATTCAAACGGACTGTTCGAGTACTTGGAAGATCATAGTGAACCCGGACCTGTCGTGGTACCACCACGCCAACCCTATCCTCCTGCTGGTGATGTACTACACTCTGGCCACTCTGATCCGCATCTGGCTGCAAGAGCCCCTTGTAAGGACAAAAGCGTTTTCATGATCTTGTCTGCAAAGTAACCTAGAATCTCCAGGTGAAATGATTCACTCCTGTTCTCTACTGACTAATCAATACTCTATTCCAACACAACTCTAGTGTTCTGGGTATGATGTTTTAATTCTGCAAAGAGTATTAAGTGAATATAAATACTATCAGATCAAAGACTAGCTTCCCTTTACTACCACAAACTGCTGGTGAGAATGGCAGGCAGTGAGAAGAATGGAAGACTCATTTTTGCTGATCACTTACTGTAATATGCCATGTCATACATTATCTCATTTAATAAACTAAACAACTCTGATCAATAGAATAGGTATTATACCCATTTACAGATGAGGAAAATGAGGTTAGAGATGTCAGTTTTTCTAAAATCACACATTTACTGGATGGTACAAATCAGATTCTAATCCACATTTGACAACAAAGCTCAGTTCTTAGAGACACACACCCCTGTTATCAAGAGGACTGGTGTTTCCCAAATCTCCTCCAGCGCTCTTAGCCTGTGAAGATGTGGGAGTGACAGCCCAGCTCTTGGTGGTGCCTGTTGCCTCCTGAGTATCCCCTTGTGAGGGATGGGGATTCGAATATTCTTCAGCACAACTGAGGGTGTTTATTCCCTATGAAAATATGAACAAGGACACAGCATTTCTGAGGGGAGGACTGAAGCCTTGGTGGCTTCTCTTCTCTCTTTTCTCCTTCAGTGACAGAAAATATCAGCCTGCTTTTCTTTCCCCTAAATGACTGTCAGGAGCCTGGTTGCAAGGTTGCTTATTGACACATGAAGGAGACAAGCTGTGTAGACAGGGTGGCTGCACCTTTTCAGGCCCCACCTGCGGGGAACCCTATAGCTGGGGACAGTTCTCATGAGCATGGCCCAGCCTGAGTCTCTGCATTCCAGTCCCCCTCCTCCGAATTGCTTCTAGCCTGGGGCCCTGCAGAAGTTCCCTACTTTCTCTGTCTGTCTTTGTACCCACAGACCATTCCCACACGTTCATCAGTCAGCCAGTCAATGAGTATTTATGGAAGGCCAACTGGGTCTGAAACTAACCCAGGGGCCGGCATAGAGCAATGACTTCAGTAGGCAGGGCCCCACTTAGAGAGCTGTACATTCTAAAAGAGAAAAATGGTCCAAGAGAAGCAAACAGGTTGTAAATCAGGTAGTGACTGTAAAACTGCAGGAGGCTCATGGCTCCGGTCATCCCTGACAGAAGCGCCACCTGCAGAAATGAGGATGGTGCTGTCTTCCTCCTATGTGGTACCTCCTCCCCATCTCAGTGGCTAACAGCCATCTGTGGGATTAGGGTCTCAGAGGCCATCCTTGTTAGCAGGGTTCTCATGGATCATCTTTCTTTTAGGCCACTGATGACAATTGTATAGTAACAAAGTGATTTATGGGTGGTAAGGAATCCCAGTCATGTTTTGTTATATTTTTCTTCAGTTCTCTTCTAAAATTTGACTGTGCCAGTAGAATCATTAAAATTGTGTCCAATTCCTCCACAAACATGCTTATGTATATGTATATATTCACAAATAAAAACATGTACATAAAAAATTAAATATACATATATATATTTTTGAGATGGAGTTTCACTCTTGTTGCCCAGGCTGGAGTGCAATGGCATGATCTCGGGTCACCACAACCTCTGCCTCCTGGGTTCAAGCAATTCTCCTGCCTCAGCCTCCTGAGTAGCTGGGATTACAGGTGCCCGACACCAAGCCTGGCTAATTTTTTTGTATTTTTAGTAGAGACGGGGTTTCGCCATGTTGGCCAGGCTGGTCTGGAACTCCTGAGCTCAGGTAATTCACTCGCCTTGGCCTCCCAAAGTGCTGGGATTACAGGCATGAGCCACCACGATGGCAACTATTTCTGAACAATGTCTTACACATTATGGAAATTACTTTAAGGCTTTCTAGTTATTAAGATTTCCCAGCCCATTTGCTTTCTCTGGGATATCCCATGTCATCTCTTGGATAATGCAGTAGCTTGATGAGGGCTCCGTTATAACTTTGGGCCTGTGCGATATTCTGCTTCCACTGCCGTGTGCTGTCTGGCAAGCAAAGGTAGGCAGAGAGAGAGCCGGGAAGACCATCTAGGCTATAGGCCACACAGCAACAGCAATGTTCTAAATCACGAGGTCTGCAGGGATATGTAGAGAAGGGGGCTTCAAACTATCATCAACATTTCATGTGGGCTCTATTTCAAATGGGCTGGGACGGAAGGCCTGTTGCATTGAGTCAATGAGAAAAAGAAGCTGATTATATCATAGTTCCAGGTGACCTGGTGCATTTAATGAAAAATGCCGGCCACCAAATGTGAGTGCTGAAGTAGACATCTATGAAACATGTTTGAAAAAGAGAGAGAGAAAAGTCAGTGTCGAGACTTCAGTGTAATATGTGGCCCCCACCTGGCAAATGTAACGCCGCACCCGGGGAGTTAGGGTGCCCTGCTTAGGAGTTCTGCTCTGGTGCACTGAGACCCAGACAATGAGACTAAGTCCACTCCCCTCCAGTATCAGTGACGCATGACTGCCCTTTTCACTAGGACGCTTTTGTTGGGAAAACATGCTAAGGCACCGAAGCGCTTCTGTTCCTCGTATTCCTCTCTATCACCTTTCCTAGACCAGTTGTCTAATTTAGGCAGATGTCTCATGTGCATAGATATGCTCTTGCTTAGTGCTGTGTGAGCTCTAGATGATTCTGCCTTCAATACATCCAGTCTTAATTGAAGATTGCCGGCAGCTGTCTTACACGGTTAACTGCGCACCTTTGTGAAGGCTCTTGGCTAAGAGCCATCTGCATCTCTGCTTTTGAGTGCAGTTGAGAATGCACGTGGAAAAGCTGTGGATATTTAACAATGGAGCATATTCTGTAATGCATGGGGCTTAGTAGAATCAGGGGACATTTAATACTGATGTACTTACCAATTACAGGGGAGCATTTTTGTCATTTTTTAAAGTGTCTTGATAAAATCCTGTATATTGTAAACATTCACTTTGAAAAGTCATCATACTGAGCCAAAATGAAAAGCTCTGTCTTGGCCACCCAGGCTGCCTAGGGAACTGCCTCAGGAAGCAAGACTGATCCTGTTTCTGTGTTTCAGGTGCAGGATGAGGGGACCAAAGAAGAGGACAAAGCCCTGGCTTGTAGCCCCATCCAAATAACAGCGGAGAGGAGGCGGAGCCTGTGGTACGCAACCCATTACCCCACTGATGAGAGAAAAGTAAGCCATGATGAAAGGGATTTCCGTTCCCTAATTTTTCTGTTTTTGTATTTTACTGTTGAATATGAGCCTTATAATATCATATATATCATATCATATTCAGGTTGCTTGTAGTTTATAGAAACAGTGATTTAGGAGAGTTAGTACCAGAGAGGGAAAACTATTTCCAAAGAAAATACCCTGGTCCCGTCAAGAACATCATTTTATATTTCTGTGCTTTCTACTGAAATCTCCTAATCTTAAAAAGAATGTTCCTATTAAAAAAATAATTTTGTAATTAAAACAAACAAAAGTAGCAAAGCAATCTGTTCGCACTGGAGGGTGAAAATTTCAGTGCTGAACTATATTGCAGAAAATAATTTTACTCTGTCGGGTATTTGGTTGATTTGGGTATTTGGCAGACAATTACTTGAAAATAAATGAAGTGAGCTCATCACTTTGAGGCAAACAACGGACAATAATTGTTACCAGTGATAAAATTTAAGCATTTGAGTAAAAATTAGAATTTTTGAAAGCTCATATCTACTCAGGGCTTAAAAACTTTCCAATATTTGAGGACTTTTCTGATGAGATGAGGTGATATTGACAAATGTGCTTTTTACGCATGGCATACTGAAACTTGTCAGTATTTGGTAGAGTTCAATACCTGTAACTCACTGAAACAGCAGTTTCCGACTCACCACCACCTGACATGACAGCACGTGGATAAATGATCCAGTCGGGGTGCATGATATGTCAATGGGTTTTAATGTAGCAGAGTATGAAAAGTTCACTGATATGGTTGCAGATTCTGCACTACAACTGACATTCAAGACTACACTGGTTGAGTCTGATCGAGTAGCAAAGACTGTCCACAGTTATTTAGACAGACTATTAAAATACTTTTTTGTTTTTTTTGGCAACAGAGTCTCGCTCTGTCACCCAGGCTGGAGTGCAGTGGTGTGATCTTGGCTCACTGCAACCTCTGCCTCCTGGGTTCAAGCGATTCTCCTGAATGAGCCTCCCAAGTAGCTGGGACTACAGGCACGTGCCACCACGCCTGGCTAATTTTTTTGAATTTTTAGTAGAGATGTGGTTTTGCCATGTTGCCCTGGCTGGTCTTGAATTCCTGAGCTTAGGCGATCCGCCTGCCTCGGTCTTCCAAAGTGCTAGGGTTACAGGCATAAGTCACTGCGCCCGGCCCTAAAATACTTCTTTTTGACCAAATTGCATACCTATGTGAAGCCACATTTTCTTTATCTACTTCAACCAGAACACCACATCACAACAGATTGGATACGGAAACAGATGTGAAAATCCGGTTGTCTTTTATTAAGCTAGACATTAAACAGATATGCAAAATTATAAAACAATGACACTCTCTTCACTATTTGCTTTAAAAAAATAACTATTTAAATTATTTATACTAACACACAATGGGTTTTTTTTAATTTTTAATGAATAAATACATAAGTAAATAAATATTTTAAGACTACCTGGTCTAATTTCTCGTATGGTAGATAATTGATAGATAGAACCCACATAAATTAAGTCTCTTTGGGACCCTCAGTGATTTTTAAGAATGCAAATGAGTCCTGACCTAAAATTGTGGTAGAACCACTTGCTGTGCTAATTATTATTTGGGGGAAGCCCAAATCACCTGGTAGTAATGTATTACTAGTTAAAAAGTAGAGTCATATAATAATCATTTTGTTGTAGACAGTACGTAAATCTCAATCTCAAACCACATTACAAATCAATTTTTCTTTTCTTTTCTTTTTCTTTTTTTTTTTTTTTTGAGACGGAGTCTCGCTCTGTCTCCCAGGCTGGAGTGCAGTGGCGCGGTCTTAGCTCACTGCAAGCTCCGCCTCCTGGGTTCACGCCGTTCTCCTGCCTCAGCCTCCCAAGTATCTGGGACTACAAGCACCCACCACCACGCCCGGCTAATTTTTTGTATTTTTAGTAGAGACGGGGTTTCACTGTGTTAGCCAGGATGGTCTCGATCTCCTGGCCTTGTGATCTGCCTGCCTTGGACTCTCAAAGTGCTGGGATTACAGGCGTGAGCTACCGCGCCCAGCCCAATTTTTCTTTATTATGAAAATTCTATTTCTTGAAACATAAATACATTCAGAATTCTGCAGATGTCTCAAAGGGGTATAAAACTAAGCGCTTATTCTTGTAGAACATAACCCTTGAAAAACATGGTAACATTTATAGACATGTGGTTGCTTATCTGCTGTATAACTAAACATTAACATCAAGAGCTGTGAAATAGTTGTCATAAACAGCAGCATCCAGCTCATTTATTTGTCCTTTTATATTTTGCATGGCAATTTTAATATACTAGCAATCAGTAAGTTAAAGAGAATGGGCTTGTGCACAGTAAAACTTTATAGATACATAAACAGTAAAATGCTTTCAGCTTCCTTACTAACATGCTTTCCCACATTGCTTTTTGCAGCTTTTATCCATGACCCAGGATGACTACAAACCATCTGATGTTAGTATACCCTTAGAATTATCATTTATGCATGTGTAAGTGATGTAAAGGCAACAAATGGAAGTAGCTCCTTTGAGTCTATTTTAATGATCTATTAAAATTTCCATAAGCTTTTCCATTTTTGGGCATAAATTATATCTGGTAGATTGCTGTTAAAATGAGATTGAGTATAATCATACAAAATATATTTAAATTTTGAGAAGCTTTGTGGGCTTTTTAAAAAGTGTTTTGTTCTGTAGCTATGCCTATTTCATAAGTAGGAAGTTTTGCATGCCCATGGGCGCACATACACATGTGTATTGGTGGGTGTTATGTTTATCTCAAAAATTGTAAAGCCAAAGAGACAGAAGGACGAAACAGGCAATTGTACTTAGTGGTGTAGTAAGGACATAGCAACCTGCAGTCAGGCAGAGATCCCCAGAGGGTGATGCCTTAGCTGAGATCCAAGGGATGTTTGCATTAGTCCTGTGCAGAGCCACACAGGGCATAGGCAGGACAATGTTGGACCACAGCCCAAGAAAGGTCTAGAGTCCCATATAGATGGAGGGATGGCTGAGAGGTGGACAGTAGCAAAGGCTGAGGCTGGAAAGATCAGACCAAATCTTGAAGGCCTCCTTCAGCCATTTACGAGTTTGCTCTTCATACTGAGGACAGCAGGTGCGAAGCATGGTTTTAGGCAAAGTGCAACAAGATCAGATGCACATTTCCTGCGATCACTCTGTGGAGACTAGAGTTGGAGAGGGAATGTACAAGATTCCCCTTACTAAAATATTTGGGCAATTGGCTAAGTTATTCAGCTTGCAGTCAACTCCTCACTGTTCAGTTAGGGTGGAGGAAGGGAAGTGGGGGTATGTCTGCATTGAAAACCCAGAGCTGCTGTAACAGGTGTCCCTTTCTCTGCACTCCCGGCAGGGCCTGCTGGTGACTGTGAACGGCAACCCCGTGGATTACCACACCATCCACCCCAGCCTGCCCATGGAGAACGGCCCTGGCAAAGCCGACCTCTACTCCACCCCTCAGTACCGGTGGGAGCCCTCTGATGAATCCTCAGGTAGGAGCCAGCCCTGCACTCAGGGTCGCATTTCTCCCTCATTTAGAAGCTTGGCCTCTCTCTTTTTGTTGTTGTTGCTTATTTTATTTTTTTAAAAACTGTATCCATGTCAGTATCATTAACCTCACTTCTTTAAGTTCTACCTGCATTTTGCCCCAGCATATTGCTAGTTGTGTTCTATCCTTGTATACAAAGTAAGTGACATAATCGGGGCAAACTTTTAAAATAAAAGGTGAAAACAGTATTTTAAACATGTCAACTTAGGTATAGCATCTATACATATGTTGGTCTTTCTTTTAGTTGATATTGTAATTATGGTCAATGGTTTTCCTGGTTAATGTATGAATTTTTTTTTTTTTTTTTTTTTTTGAGACAGAGTCTCGCTCTGTCTCCCAGGCTGGAGTGCAATGGCACGATCTCGGCTCACTGCAACCTTTGCCTCCCGGGTTCACGCCACTCTCCTGCCTCAGCCTCCCGAGTAGCTGGGACTACAGGTGCCCACCACGACACCTGGCTAATTTTTTGTATTTTAGTAGAGACTGGGTTTCACCGTGTTGCCCAGACTGGTCTCAAACTCCTGAGCTCAGGCAATCCACCTGCCTCGGCCTCCCAAACTGCTAGGACTACAGGCGTGGGCCACCGCACCCGGCTGAGTGTTTTTTAAGAGTCCTTTTTTTGTCCATTTTTTAAAAAACGAGGTTGTCTTAACTTTTGCAGGGCTTTTTTTCTCCCTTTTCTTTCAGTTGTTTATGTTGAGGGAGAGCACTATTACTAAAGATGACAAATTGGTGGCTTGGGGCTGAGTTTCACTCTCAGATTTGATTTTTGGTCTGCACAGCATTTAAAAAAAATTTACCTAGCCATCATTTAAAAAGCTGCACCTCTGACCTAGAAATGGACACTTCTGGAATCCCTTGAAGACTGTGAAGGTCTGGCAACACTAGTCCCTCACCTCTACAAAACAGCAGTTAGCTGGACCTCTATTGTCATTGCCCCTGCAAGGGACCAATTGCCTGTCACCAATCCGTAAAGACAGAATTACAAAGTGACTATGAAACTGGAGTGGATTTGCATCTCTATTTGTATGTAATTACAGCCAGAGTTCTTAGACCTTGTCCTGCCTTTAGTGAGTGGCCGGCAGCTCTCCAATTTGCATCTGTGGTACGTCACGCTTAGTCCAAGGGCCTTTTCGCATAACTCTTTATCAGGTTTATTCTGATGTCTGTTCTTCATAATTCTGTATCAGTACTTCCTGGAGTTGCCCCACAGGGCTTCTTAATACTTAACTGTACAACTGGTTAGTCATATTATCCGACATTCCTCAGTAAGGTTAAATCAAGGTCAGCCACCACCCCCACCCCACCCTCACACCCATCCCATGATGACACCTGAGAGCTGCATAGCTTCAAACTCTACTGGTTCGTTCCCTGTTTCTGCTTCCTGCATGCATGTGTTTTAGTTTGCAGCTCAGGCTTAAACTGGAAAGTTCAAGGAAACACAGTGCTTTCCAGTGTGCCCTTCAGAGCATGGGCACCAGAAGCAAACACACAGGGCCCAAGAGTCAGCATCTGTGGCTTCTGACGTTTGAGCTGTTGGGGTCACAGCCTAGACAACCTTCTACTTACCCATTACTTTCATGTGGACAAGTAAATTGAATTTTGAGTGCTGACATGGACAACCCAGACATACTGAAATCATAAACTGGGCTTTCAAAAGTGAAACAAAAGCTGGAAAGATTTTAAAAATTAAATCTATATACACAAAAAGTGTCAACCAGAGAAGCAGCACGGCAGTAACTCTAAAATCCATCAGATTTGGTGTTTTCACCCCTGTCTATGATCCCAGGGACTTTTTGTATAAACCGCAGGCTCATCCAGTCCTACTGCAGGAGGAATGAGAGCCAGTGGGCTTCTGCCAGGGACACACCATCGTCTCATTGCAGAGCCCATGTGGAGTAGTATGCACAGTCACTGATTTTTCAGTCATTTATACCTCTTTATGCTGCTAAGAAACTTTCTCCTGTAACCCACCTATACATAGCCCATTTGATTTGAACAAGAAAGACAGAAAGGACAGTCTACTTAGTGGCTTAGAACAGCACTTAGTATGACACACTTTCTCTGGACCAGGAACTTGGGCATCACTAGGCTGGTTCCTCTGGCTCAAGGCTGCTCATGAGATTGCAGTCAAGCTGCTATCTCAGCTGAAGGCTTGTCGGAGCCGGGGAGAATCTGCTCCCAGGCTCACTGTGTAAGCTATTGGCTGGCCTCAGGCTCTTGCTGACATCTGGCTGGCAGAGCCATCATTTCTCACACCTGGGGCTCCCCATAGGGCTGTTTACAGCATGGTAGCTGGCTTGTCTGAGGACAAGCAGGTGAGAGAATAAGAGAGAGCACTCAAGATGAAAACCACAGTCTTTTTAAACAGAATCTTGAAAGTGACACTTCATCCCCTCTAGAGTGCCCTGTTTGTGTTAGAAGAAGCCTGTCACAGGTCCCACCCACACTTGAGGGGAGGGCCCACACAACAGCATGAACACCAGGAGGTGGGGGCTCTGATGACAGGTTTAGAGCCTCCTTCCGTATCTTCTTACATGGAAATTTTCCTTTCTCAATTATTACATGCTGGATCCCATTACACTGACCAGGCAGAACTTACTGATTCTGTTTGAATTCTAAGGGCTTTATGAATGGGAAACAATTTCTGAAATCTTAAATAAAAGGCTATACCAAAACCATACATGTGCTGCATTGCTTGGAACATTTATACAAACGTCACATGTTTGCATAAATAGTTAAATAAAGTATTCGTCCATCTAGAAAAGCGAGAGGAGGAAGAGGAAGAGAAAGAAGAATTTGAAGAAGAAAAGAGCCGTGAGGAAAAAAGAAGTATCAAAGTTCATGCCATGGTCTCCGTATTCCAATTTATTATGAAACAAAGTTACATCTGTGCCCTCATAGCTATGATGGTATGTATGATATGTGGTAGGTATAATATGATGATATGTATAATATGATATGATGGTATGTATGCTATGACGGTATGTATAATATGATGGTACATATATAATGGTATATAAGATATGATGGTATGTATGATATGATGTGATAGTACATATATGATGGTATGTAAGATATGATATGATGGTATGTATGATATGATGGTGTGTACAATATCTGATGGTATGTATGATATGATATGACGGTATGTATGATATGACGGTATATATGATATGATGGTATGTATGAGTGGCGGCTGCCAGGGTGCTGGAGAAAGGAGACCACAGTCCCACTGGCTCTAAGTGCTGCTATCTTCTCAGGGCTAGCAGAAGTATAGGATCCCCCTAATGCCTTGGCAGAGAATGGTCAGCTGTGTTAATTTTTCATGGGATATTTATACTACAGATTGTAAAATTATGTCCTT
This sequence comes from Gorilla gorilla gorilla, assembly GCF_029281585.2. Taxonomy (NCBI): domain Eukaryota; kingdom Metazoa; phylum Chordata; class Mammalia; order Primates; family Hominidae; genus Gorilla; species Gorilla gorilla. Next base: position 39,448,146 of record NC_073241.2, read on the forward strand.
TTCAATTCTATTTATCCTCCTTTTAAGTATTAATACATTTCTTCCAAATTAGCTTGTCAAGTCAGACTATCTCTTATTTTGCCAATTTGAGAGGACATATTGGTTTTTTAAATGACATTGAAGGTCTTCAAGGTTAACATAGGCTGCTTTTATTCGTTTCAGATAGTGAGAGTTATATTCACATCTTATCTTAGATTTGGGTGAGACGTTATTCCTTCTTAGCTGCAATAACTTTTTTTTTTTTTTGAGATGGAGTCTCGCTCTGTTGCCCAGGCTGGAATGCAGTGGTGCGATCTCAACTCACTGCAAGCTCCACCTCTCGGGTTCACGCCATTCTCCTGCCTCAGCCTCCCGAGTAGCTGGGACTACAGGCGCCCGCCACCACGCCCGGCTAATTTTTTTTTTTGTATTTTTAGTAGAGACAGGGTTTCACCGTGTTAGCCAGGATGGTCTCGATCTCCTGGCCTCGTGATCTGCCCGCCTCGGCCTCCCAAAGTCCTGGGATTACAGTCATGAGCCACCGAGCCCGGCCAGCAGCAATAATGTTTTACCAATATGAGCATCAAGCAACTGTGGTTCCCTAGAGCACCTTCCAATTGTGAGCTCTCAGTTTATGCGTGTTTCTACTCACCATCTGCAACATCACAGCTTCAAAACAGACCCTTGGCCCATAGATAGAAGATAAAAGAAGCTATAATCTCTCCCTTTCCCAAAAACAAATTTTCTTAGGAAATTTGATTTATTTTTGAGAAACCTAATATTCTTGTTTAAAATACAACTCTTCCAAATTCTGTGGTCAACAATGAGATCCTATGGACACATTTGATGATAAAAATAAAAATATTCTTTAACTCAAGGGACACAGAATCTAGGCACGGTTTCCCCAGGCACTCAGTCCAGGTGCTTCTCAGATGAACCTGTGGGTGCTCAACTTCAGTTTCCAGTAAGGAACACAGCCACATGTGAGAGGAGACTGCGAAAAAGAAAGCACCACAAAATTGAAGAGGCTAATTTGGGGATTGCCAGCTCTATTCTTCAAATAAAATTAGTTCTGTGTTCTTTGGTTACTTTTTGACATTTTCTATACATCAACTGCTACTTTAAACTGCAGCAAATCTCTCATTCTGAACTCACAGGAGTATACCATTTTTTTTTCTCTCTAAGCCAGATAAGTTTGGTCTTTTCTTTAAAGCAATAGAGCTAAATAAAATAAAATAAAATAAAATAAAATAAAATATTTGAATACACATTTTGCTACTTAACTGAAAAAAGTCTTTTGTAAAAACAACACAATCCTTCATTAAAAATGTGCCCTTGTCTGGTACCATTCTGCTGTGTTAATGGAGCTACAATGTTAAGGCTTTAAAATCTCCTGCCTTCCAAGCCACCACTCCACGGCTTGGGGTCTCCGTCACTCCACCACAACTCTCTACTCTCCCTGGTTTGAATATTATGACCTTTTCTTTTTAGATAGTTTTTTACCTTACCAGGGTGGGGGGACTGAGCATTGTATTGACCATGGTCGTGTTTCCTTTTCTGTCCTCTGGAGGCCTGGAGCATCACCTATCACAGCTGGCTGACCTTCGTGCTGCTGATCTGGTCATGCACTCTTTGGATGATTCGCAACAGAAGAAAATATGCCATGATCAGCTCTCCCTTCATGGTGGTTTACGGAAACCTATTGTTGATATTACAGTATATATGGAGTTTTGAACTTCCTGAAATTAAAAAAGTTCCAGGATTTTTAGAAAAGAAAGAGCCAGGAGAACTTGCTTCCAAAGTAAGTGAATAGAATACAATAAAACAAAACAGTGACACAAAACCACAATCATCATCACAATCGTATCCAAGAGAAACCTTATAAAAACAGGTTCCAAATATTCACTGCTTTGTAAAAATGAACAAACATGAGACTGTAAGAAACAATTTGTGGTGCTTAGAGGCCTTTATAATTTAAACATGAACATATATTACACCATGATTTAGCTTTTACTTAGGAATGACCATGTTTTCCACTCAAAGAAAACTTGTATAAATGTTTTTAAGTGTAAATCCTACTAGAGTAAAAATTAGGTGTGAAAATAGGAAAATACAGTGTAAAATGTGTTAAGGGATTATAGGACTGTCTTTGATTATCATTTTATAAAACATGCTTAGTGCATTAGTGTCACAGATAAGTATTGATTATTCACGACGTTTTTCTCCAATTCTTTCCTAAAGAACATTTTTAGCAGCAAAAATGAAGTATGACACTTGCTGTTTTTCTTCTACTGATTATATGATATGTTCTTATCTGAGTTAGAATGTTCATACTCTTCTCATTACTCATTTGTTTTCATGGGCCATTTTAACAGTTTTATTTCAAAAGATTAGGTTTCCCAACTTACTGTTTGTTTTGTTAACAGAATGGCAGACTAAACACACATTCCCTTTGTGTTAATAATTTAGTTTTAGGACAGTAAAAATAAACGTGTATATATTGAATGGGTCTTGGAAATTAGTCTTTGGAGGAGATGGTCATTTACATTACATGAAATTCACCTTTCCTGGGAGCAACTGCCCGCTTTAAGGGTTGCCACACACCCCATATCCAAGGGAAGCAGGTGTAAATGGGGTAGAGTAGACTAGGGCAAAGTTTGGTCTTCGTAACAGATTTTTGGGTGAAGAGCTACTGGGGTAAATGAAACACAATCCAACAGGTGAATTCTAGTGACAGAGGTGAGAATATAACCCCTGTGTTCGTGGACCAAGGGAATGTCATTCATTGATTCATTCATCCCAAACTCCTATGCCTGCTTCTTCTCCTCACCCTGCTCCATGCTGAAAATCCCACGTTATACTCTCACTTACAAGGCACCTTCATCTAACACTCTTTTCTTTTACTCTCTCTCCCTCTTTCCTCTTAAACACAGACCCACACACATATATTCACACACAATTGGTAACTTAGTCTTATTCTATTTTTAAAAATCAAAATTATTTTCTTTTGACTGTGTAAATTCATCACAGTCTCACTCCGAATAGCAATGAAACTGCTAAAATTGCATGCCAAGTCACTAGTTGAATTGTCTCCTGTCGAATCTAAAATTAACAGTTCTTTAGGAGGAAAACATTATTTGGGAAATAAATTTGTTACTCGTGGAAAAAAAAGAGTTATTCCGGGAACCTAGGTCTGCACTTATATTTTAACGCACCCGGGAACTCAGAAAAAGTGCAAGGTTTTGTCGTAGAAGATAGTAATACATCTCCAGGCTTATAACATTTCCATTACAATAACATTTGTAAAACACATTTTTTTTTTTTTTTTTGAGACGGAGTCTCGCTCTGTCACCCAGGCTGGAGTGCAGTGGCGCAATCTCGGCTCACTGCAAGCTCCGCCTCCCGGGTTCACGCCATTCTCCTGCCTCAGCCTCCCGAGTAGCTGGGACTACAGGCGCCCACTACCACGCCCAGCTAATTTTTTTGTATTTTTTTTTTTTAGTAGAGACGGGATTTCACCGTGTTAGCCAGGATGGTCTCGATCTCCTGATCTCATGATCCACCTGCCTCGGCCTCCCAAAGTGCTGGGATTACAGGTGTGAGCCATCGTGCCCAGCCAGAATGGCTATAATTTTTAAAAAGGCAGATAATAATCACTGCTACTGAGGACATGGAGAAGTTGAAATGGTCACACACTGCTGGTGGGAATGTAAAATGGTGCAGCAACTTTGGAAAACAAAGTGCCAGTTCCTCAAAATTTTAAACATAAAATTTCCATAAGACCAGCAATTCCAGTCCTAGGTTCGTTTACCCAGGAGGACTGAAACCATCTGTCCACACAAAAACTTGTATGTGAATGTTCATAGCAGCATTATCCATCATAGCTAAAATATAGAAATGATCCAAATGCCTATTAACTAATGAAAGGATAAAATGTTGCATGGCTGTACAATGGAGTATTATTGGGTATTTAAAAGGGATAAAGAACTGTGCATGCTACCTGTGGATCAACCTAGAAAACATTATGCTAAGTAAAAACAATCCATTTATGAAAGGCTACATATTATATAATTTCATTCATATAAAATTTCCAGATTAGGCAAATCTATAGAGACAAAGAGTAAATTCGTGGTTGGCTAGGGCTGAGATAGGATTAGGCAAATCTATAGAGACAAAAAGTAAATTCGTGGTTGGCTAGGGCTGAGATAGGGAGAAAAGGAAGCAACTGTCGTGGGGCTTCTTACACAGGGTTGATGAAAATGTTGCAAAATGGATTGCAGTGATGGTTGCACAACTCTGTGAATATACTAAAAACCACTGAATCAGACAATTTAAATGGGTGAATTGTATGGTATGTGAATTATATATCAATAAAGCTATTTTTAAAAACCTACTGTGTGTGACCAGGCATGGTGGCTTAAGCCTGTAATCCCAGCATTTTGGGAGGCCAAGGCAGGCGGATCACCTGATGTCAGGAGTTCGAGACCAGCCTGGCTAACATGGTGAAACCCCGTCTCTACTAAAAGAACACAAAAACTAGCCGGGTGTGGTGGTGTATGCCTGTAATCCCAGCTACTTGGGAGGCTGAGGCAGGAGAACCACTTGAATCCGGGAGGCAGAGGTTGCAGTGAGCTGAAATCATTCCATTACACTCAAGCCTGGACAACCAGAGCAAAACTCCCTCTCAAACAAAACAACAGCAATAAACCTACTGTGTGTTAGGTACTGTATTTCCTAAGCAATAGAGTTCCCCCAAATCAAAAGGTTTTTGATTTATTAGTCCTTAAGAAAATGTTACTATGAAAGCATGGGCACTTAGAACTAGTGTCCCTTCAGCTTTAAAAGATTAATAATAAGGGGTTCTATTTTCTGGGATGAAATTTTCCTTTTCCCATCTATGGAATTCTTCAAAATAAGGAACATTGCAGTCAAGGGAGTATTATGCAAGAAGTACATCTTCCTTTTACAATTGTAATGACGTCACAGTCCGGAGGGAATCAACCAAGGACCAGCACCTCAAGGAAGACCACCTGTTGCAGCTGATTTCCTGCCCAGGTGGAAGTTGTTAGAAAGGTTGGGTTCATCTTCCTCAGGACTTGCGTGGTGCTTCTGGCACCCAACACAAACATGGGAGCATCCTCGGAAAAGGGACTTAAAAGCAGTGAATCTCAGCTGAAGTCAAGCAGGTGACCTGACTCTGTCTCCAATAAAAAGGTTTATTTATTGTGCTCCCACTGGAATGCGGAGAAAATGTTACATTTGTTGAATGTTTTTACATTCCAAATGGTTGCTTAATTCTTGTTTTGCTGCTTCTCTACTTTCAGATCCTTTTCACCATTACTTTTTGGCTACTGCTGAGGCAGCACCTCACAGAGCAAAAAGCTCTGCAAGAAAAGGAAGCTCTTTTATCGGAAGTCAAAATTGGCAGTCAGGAAAATGAAGAAAAAGGTAAATTAGTGTATATGTGTGGCTGGAGAGTTTGATGCTCAGCAAAATTACAGAGAAAGAGCCCCAAAATACATCAGACAGCTTCAGAATAAATGAAACTGGAATGTAAACTTGGAGCAATAAGTAACGTTATTACAGCGTGTAACTTTTGAGGTACACGTGAGAGTTGCAAAGGAGTGCTAAAAATGTGCCATTTGGGCCGGGCGCGGTGGCTCACGCCTGTAATCCCAGCACTTTGGGAGGCCGAGGTGGGCGGATCACGAGGTCAGGACATTGAGACCATCTGGCTAACACGGTGAAAACCCGCCTTTACTAAAAAATACAAAAAACTAGCCGGGCGTAGTAGTGGGCGCCTGTAGTCCCAGCTACTCAGGAGGCTGAGGCAAGAGAACGCTGTGAACCTGGGAGGCGGAGCTCGCAGTGAACCGAGACCTCACCGCTGCACTCCAGCCTGGGCGACAGAGCGAGTCTCCCTCACAAAAAAAAAAAAAAAAAAGTGCCATTTGATCCTCACGAAGGTGATTCCCAATGAAAGAAAAACTGAGGCTCTGAGAAATTAAATGCTTCCTCCCAGGTCATACTTCTAGTGAGTATTGGAACCAAGAAGCTAAGTCACATCTTTCACATTTAAAACTTCTCTCTTCTTTCTTAACAATAGTATACCGCAATGTAAAAACAGAGGATGATGATGTTATCACCTTGATAATTTTAGACCTGCTATATAGGTAAAATAAGAACAGCTTGCTCCCTAATTCCCTAGATATGCCAATAAATGTAAATTTAATATTTGTGGAATGGATTGAAGACTTGTGAGGTTAAGAAGCACTGTCTGTGAAAAGGAGCCTAGAAATGTCCACAGAAGCTGGGCTGGTCACCTTCAGATTAAACCAGTAACCATAAGAATGAATACAGGCATATATATATCTCCATACACACACACATATATTTATGGTTAGTTTCTTATTTGGACCTAAACAATGAGTTGTTCTTCAGTAACAAAAGTCTGTCTATAAGATTCAAATCTTGCCTATATGAGTTTGGATGTCTCTGTTCAACATAGTGATTAAATTAACCAGTTAATTTTGGTAAAAAATGGTTAATTTGAGATCAACTGTTGCTCTGAGCCCTCACTTGATTTTCACTCTCCTCACTGTGAATCTACTAGTTGTTTGAATAAATTATTCAAATTAACCCCAATAATTATTTTGAAATAATTATTCAAGTTCTTCAAATATAAGGCTGTGTAACACAGAGATGAGTCTTATGTATTTTAAAGCAACACAAAATAAGTTTTTTATTTTGATCCATTAAATTGTTTTAAACTTAAATTACAATTACTCTTTCAATCTAATTTAAATTAAATTATGTTTTGCTGTAACTCTTAAATGTTTAGTTATTTAAAAGCATACTTTTTGGTTAAGATTGTTAGCATTAACCACATTTAGTAAAGTACTACTTGGATTGTCTAGAGCCATGAAGCAATTAGAATTTGAAATTGATATAGTCATTTAGATTTGTGCTATTGTTGCCTATTTATTTTTTACATCTCACAGTACTTAAAGCTACCACTGGATATCAGAAAGAAAAAAGATCTTGTATATAAATTAGTGTTACCAAATTTATTTTCTTGTAAACTATATTTTGAGAAGGTTGTGAAAATTAACTTTTAATCTAGTTATGAATGTTGCTGAGTTTATGAGAATAGTCTAAAATCATCCAAATTATACAATAACTTAGAAAATGCATGCCTCTACATCCTACACCTATCACATGGTCAAAGTGTGGTTCTGCACAGATAACCAGCTAAGTATAACAGCACAGTTTTCTATTTGAAGATGAGGAACTTCAAGATATACAAGTGGAAGCAGAGCCCAAAGAGGAGGAAGAAGAGGAAGCGAAGGAAGAGAAGCAGGAGAGAAAGAAGATAGAGCAAGAGGAAGCTGAAGAAGAAGATGAGCAGGACATCATGAAAGTCCTGGGTAATCTGGTGGTGGCCATGTTCATCAAGTACTGGATCTACGTCTGCGGAGGCATGTTCTTCTTTGTCAGCTTCGAGGGTAAAATCGTAATGTACAAAATCATCTACATGGTGCTGTTCCTGTTCTGTGTGGCCCTATACCAGGTAGGTACACAGTTGACCATTTTAATTCTCACATCTCTCCCAGGAATATACATGAGCTACCTTTGCAGAGATTTTAAATCACTAGAATCTCATGAACATGGATAAAGTGATTGGCAAGATTCAAACATCGTATCCCAAGAATCCTAAAATGGGAAATGACTGTCTTCAACTTGTTTACTATTTCAGAATTTCAGGGCTGGGTGCAGTGGCTCATGCCTGTAATTTCAGCACTTTGGGAGGCAAGGGAGGAGGAGGACTGCTTGAGGCCAGGAGTTCCAAACCAACCTGGGCAAAATACTGAAACCTTGTCTCTACAAAACATTTTCTTAAATTAAAAAATTAGCCAGGTGTGGTGGCACACCTGTAGTCCTAGCTTCTTGGTAGACTGAGGCAGGAGGATCACTTGATCCCAGGAGGTCAAGGCTGCAGTGAGCTATGCTTGTACCATTGCATTCCAGCTGGGCAACAGATTAAGATGCCATCTCTAAAAAAAGTAAAAATAAAAATTTTAGGTTGTTGAAAAATCAGGAAAAAGTTCATACATAGGTTTTCCAAAAATTATTGATCAAAAAAAAATCTGTAAAATTGAATTACATTTCTATTTCTTTCTTCCTTCCTTCCTTCCTTTCTTTCTTTTTTTTTTTTTTTTGAGACAGAGTCTTGCTCTGTCCCTTAGGCTGGAGTGCAGTGGCGTGATCTCTGCTCATTGCTCACTGCAATCTCTGCCTCCCAGGTTCAAGCAATTCTCATGCCTTAGCCTCCCAAGTAGCTGGGATTCCAAGTGTGCGCCAACACCTCCAGCTAATGTTTGTATTTTTAGTAGAGACAGTGTTTCACCATGTTGGCCAGGCTGGTTTCAAACTCCTGGCTTCAAGTGATCCGCCCTCCTCGGCCTTCCAGAGTTCTGGGATTACAGGCATGAGCCACCGCACCTGGCCTGTAAAAACTGAATTATATTTTAAAATAGTAATTTAAAAGCTAGATAATCTGAAGTCGTAGAGTATTCCTAGGTATACTTTTGCATTTCAGGCTTCAGGGTCAGAAAAAGATATATGTGTGGCATGTACCTGCTCTTTGTGTACATATATATATGTATAGTGCATTGACTGCTTTCATATTTCATTAATTAAAAGAATTTCGTTCATTAAAATAAGTTAATATATGAGATACATTAAAATGAGTTAGTTCTCCACAGACTCACTTTTAACTGATGATAAAAGAGAACCCAATAATAGAAACACATGAAAGAGTAAAATATCTTGCAGGTAGCCAACAAAACAAATAAAGGAACTACAATAAACAAGAGTATATCATATGTTAAGATAAAAAAATCTCAAAAGAAATCGGTGAACTTTTGAATACTGTTAAAAATTCAGGATGGATGTTCTCTAATGAATATCCACAGCTTACGGTAAAACGAGATGTCTTTTTTCTGTGGTTGGTTCACATTTTCATTCATACAATATTGCTTTCAATTTCAAAATGGATGTGGTTTTCTCTGAGCAATGATAACCACAATGACAGCAGCACCTACCCTACTGTTCCTTGAGCGCCCCCTATGGGCCAGATAGCTTGCAGGAACCCATAAACAATATCTATTTCATCCTCGTAGCAACCCTGCAAAATAGGCACTTATGGAAGGTTCAGCCTCTTCCCCACACAGTTAGCAACCATTTATAGAACTGAGGTTCTAACCCAGGACCACTCCACTGTGATAGACACGGAACATTAAAAACTAGAAATGAAATAGACTTTATTTTCAGACATTTGTAAATGTATCACTTGTCTTACTTGAATTAAACCAAATATTTTTGTGAGTTTTCCTAAAAGTGATTTGTTTCTCATTTTTTTTTCAATGTCTGATTTGCAGGTGCACTATGAATGGTGGAGGAAAATTCTAAAATATTTTTGGATGTCAGTGGTTATTTATACTATGCTGGTGCTTATCTTTATATACACATATCAGTTTGAGAACTTCCCAGGCCTGTGGCAAAATATGACTGGATTGAAAAAAGAAAAGTAAGTAATTTTGAGTTGAAAATGATGAACAAGATGAAGACTTGAATGCATATTGTTCAAAGCATCTTTAAGGAAGATTTTAGTAAAGCATTATGTCATCAATGTCTATAAGTTCCTCAATAATAGAAATTAAAGCTGAGTCATTTTTGTGTTGTCTTTACTTAGCCCTTAGCTTAGAACATACTAGGCACTCCATGAATTTTCAGAATTTTAATGAAATGACATTTTCTAATGTTAGTTTCATGTGAAACACACCTAACACTTAGTCGTGCTTTCTGCCCTCCACATTGGAGCTCAGTTCTTCAGTTCATAAGTAAGTTGATGCACTTATAAAGTAGCAGACTTTGCTCATTTATGTTGCTGGGTGCTTAGATTCTAAGGAGTATTTAGCGCCAAAAAGAAATAAATTTCTCCAAGTGCTCATAGACTTGTGATGATGAGACGGTGGTTCCTGTGCATGTGGGAGATAGTGCTCTATCCTTTTCTAATTTGCTTCTGTAAACTTCTGAAATTAGTTTGGAAATCCAGCCAGCATTGGGTTTTGAGCTGAATATATTGATGTGGCTGAGAAGGGAAGTCCCTTAGAAGTCTCTGTCCCTTAGAAGGGAAAGATGACTGTGTAACTACACCAACACAGCTGAAGTGTCTATACAATAAGCATTTATTAAATGCTGTCCATGTGCTGATGCTGTTTTGTGCCTGGAATATGACAGGGAACAAGACAGACAAAATCTAAGCCCTGTAGATCTTATATTCTAGCAGAGGAGACAAACAAAACTATTTAGTGTAAAATAAGTCTATTACACTTTGTGACAGGTCTGTGAAGGAAACAGACAACAGGCTGAGGCAGTGAGTAAGGGGGAACTATAAATGAGTGACTGGCACGGGCTTTGCTGAGGAGCTGGTTTAAACTACAGTTGAAGCATTAGAAGAAGCTTGCCTTAGGAAAAGTGTGTGAGTTGGAGTCTGGGGTGTGGAAGGACATTTCAGGCAGAGGGAACAGCACATGCAAAGGTCCTGAGGCAAGTCAGAGTTTGGCACAGTTCATAAGAGGAACTGAAGACGGGGAGTGAGTGGACAGCGAAGAGTGGGGAGAATTCAGGCAGGCAGCTGGGATGTGCATGGCTTGTAGGTAGCATTATTTGTATTTTATTCTTGGTGGAATTTTCCAATCTTTAAAGATCCCTTGACTAGCTGAGAAAAAACGATGTGCGGGAGTAGAAACAAGGAGACTAGTTAGTAGGCAGCAGCAGCGGTCCTGTGAGAAATGATGGCAGCTTCCCCTAGATTCAGTGGAGGCAGAGACGGATAACAGGAGTGGGCAATTCAAGAGGTGCTTTAGGATGCTGAAGGAAATGTGGATGAATGAGATATGAAAGAAAAGAACATAGGAGGCGTCTGACTTCTCAGTTTGCGCAGGGTAGACAGTTGTACCATTATTGGTTCAGGGATACTAGAGTGGGGAGAGGGATGTGGAGGATAGCTTTGCCAAGAAAAATAGGAAAATCAAGAATACTGTTTTGGAAACACTAATATAAAATAACTGTGAAACAACCAATTTCCAGTAGCAATTTGGGCACGAGAATCTTACAGGAGGAGCCTGCGCTTAGATGCACTTTGAGTCCTTGGTGTAAGGATGATGTGTAAATCCACAGAAGAGGATTTCCCTAGGGGGAAAGCACAGCTGGAAGAGAGATCAAAACAGAGTCCTGGGGATACTTCAGCCTCTAGAGGTCCAATAGAAAAGGAGGAGATCATGGAGGAACAAGAAAACAAAGAGAGTGTGATGGTGTCAAGACCACACTTGCTTCAAGGAGGACCAGAGGTTTAATTAAATAAAGCTAGAGAAATAGCCCTGGAATTTGGGAATGTCAAGGTTTGTTATTGACCATTGTTAAAGTAGGTTAGCTGGCTTGGTGGAAACGAAAGCCATATTGGACCACATGGGAGAGAGGGATGCAATAAACGATAGACCTGACAGGAGTGTAAGACTGTGATGTAGTTTATCACAAAGAGTCTGTGACTTCATTGCGTAAGAGAGGTTCCTGCTTTTTATTTTGTTTTGTTTTGCAGGCTCGAGGATCTTGGCTTAAAGCAGTTTACTGTGGCTGAACTATTCACTCGCATATTCATCCCAACCTCCTTTCTGCTGGTGTGCATTTTACACCTGCACTATTTCCATGACCGGTTCCTTGAACTCACAGACCTCAAGTCCATTCCCAGCAAAGAAGACAACACCATCTACAGGTGAGCCACTGGAAGAAACACAGACCTTAACCCTACCTTAGGTTGGCCACCTTGCGAGAAGCCAGTAATCTAAAAGTTTCAGCCTGGAATTTTCCATGAGTATCAGCTTGTGAGAAAAAGAGGAAAACATGTGGAAGATTCTGTGACACGTTCTGAAACAATGGGTAGTGACTTAAGACTGGTTAATGTAAAGTGATCTTGATCGTCTTGTGAGATATTCAGAGTAGCTGTGGAGACTTAAATATTTTAGAGTTGATATGCGTATTTGTGTCTAGGCTGGTTATATGTTTTTAGAACATTTAGGGAATTTGGCTAATTCAGAGGGTTTTTCCATTATGCCGACCACAAGTACAGAAGTCTTGTGAGAGCATAGCAAAAGATGATGGGCAGTTTTCCCTTCCACTTTGGAAATAAAGAACTTTGGCTAAAAAAAACAGAATCTGCAACTGACTAGTAACTACAATCATATTTAAGAAGACAACATGATGACAATATCTTCTTTTAGCAGCTTACGGTTGTTTTATCCTCATTAATAAATATACATTGTTTGCAAATAACGGATGGGATATTACTTTTCCTGCCCATATTTATTCAAACCACAATGGGTTATCACAAATCCTTCACTGTGTTCCATCACGGGGAGATCACAAGCATTCTTTTAGTGAACGCTGACAATGGTTTTCCTTTCTGCCTCATGTTTAGCCTATGATTCAGATACTGGAAAAATACTTGTTAAGCAGCTAAGGGAGCAAAGGGCTGTATTGAGAGGAGCACAGAGGCCACGGATGAAAATTCTCCTTAATTATTTGACTTTAAGGGAAAAAATGAAGATATCAATAGAAGATGAAGTAGGAGTTCATTACATGCATTTTGTAAAATGCCAAATTTCCAGCGTTCTGCTGTGTAGGAACAAGAGTTATGGATAGACCCAAAACATTTATTTAATGATGAGAAACATTTTATAATCCTTGTTTATGACCAGCAGATTCACTTTCCTTATTGTGTTGTGTTTCGCCTATCATTCTGATACTTCAGATGACTCGTAACCCATGGAACCAAGAGGTGTCAATCAGTCATGACTTGTTTTGCTATCTAGCCACCAGGAAAATCAGGCTCTGCTAAAACCTCTCTGCTCCCAGGGCCCCAGCAGGGAGGAGGGCATGGATGGGGTTGGTGGCTTACTGTCTCCATATCTGTACTCCTGCTACCTTCAGTGATGATCAAGCATTAGGAAAAATAAAGTAGTTATTAGAAGTTTGGGGAACCCTAGAAGATATCAGTCATAGACAAACTTGATGGGAGGGAAAATCACCCCAAGTTTAAAAGTTTACAAAGAGAATGCCTGCACGTAAAAGTGAGAATTGTCAATAATCAGAAAAAGGATTTTTTAAATCATTATTTTGACATTGCTTGTGATCTGTGTGGGTAAAACTAGTATTTGATATTTAATTCTGACCATGTAACATGTTTAAATTTACTATAAGCCCTCACCATTCTTTTCAAGGGCCCTATTCAATAATTACAAAGTATTTTAGTTAGCAGAGCCAATTTGTATGTTTGTGAAGGAGTTGTAATTATTAAGCATTGCTAATGAAATCTTTTTTTAAAAAAATCTTTTTTTTTCTTCCAAATGCCATTTCTTCTCTTGCATATTCATTTTTTTTTCTCACTAAAAGTGCCTCCAGCATGCAGGAGCCTTTTTCTTGCCATTTTTCTTAATGTGGATGTGTCTGAGTCTTCTGTCACGCAATCAAACAGAGATGTAATTCACCATTTATCCAGAAAAGTAGAAACATGCAGGACCACAGTTTTGCAGAAGACAATTCGGCTCACCAGCCTAGAGACTCCCAAGGTTTGGACCTAGCGTATGTGAAAACTGAATTAAGGTCCCACAGAATTTCCTTTAAGTGTGTATAGCAGTGTTTAGCCTATGCAGGTTCTGGGGAAAGACTGCAGCCCACGTCAAGATGTAGGTTCTGTGTTTCCTCAGCTGCCGCTTCACAGCCCTTACCCTGCACCCCATGGCAGAGAAGAAAGATCTAAATGATCTGTACCCATATGAGTCCTGACTTGCCTTCCTTGCAGCTGTGGCTTAGCCCTAAGCACTCCCTTAACGGTGAATATTCCAAGTAAATGTAAAGGGTGAGGAAAGAGTGTGTAATGCCAGTTCTCTGAAGAGTTTAAGGACATAGGATTTCATTTTTCGTTCTATGAAAATTTTATAATATATATTATATAATATAATATATAATATAAGAATATATTTAATATAATATATATTATTTAATATAATATATTATATAATTATTTATATATAATTATAATTATAATATATAATTGTTTATATATAATAACATAATATATCATATAATATATAATCATATATAATATGATATATATAATTATATCATATATAATATGATATACGTTGATATATATTAATATATAATATATAATTATAACATATTACATATAATATATAAAATGTTCAAAGCTTAATATATAATATATATAATGTTCAAAGTTTAAATATATATATATTTTTTTAGCAACTCTTTCTCATGGGAGTATTTTCCTTGCTCATAATTTTCACCTCACAGTATTTTTTGTCCTTGGAGTCCTAATACAATGGCTACATTAAAATCAAAATGATGAAGAAAAAGGAATATTTTGAGAGTTAGGATTGACTGTCAGGCTTTGCTTTCTCTGCTCCCGCCTCCTAAACAGATGCTTTACAAGAAATGGCCCACAGATCAGGAATAACCGATTCGCTCGTTAAGCTGATTTCCACACTGTTGTCTCTGGAGATATGCAACTCTTCTTTTCCTGTTGTGTCACTTGTTGGTGTATATGTGCTTATGCACACAGATGTAATGTAGGCACATGTTACTTGTGTATGAAGCAGAATTTATTATGTTTAGACTTGCAGAATTTATTATGTTTAGGCTTACAGAATTTACAAAGTTAGCATTATGAAAATGTAATAATATAGGAAGAAATTATTATTTCTAAGTAGGCAATCTCAGGAATATTATTTCACCTATATATTGATAGAAGTTCATATTATAAGAATTATAACGTATAACGTTGTTTATTATATAATATATAATTAGCAATGATTTACAAAGGACTATTTAAATATTCATTACTTTTTTTTTTTTATTTGAAACGGAGTCTCGCTCTGTTGCCCAAGCTAGAGTGCAGTGGTGCCATCTCGGCTCACTGCAACCTCCGCCTCCTGGGTTCAAGTGATTCTTCTGCCTCAGGCTCCCAAGTAGCTGGGACTACAGGCATGTGCCACCATGCCTGGCTAATTTTTCTATTTTTAATAGAGATGGGGGTTTCACCATATTGGCCAGGCTGGTATCGAACTCTTGACCTCATGATCCACCCGCCTCGACTTCCCAAAGTGCTGGGATTACAGGCGTGAGCCACCACACCCGGCCATATTCATTACTTTTATAGCTCTTTAATTTATGCAGGTTTGTTTTAGAAAGTATTATTATGCATAGAGAAATGAAATGACTTTTTTTAAACTATAGTTTTAGCAAAACCTTAGAAAACAGCATGTTGAATATGGCCACTGAGTAGGATCCTTTTTTTTTTTTTTTAATTCTGGGGTAGCAGCAAAAATTAATTTTTTAAATTATATTTTATTTCATAAAATGTACCTTGAGGCCAGGCACTGTGTCTCACACCTGTAATCGCAGCACTTTGGGAGGCTGAGGAGGGTGGATCACCTGCAGTCAGGAGTTTGAGACCAACTAAGCCAACATAGTAAAACCCCATCTCTACTAAAAATACAAAAATTAGCCAGGTATGATGGCATACACCTGTAATCCCAGCCACTTGGGAGGCTGAGGCAGGAGAATCACTTGAACCCAGGAGGTGGAGGCTGCCGTGAGCTAAGATACGTCACTGCACTCCAGCCTGGGTGACAGAGCAAGACTCTGCAAAAAAAAAAAAAAAAGGTACCTTAAAAAATTTAAACATTACAAATTTGTAATAAAGTGTGTGAGATGGAGAGGGATGAGAAGAAGGGAGAGGCTTGTTATCTTTTAGCATTTTTCCTGAACATTGTCTGATTTAATGTTGCTACTGAATCTTGCTGTCTAGACTCTTCTTCAAGGCATGAAGCCTGTGAGGGTGGCTACACTTGATGCTAGGAAGCTTAAGGGAGTCCACTTTGTTCATCTCTGTCTAACAGTCTCCTCTCTTTCTCTCCAACCTGTCTCCTCACTGCATCCCTGTGCTTCCGTCTGCCACCTCGTAGCCATGCCAAAGTCAATGGTCGCGTATATCTAATAATAAATAGGTGGGTACTTCAATGTTTTCTCTCTTATTTTTGTTCAAAGCTATTTCTTGCTGTGTTAAACTCTTAACTGCTTTATACATGAAAATCGTGTTGTCAGATAGTGGACAGTGGTCTTCAGGTATGCTCATGGATGGATTTTGCAAACCAAACCATTTGGTATCTGTACCGACTGGTGCCATCAAGTGGATGTGGAGGCTGTTGAGGGTCTTCAGCTGGTGCTCAGCCTTTGGCCTTGGTTCAAACTTACGTCCCATTCATTCTGTTCTTTGGTAGAATTAGTGCAAGGCTTGCCTGAGAACTCCCCTCCCTCTTGAACACATAACTGAGAGCTCAGCTCAAGAACCACCTCCTCCACAAACCCTCCCATAAATGCCAACATTCCTGCTAAGAGTAATCCGCCTTCCCTCTGAACCTCTGTAGCACTCCATCACTGATGCTGTCCTAACACTTGCCTTCCGGTCCTCTGTCTGATCTCCTGCCTGCTTGTCTTATCTGCCTTGCTAGAGTAGGGGCATAACCTTCTCAGATCTGGACTCCCTCTATGATTCACCAAGATGTCCCCATGTCACCTACCCCCAGCGCCTTACCCATGAAGTGATATTTGATAGATATTTCCTAAATGAAATGAAAGTAGTCACAATATATGGTTTTAAGAACATCACTTTCTTCAAATATATCTCTGCTTGAAAGATCAACATATTATTGAAGAGGGATATTTTACATCACCAGATTTCATATGTTTGCACAGCACAAAAGGCACTGAGATGGCACTGAGACATGGACTTTCCTTAAGATGCATATCACCTAGCTAGGGAGATAAAACATATAATGTCCACGCAAAATAAAAAGCAAGTTTTGATAAATGTTGTGCAATAGGTTACCCTCCAGAGTTATCCTTTGGGATCTAACTTACTAAAACTATTTTACTTTACTAAGTAGGTGAATTAAAATATTCACTCTTGTAATTGCATGTCATTAGTAATAAAGCTAGTAATTTAGTAAGAGAAATATATCTTGCAATAAATCCAGTTAACAAAATAATTCTTCAAAAGATCTGTTGGTTTTCTACCCCGTTCGCTTTTCTTATAGGTAAAATCCTAAGGCAGACAACCAAATTACAAACCCTGAGAGGCAGAACTTCTAACCAAGTATGAAAAGTAGAGTCACTTGTGGATTGCTGAGGGAGGAGAAATGAACGAGGCCTGTCAGGTTTCTTGGGGGCTGGTTTTTGACAACCTGAAAAAGAAACATCAACAACAGGTTTTTCAGCTGATAGGTAGAGAAGTAAGAAACAGACTCTAGCTAGAAATCCTGAGCAATAATCTAAATCCCATCCCTCCAAACATAAGGAACTCCTTACTCTCTTTTTCTCTGTGTTTCTTATGAAGCATTTAGCATTTGCTTTGTAAAGAGAAAGCTGAGACCCGTAAGAGGGCAAGAGTTGGTTTGATGGGCTCCCTTGGCAGCAACTCGTATGACTTTTGATCCCGAAGGACCAGCCTTATATCATGAATGGGAGCTTATGCCCCTTACCCCAAGCCACAAGGCCAGCTAATTCTCTCAGGACTTCTTAGAAGTATCAAAGTTCAAAGTCACCCCAAATGACCAAAAACTTGCAATATCCCATCTTTACCTTCTTTCCAGTGAAATCTCCTATTTTTGTGTGAATATTAACATGTTAAGAGCAGCCAGAGACCGGATGTGGTGGCTCACGCCTGTAATCCCAGCACTTTGGGAAGCCAAGGCAGGTGGATCATGAGGTCAGGAGATCGAGACCATTCTGGCTAACATGATGAAACCCTGTCTCTACTAAATATACAAAAAATTAGCTGGGTGTGGTGGCGGGCGCCTGTAGTCCCAGCTACTCAGGAGGCTAAGGGAGGAGAATGGCGTGAACCTGGGAGGCGGAGCTTGCAGTGAGCCGGGATGGTGCCACTGCACTCCAGCCTGGGCGACAGAGCGAGACTCCATCTCAAAAAAAAAAAAAAAAAGCAGCCAGAGCTGTGCCTCAAAGGAAACATTATCAAACAAGCCTGTCCCTCATTTTATAATGTGTGCTTCTGAAATGCTGTATGCAGTGTTGAGTAGGGCTGATTATCCATTAGAATGACAGGGTGAATCCTTTAATAAAGTATATAAGCTTGCTTTCTCTCATAATTTATTTCTTTATGTTCAGTGTTTTATAAGGAGAATAAAATGTTTATAAATGTTAATTCTGGGCTGAAAGAGGGGCATACCTACAATTCAACTGAAGAGTTGATTAAAATTTAGACATGACTTTACAAGTTGTAAGGTAGGGTAGTGTATTGAGGACAGTAGGCCACTTTGATAACATTTTAAAAATATAGATAATTGTGGTTAAGTTGCAGCTGACCTAGTAAACAGTATACATTTTACCAACACACATAATTAAGATGTAATATTCAATTCACAAACCAAGTGCTTATATGTGAATACAATCTTCTGAAAGTGCTTTTAAGTTCTAGATAATAATTTATCTTAAACAGTAAAATTATTTTACTTTAAATGTTACTTAAACACTACACAGGTGCAAGTCACCTTTCTGCTAATAGTCTAATGATAACAGTGTCAGTGCAGTTTACATTACCACATATTCCAAATTAGAATCAT
This sequence comes from Gorilla gorilla gorilla, assembly GCF_029281585.2. Taxonomy (NCBI): domain Eukaryota; kingdom Metazoa; phylum Chordata; class Mammalia; order Primates; family Hominidae; genus Gorilla; species Gorilla gorilla. The sequence goes on from NC_073241.2 coordinate 39,466,907, forward strand.
AAAAACAAATGACATTCAGACTAAGGAGATTTTACAATGCTAGAATTTCCATTTTCTTTAATGGAAAGTAGTTTACTGTGCAGCTTTTCAAAGTCAGGTCCTTGTACAGAATTAACCCTCTTTGAGGCTCCCTGCCACGTAATTTGTTTCTTCTGTTTCAAATAAGGATGTATCTCCAGTGCATAAAATTTCTTCACCCAAGATTCAGTGAATTATAGTGCACCCCAGGCACAGTAACTACATTTTGTAAGGGTGATGAGTAGAGCAGGACTGGAGTCTGTCTTCAAGGGGAAAGTCCCCAGAACCCATACTTAGAATAAAATGACAGTCACAAATGAAGAAACACACACATTGGGAGTGGCACAAAGCTATGGAAGTGTAGAGTGAGTGAAGACACAAACAAATACTTGTCATCTGCTCCGTTAGAATATGAAAGGAGAGAGCCATTTTGCTTAATGGTCAGTGAGAAGGTTAGAGCTCAGAGCCTGAATAAGAGCAAGGAAACAAAGTTATCAGTAATGTTAAAGAAAACCCTAAGAGAAGAAATGCACTTCCTGTGGAGAAAGACATCCAAAGCAGCCTGATTGAAGGCAGTGGAGGAGGGGGCTTCTCCGAGAATCCTGTTCATCATCACGCTTATTATTTGGAGTCCCAAAGTCAAAATCCTGCATATGACTGTTAGGTAATTTGCACCTGATGTTCAGTAAAGAATTATAAGTCTTATAAGTTCCTTAGCCTGAAGCCTGATGTTCAGTAAAGAATTACAAGTCTTATAAGTTCTTTAGCCTGAAGTTTCCGGGAGTATTTTTACTAGAGTGGGTTTTTAAGTTTTGTTTTTGGAAAATCAAGATCCATTTTCTTTTTATTTGCTAGGAAGGAAAAAAAAAAGCTGAATTAAAATACACAGGCTTTCCCGGAGAGTCCATACAGCTGTTTCTTCTAGCAACCGCAGCTGGGTCTGCCTCCGAAGCTTGCATTTGTGCAGAACCGCCTCTGCCGCTCCCACTCCTCAGGGAATGCAGTAGTTGAGATCACACACAGAAAGCCCAGTAAACGAACCCTGAGACCATTGGGAAACAGATTCCCGATGAAGAAATGTTTGCTCTTTTTTTTTCTTCTGAATGGCCTTCTATAAAATAGCCAAGTTCTGTTAAAGAAGGCGCTGATGACAGAATCATAGTCTAAGCTTAATACCTTCCGTATCATCCATCATTGTGTAGGCTCTTACAAAAGCATGTTTCTAATTCTGCTTTTTCTTTACAATGAATTTATGATGCAGATTATCAAACCATAATATATGAAAAATCTACCATTATTTTAAAATGTTTCCTGTGTAATTAACCACTGTGTTAACTGCTTAACAGAAACCACCTTAATTTTTACAACCTCCTATAAATAGGCACTATTGTTTCAGCTAACCGAGACTTAAAAGATAGGTTACATAGCTTTCCCATCTCACCTAGCTAGCAAGTTTTCTGGTGAAGACTTGAACCCAAGTCTTTTAACATTCTTCTCTATGGCCTCTAAAAACAATGTTACCATAAAAATGAGAAAAAGAGAGAGAGAAAAGTAAAAGAATTCACACAAGTGTCTTTTTGAAACAGTACACTTTATTCATGCATTTAAAATATTTTTATCTATGTTTTATGCACAGTTTTTTATAATACAAGGTACAATTATCTGAAATTTCTCAAGATAGTTGATAAACCCCTAGACTAGTAAATGACAGCCTGATACATAATTTCTTTTTTTTTCTTTTTTTTGTCATCCATTACAAGCTCATGAGGTTAGACTGCTCCAGAGAGGGTCTGGGGTTTGTGGCTGTAAGGTCAGAGGGAATGAGCAGTGTTGGATGCAGAGATGCCATTCTCATTTGTCCGCAGCTGCATCTTGTCCCATTACAAGTTTCTAGAAATCAGCCTTGTGGACCTACTTCCAAAAGGCTTACTCCAGTGTCTTCCTCTGATTCTTTCATTGAACGATCTCTCCTCAATGCACCCTGCCTGTGGCATGGCAGTTTGGGGGCATCGTTGCTTAAGGACATCTGCTGTGTAGCTGTAGTAGCAGCTGTGAAAATAGCCTCCCCTCTTTGAGTTTCACTCTGTTAATAGCAGTAATTGTTAGAAAGTAGTTTTCCTGTCATATGAGATTTCAGTAGTGTCAATGTAGACCTTTAAGATTCACTCTGAGGTGGTCCCACCTCACACTGCAACCACCGAATTTCTTGTCTTAATAAAGGTATCTTTTCTTTTATAAAATGCATCCCTGAAGAGAACAAATACATACTGACGACTGTGCAGCAGCCGATCACTTCCACATTTAATAGCATTTCACATGGAGAGTCCTGACAAAGCAGGAACAGCAAATATGTTCCCTGAGATTTGGTGTGTGGCACTGGTATAGAAGATATGGGTTACAATTTTAAGAGTAGCTAACTTCTCCAAAGTCGAGAGGATGAATTGACTAGCTTAGGAAAATAAGGAAGTAGTATGTCAGCATAACTCCTTCCACCAAATGTAAAACTCGCTTCAGATTCTCTCTCTTTATTAAATTAACAATCTGTTTCTGGCATACTATCATTTACCTGCTGGACATCCTGTGCAAGGGAATTGTTTGAATGATAATCTAAAAGCGTAGGGACAATGTGGATTCCTTACGACAGTTACCCAAAATGATAGGCATGTTTACAAATATCCAATCAACAAGTTGAAAGTAAACCTGCATTTTATCTAATCAAACTTCCTCATTTGGTAGAAAATTAATTAACTTTCACAAAGTTAAATCGTTTACTCAGAACCTACAGTTATCCAGATAGAATAATATTATTTATTGTCCATCTTGTTTGAACCCTGCTAAAAATTTCTGGATTAACTATGATAAATAGAGAAGACTATCAGTATGTCTACTAGGCTTTTTCTTAATGTAGACTTTATTGCCCAGAAGTTCTTTAAAACATTAATTTGAGTATGAATAAAAAGATATGCTTTTAAAAAACTGTAGGAGAAGGATGGGACTTGTTATGGTCCACTAAGAAATAAACTGTAACATCCCAGGCTGCTGAGTGGGCTCACCGGAAGCTCTCTCTCCCTGTATTCTTTCTCTGGTTCAGGATCTCACACAGTCTTCCCACGATTGCCAATCGACGGTTCGCATCAGTAACTCTCAGGTGGGGACATGATGCAGACGTCTCACTCCTGAAAACACTTAGCTTCCATGGCATATGCTTTAGATGGCAGAGTGGGATTCGTCTACACAAAGGTTGACTGAAAGCACACATTCTTTCAAGAAATTTTTAAAAACTTACCAAAAATGTGAATGACTTGATTCTTGCAAGATGGTTTGTTGCGTTACTAAAAAAGCATGATATAATTTGCCTCAGCAGTCTCAGTATGCTCTCTCCTTTACAAACCTGCAATCCTGTCCACTCTCAGATCAGTTGCCACGCCTAGGGTTCAGAGCAAAGCACGCTACTGATGCCACCCTGGAATGCATTTGGCATTAGGGCGTTACTGCAACAGGCATACAGGAATGCAATAGTGGATGATATGTAGCATGATATGTGATCTCTGACATTCCTTATAATTCTTCTGTTCTCATCTCCTTTTTTTCCTTTCTATTTCAATTACTATGAGCAGCATCAAGAAAAAATTACCAATCCACCAAAATGAGTAAGTCCCCCTGTGAAGCCATGAAATGCTTGCTCTACATGATGCCATTTCATGCTTCTACACCCTAAACTCTGACCATTTTCTCCTCTGGGAAAAATGTCAAGTTTAGGTGTTGATAGCTCTCATTACCCACTAATCACTAGAACCCGAATTAGAAAAGCTAACAAAACCTAACCAAGTTTACAGTTTGTTTTTAGAAAGAACTTAAAACAAACAAACCAACCAAAAAGAAAGTGACAAAACGCTAACACCCCACCTTGTGAGGTCTTTGTACATGCACTGATTTCATTTGTGTTTATCCTCCTTTTACTTGCCCCTCACTCAAATCTCTCCCAACACCCTTTCCTATTCTGACTCAGCTGCTCTCTGCCAACAGACTGGCCCACCCAGAAGGAAGCCTCCCGGACCTCACCATGATGCATCTGACTGCCAGCCTGGAGAAGCCGGAGGTGAGGAAGTTGGCTGAGCCTGGGGAGGAGAAGCCTGAGGGCTACTCTGAAAAAGCCCAGAAGGGTGATCTTGGGAAAGACAGCGAGGAGTCAGAGGAGGACGGAGAGGAAGAGGAGGAATCCGAGGAGGAGGAAGAAACATCAGGTAATCAGCCCACTACCAGCAGCTGCTCAGAGAACGCTGGCTGTCAGACTGAGTGAAGGAAACATTGACTTGCTCCAAAAGAATACATATTTGACCCAGTCCATGACATAAAAATTGGAGTGGTTTTTGTTTGATTGCTATAGTTATAATATTACTGTTCCAATTGCTCCAACAATTTCTTTTTAATTCTGACTGAGTAGAGACCAGACGGCTGGTTATCAGTGACTGACCCACAAGTAGTGCTCCTGTCCAGACACTGGTGGGGCATGGTGTTGACCACGTGCTCAGTCAGAGCCTCTCTGTTTCTACCAGATGCAGGTACAACCTGGCTGTGCAGAATCTCCAAAGGCTCTAGACATCACCTTTACAAATGCATTCTCAAGAAACCATTCTGAGACTTTTCCAGGAAACCAATAATTAAGAATATATTTCTAGCTCTGATCTGATGCCTAAGGACATGGGAACTGGAGGAGAAAGTCAGCAATTAGATAATTATAATTTCAAGCAAACTCCTAGAGATGTTTTTGTCAATATTGTTGTTACAGGAGTTTCAATCTTTATTATTTGGGCTCTTCTTTTCTACTTCCCTTCCTAGACTTGAAATAATGTTTTAATAGAGCATGATGAACATTGAGCAGCCTCAGTGATCAGGAAATGTTATCTGACAGAGAATATAAAGTCTACGTAGCAGTTTCCAGAAAGACTGGGACAAACCAGAGAGCATCATCTCTGGGGTGAGGTTCTGGGGCTATGATCTTAAGATGCTGCACTTGTCTTTGCTGGTCAACTGTCCTTAACAAAAGTAGAAAACAAAAATAGTAGCAAGAAGACCCCTTCCAAAGGTTTGTGCTCCTTAAACCTGGTGTTCTTTCCCCACTCATCTCAGAACACAGAGGAGAGGACCGGAAACGTTCTCTCCATATCTGAGCATTGTGAATTCCTCAGTGTGAAGGGGAGACCCCAGCTCTGTGAGGCCAAGGACTTAAGTCTAGGATTTTATGACACTACTTCAAGATGGATTTTGAGCTTTGCTAATAGGTCCTGCCCAAAATTGCACAGCCACTTTTCTCTCAATCCCTCATGTCTGTGGCAGCTGCACGTCTAAATCATGCTCATTTATTACCTACACCTTTTTATTGACTACCATCTGAGTCACTCTCTAAATACAGCAGTCCTGCCTTAGCCTTGGGGGACATGTTCTAAGACTCCCAGTAGATGCTAAAACCTCAGATAACACAGAACCCTGTATACACTATGCATGAATTTCTTTTTCCTTCTTCACAATTACACAGATAGAAGAGTTGTTCTTACCTTAGATCTTAGCAACCTCAGCATACATTTTTTTCTTTCGTTATTAATAGAATTGAGAATTATTAACCATTCACTTAAAGGAAGCATTTTATGGCTTCTCTCTGGCATATTCAAATTGCCAGCATCACTACTCTTTCACTTGGAGCCATTAGAAAGTAAAATAAGAGTGACTTGAACACAGCACTGCAATACTGCAGCAGTCACTCTGAGAACTGAGACAGCTATTAATTGACTGACCACTGGGCAGGGAGTGTAGACAGCATGGCCCTGCTGGACAAAGGGATTCACATTCCAAGGGGAAGGACAGAGCGGGACAGCGTGAGATTTCATCCTTCTACTCAGAACAGTGTGTAACTTAAGACTTCTGAATCATTTCTGGAATTTTCCATTTAATATTTTTGGACTGTGGTTGACTGCAGGTAACTGAAATCTTGGAAAGCATAGCCATGGATAAAAAAGAACTACTGTAAGCGTATTTCACAATAACTAGAACCTTACTTAGCTTTCAGAACCAGGCACAGTAACTGTTGCATATACCCAAGCCAGTTAAAGAAGCTACTTAAAGAGATACTTAGGACTTGTCATCTGCCAAGACAGACTTGTAAGCTTTTGTTTACAAACAAGACAGGCTGATATTACAAAACAGTCCTGCTGTGACTTTCAGTCAATAAAGTGAGCCAGCATAGTCCTTCTAGATAGAAGCATGACTCCTGTTTTAGCACAAGGTAGAAATAATAAAATAAGTAATTTGATTAAAAATTATCATTTGAATGAATCTGACCATGTTTCAGAAAACCACGGGCTGAGTCATTCTGATGCTTAGAGTTCACTTCTTGTTCTGACAAGGAGCAAGCTCTTCCTGCCCATGCAGGGCTCTGACTGGTTCACTTTTTCATGGAAACCAGAGAGCTTTACCACTCACCAGTTAAGCCTTGTCAAAGGAGACAGGCCATTTATAAAAGTGCTGTTGTGGAAAGAAAGATGTCATTTAGAAGGAGTTAAGATTATTTAACATTCCTAGAATATTAGAAAATTATAGTTTGGTCTTAAGAGTAAATAAGATTAAGGGGGCTGGGGGCATGGGCGCTCATGCCTGTACTCCCAGCACTTTGGGAGGCTGAGGCTGGTGGATCATTTGTGGCCAAGAGTTCAAGACCAGCCTGGCCAACGTGACGAGATCCTATTTCTACTGAAAATACAAAAATTAGCTGGGCATGGTGGTATGTGCCTGTAGTCCCAGCTACTCAAGGAGAATCGCTTGAACTCAAGAGGCAGAGGTTGCAGTGAGCCAAGATTGTGCCACTGCACTCTAGCCTGGGCTGCAGAGCAAGACTCTGTCAGAAAAAGGAAGGAAGGAAGAAAGGAAGGGAAGGAGGGTGGGAGGGAAAAAGAAAAGGAAGAAAGAAAGAAAAGTAAATAATGTTGATCATGCCACTGCACTTCAGCATGAGATACAGAGCAAGACTCTGTCAGAAAGAGAGAGAGAGAAAGCAAGCAAGCGAGTGGAAGGAAGGAAGGAAGGAAGGAAGGAAGGAAGGAAGGAAGGAAGGAAGATAATGTCAAAATCCTTCTTTACACTAATTTAATCAAAAGGTGGACAAAAGCCACATTGTCCCTCCAAGTCTGAGTGTATGATATCTGTGTCATCATGACTTGGGGTTCTTACATCATCCTTATTCCAGATTTTGGTTTTCTTAGAATTCATCCACTGTAATTATTTTGCAGCCTCTCATTCCAACCTGAAAGTTACAAGATATGCTTTAAATGATAATATTTTAAAAAATGTTAAAATGTTAAAAAATGTTAAAAAATGCTCTTGTCTGTACTTCCTATTTTGCAGACTTAAGGAACAAATGGCACCTGGTGATTGACCGCCTCACTGTGCTCTTCTTAAAATTCCTGGAGTATTTTCACAAGCTGCAGGTGTTCATGTGGTGGATTTTGGAGTTGCACATCATTAAAATCGTTTCCTCTTACATTATCTGGGTTTCCGTGAAAGAGGCAAGTGAACATTTGTCCTATCATCAGGCTGAACAGAACCACAGTAGGTCATCATTTTCCTTTTCCAGCTGTCCATGATTTTTTTAATGTGATCCCCATTACATCGGAGTATCAAGACTCCAAGACCAAGTACTTAACACTTACAGAAATCCAAGGGTCGGCAGCACTGAGAAAAAGGAAAGAGGCTCGTGGCTGAGTTTCTCGTTGGCTTGGTCATATTACAAAGGCTACTTATTTTCATCGAATCCTTAGGGAAGAGTGTGAGAGCAGGCTGCCCTTCTGCCCCTGCCTATGGGAATCTATCTCCCTAAATTCTCCAAGGAAAACAGTAGCATTCCAGTTTACACTACCAAGGAGAAAGCTCAGGTTCCAAAATCTAATAAAATCTTCAGTAGAGTTCACCTTGTTTACTATTGGATTTCTTGAGATACAATACAAAGTCTTCAGCCATGCACCTGTACTGCACTTCTGTTTCCTTGATTGTAAAGAAGAGAGTCGTCATCCAGCCAACAGATTATTTAATGTTCACTGCAGAGAAATTAGCTTTCTTTCCTTTTATTCAAACAATAGTGTTTGCATACTTCTATATGCCTGGATTATTTCTGAGTTGGTTACAATTCAAGAATTCTTTGCCCTCTAAAAATTAATCAAGGAAGTACTGCCTATAATCTTTAACAAGTTACATATATAACAGTAAAATATCACAACTACAACACTACAAACCTAAAACTTTTCACAAATAGGTAGCTAAGAGATGAACCTTAATTTGAGCTCCATAGTCTAAACTAGAACTTCTCCCCCATTTCATACAAACCATCTGAAATGGGCAGGGGATCATTGCCAAGTGGGAATGAAAACAGAAGCCACTCTATCTGCGAGATTCGTGGGGAAATGGCAGCGGCTCCAATGTTAAGTCACTGGGCGTATACGTTAAATGGAGCCCAAATCTAGCCTAGTATTTATATTCATTGAGAGCCAACATTTAAGCATTTTAACTGTAGTGGTGAATTGAACAGTTCAGATAAAAATTTCAGGGTTAGGGTATTAAAGAGAAATAGAAAAGAACAAGAGAAGGCATTTGACAAAAAATGCACAGAGACCATTTCTGAACAAATCCAGTCTGAGGTACAGATGACTTCTGATTCATGAGAAGCTGCGTGGCAGGGTGTGAAGGTGTGTTCAGACAGTGTGGTGATGGGAGTGGGCATTGGGGGAGCGGAAATTCATGGGAGTCGGACACAGAGAATCTGCTGTCATAAATCCATCCTGTTGTACAATCCATCCATCAGAAAAGGGTTAAAGGATGCAATTTCTTATAGATCCTAAACAAAAGGCAGACATAACTTTTTCATTATCCTTAATGAGTCCCCAGACATAAACTTGTTAACAGACCATCAAGTAAACAGAATATCTAGTTACCTTATTACACTCTTGGGAAAACAGCCTTCCATAGAGTATCACCACTCCCTTCTCTGTGATTCACACATTGTGCAGACTTTCAGAATTTTCATTCCTAATTTCATCTCTCTCACCTTTAACTTTAAAACAAGTGAGAGACTCCCGAAGCATAGAAATCCTGCTCCTTCTGCTGCTAGCATCTGCCAAATCCCATTGCTGTAAAATTGTTTCAGCCACTCGTGTTGTGCGTGATGTCACCCCACCTGCATGGGGGGTTTCCGGCCCTGAAGCTTTGGTCTCTGGGTTCTTGACAGTGTGTGCATCGCTGGCTCTTTCTAATGTAATTGGCACACTAAGCAATCAATTTGGTGACATCCAATCAAAAGACTTCTCTTCAGACCTTCATGGTCCCTTTAGAATGCATCCTACAGGGAAACTTTCCTCCGTGTCCCTGAACACAGCGCACTTTCTGATCATTCATAAGAAATACAAAATCCTACAGTGACTTAAGTGAGCAAAATCTCACTTCAGTAGTTAAAATCGTGCACCCACAGAGAATCATCGAGACTCGGGTCCCTCCCCAGGTAGAAGCTCCTCCTTTCTTACCTGATCCTTTCTTTCTCACCCACATCTCCTTAACATCCACCTCGCAGAGGCTCTTTAGTCCTTTTTTAAAAAAAATCCACTGCACAGAGGCTCTTTATTCCTTCTTTTGTTTTATTCTTTCCTGGGCTGGAGCTCAGACTCACAGGCTCAGGGCAAGGCCCCCTGGGATGGGGATGTTGTGACTTGGCCTGTGCCTTCCCATGATGGCCTCACGCTCTGGGCTGGCAACTGGCGGGTAAACCTGCCCTTGCCCTCCTGGAGGCTCCTCGGTGGGGCATCCCACAGCCACTCTTGGCCGGCACTGACACCCAGCCCCTGGATGCCAGCACCTTCTCCTCCTGGACTCCTCTGTGGAGTCCTGCTGCCCTTCCAGACAGCCTTCCCCGCAGCCTTGGAGCAGCTCTGGGTGCTCTGTGCCTCCCCATCAGGACCAGGGGCCACCCTCACACAGGCCCTGCTCTGCTTGTACACATGGAGCCCAACAAAGAGACTCTGCACCCTGTAACCAGAGCTCTTCATCTCTTCTGGCCCCATGGGTACCAGTGCCCAAACTCCAGGGTTCACGCATTGGGCTCCGAGTCATTAGCTCCTCACTCGGGCTGCGCACAGAGGACGTTCTCCTCCCTGCATCCCCACTTGCCCCATCATCTTGGCACTGGGGGCTTGGGGGACAGGCAGGATGCAGCCCCTCTCCACAAAGAAAGCTCTTCAGGAGCTGTGGCAGGTCTGGGTTCAAGACGTCCTTACCCAAGGCCTCAGCAAGGGTGCTTGTTTTCACAACTTTTGGGTTCATCTCTCCTGCAAATATTAAACCTTTTCAAAGTTAGCATCATGAAGCATCTGAAAAAGAAAAAGTTGCTGGAAAAGAAACAGAGAAACCTTTATTTTCCATCAGCATCTTATTCAGGAGTGACACTGCTTTGGAATAATCTAGATTTAAATATATATATAGTATACATAAACATTTTCTCCTCCTTTTGAAATGCACAGCTACTTTCTAATTCCAAAGGCTGTTGGACAGCTCTGTGAGGTCAGTGAGTCTTGAGCAAGAGCCACACTTTCTGTTAGCACCTCAGCTCCTCCCTGGGGGGCCTGGCCAATTGGAGAAGGAAGGGAAGGGAAGGGGAGGGGAGGGGAGGGGAGGGAATGGAAGGTGAGAGGAAGGAAGGAAGGAAACTTTTGCAGACCTGAGGTTTCTCCTTCTTGTCTGTCTCATCATTGTTATTATTTTCACTCTCACTAAGCATTCATTGAGCCTTTATTAAGAACTCACAATAAAGTGAATGCATACATGGTGCTGGGTGCTAGTGTAGTAGCTTGAAAGACACACTTCTTGTCTGAGCTCACAGCCTGATGGGAATGGCTGCCAAATAAAACTAAAAGTGATAATAACTGCTGTGCTAGAGGTGTCCACGGTGAGCACTTGCTGCACGGGGACGAGTATCTCTTGCAGGCGATTGCAGCCTGGAGGTGATAGTTGCAGCTGGGGTTCTCCGGGGGAGGGAAGCCAGAGATGGGTAAGTGCAGGGCCCATGAGGCTTTGGTTCTCAGAGGCCCCTTCCCTTGAGGCAGGGCCCTCAGCCCCCACAAGGTTATTATATTCAGATAGGATGACAACCTGTGTACAGGGTTTTGTTGGGAAAGCATTATGGCATAAAACTGTTTCTCAAAATCCTTGATAGTAAGAATCACCTGGACAGTTGTTATGTACGTGGACCAGCATCTGTTTCCCTAAAATTCTAATTCATCAGGTGTTGGTTGTGGCCCAGGTATTTGTCATAGTCATTGTCCTCCTCCTCCTCTTTCTCCTCCTACTTCTCCTTCCCCTTCCCCTCCTCTTTTCTGCTTCCCCTTCTCTCTCCCTTTTTCTCCTTCCTCTTCTTCTTCCTTATCCCTCCTCCTCCTCCTCTTCCTCCTTCTTTCTTCTTCTTCCCTTCCACGAGATTCTTACCATCAGGGAAATGATGAGATCATGATCTCTTTAGATATCAGGACTGTGAGAGGGCAAGGCGCACTGAGGTTGGCACTGGGCTTGCTATTTGTATGGAATGAAGTATCATACTTCATTCACTGAGCCCCAGTTTTTCTATTTGTAAAATGATAAAAATAAAAATATTCACCGCACAGAGGCTCTTTAGTCGTCCTCTGATTTGACTTCTCTAGGATGCTGAGGACTGGGGATCCTTTCCTTGTCATTGAAGCTCTCCTTTCTCTTGTTTTGGACATCAGCTCACCTTCGCGGCCCCTCCCCACAGTTTCATCAGGCCCTTCCTGTCTCATTGCTGGACTCATCCCGCCCTTCCCACCAGCTTCCTCAGCATGTTCCTCAGGCTCTGTCCACAGCCTGTTTCTGTTCTGGACTCTCATTGGTGAGCTCACGAGCTCACAAGCACAGGACTCCGGTTCAGTTGCCCTGCACCTGCTGCGAGTCCCAAAATCTGTGTCAACTCACTACTCTCTTTGAACTCCAGGCCCCTGTTTCCACATGACAGCTGGGCCTGACCCCACTTCTTGAGTGGCCCCAAAGCTCTTTCAGGTGTCCTACTCACTCCCTCTGCCTCCATTGCCCTTTAGATTACTCTTACAGATTCCCAGCTTTGCCCAATCCTTTCTCCTTGCAATACGTATTCCACAATGCGGCCAGAATAGTCTTCCCACAGGGTAGATATGATCATGAGAGCCCTCTACCTGAAACCTTGCAGCAGCTGCCTGGCATCCTCACTGTAACGTGGTATAAGACCCCCGGGATCCAGCCCACACCACTTCACCTTTGCCATTCCTGGACACTCTAAGATGCCGGATGGGTTTTAAAGTCCTCTGACAGGTTTCAGATCACACTTCTCTCACAATGAATCACTTGCTTCTCCAAGGATGGGCAGCCCATGCTCTCCCAAGTCTGGAAGGACCTTGGACCTGCTATTTCTTCTGCCTGTCTAACTCCTGTTTATTCATCAGGTCTCAGTCCCCTTACGCTGTCACCAAGTGCCTGTGTGCCTCCATCTGTCCCTCCCACATGCCTCCTGCGGGCAGGGAATCCTCAGGGGATGTGTCACCTTGAACCTAGTTAAGACTTAATGAAAGTTACCACCTTTACTTCCCTTTCCCCATCACTCAGAAAATTAAAAGTTCTGAATAAATTAATTGTGCTGTCTTTACTAAAGGCCTTAGATACATAATAACAGACATAACTGAGTTAATTTCACAGCATCTTTAATAGGGTTTGCTTTTTAATATCCAAATTGACGAGACACTTGTTGATGACTATGGAGGAAGAGTCAATTCACTAATCTATCTGTTTTGTTAAAAGGTAACATTATGTTTATGAGTGAGTTATGGTTTGCAGGGCCTTTCCATGTACAGTATTTCTTTCATCTTCAATTAATTCTATAAGGCATCTCTTCCTACTTTAATATTTCAGCACTTAATTCTCAGAGAGGTTCCTTGCATTGGACAGTGACAAATAGTTGAGTAGAAGAGTAACAGGTAACAAATAGCAGAATTAAATACAGTCATGCAGTCTCCACATTTTCTTCTTTTATAGTTTTTTAAACTTTCTTTTTTTTTTTTTTTTTTGAGACGTAGTCTCACTCTGTCATCCAGGCTGGAGTGCAGTGGCAGGATCTCAGCCACTGTAGCTGGGATTACAGGCGCCTGCCACCACGCCCGGCTAATTTTTTGTATTTTTAGTAGAGACGGGGTTTCATCATCTTGGCCGGGCCGGTCTTGAACTCCTGACCTCGTGATCCACCCACCTTGGCCTCCCAAAGTGCTAGGATTACAGGCGTGAGCCACCTCACCCGGCCTCTTCTTTTATAGTTTTATAAGCCAAGTAGGTAACTATGTCTTTTAGAGCCCACAATGCTTGGTACATGTTTAGTTGTATCAAATGAGAGCATGCTATTATTTCTACCTGACAATATTAAACATTTCTAGGATATTACTTTAACATAAAAATATGCAGAATAAATGAGCATTTCCCATGCCTGAAGAAGATGGTGGTCCTTCTATACTGTCCAATGGACTATTAACTATAAAGAATTGCTAGAAATATGGGAACATCTGGCCTGATCAACGAACTCGCATGCAGCCCAAAGTCAACAGGTTCAAGCTGAGTTCACAACCTTGCTGCTCTGACCAGCTTCCCTATCAGCATTGCTGTCTCAGTAATGGCACTGTTATCCACTCAGGCTCCCAAGTGGAAACCTGGGAATCACTCCTTACACTTTCTCTCTTACCCACCGGCCCACCAAGCCAATCAGTCATCAAGTCCAGCTAATTTTGCCTCCCATGTTGAATGCGCACCTCCTTCCCATCTTCCCTGGGCTATTGCCGCGGCATGTGAGTGGGTCTCCCAAAAGTCGTGTCCAGTCCCCACAATGGGCCCTCCATTCATCAGTTACATTTATCTCAATGGGAAGCAAATCTTACCTCCAAATTCCCAGTGTAATGCCCTTCCACAGCTCTCAGTTTTTTGAAGAATGGGCTCCTGTGCCATAGCATGGTGTAAAAAGGATCCGTCAAAACTTGGCTGTAGCTGCATCTCCAGCCTCACCTCCTGCTGCACTTCACACTTTCAACTCTGAACTTTCCAGTCGTTTGTTGTTGCCTGTCCCCACCATGCTATCTCATGCTTTCCTGCCTTCATTCATGCCTCCTTTACCTAAAGAATCCACCTCTCATCTTTCTTGGCTTGACTTAGTTCAGGCACTGTCTCTTCTTGAAAGTGCTTCCTGACCTCCACATTGGACCAAGGACCCTTCTGGGCGCTCTCACAGGAGCCTGCCCACATTGATAGCTTAGCCAGTGCTACATGATATTGATGTCACCTGATGATATGTCTGTCTGCCATACAAGACATAATGTCCTTGAGGGGTGAGACCATAACTCACCTACTTTAGTACCCCAGCACCTAGGGCAATTCCTTGCGCGTGCTAGTAATCCAGCCTGCTTTTGCCAAACTGAGTAAATCAAGTCATCCTGTTTTGTGGATGTCCTGTTTGTTATGCCGTGTTACGTATTTTTGTACCCATTTCTGGTTTTACGTTTTCAGGTGTCTCTGTTCAACTATGTATTTTTGATTTCTTGGGCTTTTGCTCTGCCATATGCCAAGCTGCGCCGTCTGGCTTCAAGTGTCTGCACGGTCTGGACGTGTGTGATCATCGTCTGCAAAATGTTGTACCAGCTCCAAACCATTAAGCCTGAGAACTTCTCCGTTAACTGTTCCTTGGTGAGCCTCGGTGATGGGGGAATATTCCTGACTGCCCTTTAGCAAAGCAAGGCAGATACTTGGGGAACCCCCATCCCCAAGCACATTTGGCCTGACCTGGCTTGTAAGTCACCTCTCCCTGGCTGGTCGTGCTCTGGCCCTGTGTTAAGCCTCGTCTCATACTGAGGTCTCCCCTGAAATGGGCCTGTCCCTCCCATCCTACCGCTATCATTTTGCTCAAAGCTGAAGAAGAAATAACCTGAGCCCTCCTAATCTGTGGAGCTATTTTTTTTTTACTCCATTTTCTCTTCTTTTTAGCCAAATGAAAATCAAACAAACATCCCCTTTAATGAGTTGAACAAGTCTCTGCTCTACAGCGCTCCTATCGATCCTACAGAGTGGGTCGGCCTGCGGAAGTCTTCGCCTCTGCTAGTCTACCTGAGGGTAATGGCTTTGTCGTGCTTAGTTTGGGCCTCCACTCCGTTATATAACAGTTCAGGATTCTTTTCCATGAGACGCTTAACATCACATTTGATAGTAACCATATCTTCTCATGTGGGATTTGGCATCACCTTTGCAACAAACTCTAAGTGTTAAAATCAGTATTGCGGCATGTTAAAGAGAAAATGATCGAACGGTCTGAGATTGCTTGAATAAAGTATGACAAATACATTCATTGGAACATTATACAATCATTTTAAGACCATTACAAGGTTAAGGTCGATGGGTGCATTAGAATTGAAGTGTGTCTAAACTATAGTAAGATTTTTAAAAAGCAAATTTCAAAACACTGTGCATACTATGATCTCTTCTACACACAAAGAAAAATATTAAGTAAAGTATACCAAATGCTCAATAGTGGTTATTTCTGAGAAGCAGATATAGCCTTACAAGACATTTTTGCTGTGTAAATTCTGTTTATCTATAGTTTTTAATAAAGAGAATCTATTACATCTAGAAGTAATAAAATAAAACTATATTTATAAAAGGAAACTTGAGTACAAATAGTCATACAAACATAATGAAAACAACGTGCTTCAGATTTTTCACATTTTATTTTTGTGGATTATCTGAGCAGTCCTAATCATGTTACACTGGCAATGCATTTAAGGGTACAGCCTCTACACTCAGCACCTGGGATTTTTAAATGTATTAAGCATCCCATTTTCTTTGTGTACCTTCTAGATTTTTCGTCATATGGTAGATATCTTTTGTACCAGTACCCACCATAAATAGCTGTTATGAGGATAAAGCAAATTGGTATTTGAAAAGGGTGATCGAATTGTGTCTGGAACCTATGGTTCCATAAATGTTAACTATTTTCATTATCTTGAATAGTAGTTATATCATAGCTATTATTATTTTACCGTTGTCAGCATGCTTCTCAATCTATTGCTGTCTGTAGCCAGATTTCAGGAGTGTTCAAAAGCTTCCCCCTAAGCAGCTTCCCGTTCATTCAGCTCAGTGCGTTTCCCAGGATGTCTCTGTACTGTTTTTGCACTTCTGGCTGCAAACAAGGCTGAACTGCCCTCTTTGGATAACTGGAAATTGCTTCCTTGGTGTGAGATGTGTAGTTGTGAGAAATAGGAATAAGCAGCAGCATCTTATGTTTGGAGATTCTAGATCCTATGACTTTGGAAGTTAGCCTGATTTTCTAATATAGATAATGCCACAATAAATAAGACAGAGAAAATGAATATTGAGCTCAAAACTGTTTAAGAGAGGTGAGCTTTTATAAAACATTGTCCTTGTAGTTGTGAAGAATGTGGGGATTGCTTGAAATTACCAAATCATAAAGCCTCTGGCTGACATATTTGTGTTTCCTTGCTTTGTAGAATAACCTCCTGATGCTGGCTATCCTGGCCTTTGAAGTCACCATTTACCGCCATCAGGAATACTATCGAGGTCGAAATAACCTGACGGCCCCTGTGTCTAGAACTATCTTTCATGACATTACAAGACTACATCTAGATGACGGACTTATTAATTGTGCCAAATATTTCATTAATTACTTCTTTTACAAGTTCGGTCTGGAGGTGAGTTTCCTTGCTGATATGTTTTATTTCTCTTTTCCATGGAGATTCAAAGAACTGCTTCTGGCCAATTGGCCACTGGAACTTTGTGATACATCTGCAGGCATGATAGCTGTCCCGTTGAGAAGAACAGAAAGTATTTGTACTGGTGGTTAACTGGCTTAACTGAAAGTTTTCCAAGTTTGGGTGCCGAACACCCCCCTCCACAGCAGTGCCTTGGCCTCTCTGGATCTCCAGAGCCATCTAAATGCATGGCCATCAGTTGCCGTGTTAACAGGTTTCTTATTAAGAATAAAGTATTAATCTTCTGCCTGGGCACGGTGGCTCACGCCTGTAATCCCAGCACTTTGGGAGGCCAAGGCAGGCAGATCTTCTGAGGTCAGGACTTTGAGACCAGCCTGGGCAACATGGTGGAACCCCATTTCTACTAAAAATACAAAAATTATCCAGGCGTGGTGGTGCACACCTGTAATCACAGCTACTTGAGAGGCTGAGGCAGGAGAATTGCCTGAACCCGGGAGGCAGAGGTTGCAGTGAGCCAAGTTTGCACCACTGCACTCTAGCCTGGGTGACAGAGCAAGATTCCATCTCAAAATAAATAAATAATAAAGTATTAATCTTCTTTCTTTTTGTGCATTCTGAAACCATAAGCTGCAGCCAAAATGAACTGTTTCAACCTAAAACGGTTGTGATAGTGCCTGTGCCTTCATAGAATGAAGTAGGAATGGTGATGTTTCATGAAGAGATCAAAATGGCTGTTCTCTTTATTGTCTGAAGTGGTTATGATAACAGCTACTTAGTCAGTTTTTCCCTTGGTAGTAATCTGTACAGTATTTCTGTCTTCACGCTGAGACACTCAAAAGAGCAAGCATTTGTGAATCTGTGCAGACAGACTTGCCCTGAGGGACGTGGGTCTCCGCCATCTACACAGACCTGACACCTATCACCAGTCGCCTTTCCCATATGCCTGATTTTTTTTTTTTTTGCCTCTTTTCATCTTTACACAGACCTGTTTCCTAATGTCAGTTAACGTCATTGGCCAGCGAATGGATTTCTATGCCATGATCCACGCCTGCTGGCTGATCGCTGTCTTATATAGACGCAGAAGGAAAGCCATCGCAGAGATCTGGCCCAAGTACTGCTGCTTCCTGGCGTGCATCATCACCTTCCAGTATTTCATCTGCATTGGCATCCCACCTGCTCCTTGCCGAGGTGAGCCTGCCCTTCCCTTGAGCCATCTACTTTTAGAAGAAGCCATTACTGAGCGGACGGCTGGGAGAAGAGTAGTGAAGAAGAGTATTGATTGTGCTGTTCGCCACTTCCCTCCCTGCAGATTACCCGTGGAGATTCAAGGGTGCCAGCTTCAATGACAACATCATAAAGTGGCTGTACTTCCCAGATTTCATTGTGCGGCCCAACCCTGTGTTTCTCGTCTGTAAGTGTTTCCACTGCAGGGCCACAGAGTGCTGGTATCCGGGTTTACTGTTAATCATTGCTCACGTGCTATGCATTAGTGCCTTTTGTCTTCCACTAGACTTTGTAATCATGTAAAGGCTTGTCTTATGCATTAATATCACAAGTCATTAATGGCTTCTATTCACCCTATTACATTTGCAAAATTAATAAATCAATGTTGGAAATGCCATATTCACTTGCATAATTTCACTTCCCCCAACATACACACACACACACACACACACACATTTACACAGCCACCTTTCAAAAGACAGACCAGAGAGGAAGGCTTTTGTGTTTTCTGACTTGGTGGTTTCTGGCTCCCAGTGCAGATAAATAAATCCTGAACCAATAGGACAGTGGATGCTGGGAGATGCTTCCCAGATTTTAGTTGCTCTAGAATTGGGCTGCAGCCCCAAGGCCTTCCCATGGCAGCTGGTGATCCAAAGGTCAGAGCAGCTCCCCCAAGACCAGAGTACTGCGTGCTACAGAAAATGCAAATGACTGCCCTGCCTAAACAAGTTTAGGTTTAATTTTAAAAGCAAGGAAGCAGCTTGTGTTCAGGCTTCCAGGCAGGCTTGGCCTCAGCCCTTTGTGGGCAGTTGCCGGGAGGACAGCTCTCTCAGGCTGCTCTATGCTGTCCAGCACAGTCCACCACCTCCACCTGCTCTCACCACACCTGCAGTGTGGCTTCTGCTCTGGGGACAGTCTTTGGTTACAAATGCAAAGGAGGATGGAAAGGATAAAGAAAAACGAATGTGTGCATCCACCACACATAAAAAGATAAAGATGGGGAAATTGCTCAAGTGGCCTCCTTAAAACTGGTGGGAGGTAAAAAAAATTAGCCAGGCATGGTGGCGGGCACTTGTATTCCCAGCTACTTGGGAGGCTGAGGTAGGAGAATGGTGTGAACCCAGGAGGTGGGGCTTGCAGTGAGCCAAGATCGCACCACTGCACTCCAGCCTGGGCGACAGAGAGAGACTCTGTCTCACACACACAAAAAAAATGTTACCCTCTAAGAGACTCATGAAGACTAGTAAGTAGCACCTAATATTTCTCTCGCCAATGTGCAAACAAAATCCAGAGACTCCCCCCGTAAGCTCCTGGAGTGTCTGTGGTCACTCTATGCCCTGCAAGGTGGAGAAGGTGTGACTTGGCCCCGACATTGGACTCCAGGATGAATTTTACTATGAACTTTGGGAACACAACTCACTTACGAGCTGGGGAATGGCTGTTGCTGTGTGATGACTGTGTATTGCATTATGTAAATCAGAAGAGGATGAGGCGGCTTAATGATCTCACCTCTGTCTTGTTAGATGACTTCATGCTGCTTCTGTGTGCCTCCTTACAACGGCAGATTTTTGAGGATGAGAACAAGGCTGCAGTGCGAATCATGGCAGGTGACAATGTCGAGATCTGCATGAACCTTGATGCGGCCTCCTTCAGCCAACATAACCCTGTGCCAGATTTTATTCACTGCAGGTAACAAGAGCTTCACATTTGCTAAAAGCCACTTTGATGTGTGCATTTCCATTACATTGCTCCTCTATACTTTCTCTGCTATACTTGGGAAATAGATCTGCTGAATTGTATACACTGAAGTTAATAAATGCTGGACGATGTGGTTCAGCAGCCTGGAGGCTGAGCCTCTGAATTATAGCACTGCACCTGCTTTTGTCAGTGTAAACCGCCTCTTTATGGCCTCAGTTCTCCTCCTCTTCTTCATACCAAAACTGACTTGTGCCAGTAATACCAGCTCTCCAGTGGAGGGTCCTCCTGCTCATCTCTTATCCCTCCTCTGCATCCCCATAGCTCATCCTCATCTTCCCTCCCTCTTCCTCATCCCCCATCTTTCTTCCTTATCTTTCATCCCTCATCTTCATCCCCATAGCTCATCCTCATCCACCATCCCTCCTCCTCATCTTCTATCTCTCCTACTCATCCTCCATTTTTCATCTTCATCCCCATAGCTCATTCTTATCCCCACCCTTCCTCCTCACCCTCCAGCCTTCTTCCTCATCTTCATCACTTATTCTCATCCCCCATCTCTCATTCTTATCCCCATCCCTCCTCATCACCCTCCATTCCTCTTCTCATCCTCCATCCCTCCCACTCATCCTTAATCCTTCATCCCCATTCTTACTCCTCATCCATCCTCCATCCCTCATACTCATCCCCATAGCACATCCTCGTCCCCCTTTCCTCCCTCTCAACCTCATCCTCCACCCCTCCTCCTCATCCTCTATCCCTCATTCGTATCCACACTGCTTATCCATATTCTCCATCCCTCAACCTTATCCCCAACCCATTTCTCCTCCTCCTCCATTCCTCCTCCTCATCTTTCATCCTTCAACCACATCCCCATAGCTCATTTTATCCCCATTCCTCCTTATCCTCCATTTCTTCTTCTCATCCTGCATTCCTCCTTCTCATCTCCATAGCTCATCTTCATTCCCATTCCTCCTCTTCATCCCTGTTTCTCCTCCTCCATCCCTCATCCGTATCCCCATTCCTCCTTTTTATCCTGCATCCTTTCTCCTCATCTCCATCCCTCATTCTCATCCTTCATCCTTATCCCCATTCCTCCTCCTCATTCTCCATCCCCTCCTAATCTTTCATCTCTCCTCCTAATGTTTCATCCTTCATCTACATCCCCATAGCTCATCTTTATCCCCATCCCTCCTCATCCTCCATTTCTCCTTCTCATCCTGCATCCCTCATCCTCATCCTCATAGCTCATCCTCTTCCCCACCCCTCCTCCTCATCCTCCATCCATCCTTCTCCTCCATCCCTCCTCCTCATCTTTCATCCTTTCTACATCCCCATAGCTCATCTTTATCCCCATCCCTCCTCTTCATCCTGCATCCCTCCTCCTTATCCCCATCCCTCCTCCTCATTCTCCATCCCTCCTCCTCATCCTCCATCTTTCCTCCTCATCCCCTAGCTCTCCTCTTCATCCTCCATCCCTCATCCTTATCCCCCATCCCTCCTCCTCATCCTCTGTCCCTCATCCTTATTCCCCATCCTGCCTCCTCATCCTCCATTCGTCTTCCTCATCTCCCATCTCTCCTCCTCATCCCTTGGTCGTCATCCTCACTTCTTGTATTCACTGGGCACTGAGGAGGGGTGGCTCCCTAGATTCCACCCTGTGCCTGTGCTCTTCCTGAGCAGTGTCTCCCCTGTGGCCATGCAAGGGCTCCCTAGCAGCTTTTCTGTCCTCCACCATTCTGCCCAGCCTCATGACAGCTGATCTGGGCCATGTTTCCCTCACAGTATTTGTACTTAAACCGTGCTCGACCTCTCACCACGCATTCACCATTTCTGCATTCCCTGGGTTTCCGTATTGAGATTTTGTCACCCAAGGCCCACTTCATGGAGGGCAGGCCCACTGTGCCTCTGCAGTCAGATCTTCAGTCTTTCAATGCCTGTAACACTCCACTCAGCTGCCCACTATAGTCAGCTATCTGAGGAAGCTGCTGTGACTTTTCATACCCCCTTATTAGCTGTATGTCATGGGACTAATTTCCTAACCTCTGATCCTCACTGATTAGTGTCTGCCCTATTGAGCCATATGAGGTTGCAGTGAGAAGCTCATGCAGTCACAGCGCACATGCCATCCATGTGGAGATAGGTCACTGATAGTACCCAAGCCGGCCGACCCCACACATGGAGTCTCTCTCCAGCTTCCGATCTTCCAGAGATTCCTATTTACATGGTGTGGATCATCTTCTGCCTGGTGTTGGTATCTGAAGAACCCATCTTATCCCCACTTCTAAAGTGTTGCCTTAGGGTGAAGATCATGTCTAACTTGCTTTTGTATTTGTCCCCATCCTCCTACTTACAGTTCTTGGCATATACCAATGCATATACCAATACAGATAGCTGTCAGCCACCTGCTACTCCCTTTGCGCCAGGCTCTGTTCCAAGCTTTGCACACATGGAGCCCTTTTACCCCAGCCCAAGGAGGTCATGCGGTTATCCCCACTGTAGAGATGAGGAAACTGCAGCAACAAGATGAGACATAGGCAACAGCAGAACTGGGATTGGAACTCAAGCAATCCAGCTCCCAAATCTGAATGTTTATGCGCTTAAGTGCCTCTTGGTAGCATAAGAGGCTCAATATGAACTGAGTAAATCAGGAAGTGAATTTGCTTTAAAACAATATGCTATACAGACTTGACCACTCTATTTGTGAATTAAGTACCAGACTAGGCACTGATCTAAGGTAAGACTTCCATTTTTACTTCTTCTCTGTGATGCTAAGAAAACAATCAGTCCAGCCCAATATTTACTATTGCAAAGGGAACATAAGTATTTTCAATGTATTCATGAAAAACCTAAATCATAACTCAAATGGAAAACTTTTGTGTGCCATTGATTTTTAAAGCTGATTTTTGTTTTAGTTATTTCAAATTTTTGTTCTGTTTCTCAATGAGGACTGCCAGCAAAGTGACCCCACTCAGGAAGTGACCTGTCAAATGCCACAGCAGTGAGTAGGAAGCCAGCGCACATGCTTGCTGGTCAGAAGCACAGCCATGCTCACCTCTTCCTCTCCAACAGGGGTCAGCTCCGCAGCACCCTGGGATCTCTGGAAAGTGGCCAGAGCCCTGATAGTTAAGTGGCCCCTTAGCCACAGTACCTGTCACCAGGGTTCAGTCTCTCTATTCAGAAATCCTTAAGGCTCCTCTTTGAAGCGTATTTATCGATGTTTTCCATGTTATCTTCACAAGCTTAGTTTTATGAATTCTGGACCCAAAGTGGGTTCAGTGCCAAGATGTGAAGGCCAGAGCTGGTAAAGCAGGAATTGACTGCTGCGGGCAAGGAAGGAAAGGTATGGAAAGAATAAGGCTGCACTCACAGGCACACACACTCAAAATGCCAGCAGCCCAATTCCACTGAATTCAAACCACACACACTTCAGAAGGCCCCTAGGCTCATGCAAATCACTACCTTTATTTGTGAGGATCTAGGGATACAGGGAGATACTGACATTTCATTCACTCTCCATTATGAAGTCAAGGAAGGGTTTTATGTATTTTAGAAAAAAAGTTATAAAAATGTTTAAGTGTTTTACTTTAAAAAGAGTAAAGGGTAAAAGTTTACTTATCTTAAAAAATGTACCAAGGCACAACTTAAACTCATCCCCTGATAATGCTAGATAGCTCAAGTGTAGTGCATATTTTATTAAGCAATTACTTATTAACATCCTACAGAACAAGAACCCATTAATCAAAGAATTAATCCAGAATTGGTTCTCCTATGTTTCTTCCCAAATGCGCCAAAAGAAACCACCAAAGCAAAACTCCCAAAACCAAAAGTTCTAATCAAGAAATGCAGTTGGGACTTGGCCTGCAGGTGTGACTCCTGTCAGATGACATTGACCCGCAGGCTAGAGCTGCTGCTTGTTGCAAGACTGACACCTGAACGCTGGCCTCACCTTCCATGAGGAAAGCAGCAGGGATGGGTGGCCCCCAAAAGGAATCCTGACTCAGCCTGAGGACCTCCAGAAACAGAGTATTGGAAAGAACAAAAAAGCCCCACCATGGCTTTGGATAGTTGGTCAGAATCACCTCCCATCTGTAGGGAAAGATTTCCACCTCTAATAAAAGCTTTGTGTTCAACATAAATTTGTTTAACTTCTAGTTCATCCATTCTTAACTTTTCTTTCACTAGCCAGAAGGCATCTGTATCTTAGAATTTCTTTTGCCATACAATTATTCATGCCTCCCATAGAAACAGAAAGGAGAATTTTGAATACTCAAGTGGTAGGCAGAAAATGTTGTTGTTTGTGAGAAATTTGGCCTGAATAAGGTGACGAGAAGCATACACGGTTTCCAAAACTCATCTATTGGTCTATTACTAACTATTTGAGGGTTTCCTAGATAGCAGGATTAAATGAAAGCTCACAGTCTGATTTGCAAGGTGCAGCAGAGAGCATGAATTTCTTCCCTTGTTAAAGACTTTCCTGATTTTGCTTTTGTTTGTTTTGTTGTTGTTGTCTTTTTGTCATTGGCTTTGTTTTCCAGATCTTACTTAGACATGTCCAAAGTGATCGTCTTCAGCTACCTCTTCTGGTTTGTGCTCACCATCATCTTCATCACTGGGACCACCAGGATCAGCATCTTTTGCATGGGGTACCTGGTGGCCTGTTTCTACTTCCTGCTCTTTGGGGGCGATTTGCTGTTGAAACCCATCAAGAGCATCCTGCGCTACTGGGACTGGCTGATCGCATACAACGTTTTTGTGATTACGATGAAAAATATCCTGTCGGTAAGTGGTTGCCACTGCATAACACATTTGTGGTTTTCATGTAAGAGTAAACAATCCACTCAGTGGTTATTAAAAGCCCAGTGCTTGTCATGTTGCTCTCTTAAAAGCCCCAATAAGATGCTGCAAATTCAGAATTCAAAAGCCATTTATTTCTCTGTCTTGCCACATTAAACAGAATCCTTTTTCCTCATTTTCACCATTTCAAGGCCACATGGCTAAAGGATATGTGTTCATAGGAATAAATTCTAAAATGTCTTTTACTAATTAAAATTCTATCTCTTCTGAGGAACAATTTGTCATCACTCCTGGTATGAGTTATGAAGTGGCCCTGTTAAGAGCTGAATTTGAGCCACTGAATCTTTTCAAAAGCTGTATTATGTTGGCAAAAAGCAACGCTCTTATCTAGAAAGAACTGTAGAAGTGTGAGATAAAATGAGCATGTTTCTCTATGATACTGGGTGGGGTAGGGAATGAGGTGGAATGGGCTATTATAGGCAAGAATGTTTTATGTACTCAGAAGATGTGGGTAGATAGAAGAGAAAATGCAGCCTTCTGTCTGGCTGTCTCTGAGTATAGACATTCAGATTAGGACACAGCTAGAGCAATGTACGGTTGAGGGACCCTCCCCCCGCAACCCGCACCAGGCCCCGACGAAGCTTGGCTGCTCTGCTCTTAAGTAGCTATATTTCAGAACACAACTCTTCCCCTAACATGACATGCAACTCACACTGCCCACAAGTAATTCCAGAGTCACATCAACCTATCAGGACACAACGACACCATTTCAGTGATTTAGTGCTGCAGGAAATTAAGCAACAACCTCTCCTGAGCTGAAGGAGTTAATAGCTCTCTGGCTGGCGCTCACTTAAAGTTTATCCCTGTGCCTGCGTCTGTCTCCCACGCTGTAACTGCTGTTGCACTGAGAGAGCAGTGAGGAAATCTCTTCTGCTTCTTCCTTCCTAGCTACTTAGGGATG
The DNA here is from genome assembly GCF_029281585.2 of Gorilla gorilla gorilla. Taxonomy (NCBI): domain Eukaryota; kingdom Metazoa; phylum Chordata; class Mammalia; order Primates; family Hominidae; genus Gorilla; species Gorilla gorilla. The sequence goes on from NC_073241.2 coordinate 39,492,425, forward strand.
AGCTCACCAGGCAATTCAGTTGTGATATCTCCTTGATTTTCGGCGGGGGCACGTGTATCACTGTGTCTAGAAGTCTTGGATAGCCAAGTTTATGTAGCCATGAATAGGTATTCGGATAATTTATTTTGTCTGAAGTCCATTGAAAGGTTAATTTTCCAGGTGATGGTGAAAGTGACTTGTTGGTCACTTTTACCCCTCTGACATCAATTTACATTTGGAGTAGCATTGAGAGTTGTTGAAGAGAGCATGAGACAGGACAACAGAACGCTGGTTCATTCTAAAGCCAGTCTGATGGTGAGGAATCTGTTGCCAGAGGCTGATTTCACAGCCATGCTTGGGAAATGTATGTATTCAAAGTTCATTCATTCATTCATTCATTCATTCCGTAAACCTGTACTGTAGACCTGTTTTTTACTGAGCACTATTTGATGTATTGAAGAACTAGAGATAAACAGTTGTCAGTTTTTGCCCTCAAGGAATTCACATTCTAAAAAGGAAGTTAGACCTACTTATAAATAATTATGATGCAATGGGTTAATGATAATTATTACAACATTTTTGAGAAACAAAAGGATGCCTAATATCTTGCTTAGATAAGCTGGGAACAGGCTTCCTGGAGGTGATGCCATTTGAACGCATCAGAGACTCATAAATAGATTGAAGGGTCTGCAGGGAGACAAAGGGGGAAGGCATTCTTAGCCTGGAAAACAGGAAAAAAAGCAGGACATGATGGTGTAGGACTGGAATATTCCCAGGGCTGGGGAATCCATAACGAGTAACTGCTGCTGTTGGAGCAAATCCTGATGATATTCTCCTTCCTCACATGTTCCCAGGAAATGCACACAATGTATCTGTCACATTTATGTATTTGCTTGCAATGATTCATACTTGTTTAAACATTTTCCAACTCAGGATTTGAACTTAACTATAACAAAAAATTCATTGTTATGAGACAACCACCTGCCAATCTACAAAAAATATTCCTTTACCGAGAGAATTGGTCAAACAAGACTCAAAACACATACTCTGTTTTGTTCTAAGAACTACACCCTGCAGCTTAGGTCTGGGATGACCTCCAGGGAAGAGCATAGGTTATATGTGTCTGGCTTGTAAGAAAATAACGCTACCGAAGTCCAAGTCTTAGGGTTCAGTGCACACCCATTCATTATCACAGAGTTGGGATTTATTTCTATGATCGTCCAAGATTTCTTCTTGATATACTGGTGCTTCCAAGTACAGAAAACATTACATGAAGGACCTTTCCTTTCCTCGTTCGGTTTAATTTTTCCCAGGAATTTACATTGCTCCTGAAGCACTACCACAAGGTGACTGAATTTTTAGGTACAATTGGCATCTCCTGGAATCCTTATCACTGAGACCTTGTGAATCCTTGCACACGTTGGGATCATAAAACACCACTTTTTTTTCTGGCTGCAGAGCTTCAGGATTATCCCCCTCTTTTGTTTTTCAGATAGGAGCATGTGGATACATTGGAACATTGGTGCACAATAGTTGTTGGTTGATCCAGGCTTTCAGCCTGGCCTGCACAGTCAAAGGCTATCAAATGCGTAAGTATGAAAAGCAAGTGTGGAGGCAGAAAGGCAGAAGAGGGAGGATAGTTGTCTTGTTCTAGTTTTAAAAGTGGGCCAAAGCACATAAAGATATAAAAGTGGGGTCAGTTATCTCCAGATGGAGGCTGTAGAACTGTGGTACATTGTGAATCTATTGTCTATAACATGAGATGCCTTCTGCTAAGCCTCTTTGATCATCTTCTTGAAACTTCTGAAATGCTGAGGACTTGGAGTCAGGGTCTGGAGATTGGATGTAGTGCTGAAGTAACTCCCCGGACTTTTTGAGTCAAGATTAGGAAGGATTCCAGAAGCCCACTCAAACCTGCTGTTGCTCCACTTAATGTCTTGGGGCATCAAGTAACTCTGACTTCAGGCTCCTCCTGTCCTCAGGAAGCTCAGAGAGCTTCAAGCTCAGGGAAACAGTAGGGAAGAACATGAGGATTTCTAGAGTTAGACTCCTGCCGAGACAAAGGCAGAAGTGTCATTGCCACCACCCTGCCTCTTGCACCAGAACCAAGGACGACATCACACGTGGCCTACCATGGCACCCAGAATGGGTGCTACTTGGACACAGTGCTCTCTCTGCCTATTTATTTATTATTATTTATCTATTTATCTATTTTTTAAAAAATATTTCGAGACAGGGTCTCTGTTACCCAGGCTGGACTACAGTGGCACAATCATAGCTCACTGTAACCTTGAGCTCCTAGGCTCCAGCAATCCTCCCACCTCTGCCTCCTGAGTAGCTGGGACCACAGTAGCTGCCTCCTGAGTAGCTGCACCACTATGCCTGGCTAATTTTTTAATTTTTTATAGAGATGTTGCCCAGGTTGGTCTTGAACTCCTGGCCTCAAGCAATCCTCCTGCCTCAGTCTCTCAAAGTGCTGGGATTACAAGCATGAGCCACCACACCCAGTCTTTTTTAAAAAGATTAATTTTTTTTATTATGTGGTTTCTATTTCAGGCTATATTTTGCCAAAGCCTCACTGGGACGTTGTTTTTCACTTAAGATAAGGCATACTATTGATACTCCTTCTAATAAGCCATGCTGTGCTCATTATGCTGCTGGTTACCCCTGGGTATAGCCCATTCCCAGAATGGGTGTTTTCTTTTGTATAAGAGCATTTCCACTGGCACTGGGACATTATTTCTCTGTGGCCTTTGTTGGAGGTCCCTTTCTTCCTAAGAGAGAGAAATACTCAAGAGGCCTCCCATGTAAAAAGGGCCCTCCTGAGCCTTGTAGTGTGAAGAGTTCAATGCATGGTCAGCCTTATGAATCAGTGTTGATATTGGATTGGAAGTGTGTGACCTCCTTGTAAATAAATCAACTCATAAGTAAGTCAGAGCATCAGAATGCTGCTTTTATGCCTATATTTCCCAAGCCTGACCATACCTCAGATTTTATAAAATAACAGTGAAAATGGATGTTAATTTTAATTTGTGTTTTTCTACTGTTACTATAGCTGCTGCTAATTCACCCTGTACACTACCCAGTGGGGAAGCAGGAATCATTTGGGACAGCATATGTTTTGCCTTCCTCCTGCTGCAAAGAAGAGTTTTCATGAGTTATTATTTCCTACATGTTGTGGCTGATATAAAAGCTTCCCAGATTCTGGCATCAAGGTGGGTCGGACCACGAAATCAGGTGGTTTCTCCCAGGAAACTTGCCTGAAATAATATTGCACTATCATTTCTGTCTGAGCTTGCTTCGAGAACCCACAAGAAGTTAAGAAATCCCTTCCAGCAAAACCAATCCAAGAAGAATTTAGCACAAGGCCTGTAGAATAGAATAGTAACAGGAAAGCCTATGTAACCATCAGACTTCTCAAGGAATGGGGGTGCCATGGAAGGCCAGAGGTTCACTGGTCAATTGGAGCCCTTGCAGAATCCACCACTTCTCTAGAAGTGGCTCAGTCTGGTCTCAGACAAAACAGTAACATATGTCACGTTGGTCTAGAGTTTAGTCCATCTTACACCTACCTCCCCCTACTAACCTGCTTTTCTTCTCTGAGCCACTGACACAATTTGCATTACTACCTATTTTTTCCCCTAGGCTCCATTCTTCTTCCAGTTTTTGCCCCTGCTCTTGTAAGTTTAGGAAAAAAGACTGGGGAGAGGTAATAAAGTGAAGTGCCCTGAGGTGGGGGTGGGTGTCGATGACTAGCTCTGTGGCCCCCAGCTGCTGTGTGTGTTCCTCTCAGAAACTCAGACCTTGCCTAGGTCCCATCAGATGCTTGGTGTGAATAAGCTGATGGATACTGGGTTCTATTATATGAAATTACCAATATCTATCATTTGACTTGAAGTTCAGACTAATATATCTGTGTTTACCTACAGTTTCGCTAGAGTCTGTTCTCTTTCCCTGCCATGATAAACACAATGTTTATTTCCAAGGTCCATTTATATGATGGCAGTTGTCAGCCTCTGTTACCTAACTTGGAGTCAAATAGAAAGAGGCCCTAGTCGGGGACCTGCAGTTAGTCAGAAGAGCCTTGTGGCACGCCCAGCCCTCATTCCGTGGATGACAATGACTTTATGTACCGCACTGCCCTGGAATTCATTGTTATAATCATTTTCTAATACCCAGGACATTATTTTCAGAGCAGAATACAATGTTTCATTCCAATAGTAACCTTATTTACTTGTATATAAACAGCTGGTATTTTTGCAGGTAAATGCATCTTGTTTGCCTTTCCCAAAACATTTGGTCTGTAGAGGTCCTTATATAACCTATCTGGTGACTTCCACTTGAAAACAATCTTCCTCAGGGTGCTAAGGCAATGTGCTCTCCTAATTTCCCTTTTTCCTTTGTGGTTCAGGCTTCTAGGTCTTTTTTGCAACCTCTTTCTTTGCCCATCTCTCAAACGAGAATGTTCCCCGGTGTCTTTTTCCCAAAGTTGTCACAATGATTTAGAAATCATGCCCATCATGTTATAGTAAGAATGATAACAGTGGTTCAGAGTACAGTTCATGCCTATTAAAGAAAAGCCGTGAGTTGATCAATAAGCAATGAACTCATAATAGTGTGTCCAAAGAATTCACATTCATTCATTCATATTTTCACTGCCTACTCTGTTACAAAGAGGTGATGTTCACCTCTGCCCTCACAGAGCTCGCAGAGTAGCAGGAAAGTGGCACATGAGCAAACAATTCTACTACAGTACACCTGGTATCGTCTCAGTCCATTTGGGCGGACATAACAAAAATACCATGAAGTAGGTGGTCTATAAACAGTATACACTCAATTCTTACAGTTCCACAGGCTGGAAAGTCCAACATCAAGGTTCGAGCAGATTCAGTGTCAGCCGAGGGCCCACTTCCTCATAGATGGCCATCTTCCCACTGCATCCTATTTTGGTGGAAGGGGCAAGAGACCTCCCTTGGGCTTCTTTTATAAAGATAGTAATCCCATTCATGAGGGCTCTGCTTTCCCACTCAATCGACTCCAAAAGGCCTCACCTCCTGTCCGTCACCTTGGGAGTAAGGACTTCCACATGCGAATTGTAGGGGATGCAGACATTCAGACGACAGCAGGTGTGATGGTAGGAGACACTCCGGGAGCCATGAGGTCACATCAAGGGAATATAACCAGCTGCAGGGGCGTGAACCGGGTGGCCTTCCATTCCCAGTGCAGGCTGAAGGATGAAGAGGAGTTAGTCAGAGGAGAAGGCAGGGGAAGCAGCCCAGTGAAACTACAGAGGGAAGTAGCCATCAGAAGCTCACAGTGACTGCAGCACTGAGATTGGAAGATGAGGACAGTGAGTGGTGAGTGATAAGCTCCAGGCCAGGAGAGGCCAGGTCCTCAGGGGGCTATCAGCCCAGATATGTCTTTAGAAATACTCCCACAGTCTTAGGAAGACCTTGCAGTGTTTAAACAAGCAAGTAATATGACTGTATTTGCATTTCAGGAAGCTCACTCTGTTTGTGGTATGGAGAATAGATGGGTGTAGGCAGCACTGTAGGCAGAGAGACAGCTAAGCAGCTGCTATGATAATCCAGGGTAGAGATAGCAGCTAGACCAGGATAGGATCACTGAGAAAGATATTCCAGAGGCAAAATAGGCACAGCTGGAAAACTGCTTGGAAGGAAGGGAGACAGTGATAGAAAGGGAAGCATAGAGGGTGATGTGCCCAGGATTCTGGCTTAGCCAAACGGTGGTGCCAGTCCCAAATATAGGAACTCAAACAGGGAGAGAAGACTGACCGCAGTTGTGGAGTTGTAGGTCTCATGGGCACATGAAACTCAGCCAGTTGGGAATTCCAGTGGGCAGCTGCATGGACAGGCCTGGAGAAGTGAGGAGATGGAGTGCCATCATCACACAGATAGTATTGAAGGAGGTGAGTTGCAGCTGCTGAGAGGGGGTGTGAGAAATGAGAAGAGAACCTTGGGGAACATTCAGGTTTGAGAGATGGCAAAGAAAGAGGTTGTAAAAAAGACCGAGCAGCCTGAGCCACAAAGAAAAAAGGAAAACTAGGAGGGCACGTTGCCTTAGGAGCCTGAGGAAGATTCTTTCCAAGTGGAAGTCCATCAGATAGGTTATATAAGGACAAAAATAACAACTGAACATTGAAATCAGTGACCTTGACAGTGGGGTCAAAGCCAGACAGCAACAAGCAGAGGTGGGAGTTGTAAAGGCTTAGAGACATGATCGCAAGACATCTGACTGTGAAGGGGGAGTGATGTAAGTCCCTACATAGGAAAATGTGGGATGTGGTGGTGTGTCGGTTTTCTTTTTCATTTTTTTAAGGTTAGCAAGACTTGAGCATATTTGCATGTTAATGGACAGAATTCGGTACTGATGGAAAGATTGGAAATGCAAGAAGAGAGGAAGAAGCAGGAATTTCGTGTCCCCCAGGCTATGGGTGGGGAAGGGACCTGGAGCACAAGGCAGGCCTAGTCAGACAAAGGGTACCTCTTCCACTGTCCCTGCAGGGCAAGACGCCTGTGGGAGGGATGGTGCAGGAAACTGAGCAACTTACCGCCTTAAGATTTGTGTTCCCTCTGGGAAGCAGGAAGCTAGGTCATTTACTAGGAGTGAAAAACCACTCCACAGACTTCAAGACTTGAGAAAAGCGTAGCAGAGTTTGAAACAGCCACTGTAGAGAAGCAGAAGACTTTCCAAGGAGGCGGGGGCTCTGCAGAGAACCATCTGCCCAAGCAGGTGTTTCTTCCAGCAGCTGCCAACAGCCCCTCTCAGGACAGGGCGGGCACACTGTCAGGTTCCTGCAGATTTGGGATTTGTGAAGCATGTAACAGTGTGACAGAGTTGAGAATGTGAAGAAGGTTGAGGAGATTTATGGAGACACTGAGGTTGACCCGAGAAGTGAGAAAGAACAGAAGGGAGTGGAAGGACAGGAAGAAGAGAATCAGGGACAAGAGACTAGATGTCCCACAGATGGAGCAGGAACTGGCCTTCACATAGTCCCTGAAGGAATCCCCAGTTTCTGCTCATTGAGTGGAAAATGAATCTGAATGCACCCTTTTTGCAAATTTCTCCTCTTGGTATAATTACAATAAGGTCAGGTGAGAATGCTTTACTGAAGTCTAACGTTCAGTGGGACAGGTTTGAAGAGGCTCGTGGGTGTCAATGTCTTGGAGAATACAAAACACTTTCTCTTTACTGGTCTTCACTACCGGGCTTGTGAGCAGCCCCTTCACTCCCAGGGGGAAGGCTGTGCCCTGTTCGCCCAATGGGAAAAGGCTTCTAGAAGGGGCCTTGTTGACTCCTGCTCCCAGCCAGGAAACTACAAGCAGCTGCCATTAAGAGATGTTATGTTTTCTAACCCTTAGTAATAATTTTCAGGAAAAGGGGAACAACAATGGCAAGAATATTGACTTGTTCATGTTTCCACTTCCCTTTAGAGGAGCTGAACTTTTCCAGGCCACAATTGTAAAAGCTGTAAAGGCAAGAATTGAGGAAGAGAAGAAGTCCATGGACCAGCTGAAGCGACAGTAAGGATGCTATTGATGCTCATCCTCCTTCCGTCTTCTGATTGTGTGACCACATTCAGCTGGTGCTCCACTGTTGGGGAGCCTCAAACCCCTGAAAAATATATATGTATGGACTTTCACAACTTCCTATTTATTTATTCTTGTGCGGGGGCAATTGCTTATGCCACTAGACTGAAAGTGAAAGCAATTTAACAGAAAGATCGCTCCAGCATGGTGGAGGTGGGCGCTATCTTGCAGAGGACCAGGGATCAATTGCTAGCTCAGTGACTTACTTTAGAACCTTGAACAGGTCATTTAAGTCCTCTAAATTTGAGTTTTCTGTTTTTAAATTAGGGCTCACAATTCTTCCTTCCTGGGTTTTTGTAAAGATTAAACTAGCTAATGAATGACACAGGGTCTTGCTCAGTGCCAAGTACTTGATATAAGCATTCATTACATCTAAGGGAGTAAATGTGGAGTCAGCTTTGGAAGTATAGTTTTAGATAATATCATCCAGTCTCTTTGGAAAGAAACTGATGACCCTGGTATTAGATGACTTAGAGTCAACACTAACTAGAGGCAGCACTAGAAATATAAGCCAGAGTTCTTTATATCCCATCTAAGGTTTTTCCCACCATCCCACTCTGGATGGGCCAAGGGGTAGACTGACTCCGCTCTGGAGACTTGGGAATTCCATGGAAAATAATCTTCTTAGAGTGAAATTTCCAGCAATGATGGAACCTCTGAGGACTGTTTGGGGACCAGGTTTAAAAGGTGATGGCCATGGAATTATAAGCCTAGACACTTTCCCCAAGCAAATGGAGACACCATTTGCCCCCTGGGAAAGTTCTGTAAGTTTGCTAAGGCAGTTTTATCTCATTCTGACCTTATTTCCCAGCTTTTTTTCCCAAGTAGAAATATTTCTTAGTATAAATTAGATTATTCCACAGCATTATTATTTTCATAAAGACATAAGTTATATATAAAAATTATAATGTAAATGCAATATGGTACAACTGTTTTTATTGGTGTTTCTAGTTATCCAAATCAGGTCTAGAAGAATAACAAATTTGGACTCATGTTTAGAATATGTTCCTAATTTCCCATAAGTGAGGTCTATTACTGTAATTCTCTTTGCTAAATCTTTCCATTTGTTTAAGAATCCAAAACTTGGGAGAATAAAGGACTTGTATTTCATAATATGCCATGTTCAAATTGGCTGTGATACAAGATGTGAGTGGACATCAAGTATAGCTTACCTAACTTTAGCATAATCATTATTGATCATATTATTAAGACTGGCATCTATGCAGTGCCAAATAACATGGGAATACACACACACACACACACACGCACACAAATATGTATATAAAAGAAAGGAGATCCTTGTTGCTAATGAGCAACCATTTTACAATTCACAAGTATTCCAAAGAAATTTGTCCACGAATTTAGCTATATACATAACAGCATAAGTCCAAAGTACTGACCACATGAGAACAATGAATATGTTCTTGGCATTACTAATGTTATTTTACTTTATAGGATGGATCGCATCAAGGCCAGGCAACAGAAATATAAAAAGGGTAAGGAGAGGATGCTGAGCTTGACCCAGGAGCCAGGGGAAGGCCAGGACATGCAAAAACTCTCTGAAGAGGATGATGAAAGTATGTCAAGACATTTTCCTCTTATTCAAGTTTTAACATTGAATAATAGCATGATATTGAGCAGGGCTGTAAAATAACATTACCTTTTATTCTGCCAAGATTATCAATACACTTTTTTGATTCAGCGAGCTTTATTTTCCCATTGTGAATGGATATATTCATTAGTTTCATAAAGTATGTATTTGATAAATCAATTACTTTACAAGTATCCACTCTTCAGCAAGACAGCTTTAACAAATACATAACCTGGCTTTTGTTCCACAGACATCTGTTTCTGCAGTAGATTGACAGGATTTTGTTTAATTTGTTTCTTTTTTGGTTTTGTTTTGTTTTTGAGACGGAGTCTCGCTCTGTCCCCCAGGCTGGAGTGCAGTGGCGAGATCTCGGCTCACCGCAAGCTCCGCCTCCCAGGTTCACGCCATTCTCCTGCCTCAGCCTCCAGAGTAGCTGGGACTACAGGTGCCCGCCACCATGCCCGGCTAATTTTTTTATATTTTTAGTAGAGACGGGGTTTCACCGTGTTAGCACGGATGGTCTCGATCTCCTGACCTCGTGATCCGCCCACCACGGCCTCCCAAAGTGCTGGGATTACAGGCGTGAGCCACGGAGCCCAGCCCGCTTAATTTGTTTCTTTAAGGGATATATTTCCGATATACAGTATACTGCTGTCTTTTATTTCTATAAATTTTATATGGAAATGAAATATGTGTGTGTATTTTATGTGGCACCTGACCATTGGTACCTAAAATATCATTCAATCGTTGCCTGCTCAAATGAAACTTACCATGAAATATATATTGATTATATCTAATTATGGATTTATTATATCAAATTAAAGTTTAAAGGATCTTTTGTAGAGGCTTGCATGCTTCTCTATGTGAATGGAATGGAGAAATAATGTGTGATATTTTCCCAGTGCATAGTATCTATTCATGACCAGGAAATTTATATTTTCCAGCCATGCATTAAAATAATCACAAGAAAAAATTCTGCTTATTGTAATTTACGTACTTTAACAAATTATTTGCCAGTAAATGATTCTATAAAATTTGGGGGATGCTTCCTTTCTGTTAATACAATGGAATATTCAATGTGAGATGTATTTTTGACAGATAATCCTTTCTTTGTTATATGTCTTTATATGCCCTCAGTCACTAAGAAGAAAGTGAAAATGTAGCATACTGTTAAAAGAACAATTAGTATTTATCTTGTGAAATTGACTGTTAATACATGTATATTTTTCAGATTCAGTATAGTTCCTTTACCTGACCTCTGATATACTTTTGCAATTTACCTAGATTTGACAATTGAGTTGTTAAAGCGTGGTTTTCAAAATTTGTTTTCTCACTTTATACGAATTAATATGTGGACGTATTTTATTTTAGGAGAAGCAGACAAACAGAAAGCCAAGGGCAAAAAAAAGCAGTGGTGGCGGCCTTGGGTTGATCATGCTTCCAGTAGGTTTTCTCGATCCTCTTACAACCTCATCGACTCTAACCCTTATATCCTTGACCAGAATTCAGGCGTTCCCGTGACCCATGTGTTTCATGCATGGTTTGATCCTTGTGACTTGATAGGGGGTCGGAGTGTAGGAAAATTTTAATGTCAGTGGGTCTTTGAGCCTGGGGTCCAATTCTTCCAGAGACATCAGCACAGACATTCTGACATTCTTGTGCTGGCTGTAGAAAGCCAAACACGTGGCTTATAGACTCTAGAGCATAATTGATGGGCTCAGAAAGGGAAGAAGAATTGAATATTATATTGCCCAATTCTGAGGTTGAGAGCCCTATTCACATACATATTTTATGGCTAAATACCCTTACTAAAAATGAGCTTGGGCTCCACCTTGGACTCTGATTTAAGGATGATCATTCTATTCAAAGGGTCAGTGACCCTTTCTCTGTAAGGCACTAGGCATGGATGCCAGTGAGCCTCCCCTCCCCTCATTCCCACAGCTTTGATTTTATTTGCATTGAAGGATTCTTGGCAATTTATTAAATAGAAAGATGAGGGATAACTTAAAATGCACTCACTTTCTTACTTCGCCTCCTCCCCAATTTCAAAAAGGCACTCCAAATTCCAGTGCCCACATGTGGCACAGCCTTCAAGCCACCTGATGCTCAGAGACGACCAATGAACAGCAAAAACCAGAAAACTATTTTTAAAAGCAGATCCTGATAGCCACATAGAATGCAGTGTGTTTCCCTCCTGATCATAAAGATGAATGAGGAATTCTGGAACTCAGTGGCTATATTTGCTCTGCTTAGCAAAGAAAATATCACTATAGGTCGATGGCATTATAGTGGAATGCCCCATTCCAATCCAGTCCTCTTTAAATTTCATAGAATATTGAATAATTATTATTTTGCAAGTTACGTATAATGTCGTCTTCAGTCTTTTATGTCTCCATACTTGCAGCTAATCTAACTGGACAAGGAATATCACTGAGACAAATAACGGCACACAATTGTAGGAGTGAATCTACTAGGAGGATATTTAGAATTACTAGGAAATCAAATAAAGTAGAACTTCTTCCCATACCTAATTATTGGTTTCACATAGATCTGACGTTGGCCTCTCTCTCCCAAGACATAATTTTCTAAATCGGCAAGCTAGTTTAATAAAGCAATATTTGAAATTTGCTTGGTATATCTGGATGTAATCAAATTTAATCCCAAATATTGAATTTCAACATTACGACAAAAAAAGAAAAACACAAGATTATAAAGAGTTTTATTTAATTTTCTCCCCAAGTCCAAAGACAAAAGATTCCAGTCGGAGTCCAGTGTGACTCTTCTATTTACTGTTCAGGGTATGACAGTCACGCTAACAATCTGGTAAATGCAGTGCACAAATGCCTATTTCTATCAAGTCACAAGTAAACTGTGCTTGTCTTTATGTTTTTAAAGGGCCTCTGCTAATTTAGAGAGACCTATCCATTTCAAAATTGTGTCATATTGAATGTTTTTTCACCTCACGTGGGGTAAATTCCCACCGCGGTCATTGTGGTTGCCTTTCCTTTCCTCATATAAAAATCGCATTTGCAAAGGAATTGGATATGGTCTTTGATAACTATCTTACAAGTTGTAATAATATAAAGAACTTCCTGTGAAGGTTGTTGACTTTAGATTTTCTGGTTCATTTCACCCTCATTATATCAAGTTATTGAAGATTGATGTTAAACTACATGTGCCTTGTTACAAAACCTTATGATGCAATAATGCAGAAATGTGTGTAATTCATAGTTTGGAATCATATTCAGACTGTGGTGTTAAATTTTTTGCTGCAAAATGTTATTTCTTTTTACAAGTGAATGAAGAATGAAAGGGAAAGAATGTGTGCTGTATTGTTGTGTCTATATGAGTTCCAGAATTTATCTTTAGATCTGGAAGTACTTTGTTCGAAGCCCTTAATTTGATCTTTTGAGTAACTGGGCTTTCAAACAGCTATTTCTTAGAGAAGCCAAGTGTAAGAATTAGTGTAGTTGGATACACGTGTGTAAATCTATTGACAATACAAAAATGTTGCTATGTTCTTGATGTTATTAGTAAGCAGTGAAGATTTTAGCATGGTCTGTATAGGGACAGATTTCCTACTTCCATACCTATGTACACACACAAGATTGCATTATTGCTGTTCAATGATACCTTCCATTCCAATACCATATGTTTCAATATTGGTTCAGTACTGCCTAAATTAATACCAAGCTTCATCTTATTGATAAATATCTGAAACAGAGGGCCAAGTTCTGAGGATAAAAGTAGTGGAATTTAAAAAGTTAATTTCCAACTTAGTAATTTAGCAGTAACATCAACATCCATGATATGTATGTGGACACAGGCTGGAGTCAGGTTCGCCATCTGAGCTAACAAACACGTGTGTAATAGCTTTTCTACTCACTAATTTAACAGATGGCATGAATGAAAATGTGCTCTGTGATTTTCCTAGTTTCATTTCAATAATGTTTTATAAGGAAATAAGAGACTTTTTTACATTTTCTTTTTTGTTATGTGATAATTCCACTAGCTCACATAAATATTGGTGGTTTCTAATGGTAAAATCAATGTTACCACTGCTTGAGATGAAAACCTTTTGAACTTGTCCATATGAATAAAAGTTATCGAAGGTATGATTGAATACAATTTAAGCTAATGTTGATTTTGGAACCTATAATGAGGGTAAAATGCTCGATCTTGTAATAGTCTGTGTTTTCCCAAACGACCACGTGATGTAGAGTCCACATCACTTTCCTGCGAATCTCTCGGCTTATGTGAAGGCATTACTTTAATGGTCTTCTTCACTGTCAAATGTAATGCTGTAACTTTGGTTTGTTCTTGCTTATTCTCACTTGTGTTGTATTGCATTTATTTCCCAAGGCCTGGACCCAGTACTCTGGGCCTGGTTCTTTCTTCAAAATGAAAATAACGAATGACAGTGCTTCTGTTCAAGGATATAAGGCCCAATTCACCCACTCTGTATCTTCATGAATGGAGGCTTCAGATTTTTCTGAAATCGTGGGCAAAATTACTTAACTTTTGGCCATGTGAAGTGATATTCAAGAAATTAATTTTAAACAAGCCAAGGTTTTCCATTACCTTACAATGTATAGGCCCAAAAGACAACTTAAGATCAAAATATGTCATCCAAAAGATGCCTGACCATTTGAAAACCTGAATATAATTTGAAAATATGTTTTCCTGCGATGATGGGACATTGCTTGCAGCATCAGAAATGTATATGTTGGGCCTCTTTTCTCTGGTAGACTTTAAATAATGATCAAACTGATAAAGATTTAATTTACTAAATTTCCTTAAATCTCTGTACGTTGTAGTTTTCTCTGCTCCCAACTCTTGACACAGGCATTATGTTCTTGCAGGGAAAGTATCAGACAAGGCAAAGACAATCCATACTGTTTGTGCTTTGTGTCTTGTGGTCAGTAGAGTGCTCCTCAAATTTCAGAAAGCTGCTGGGGAGTTCCTCGTTGACCAGAAGCCTAGCAGTTGTAAACCCTATGGACCCTGTCTGCCATTCTCAGTCTGTCTTAGGGCTACGACACGTGGAAGCAGCCAGAGCGCTGTTGTTGGTGGTGTTTTTGTTGTTACTGTCATTGTTGTTGTTGTTGTGTTGTTTTCAATGTTACCTGCCCATTTCATCCTCATGGCAGTGTGTGCGTGTTTTCTTGTTTTGTTTTTGTTTTGTTTTTTTCAAATGTCTTGCCATGTATGTTTTGTCCCTTGTGTTACATGTGGAGAAGTCAGGTCTGCACAGTGTAAAGTGAAGGAGGAGGTTGGTGACACTGACCTTGGTCCTGAATCGTCCTGATTGGCTTATCTGCAACGGTTTGGGCCCATTCAGACAAAGCCTAATCCTCCACCTCACTTTGGCCTTGTCTGAAGACCAAAATTGCTGAATTTTGAAATGAGAGTGTTCAGTTATTTTGGTCATCTAGGTAACAAAACTGGCTGCTGCAGAGTTGATCTGCTTCATCTATGTAAAATTTACAATGAAGAAGGGAGAACATACCAGATCCACCCTGTAGTGGCCAATTCTCTTATATGGCAAAGACAAGGCCTCATACTCTGTAGACCCAATATGCCAACACCATGTAGCATTAGCCGAAGATGAGTTCTCTTCATCTCGTGTGTATTCCTCTCTGCCAACATCTTTCGTTGTGGTTCTCTTATGGACAATTTGTGTATCTTTAGGGGACATTTCATTAATAAGCCCCCAATTTCCTTATATGTCTTTCAAGAAATGAGTGAATATTTTGTTTTGCTTAGTGGTCAGGAGTGGAGATTATTATTTGTTTGAAACGGATAGTGAAGAGGAGGAAGAGGAAGAATTAAAGAAGGAAGATGAAGAACCTCCACGAAGGTCAGCATTCCAGGTAATTATGGGGAAAATCATTTCTTTGCTAGTTGGAAGAGCTTTTCTTATTGACGGACCTTCATTGCAGGCCTAGACACCTCCTGTCATATTCATATGTCATAGCTCCCCAAAGCTTCTGATTTACATCTGCAATTCTTTATTTCTAATTAAATTGTAATGATGTCTGCTCCCAGCAACACCGTAATTAGTATCAAGCAAGAACCATGTACAGGCCAGGTTTTCGTTCACTTGCACTGAAACAGTTCCTGATACTATAAACAAAAAATAAAGCTTCGTTGGGTGAACTTAATGCTTTTCTTGCAAGCAGGAAGTGAAAAAGACTTCTCTGGCATTGCATTGGATTGCTTGAATGGACTTACATTCAGTGTAAGGAGATAATGAAAACAAAATCCTTACTTTGTTTTGGAGCAAATGATCATTTAAATGTTGCTTCAGAGTTTGAAAACCGTTTCATATGTATTGCTAAAGATTTGAGAATATATTGAACTAGTAATAAAAATCTGTGGCACAGTTCTGGTTTTTTCAGCTTAGCTACCTTTCTGTTTTAGAACCTGCTGTCCCATTCTCAGCTATAGCTCACCAGCCTAATGTAGCATATTGAGTGAATGTGAATCAATGCTTGTTAAAGATGAGGCTTTGTCATTAGGGTTATGTATGGGATGAAAATTGGTCTGTGTTTCTTTTATCAATTAACTACATACTAGGGCTGTTATTTCCCATTTGTTTTCCTACGAGGCACATAGAATGATGTCCATCAAGCCACATGATATGCCCGTGATAAGGCCTTCGTCAGTTTTTTGGCCAGGACTTCTCAAGTGGGTGGGGCCCATCCATGCTTGTTTCCCAGTGACATTGAAAAACTGAATTCTCCATAGAGACACCTTGGTCTGAGGCTTTCTTTCTTCCCCCATTGCTTCTTGTGTCTGTTTCTTCATGACCGGGTTTTTGTGCATGTTTGCAGCTGGCTTATCAAATACTAATGACTTAACTCATTTATTTTTATTCAAAAGAGTTTTCTTCTAACCACCACTCATCGTGCAGCCAAGGAGAGAACATGAACATCTTCACTATTTGGATGGATTACATGCAATGATTGACTATTTTCTTTATTCCTAACTTACAAGCAGAGCACATTTTATTCTAGCTTCAGTGAGTGGCATCTTTTAACCTAGTTGGTGTAACTGTAGAGACAAATTCATGCTGACATCATATATTAAATTACTAGTTTTTGTTTTTTTCTACTAATTACTCTTGCTTTGTCCTTCTTTGTAGAGAGCTATTGGGAAGTTTGCATCTGCCATTTTAGCCTTGCCAAAGTCTGTCATTAAACTTCCCAAAACTATTCTTCAGTATTTAATCAGAGCTGCAAAGGTATTTGATGTTTTACTGATGTGTAGTGTGTGACTCTCTGCTCTGTAGAAATGTAGAGAAATATACCTTCATTGCCCTATCTCTGCATTTTCTCGGTTCTATAGATGGTACCATGAAGGAATTACAGGAACGTAAAATATTAGAAAAAGTTTTCCAAAACAAGTTCTTAGAAGCCAAAGTTCTTATTATTTGACTCTTGCTCTTAAGTGGACACCAGTAACTATCGAAAAATAGAAAGAGAAAATGCAGATACAGATATACTTGCTGTCCTTCTTATGGTGTTGCCTAAGTCACATCTCATTTTAAAAGGGTCACATCTGGTTGCATGAATCAGTTCTGATGAGTAAAAAGGGTGATAATTTTTCTCAGAAAGCTGGTAAAATTCTGGATAAGCTAATAAAAGATGTCTTTTACTCCATCTCTCGTTTGGGTCCCTTTCAGTCTCCGTCTTCCAGTTTCTGCACTCGGTACAGCCAGCTTCTCCCTGGGCTGATCCACCCAGTGCAGTCTGCGGGCTCCTCACTCCCACAGATCCATGCTAGGGCTTTTGAATACACTGTCAAAAATTATTTGTTGATTAACCTAATGCACAGTTGAAGTTATTCAGCTACCTATGCTGTAGCCACTTCGTTACGGAAAAACATTAATAATGAATTCCTATTCTTACATTTTATAGAAAGCCCTTTCTCCTGAACTCAGTCAGGGGCAGCCACTAAAATGCTTTGCTCTGTATGTCCCTCACCTGTTAAGTGAGTAGTTCGATAGTGACATAGACCAGTGCTTCTCACATTTTACCCTGGGATCTTATTTAAATGCAGGTTCTGATTCAGCAGGTCCTATGGGACCTCACAGTGTGCATTTCCCTCAAACTCTCATGTGAAGCACAACCGTGGCTGGGCCTTGAGTAGCACCATCCACACCTCCAGGTTCCTTCTGCTTTTAAAATGCCAGGATCCTGTTTTTTAGTGTAGTATTTACCATTTCTGCTTCTCCCAAATTCTTTTCCTTTTCTTTTCTACGACTACCATATGACTTTCTCAATTCATATTTAAGAATTTATTTAAATGAAATATAACAATGTAATTATCCCCCATCTTAGTTTCTTTTCAAAAAAATTATATTACAGACAACATAAAGAAGGTGCTAGACCACACCTGAATCAAAGGACAGATGATGAAACTTCACCAATTTCAGTTAAGGATCTCCACTTTGATAAAGCTCTCCCTGTCTTAAAGAATAAGTGTATTTTCACATAAGTTGTTAGTAAAACAAATCCTATATTCCCCTGATATATATGGTAAAATTTAAGATAAAGTCAGGAATGCATGCTACTGGTAGTAGCTCTTTGGAGAGCTCAAAGGTCTTTCATGTAAATTTCCATGTATTTTTCTACTCCTAGTTCATGGAGCTTGTGTCTGATTTTCCAGAGGGGCGCATCCAGCTGGCTGACAGGTGCAGGTGCAAAGTAAGAATTGAGAAGTTCTGGCTGGGCGCCGTGGCTCATGCCTGTAATCCCAGCACTTTGGGAGGCCGAGGCGGGCGGATCACGAGGTCAGGAGATCGAGACCATCCTGGCTAACACAGTGAAACCCTGTCTCTACTAAAAATACAAAAAATTAGCCGGGTGTGGTGGCAGGCGCCTGTAGTCCCAGCTACTCGGGAGGCTGAGGCAGGAGAATGGCAGGAACTGGGAGGCGGAGCTTGCAGTGAGCTGAGATGGCGCCACTGCACTCCAGCCTGCGCGACAGAGCAAGACTCCATCTCAAAAAAAAAAAAAAAAAAAAAAAAAATTGGGAAGTTTGGTAAGAGCCTTCCATTTCTTGACTCAGTAAGGATTGGGACGTTTCCCCCTCCTCTTCATTGTCAACGTTTTTCTGACCCTCTTAATAATTCCTGGAACTGTAAAATGTTTCTATTTCAAAACATCAAAGTTAAGATAATTTACCTACAAATAAGGAATTACCCTATGACTCCCTCCTCTCTCTGTTTTCCCCAGTTTGCGTACCTCAATTCTCATGGCAGTGAGGCAGCACTGACATGCTTCTTCTTTAGGGGTCCTTTGTTGAGCCAGGAGTGCCCTTTTATAAACCAAAATGTTAACGGCACCCACCCTTTCTACAAGACTTCTTCGATTCCACCCTTCACATCCCTTTTCCTCTCTCCTTTTCCTCCCAGTTTCCTTTTTCTTCAGAGAAAAAGAATTCCTCCAACTTGTGTGCCTCTTATATTCACAAATCCTCAATTACTTTTTTGTTTTCTATTTTCGGGATTCGTGCATCATCTAAAAGCAATATCGTGATAACACTTTTTTAAAGGAAATGTCACCATATGTTGCTCTTAAACCTGAAAATTTCTTATGTTCAGTAATCAGATTATTTTAAAGCAATCAATATTGTGCAGAGGCAAGTTTGCTTATTAATGTACTATAACTCAAAGATATTCTTGATAGAATTCACAATTAACACCCAGTTAACATAGCCAATAAACATCTACTAAAAATTCCTTTATTCAGTCCTCCTGAAAATTCCAATTCGTCTTCCCATTATTTAAAATATGCTTTTGGCATAAAATAGAATAATTTTTTGCCTCCTGGAATTTGTTATTCAGAAATAATACAGATGTTGCATTTGTTTTAATTTCTCGTGAAATTCAGATTTCTACCAGTGAGAAAAAAAGAAACAGTGTTTCTATTATAGTAACCTATGACCCTTCCATTTCCATATATGGAAAAGTTGAGTCTCTCTTTACTTTCTACTGACTTCACAATGCCACTGATTTGCTTATGCTGTGTTTTTCAAAGATTTCAGAAATCTGAAAATACTATAGAATAAGATGAACAGATCTGGGTTTAAAGAGCTCCCAGAAAACATTTATTTAACTTTATCATCATAATGAAAAACCCAGCTTCCCTGAGACCCAGGTGTGTTTGTGGTGCATGAGAGGCATGCCTGCTTGGCTCCATGTTGCTATATGGCTGACTTTTTCTATCAAGGTTTTCTTTTTGTTCTTTCTGCATGATTTGGGAAACTCTTGGTATGGGGGCTCTTCACAATTGCTCTTTCCTGGTTCTCAGTTATAATATATTAACGCAACTATTTTCAGCTCTTGAATGAAAATGACAAAAGGCAACCAAAAGCCCCACAGTTTTTCTTTAATGCTATTCTGGAATAACTCCTTAACCTTAATATCACATTTTTTTTCCTCGCAAAGTACTAATCATTCTCCAAATCCCTTTCTCAAGTCGCTGGTAATAGCTGTTATTCAGAAGCGAGAGTATCAAATGCACAAAACTATTTTCCCAAAGTAAATAAGACTACTAAAGATGTTATTTTGCTTTTGACTCAAAGTTTACTTGTGATGGGAGAAAGTACTGATACTGAATGAGCCTTCCAGCTTATACCTATTGTGGACAGTGCAAAAGCATCAGTAATAAGTATCACAAATTGTGGTGAGATGTAGGGACTTGGGAGAAATGATGGTTTGTTTGGTGTACCCAAAGTTTATCTCATGATATCTGTGATACCAGATGAAATATATTACTACAACATCTGTTGTCTTTTTCTAAAAAAAAAAAAATTGAATCTCATGATAATAAAAATAGCCCGGGATGTTTAGTTTGTGTTGGGAGGAAAAAATATTTCAAAAGTAAGGAGGCTTGGTGTAGGTCCCTTTTATTTCAAATTACTAAAAGGCCAGAAAATAATTGAACTTTCTCCCTTCAGTTTGTTTATCAAGCCTGGATTACTGATCCTAAAACAGCACTCCGACAAAGACACAAAGAGAAAAAAAGGTCTGCAAGAGAAGAACGGAAACGAAGGCGGAAAGGATCCAAGGAGGGTGAGTGGTGGGTGAGGTGGCTGCGGTGGGTGTGGCAGGTTTCGGGCTGTGCTCCCCAGCCTTGTCTGCAAAGGACAGAAACTTCTGAGGGATTAAGATTTTTAAATTCTAAAGAATGCCAACAGTTTTAATTTGTCCTTAATTGGTCATTTCTGACACTTGGAATAAATTAAAGTACAAAGTTAGGATATATATATATATATATATATATATATATATATTTTAAGTAGGAAAAAAGGAGAGTTGCAAATGAAACCCAAAAAAAGTAGAAGAAAACTAACTTCTTACATGGATATTAAGTAGTAAAAAAAAAAGAAATACTACAGGACATGACCTGATCAAGTTAAAAATTGTTCTTAGAAAAAGCTAAGGCCAGGCGTGGTGGCTTATGCCTGTAATCCTAGCACTTTGGGAGGCCAAGGTGAGTGGATCACGAGGTCAGGAGATCGAGACCATCCTGGCTAACACCTTGAAACCCCGTCTCTACTAAAAATACAAAAAATTAGCCCGGCGTGGTGGCAGACGCCTGTAGTCCCAGCTACTCGGGAGGCTGAGGCAGGAGAATGGCGTGAACCCGGGAGGCGGAGCTTGCAGTGAGCCAAGATCGCACCACTGCACTCCAGCCTGGGCGACAGAGGGAGATCCCGTCTAAAAAGTAAATAAATAGCCAATAAGAAAGATGAAACTTTGGCAATTTAATCAAGAAAAAAGGGAAAGCACACTTAAACAATACTCAGAAACAAGCAAACAAAAGGAACATATATTCAGCGTTATACCAAGATATTTGAAAACATGATATAAACACATCTCTAAGGGTAAAAATATTTCAAACTATAATAAAAAAATCAAAAGCGAAGTTGAAGTGCAGGTGATTCACTCAGGAGCAATATTTTATTGTATATATCAGACTAAAGATGAGTATTCTGTGTATGTTAAGAACTGCTAGAAATCAAGAAAAGAAAAATTCAATTCAATCAATGAGAGGGTGTGAAAAACAATTCACAGACCAGAAAACAAAAATGACCAAAAGGTGCTCAGTCTCACTATAATACAAGAAATACAAATGAAATATTTTGACATACTGTTTTCTTAACCCATTGGATTGACAGGAACCTAAACATTGGATAATGTCACTGTTTAGGAGCTAGTAGGAAGATAAGTACTTACATATACCATGAGTTGTATTGTGAAGTAGTAGATCCACTTTGAAGAGTTGTGTGTCATTACCTGCTAAAAGCTCAAGTGTTACATATCATACTACAGATCAGTCCCACGCCTAGGTGTTCGGCTTATTCTATAGCAGTACTTGCACATGTGTACAAACACACATGTCTAAGAGGATTCATCAGACGCTATTTGTTAATAACAAAAAATTTGGAAACATCCTAAATGCCCATATGAAGAAGAGTTAAATACATTATGTTACTAATATATTATGGAATGTTACTCAGTTCTTTAAAAATGAGATTGATAGCTTTGAGCTGGTATGGAGAACAATTCCTGACACATTATTAAGTGAAAAACAAGACACTGCAAATGGCACGCACATTATGAAATCATGAAACAAATGAAGTCAGAGTAGTACCTCAAGACAGTATTTTGCATTTTTAATGGGTGCATATAATAACTTATGAATGCAAGAGAAAGATCAGGAGGAATATTCACTCGTTAGTAACAGTCGTTACTTCTTGAGAAAGTGGAGATTAAGTGGCATGATTAAAGATAAGGCTCATCTGTTGTATTTTGTTTCTTTTTTTTTTTTTTTGAGACAGAGTCTCGCTGTGTCACACAGGCTGGAGTGCAGTGGGGTGATCTCGGCTCACTGCAACCTCAGCCTCCCGGGTTCAAGCGATTCTCATGCCTCAGCCTCCTGAGCAGCTGAGACTATAGGCGCACACCACCACGCCTAGCAATGTTTGTATTTTTAGTAGAGATGGAGTTTCACCATGTTGGCCAGGTTGGTCTTGAACTCCGGTCTTGAACTCCTGACCTCAAGTGATCTGTCCACCTTGGTCTCCCAAAGTGCTGGGATTACAGGCGTGAGCCACTGTGCCCGGCCTGTATTTTGTTTCTTTACAAAGGAAATGTATCCATAGATGGCTTGTGAAATATAAAAGGCATTAAAAAATAAAAAGGAAAAGATAATTTCTAATGGAACTCTAATTACAAAGTCTCTTCTTTTTGACCTTTCTTCTCCCGATACATCCTAGTAACTTTATCTTACTTGATTGCTTGAAGACAAAATTAATACACAATTGCTGGAACAGGTCAAACAGTAAAGAGGTACACGTATAATCTGCCCCAACCCAGTCACCTCAAAATCCTGTCCTCTAAGGTTACAAATCCTAACAGTATGTTGTGTTCACTTTCACTTCATTTCTCATGTGCACACACGTGTATGCAGGTGGTTTCCTTTATTGGTTTTTTTTTTTTTTTTTTTTTTGAGACAGAGTCTTGCTCTGTCGCCCAGGCTGGAGTTCAGTGGCGCCATCTCAGCTCACTGCAAGCTCTGCCTTCAGGGTTCACGCCATTCTTCTGCCTCAGCCTCCCAAGTAGCTCGGACTACAGGCGCCCGCCACCATGCCCAGCTAATTTTTTGTACTTTTAGTAGAGACGGGGTTTCACCGTGTTAGCCAGGATGGTCTCGATCTTCTGACCTCATGATCTGCCCGCCTCGGCCTCCCAAAGTGCTGGGATTACAGGCGTGAGTCACTGCGCTGGCCTATTTTTTTTTTAATAAGTTCATGCTTTACAAATTACTCTTTCATTTTCATTACCAATGTCATGAACATTTCTCCAATTAAGTATTTATAAAATCATATCATTCTTTTTTAATAGCTGCAAAATATTCCATAGTGCAGATATGCATAATTTATTCAATCCTCTCACCCTTAATGGACATAAGGTTGCTTCTGGATTTTTGCCACAATGAACAGTGCCATAATAGATATCACTGCACAAACATTTATACGTCATAATATATATGAGTGTGTTTAAATGCTTAGCAAAGGTTAGGAAGAACATGCATTTTCCACAGAACAGATTCGCAAAAGTGGGATGGCTTATTTAGAGTGTGCCTGTTTTTACTTTAATAGATATTTTTTGGAAAGGTTTTAGTACTTTGCCCTCCTCCATGTGAGGGACAAGACTGTCCAATTTCCTTTGGCCTCACGCCACAGGATTTTACTCTTGTTTTTATCATTTTTCTTTCTAAGGATGACAAATGGCTTTTATTTTCATTTGAATGTAGTTGAATTCTTAACTAATTAAACTGAGCATTTTTATGTCACATTTTGTTGGCGATTTTTTCTTTTCAAGTCTAGGATTTAAACACTTTTAGCATTTTCCTGCATCGTTCTGTCGGGTTGTTTGTTCTTATCAATTCATGCTATTTATATGTCAGGCTTCTTATCCCTTTTTTTCTTTTTTCTTTTTTCTTTTTTTTTGTTATTACTGTTTTAATTGTCTGGCTTCCCTCTGGACTGGGAGCTCAGTGAGGATTCTGACCAGTAACTTACACAAAAGGCGCTCTGCACCTCACCTGGTCCAGGAGGGGTTTAGGACATGGGCCACCAAACTCTAGGGCCTGTCCCTCAGGGACAACTGCAGCTGCTCCTAGGCTATGCCAGCCTCTGCCAGAGACCAGCTGTGAGGGTGTGGGCAAAGACAGGAAAAGCAGAGGCCAGTGGAGGGAGTGGGGACAGGGCCAAGGGAGCTCTTGGGCTTGATTCACAAGGCCTGAATCACTCTGTGTGTGTGTGTGTGTGTGTGTGTGTGTGTGTGCGTGTAATGGGAGTGGGGCTAGGAAAATCGGTGCCTTCCAGAAGGAGTGTCTTGTTCCCTGCCATGGAACCTTCAGGAGCTGCTGCTCACAGCCACAGGAAGTAGATCATATAAATATGGAATAAATACATGACCAGTGAGAGAGGCAAAATGTTGGAAAGCACACCCCAGACCAGCTGGGTCTCTACTACCCCAGGTAGTACCCCAGGCTCAGGCCATCAATCACCCCAGGAGAAGGGATCCCGACCCCCACCAGGACCCAGTGAGAGGCAGACAGCACGAATGTTGAAGGAGCACCAAGGGGACAGGTGAGGGAAGGGAGAGACTGGAGTACCGGGACAACCAAAGCCATCTCATGCAAGAACAAGTTTCTATTCCCAAACCACCCTCATCCCCATCAATGCTCAGCTCCCTTCCTGCCCCCATGCCTTCCCTCTGCTCAACAGAGAGCTGGAGGCAGGAGGGCGACTCAGTTTGCCAGACATGCTGCTGCAGATCCCCAGGCCCCAGGGAGGCTAGCAACGGACACAAACCCTTTGATGTTGCCACTTCTTCTCAAGGAATGCTCCTGCCCTCCCAACACCCCCCCCCAAGAAACACCCAGACCGTGGAAGCACAGAGCAAACAGCTTCATGTTCTGGGGGCCTATCTGGAGCTTCTGTCCAGGGCCTCTGTCTGCAGCCCTCAACCTACATCAGTCGGGCAGCAGGCGACCCAGCTCCGCCTCATCCAGCCGGTTGGTGGCCATGATGTGCTCCAGCTGCTGCCGAGTCCTGCATAAGGTGGAGCACCCGGGTATTATCCAGCACCCCATGGGGCCGCAGGTGGTCCACATCCTCATAGGACACCTTGCCCGGTGAGGTCAGCAGCGGGAAATCGATGGTCTGGCGATGTCCCAGAATGCACAGGATGCCGTTCAGGTACACCTGGTCCTTGCTGAATTAACTTGGCAGCGAGGTGTCTGTCTGGCCGCGCTTGGCGCGCGCGCAGTACTCCCAGCGCACGTCGGCGTCCCGCACGTAGCGCGCCGGGTCCTGGAAGAGCTGGAGGAAGGACATGCGCACAGCGTGGCGGCTGGTGTAGTAGAGTAGAACAGCGCAGCGCGCCACACGAACGGCTGCTTGCGGAGCAGTACGCTGTGCAGGGTGGCCAGGCCCTCCTCGTGGGGTTCGCTGGCCGTAGCCCGTACAGCAGCCGGCCCTCCGCGTTGTGCCACGGCTGGCGCGCGTTGTTACCGCCCCGCAGGTAGTGGGTGCCTGCGGGGAAGGCGAAGGGAGGCAGCGCCGGGCGGGGCGTTCTGGGACCCACCTACGAGCCCAGCCCTGGCCCTGCTCCACCTGGCCGGGGCTCTGGCCGCGACGCTGCCATTCTCATGCTCCCGAACACAGGCTCGCACACAAGCTCTTCCAGCCCCAGGCAGCGTGAAGCCCCTCCTCCGGTGGACTCGCACCCAAGGATCCACAGTTGCTCACATATATGAATCCTCTCCCACCCATCCGCCCACCACCCTACACCCACGCCCCCACACACGTGCACGAACTCTCCCGAACTGACATTGCCCCCAGCCCTCCTGGACACAAGAATACATATACCACACTGCCCAACATCCTGGGTGCCCATATTATTTTGAACAGTCACGCTGATGCCTTCGGTAAAAACCACCTCTTGCCCAGAGCAACAGGATTCTCGATGAAGAGGGACAGACAGATAGAAATAGTGGTTAGTGCCCTGCACCCTCCTGCCCAGCCTGGCCAGTCGCCTCCTAAACCAGGCGCCGTGTGTCCTCAAGCCAAGTCCATTCCCAGGATCTGGCCTTCCATCCACCCTGGAGGGCCTGTGTGGTGGTTGGCCTGGTGGGACCCTGAGCGTTCTCCCTCTGGCCTGTCAGGGCCTCACCAGCCCTGCCGCCACTGTCGAGAGAAGTCGGAGAGGAAGTGGAGAGAGAAAAATATACCCGAAAGGACCAAGAGATGAAGGCGAGCCCAGAGCGTGGGCAGGCATGTTCTGGCCTACCTCTGTGAGCCAGAGGGCGGAGGCGGCTGCTCAGGAAGGGAAAGCCCTGACCTCAGGAGGGACAGCGGAGAAACAAAAGGGGGAGTTAGTGGGGCCCCTCCTTCCCATGACTCCCAGCTCCCAGGCCCCTTTCATGCCTACCCATCCACCCGGATACCCACACCCTGACCTATTTCATGCCACAGCATGCCCTCCAACCAGTACTGGCGGGCTCTGGTCAGGTTGACCGCCAATGTGGGCCGGCTGTTCTCCACCATCATCACTGCCTGGGACAGCAGGTCTTCACTCAGCTGCACCACAGCCTCTTCGACGCAGCCCTCCTTCTGCATGTATTTGCCCACAATGGACCATATCTGGCACTTGGTGAGCAGCTGCCTGCCGGTGGCAGCCTCAAAGTGTTCGTAGGTTCCAAACTTCTCCAGAACAGCCTCAATGATGCCAACTGCCTGATGGATGAACTGTCCAGAGGCCTCGCAGTACTTCAGCACAGCTGTAGGCACGGGCTCCTGGTACTCGAACTGTGGATTGTAGGTGTAATGCGACTGAAAGAACTTGTCTCCCTCACGGTCCACGTTGGTTGGCCGCAGGGCCACCAACATGCAGGGGCTCTTGCTGGCACTATGGCCTGCATCGCTTTGAGTCTTAGTAATGTGAGGCAGGGAGGCTGCAGGCCGCAGGGTGCCCCCACCTGGGTTCCGTCGCCGTCCAGGTGGAGGCCGTCCCAGGGTGCCACGCCCCCTCCAGCCAGTACTATTTACAGAGTAGGTGCGCTCACTGCGACGCATGTGGCCGCGGTGGCCCAGGTGCATCTGTGAGAACGGCTGCGGTGGCCCAGGTGCATCTGTGAGAACGGCTGCTGCTCAGGCTGGGGCTGCAGTGCTGGGGGGACTGCCAGAGCCACGGGCAAGGCCAGGGACTGAGACCAGGGGTACAGTGGTGGCCCATCTCGGTCTGAGGGCTTCGGCCTATGACGCAGGGACAGGAGACTGGTAGATGGGCTGGTGGGTGCCTGATTATACGCCTGAGCCCCCGAGTCCAGCACCATTCTGTCTTGGGGGTCACATCCAGCTGGGTCACTGCAACTCCCCACACTGTCGACTTCTGGGGACACAGAAGGGCATGTGGAGACCAGCATGAGTGGGTGTGACCAGAGAACCAGCAGGCCCTGTACTCCACATTGCCTTTGGTGGGCCCAGGCTCTGCTACCAGGGGTCTGATTGGCTGCAGCATCCATTGCCTCCAGCAGACTTCACCCAAGTATGCTGGCCCAGGAGAAAGCACTTTTGTTTTCGTTTTTGTTTTTTGAGACAGGGTCTTGCTCTGTCACCCAAGGTGCAGTGCAGTGCAATGATCATAGCTCATTGCAGCCTCCAACTCCTGGCCTCAAGTGATCCTCCCGCCTCAGCCTCCCAAAGTGCTGGAATTAAACGCATGAGCCACCGTGTCCAGCGGAAAGCAAGAGTTTTAAACACCCACCTAGATGGTGGTTACTGGAATCCTCTAAGCCTGAGCTCCTGAAGGCAGGGACTGAGCCCCTTATTCATGATTCTAATCTCTGTGCTCAGCACTCACTTAATCTGGGAGGTGGTACAGTGCAGCCACAGCTGCCTGGGCTGATTAGGTAGGTGAGAAGGCCTCAGGGGCTGCCTTCTGCCTATGGCATCTTCTCAGTGCCACCCCTGCCCACCCACCTGGCTTTACCCACATCCTCCTGCCCATTTTTCCTCAGTCAATTTGAATGTCTGAGGGCCCCATGCTTATGCCAGTACCCCCCAGAATACCCTCTCTCCTCTGAGCCATCTGTTGAAATCCAAATTGGAATCTGCTTTTGGGGAGCAGAGGGAAGCTTCAGCAAATCCAAGCCAATCTCTGGCTTGTCCCCTATCTGAGGGATCTTTCGAGTGGTCATCCAAGGCCAGTGTCAGGGCGCTCACCCCAACTCTGTTCCAGGACTCAGTCCAATCCCGTCTCCCCCCAGAGACTGCCTGGAGAGGCTCCAGCTGCCGAGCTCCCTTGCCTGCTCAGCAACTCCCTTCCAGCATTTCTCCTCTCTCCTACATCATCAATCTCTTCCTCTCTACTGTAGTCTTTCCATCAGCATAAACACATGCTGTTATTTCTCCATCTTAAAAAACAAAACAAAACCCTCACTAGTACCCACCCTCCTCCAGCTACAGCCCCACTACATCTCCCTCCATTTGCTCCTATTGCAGCACATACCTCGAGTCATCTATACCCAGTCTCCAGTTCCTTCTTTCCCGTTCTCTCTTAAATCCACTCCAATTAGCCTTTTGTTCCCAGCTCTCCATCCAAATTGATCTGATCAGGGTCACCAATGACCAGCAATGACCTTCATATTGATCAGCACCCGATATAGTTAATCACTGCCTCCTGGAGGCCAGGCGTGGTGGCTCACGCCTGTAATCCCAGCACTTTGGGAGGCTAAGGTGGGCGGATCACCTGAGGTCGGGAGTTTGAGACAAGCCTGACCAACATGCAGAAACCCCATCTCTACTAAAAATACAAAATTAACTGGGTGTGGTGGTCCATGCCTGTAATCCCAGCTACTTGGGAGGCTGAGGTAGGAGAATCGCTTGAATCCGGAAGGCAGAGGTTGTGGTGAGCCAAGATCACGCCATTGCACTCCAGCCTGGGCAACAAGAGCAAAACTCTGTCTCAAAAGAAAAAAAAAAAAAAAAAAAAAAAATCACTGCATCCTGGACACATGCTGTCCACTTGGTTTTCCAAACACACTCAAACTTAGTTCTCCAATTCTCCTCCTGCCTTGCTGGTCATCCTTATCTCCCTGACCTCTTAACACTGTAACGTTCCAGGACTTGTCTATGGAAACTTCTTCATTTATGTTCACCCCCTAGGTGTTCTCATCCAGTCTTGTGGTTTTAAATACATTAGCTCAGACTTCTTCCATAAACTTTAGACCAGTGTGCCAATTTCAGTGCAGTTTGAGATTATCCCTTTTTTGTATGTTTCAGATATTTTTTCCAACCCAAGGCTTATATTTTGATTTAGTTATGGTATAAGTGGTCTAAGCAACTTTTATTTTTTTTCTTGTGTCAAATGGGTCTAAATTTCCCCTTGCAGTTTCTAGGTTTCCATCTTGCTTTTAAGAAAGTCTCTTGGCTGGGCACGGTGGCTCACCCTGTAATCCCAGAACTTTGGGAGGCCGAGGCAGGCAGATCACGAGATCAGGAGTTTGAGACCAGCTTGGCCAATATGGTGAAACCCTGTCTCTACTAAAAATACAGAAAATTATCTGGACATGGTGGCACGCACTGTAATCCCAGCTACTTGGGAGGCTGAGGTAGGAGAATCACTTGAACTTGGGAGGTGGAGGTTGCAGTGAGCTGAGACTGCACCACTGCACTCTAGCCTGGGTGACAGAGTGAGACTTTGCCTCAGGAAAAAAAAAAAAAAGTCTCTTCTCCCAAATATGATGCAGATGTTTCCCAGATTTTCTGTTAATTTTACTTACATCTTAATTTTTTTTTTGAGAAGGAGTCTTGCTCTGTTGCCAGGCTTGAGTGAAGTTGCACAAAATCAGCTCATTGCAACCTCTGCCTCCCGGGTTCAAGCAATTCTGCCTCAGCCTCCTGAGTAGCTCGGATTACAGGCACACACCACCATGCCTGGCTAATTTTTTGTATTTTCGTAGAGACCGGGTTTCACCATGTTGGCCAGGATGGTCTAGATCTCCTGACCTTGTGATCCTCCCACCTCGGCCTCCCAAAGTGCTGGGATTACAGGCATGAGCCACCGCACCTGGCTACATCTTAAATTTTTATTCTATGAAGTGGAGATCTAATTTGTTCACTTTTAGATGGATAGACAATTACGTTATTTTAGTTTATTAAGATGATTCATCCTTTTCCTACTGGATTTAAATGCCTCATTTGTCAGTGTTAGGCTCTCTTTCTTCTCGGGTGTGTTTTCAGACTCTGTATTTTGATCTTCCCTTGTATTGTCTCGCTTTGGGTCAATGCCACATACTGTTGAGTCTAGTAACTATAGAGTTTGTTTTAATTTTTAGTGGGGCAAACTCCTCTCACTACCTTTTTTTTTCAGAATTGTGTTTGCTGTTCTCAGACATTTGTCCTTCCGGAATGTTTGGATCAGTTATAAAAATTTGTTCTTTGGTCATCTTGAAAATAGCTCCTTGCTCTGTGTCATGAAGATTATTTATTGTGCACAGGCAGCACTCTTAACCTACCAATCAAAGACAGCAATAATTTAAAGATACTCTTTTAATGAATATTTACTCAGCACTTTCTTGGTACGAGGCGTCATGTCTTCCAGATAGATGAAGCACATGGATCCCATTCTTCTGAAGTGCCAGCTGTTGTCATATGTGCCTTATGTATACTGTAGTAACTAACTCGATCCTTGCAACAGCACAGGGTCATTTTATTATCCCTGCTCTACAGAGGAGCAAATAAGGTCCCAGAGAATGAAGCAACTTGCCGGAGGTCACACAGCCATTCAGTGAGTAGTGGGTCTGAAATTCCTACTAGACTTCTTTGTTCTAAAGCCTTTCATTGTAACTGGTAGGCAAGATAAGTATAGGGAAAAAATTCCTAATGATATCAAAACTGCAAAGTTCCGTTTTAAAAAGTAGAGATAAATTAATGTGTGACCTGAGGGAGAAAGGATTTCTTGCAGCCAAGTATGTCTTCAGGGAATGCTCCATGACGAAGGGAGTATTTGCACACAGCCTGACATTCTAGCAGAAGAAAGCAAGCCCATGCATAAAAAATAAAGAGCAGGTCAGCTTAGCTGGTCAAGACCAGATGTGGAGCAGCAGTAGTAAAGAGGACGGCAGAAAATAAGTTTGAGAAGATTCTTGAAGTCAGATCATGAATAACCTTAGATAGGGTAACCAGATGATAAAATGCAGGAAACTGAGCCAGGAGCTGTGGCTTACGCCTGTAATCTCAGCAACTTGGGACGCTGTGGTAGAAGGATCACTTGAGCCCGGGAGTTTGAGACCAGCCCGAGCAACATCTCTAAAAAGATTTTTTCTTAATATAGTCAGGTGTGGTATTGCACACTTGTCCTAGCTACTTGGGAGGCTGAGGAGGGAGGATCACTTGGGCCCTGGAGGTCAAGGCTGCAGTGAGCTATGATCACACCATTGCACTCCAACCTGGGCAACAGAGCAAGACCTGACTCTAATATATATACACATACACACACACACACACACACACACACACAGAATATATATGAGATATAATATATATGAGATATATATATTATATATATATATATACACACAGAGAGAGAATATACATATGACATATGTATTCTCTCTTTATATTACCTGGGCTCCATATATATATATATATACACACACATATATTCATATATACATATATATATCCTCTCTCTATATATGAAGCCCAGTTTGAGTTTTTAACATAACAAATAATGTTTAGCTTAAGTATAATCTGGACATATTTCATGGAATGTGCTTATACTTTAAAAATATGAAGATTTAAGATACCTACTTCAAACTTCACATCATTATTTGAAAATTCTGAAGATGTACTTCCTCAGAGCAACAGTATGACAACATCCTCTATCAGATGACAGCATCAACACCAAATTATAAATATTCTAGCCTCATCCCTGGGTCTATTTTGTGTCTCCTAACCTGATTTTTTCATTTTACTTTCTCATCTACCTGTTATCCTGCTATATTTCATATGTAACCCTAAACCACGTTATATCCTTTTTGTAAAAAGGTTTATTTGGAATCAATTACTGGTACCCAAATAAATAAAATTAAAACCTCAAAAAAAATGAAGATTTCTTAAAGAACTAAACACAGAACTACCCTTCAATCCGGCAGTCCCACTACTACATATATATTCAAAGGGAAGAAAATCATTATATTAAAAAGGTACCTGCAGTCACATGTTTATTGTAGCACTATTCACAATAGCATAAATATGTAATCAACTTAAGTGTCCATTGATGAACGGAGGACTGGATAAATAAAATGATATATATGTATATGTCATGGAATACTACTCTGCCATAAAAATGAATGAAATGTCTTCTGCAGCAACATGGATGGAACTGGAGGCCATTATCCTAACTGAATGCAGAAAGTCAAATATATCATGTTCTCACTTATCAGTGGGAGCTAAGCAATGGGTGCACATGGGCATACAGAGGGCAGTCATAGACACTGGAGATTATCAAATGTGGGAGAGTTGGGGACAGGGGGATTGAGGGTTGAAAAATTACCTGTTGGGTACAATGTTTGCCATTTGGTGATGGGTACACCAGAATCCCAGACTTTACCATGACACAATATGTGCTTGTAAGGAATCTGCACTTATCTCTCCTAAATATATTTTTAAATGTTCTTAAATTTAAAATTTCTTGTTTATCTTACATTCAAATTTAACTGGTTATCTTGCACTTTCATTTGCTAGATCTGACCATTTTAGCCTTAAATAAGAGGCTATGAAATGAAATGAAATCCTATAATGTCATTTTAAGATATGACAACCATTTTCTATAAAGAACCTCATAGCAAATTTATTTATTTATTTATTTATTTATTTATTTATTTATTTTAGACAAGGTCTCACTCTTTTGCCCAGGCTGGAGCGCAGTGGCACAATCACGGCTCCCAGGTTCAAGCAATCCTCCCACCCTAAGCCTCCCAAATAGCTGGGACTACAGGTGCGCACCACCACACCCAGCTAATATTTTGATTTTCTGTAGAGACGAGGTCTCACTATGTTGCCCAGGCTGGTCTCAAACTCCTGGGCTCAAGCTATCCTCTCTCCTCAACCTCCCAAAGTGCTGGGACTACAGGCATGAGCCACTGCACCCAGCATTGATAGTAAATATTTTAAGGTTTACTACTCATGAAGTCTCTGCTGCAACTCAAATCTGCCATTATAGGGCAAAAGCAGCTATAGATAATATACAGACAAATGGGCATGACTGTTAATTTCACATAATTTTCACATGCACCAAATATTATTCTCCTTTAGATTTTTCAACTATTAAAAATATAAAAGCCATTCTGAACTCACAGGCCATTTGACAACAGTCAGCCCACCAGTACTGGCCAGTACCCACCAGCGAATGTAGTTTACACATCCTTGTTTTACATAATTTTTATGCTGGCGTGGAGTAAAATAATCTAAGAGCTATGAATTCTAACAACTTTTCCCGAGGAACTCTTGAAATAGAATGTCCTAGAGTTAATTATAAAATTCCTTTTAATCTAGAAGAGTAACATTGGCATTTAATTTACCCTAGATAGAATTTAACTCATCTTTATTGAACACACTTTGCAGGTCCTGTGGAATGGGAAGACCGGGAGGATGAACCAATCAAAAAGAAATCCGATGGACCAGGTAACAAAATAAAGACAAATATGAGCTGTGGGAACTTTGAAAATGATACCTGCCCAGATCGTACATAATGGAAGGCTGCCTGAAAAATTGTGAATCGAACACTGTTTTCTGGACTATGAGTAAATAATCAGTATCCCTTGGAATCTCATCTCCACTGAAATTGCAAAATGACTCTTAAAAGTAGGTCTGGACTTTATGCAGTTGGATAAAATGTTGAATTAGTGTCAGTTTGTAAATTCCTTTATGCAAGCACCTATGAAAGAGGCTTTTAGGGAGCAAATTCTTAATGTCCCATGGAAACCATCAGAACGAAGGCACACACAAAAAATACTGGCAATTATTTTTAAAAAACACAGAGAGGAGGAGGTAAATGAGAGATAAGTAGGACTGGCGAAATTAAAGATACTCTAGAAAGTTAGGGCCAAACTCTTCATTTTAGGAGGGGAAAACCAAGCTCAGTGAGTTGGTGACTTGTTCTGGATTCCACAGATAAGTAAGAGAGTCAGGGATAGAACCCTTGTCTTCTAACTCCCAGTCCAGCCACAGTGCCATTTGGGCTCCTCATAGTATGTGATTTGGAGGAAGGTATCTTTATGCAGGAAGAAAAAAGGCCAAAGCCTCCAAATGAAATGAACTCGATGCTCTCTAGCCCTCTCTAATCATGCCATTTCTTCGTCTGCTTTGGAGCGCCTATGCGGTTATTTCTTTGTCTGCTTTGGAGCGCCTATGCGGTTATCTATCAGCAGGCCAGGTGTCAGGCTCTTTATGTCACCACACAAATGCTTCCAAGCCTCCCCTCTGCTGGCACGAAAGGAGACTTACTGAAGGCCACCTAATGCCCTCCACCGTGCCAGTCCTCAAACCCAGACTTCCAATTCTAGGTCATTGGACACACATATATGTGGACCTGGACACTCTTATTGCTGCAAAGCCTCACACCGTAACAGCTGCCAACACTTCAGATCACGTGTCTTGTTTCTCAGGCACTTTTTCGAGAGTTTGGAGTATATTAACTTGTTTAACTCTCTCAAAACAGGGAACTGAGGCAGAGAGAGATTAACTGACTTAACCTCTTAGTTGTATTAACCAAGCCTATATAACCACTAAAGAGTAGAGTTGGGATGTGAACCCAAGGAGTCTGAATCCAGAGTGTGTGCTCTTAACCACTGTGCCCTACTGCCCCTGTGGTTAAAGTCGAGTCCTCACTTTCCCTGTTGGTGAGTCGTCACCCAGGTTCACAAAGCGCCTGTGATTCATGTCTCCAGTGCAGTGGCTGCAGCCTTACCATCAGGCCCACTGTAGCAAAACTACGCCGTAATAATGTTCACCTTCATCATTTCTAAGAAAACAATTGTGGGTATGAGAAAAATACATGTCGAAAATATAAGGAGCTCCTAAAGTTCATTGATGGGTGTAACTCCAAGCCTTTCATCCTCCAGAGCCAAGCTTCCCCTTTATGTCTACACAGAGCAGCTAGAGGCTCTGTCTGAACGATTGTGAGAAATACATACCTTGCTTGAGATTTTGTAAAGGATGTGAGGAGGGGCAGAGAGGGAAACATAGGTGCTCGTGGCATCTCCTGTTCAGCGGCCACAGCGACTC
The DNA here is from genome assembly GCF_029281585.2 of Gorilla gorilla gorilla. Classification (NCBI taxonomy): domain Eukaryota; kingdom Metazoa; phylum Chordata; class Mammalia; order Primates; family Hominidae; genus Gorilla; species Gorilla gorilla. The sequence goes on from NC_073241.2 coordinate 39,527,486, forward strand.
ACTTCATTCAGCTTCAAGCAGCGGCCGTTCTCTCCCTGTGCCTCCTTGCTCAGCAAAAGATACCCTCTCTTTTCCTTGCTTCCTAAATGTACCTCATGGAAGACTGTTAGGTGTGACATGGTTTTGAGGTTTGGGTGTCACCAGGGTAGTGACAGCACAGGTGGCAAATTGTCACACAGAACATCAGATGTCACTGTATACACATATAAGGAAGCTAGAGAAAATGTCATGAAGAAAATCAGAAAGAAAATATAGTTCCTATTCAGTAAATGGAAGTGGACCATCATAAAGCTCTCATCCTCATCGTCTTTCCCTTGAGTGGGCTGAGGAGGAGGAGGAGGAAGAGGGGTTGGTTTTGCTGTCTTAGGGGTGGCAGAGGCAGAAGAGGTGAAGGAGAGAAGGTGGAAGGGGAAACAGAAGAGGCAGGCACGTTTGGAGTAACTTTTACTGAAAACAATCCACGCGTAGAGTGGATCCACGCCGTCCAAACCCACGTTGTTCAAGGGTCAGCTGCACAGGGAGCCGCCCTGCTCGCTGTTTCCACTAAAGATTACAAGTTCTATCCTGATTTGGTCTGCCACTGCGTGTGTGCAAAGCCCCACAGAAGCTTCCTGCATGGCAGCTCTCCTCCGTGCGTGATGAGTATCTGAGTCACATGCCTTATTAGATGCACGGGCCAAGAGCCAGGTCCAGCTTTGGTAAAACATCGCTGGGCTACACAAAAGCAAAATCAATGGTATTTCCTTCCTTTAACGTCTTGTTGCCTTTCCTCCTCCTAGATAATATCATCAAGAGGATATTTAATATTTTGAAATTTACCTGGGTCCTATTTCTGGCAACAGTGGACAGTTTCACTACTTGGCTTAACTCCATTTCAAGGGAGCATATTGATATATCTACAGTTCTGAGAATTGAACGATGCATGCTGACCAGAGAAATTAAGAAGGTAACACTGCTGGTGTAATTCTTTTTGCTCCTTCCCACATTAAGAAGACATTAAAAGTCAATGTCCAAAACTCCAGGTAGGATAAGACAAAGCCCTTTCTTTCCAGGCAGTTGTGGCATAACCCCTTTGCTTTTCTGTATATTTAAATCTATTCCACACTAAGAATTAAAATAATTAAATGTCATGCACATGCACCTACACACACACGTCACAGAATGGCAACTTTATTCATCCTATCCCTCCCCTCACCACAGTTTGCAGGTGTACAGACTTTGCCTTGTTCTATATCCCTATATCTAATAGAGAATTATAGTTTTAGTCTAGAAAGTGTAGAAAGTGGTGTTTTTTTTTTCCCTCCTGAACACTGAAGTCTGGAAAGTTTGATCTAAAACTTTTTTATAAGAAAAAGTTTTAGGGTACATGTGCACAATGTGCAGGTTAGTTACGTATGTATACATGTGCCATGCTGGTGCACTGCACCCACTAACTCATCATCTAGCATTAGGTATATCTCCCAATGCTATCCCTCCCCCCTCCCCCCACCCCACAACAGACCCCAGAGTGTGATGTTCCCCTTCCTGTGTCCATGTGTTCTCATTGTTCAATTCCACCTGCACATTGTGCACATGTACCCTAAAACTTAAAGTATAATAATAAAAAAAAGAAAAAGTAGGACATACGCAGAATAACAAAATATATGGTTTAAAGACTGTATTTAAAAATAATAGTTCATTTCTTGAAAAGTTACTATGATTTGGCAAAATTATCTACCTATAAGAAGACATTTACTTAGATCTACCTAGTAATGTTGGAAACCACTTATGAAATGAGTCGACATCAATCCCCACTTGCCTAGCATGGTCCTAATCCTTATCCAGGCATGCGTGGGTATGAAAAGCTGTCTGTGTTGAGAAATGCCAGGTGGCTATACAGGTAGATGCCTCCATAAGAACTGTGGCAATGTCTCATTCTCCTCAGGGCAATGTTCCAACTCGAGAGAGCATCCACATGTACTATCAGAACCACATCATGAACCTTTCCAGAGAGTCGGGACTGGACACCATTGACGAGCATCCCGGAGCTGCTTCAGGTGCACAGACAGCCCACAGGATGGATAGTTTAGATTCACATGACAGTATCTCCAGGTATTTCACTTTCTAACAATGGGTTTACTTTTGACAAAGGTAAATGAGGTGGATGTCATCAAATATAAGAAATGAATGTGTGAGGTGAAAGTTCATCAAAACCATGCATGGACCCCCACCCTCTTCCAGCTGTCGCCATCTGTACAACAAACTATAAGGAACATTGTCCCCACCTGGAAGGAACCAAATAAAAGCAGGTATCAATAAGACACTATTAGCTATACCTGTGTGACCCAAAGGCACAGTATAGAGATTTCCAGGCTGGAGGCAAGGAAGAATGATCCCTCCCAACCCCAAAGTTATTATTTATGGGACATCTTTAGTGCCTTTCAAGATAGCCGATCCACAATGTCTTCTACATTAGGGTCTTCTACTTCTGTTGCTATCCTTGATCTTTCCCTTCAGAATTGTTACCTTAAGGTTTATGATAAAAATTCCCAAAAAGTATTCTGTTAGCTTCCATCTTCTCTGAGTTTACTATTGTATGCATTGTTTCACAACAGGATTGTCAGATGACACAGTACTAATGGGTTCGCCAGGGGCCAGCACTAAGCACTGTACCTGGGTTACCTCATTTTATCCTCTAAGACCCTACGAGATGCATGCTATTATTATCCCTGTTTTGCAAAGACAGAATTTGGTTACAGGGAGATTAAGAAACATACCCAAAGTCACACAGCTAGGATGTATATAAAAGCGGACCCACAATCCAAAATCATGTGGTTTAGCTCAGAACCCAAGCTCTCAACCACCCTAGTATGCTGTCTCTCATTGCCTCTTCCTGCACCGCAGACCAACTTACTGCCTGTCCCAGAAAAGCCTCAGAATTCTTTGCATCACAGTGTTCTGGATAGCTGATAACAATTGAACAGAGCTAGATTCTAAATTAAAGCAGAAGTCCCTGTCTTAGGAGGAAAAATCGCCTTGTTAGGGTGAAGCGCTAGACCAAATGAATTACACCTTATAGCCACCTTCATGGGTAAAGAATTGTATCACTGAGAACATTCATGTTTTATGTTTTTCATTAAACATGTTGAGTATCAGCTATTCTGTGCCAAGCCCTTGGGTCTATTCTGGGAGAGGCATATAAAGATAAGAGTAATCCCCTAAATGATTTGAGCCTAGGAAGAACTGAGATAAGGCCATTACCTCCTAAAGTGCTTGCCCTGGGGAGGACAGTGGAGACTGGTGTCTCTGACTGCTGGTCAGAAACTCCTGGATGGCTGTAGAGTCACACTTTAGAGCAAGGCACTAATGACCTGGAAAAGTATTTGTCCTTCACAAATGCTGGATATATTTCCAGATGAAATAGGAGAGGGAGCTGAGACCATTTTATTGATATCAAACCCAAAATAGACAACTGGATGTTGGAATTACAAACTGAGTGAGGAATGTGGGTAAAAAAAAAAACAAAAAGTTTTGCCCTAAAGTGCTAATTAACTGTTGCTGCATTCCTGTATTTGAGCCTCTCTAAGTATGCCTATTATTTTGCTACCCAATAATTATTATTGAGGCAGATCCATATTTATTGGTATGAAAAGATCTTTGTGATATATATACACAGTAAAAGATATACATATATTTAGTAAAAATCCAACTTTTAAAATAAGATGTATGCTAAGCCTAATTTAAAATATATATATTCATGCTTAGATTGATTTAGAAGTAATATTCGTGCGGATAACACTGTGCATGGGTGTATCCCTGCCTGCTCCCCTAAAATAGGTATTGATTCTTTTAAAGTCTTTTGAGGGATAATAAAAGAGACTATATTTTTCTTTTAATTGGTTAATAATCTTTGCTTATTTATGAGTTCCAAAGACACAGATATTTCATCTATTATTGTATATTTTTATGGAAAGAAGAAACATTTAGGACAGAAACTCATTATGATTTCAAGGTCAATCATTTATTTCCTAATTGAGATTTGGTTTAAAGTTTTAATTCATAGAATAAAATGACTGATTATTGGAAAACTGTGTCATCATAAAACTTTCTTTTTCAGTGTCTTTCTACCCAAGAATATGCACATTTCTCAATTATTAATTTCTGAAACCATTAGTAATATCAAAGTTACAAAGAGAACATTTAATATCATATCCTTCCACTGGTGAGTGTTACCAGAGCGTCACTGTGTCTTCCTGAAAACCTCCCACAATCAACATTTTGAAAGGGGAGCTTCTGTCTTCTTCTTTGACAGATTCCATTCAGACAAAAAGTCATGCTTTATTTTGAATTTTATTTTTACTTTTTGAAAGCTATTATAACTGTTCTATTTAGAAGCTTCCATATGTATTAAATTCATTCTTATTGCAACAATTGTCTCCCTATCTATTGATCATTGTATTTAAACTGAATCATTCTCTCTTTAATTTAATTCAATGTACTTAATTCATTTTAACGCTAAAACTTAAAATCCATGTCTAGCTCCATGTTACCTAAGCTCTTAAGTAGGCCAGCTAGGTCCTCCCTTAATCCTAGAGGGACCCTGCGTGGGCAAGTCTGTGAAAGCCTGCAGGTTTGTGCAGCAGGGTGGGTGGGGAGCCAAGACTTGTCCGAATGTGCTGAGCACTCGAGATGCTGACTGGTGCTGCTTCCTAGTTACAGGGTGAATGAAGGGATATTGGGGAATCTAAACATTTCTAAATCTACCCGCTGTAGGAACTATTCATGATCAAACAACCCTTTTTCAAAAACCAAGAGAATGATAGGATGAAAGAAATGCTGAGATTCTCTACAAGTAAATGTCCCAAATGATGTTTCTTTTATTTGTTCATTTATTTTTGTGTAACATTCACACGCATCCCACTGCTCTCAGCTTTGGACTGTACTGCTCTGTATATATCCAATATGGACTGGGTCGGATCCAAACTATGTCTTTATTACTTTTAAATTCTAAAATAAAAGGCTCAGACAGCTCTAGTGAACTTAACCAAAAGTCATGATCATATTCAACTGGAATCGTTTCCTCCTGCGCAGTGAAGAATACGATCACGTACATGCATAGTGTTGAGTTTGAATATTGCACCTTTGCATCTTTCTTTGAGAAAATATGCTGCCCCATCATGTGATTTGTAAAATTTTTCAAATGCCTTTTTTTAACCTCCCTTCTTGCTTCATTTTGTAATACAGAGATTTTTTTTTGTTACCTGAATCCCCAAGTGTGGCAAGCGAAATGGGTAATGAATAGAATTGCCTTTCTTCATTAATTTGTGATGACATTAAGCGTAACTGGTGACATTTTTTAGTGAACCTCTTTTGAAATGTCATGAAGCCATATAGTCTCCCACAGGGAAAAATCATACAAAGATACAATTTTTTTCATACAATCTCAAGGGTTTTATAGGCCTCCTGAGTATCACACATGAGCCTGGCTTGAAAAAAGATGCTCTAGAACCAAACTCTGAATCAGTGGCCTCAGAGAATATTCAAAGGTGAATTGAAAATAAATTTTTCATAAAATAAACATAGGAGAATCCCATCTTTATGACTTTTAACTACATAACAATGAACAATATGCCCCATTAAGAAATTAAATATTATAAATCACAATTCAGGAGGAAAAACAACTTGTTAAAATAAACTCAAGTAACTGCCTTTAAATCTGACCTAAGATTGCAAATAGGAAACCACACTCTTGACAAAAAATTGTGAGTTAAGAGATATTTAAATTCATTGATTGCTTTTTGACAAAGACTGTCAAAATATCCCCCCAGTTTTAAAATGGTCAGTGAGTAAATACAATAACTAGTAGGAAACCAGCACCTTTAGAATTAGGTCTTAATGTATTTTTATTTTGTTTTTCAACCTAAAGAAAGGGGAGACAGAATAGGGCCTATCTTGTTGCCAGTAAAGGAGTTACCTCACTTGCCCTTTTCTGCAGTGAGCTGTATTTCTAATTTCCAAATCATCATTTGTCTACACTGTAGTCTCCAGGGAGCCATGCTGATTGCTGGAAAGGTAGTAACCCTCCCTAGAAGAGGTTCTGCAGTGGAAGTCATTGGGAAGGGTCTGGTGGCCAGGAGGCTGCCACTCCCCAGTGAGGTCATGCTCACCCAGTGTGGCCAGTGCCCTTCATGGCCCCTGCTCCGAGGCCAGTGGCATGAATTTTACCTTTAAGCAGACAGTAGACAGAGTCTGGGTGGGATCCTAACAAGTGGATTTGTAGTCCCTTTGACTTACAAGAATAGTCACGGTTTCTTTCAAATCCAGATGTAAAATGGCAAACATTTTTTAATGGTTGCTTTATATAATCAGATAACACAGAAAACATTAATTAACATTCTGAGGGGCATTCCCAGGTAGGAGGTGGTTAATATTTTAAATATGTCCTCTGAGGGGTTGCTGTGTGTTCCTGTGGTGCTGGCAGTGGGGGGGCCCGTCAGGCAGGTGATGGCAGCCGTCCCCTTGGTCCTACTGTCGGGGCCTATTTTTATACATTTCCTCCCCTTCTTATTCACTTTTAAACTGTCCTGGATTGTGTGACGTATTAGTTGCCCTACCGGGAACCCAACTGTGTGGGATTATGTAGGTTCTGAGAACTCCATCCAAGAGTTAACAAGATAAACAGGGCTTTTGAATTAGAACCGTCAGTTCCCATGAAGAAAACCTGAGCAAAGCTGCAGGAGACTGCACAGGCTATGGGGTTGCATCTCTGCAAATATTAAATGAAATACAGAAATGCGAAGTCCCCTCATCTCAGAAACATAAAATTGGGGCCCCAGAAAGGGGCACTGATTCATCTAAAACCCAACAGCCAGTTAATGTCAGCATCCCAGTCCTCACTGTGTTTGTCCAGTGCTTTTCTAATTTATCTTGTCATTGTCTCCTCATTTTGTCCAGGACATGGTGACATTGTGACATCTAAAAGAGTTAGGGCAAAACAAAACAAAACAAAACAGCCTCAATGTCCTTATTAGAGAGTATTTTGGTTGCTCACAGGCTTATCGCCCTCACTGGCTGCCCCTGTCTTGTCCACATAGCTGTGACATGCACAGCAGCATGGCCGGCCCCACTGGAGCAGTTATGGCTTGTGCTCCAGCACATGGGACCTGAAAAACTCTTTTAACAGGTTCCATGAGTGAATAACTCAAATTCGCTCCTCCCAGGCTTGCAGTGGTCATTGCATCCTGAACGTCTTCCATCTCTGCCTCAGGATCCTTGGCCAACAGTGTATGGCTGTGCAGGCCAGGCACCTAGTACTCTCCTAGTGAGTTCACTGATGACAGAGTTCAGCCTACCACGTTCAGCCTGGAAATCAGGCAACCTATATCTCTAAAGGTCTGTTTCTGTTCCCTGGGTCAGCCAGCCCATGAGCACACAAGTTGGAAGATAAGTATTCCAGTTGCTTTCTGTAGAGGATCTTTGGGCTGTCTGTCCCTCTTTGGGGTTGAGCCATGTGTGGGAACTGAAACTATGCCTGTGTCACACCTCTGTGTGCTTCCTCTCATGAGCATCCTCACCCAGCAGCATCCTAGGCCTGGATCTGCCATCTTCCCTCGCCAGTCACTGCTCCTTCGGGTACCAGGAGATAAGGGTTTTAGGCAGTGGGTTCTCTCCATCATGGCATCCAACAAGCCCTAAAACATGATCCAGAAGAAAAATTAGGCAAAATGAAAAGTTAACAGACAAAATGACTCTGCCATTGCTCAAGTTCCTTTGTTCTTTCCTTTACAGCCTTTTATTTTATTTCTGATGTTGGTTTATATCCACTGCATATTAAACCAGCATCCCGACTACATGCAGAGCATCTCATTTGGCTTAACTGAATATCACTCCAAAAATGGGGTGCAAAATTCAGTTTGTTGTCATTCCTGAGTTTCCCCTCTCTAATTCTGAAGATCGTGTTAAAAAGAAAAAAAAGATTGAAATATTTTATGTAAATTCTACATGAGCAGTTATTTCTGTTCAAGCAAGTTGGTTAATAAATGCTCTTAACTCAGGACTGCAAGCTCCAAATAAAGCGTATTTTCTTTCATTTAAAAAAAAACCCTCTGTTACGAAGTTATAATTACATAAATTATACTTTGTGAGAAAAATATTGGGACTTGTCATTTTTCTGTTTCTTGGTCCCACCCAGAGAGTGCCATTTTGTAATGTGTCACTAGCCAATATGTTTTTTAAAATCCAGTACTCGTGTGTTTCAAGGTCCTGCACACAGGTCCTTCCCCATCCCTGAGCCCCGCTGCGGTGGCCTTCCTTGTCGGTGGTGTTGGTGTCACGTGTGGTTTGCTGCATGGCAGTGTGTTGGTCAGTTGATCCGTGTGTAACCTGTGTACAACTTGGTGTTTTAACACTGTGTTTCTGTAACTGTTTGCGCTGCTAGCTGCTACACTGAAGCAACCATGCTGTTCTCAAGGCAGTCCACCCTTGATGATTTAGATGGACAAGAAATTCCTAAAACAAGCGAGCGTGCTCGGCCTAGGCTCCGTAAAATGCTCAGCATGGATATGTCCTCCTCATCAGCTGACAGTGGCAGTTTAGCATCAAGGTGCTTAACTTGTGCATGCTTTGTTCTGTCATTTTAATCACCTCTTCCCCCTCTTTATGTCACTGCAAATATAAGTTCTTGTGATGTATGTTTTTATTTCATTTTTATTTTAAGAATCTGCATGACTAACCGAAGCATAATCACCACTGCCCTCTGTGAGATGTAATTGTTCTCAGGACAGCATTATATTAAACTAACCGCTCTTTAGTTTTTGTCTGTTAGGAGTTTCTTTAAAAATCCTTATCACAAACATTCTCCTCCATGTTTTCAGTATTTCAAACTTTCCATTTTCAGAGACATAAGCATGTTTCCTCCAAAATTTAGAGCTTCTGAGGGCACTACTCAAAGGGGGAACTCTGTTTGCAAAGGTAGAAAACTTCTTCTCTTGATGTAATCAAAAGATGCATGCAGTAGGAAAAAAATCTAAAAATCTGTCATAGGTAGTCATTTTTAGTGAATATTAAATAAGTCTGCATGTTATTTGCCTAATTGACATAAAAGTCAGAATATAGTTTACCATTGGTTTTTAAAAAGAATATTATGCAGCAGAATGCATCACCTTTGTAGCCTATAACTTTTATTTTGGGGAAAAAATACTGTGGCTTAAGTTCTCCCAAATCCTACCCTAAAACAGTATTCATTTAGAAATAAAATTATTTGCATACAACCCGAAAACTCTTTTTGAATTGCCTTAGGTTGGTGAGGGGGCACAGTGAAGTCAGCAGCTACACTGTGTTTCTCCTGACACGAACACGGCCTAATCGAAGACAAGTTTTGTTTTGACTGCTCATGGTGGCAAGTCAGAGGGCATCTTCTTTTCACTGGCAGCCGTGTATCTCGGTGCATCCTTGCAGTATGCTGACACCTGGCATTGATGGGAATGCCTTGGCCATTTGACAGAGTCCTCTGGCGGGCATGTGCCTGCCATGCCAGTCCATTTTCTTGACCTCTGAAGGTACCCTCCACCCCTTGGTGCCACAAGAGATCCAAACCAAAGGGAGCACGATTAGGACTGATGACAGTCTTACTGGCCATGAGACGTGGTGTGGGGTTGGCTCCAGTAGTCTGCAAGTTCCCTGGGCAATGGGTCAATGGCATGGCCCTCCTAGGAAGTATATCTAATTGAGGTAAGTCTTAGCAAAAATCTGTTTTGGGCTGGCATTTCACCAGCCTGTACATGATGTGCGCACTCAAGGACACAGCCCTGGGGATTCTGAACACCTGAGCGGACATCAAAAGCTCAGGCCAATCTGGTTCTTCAGTCATAGGATGCCGTGAGCCACTCTGCCAAGGTTCATTCATTCATTCATTCATTCATCCATATGTCTATACTGGTATCTGTGACAAGAAACATGGGTACAGTCTATGCATTTGAGAATCTCAGTGTTTATGGAACCCTGGTGGTCACATGTGCCATTCAGATCAGAGTACATATTTCAGAGTCTAACACGTCATCCTCCCACATCCAAGACAGATTCCCAATCTCCAGGTGTGTCTTGCCCCTCTCCCCTTCATGGCTGGATGTGTCTGAGGTAGAGCAAGCCATGAATGTCACTGGCTGCCCTCTTGTCATTGGCCAACCTTGTCTGCATGGACGTGACAGGGAAAGTTTAAAGGAACAAAAGAAGGAGACAAAGGATATGAGAGAAAAGAACAGAATGCCAAAGGCAGGGAGTGAGGATGAGAGTAGGGAAGCTTCTGGAAAAGGACTACTCAAAGAGGAACTGGTAGAAGAAAGTAAGTAAAGTTGTCGGTAGGAGAGAACAGAAGCGCACCCTGGGGTGGAGTGGGCAGCTGGAAGGGAGAAGGGCCAAGGAGAGCTTGCATGGGAAGAAAGTGGCTGGAGTCCCACAGGGAAGGGGAAGCCCTGGGCACAGTGCAAGGAGCTGGGACGAGGGCGGAGATTCCGCAGACGGGATGCACAGAAGTGCAAAAAAGGCAAAGGATGGAAAAACAGGGTGGAAGAATAAACATGAAAGAAGGGTGGCTTTTTTATCAAGCACACAGTTGTTCAGTATAGCCAATATTTAATCATTCCCATTCCCATTCCCCCCTTATGGTCTGGGTGGGTCTGTTGTGTAGGATGGAGGGTAGAATACCTATTTGCTAAGACTTAGCTCTTGGTCAAAACCTTCAGAGCTTCTGCCCTCCAGAGATGCCCCTCCTTGAAGCAGACAGAGCAGTGGGTAAGCTGTGCTGTGTTGATATGGCAACAGACTCTGGAACCCAAGGCTGTGAATCTAGATACTCCACACTTGTTGCGGGGGTGGGTTTTGCTCTTTGAGAGCCACGTGACTGGCTCTGGTTCTAAACTGTGTGTGTGCACTGTCAACATTTGCATTGGAGAGGCTGCTGTTTGCAGTGGCTGCAGAACAGGAGTGATTATCCTAAAAGAACAAAGCAGATGGAATGCAGGGGGGAAAATGGGGCATTTCCTTAGGAGTTCTGATGAGGTCTCTCAGGAATGGGAAAGAACCCCAGGAGTGTGGATGCTGAGACATGGGCTCTGCGCCCACCCTCTCTCCCAACAGCGAGCCCACGCAGTGTACCATGCTGTACTCACGCCAGGGGACCACTGAGACCATCGAGGAGGTGGAGGCTGAGCAGGAGGAGGAGGCAGGGAGCACGGCGCCTGAGCCCAGGGAGGCCAAGGAGTACGAGGCCACTGGGTACGATGTGGGAGCCATGGGTGCCGAGGAGGCCAGCCTCACCCCAGAGGAAGAGCTGACACAGTTCTCCACCTTGGACGGGGACTTGGAGGCCCCACCCTCCTACAGCAAGGCTGTGAGCTTCGAGCATCTGTCCTTCGGCTCGCAGGACGACTCTGCAGGCAAGAACCACATGGCAGTCAGCCCGGACGACAGCCGCACCGACAAGCTGGGGTCCAGCATCTTACCTCCCCTGACCCATGAGCTGACGGCCAGCGAGCTGCTGCTGAAAAAGTAAGGGTCCAGTGAGCAGATCAGACACATATCCCCAAATCACCACTTAAACATAATGCCCTAATTCTGTATACAGAAAAATTCACATATAGGAAAAAGTTCATCTAGACACTTAGAGCAAACAGACAATTCCAAGACTTCTTGCACTGCAAGTACAAAGCAAACTTCACTCCTACCATGACTGGTTCTAGAACCAGCAAAACCCAGAGCTTTGTGTTGACATTTCTTTCTATAATAAGGTCTGATATTAGGTTGTCTCTGAAGGAAAAACAGGGACATAGGAAGCCGGGAACACAGCAGGAAGGATGGTGCTAAATGAAAATCAGTAATTTGGAGAAATTAAAGAAAGGCATGGCCGGGCGCAGTGGCTCATGCCTATAATCCCAGCACTTTGGGAGGCTGAGGCGGGTGGATCACCTGAGGTTAGGAGTTCAAGATCAGCCTGACCAGCATGGCGAAACTGCCGCTCTACTAAAAATACACACAAAAAAATTAGCTGGGCGTGGGGGCAGGCACCTGTAATCCCAGGTACTGAGGAGGCTGAAGCAGGAGAATGGCTTGAGTTCGGGAGGCGGAGGTTGCAGTGAGCCAAGATCACGCCATTGCACTCCAGCCTGGGCAACAAGAGCAAAACTCCATCTCAAAAAGAAGAAAGAAAATAGACATATTATCATGTGGTTTGCTCTAACAGGATGTTTCACGACGATGAGCTTGAAGAGTCAGAGAAATTCTACGTGGGGCAGCCCCGATTTCTGCTGCTCTTCTATGCCATGTACAATACCCTGGTGGCCCGCTCGGAGATGGTGTGCTACTTCGTGATCATCCTCAACCACATGGTCTCTGCCTCCATGATCACGCTCCTGCTTCCCATCCTCATCTTCCTCTGGGCCATGTTGTCCGTCCCCAGGCCCAGCCGCCGGTTCTGGATGATGGCCATCGTCTATACTGAGGTAGGCCTGGACGCAGACCCCTGTGGATGGCTTCAGGCGGCTATGCAAGGGGAAGCATACCTTGTGTCCCTGTGCCCTCTCTTGAGACGGGCCTGCCCTGATCCCAGACAGTTTCACATGGAACATGCAGTTCCACAGACATTCTTAGATACACAAATCGTCAGCAGCAACAGTAACCTAGCACTCGCAATTCTAAAAATCTTTTCACACTGCACACCTCACGCACGGTGGGTACTGGCATCATTCCCATTTAACAGATAAGGACACAGCATCAATGAGATTAAATAAATGGCCAAAGTTGCCCAACTGGTGAGGGGTGGGTATACGTTTGAAGCCTGGTTGCCTAACCTACGATATTAATCACTGAGACGATAACAGGCTTCTGCGGAGTCGAGCACAATGCCTGGCGCCACCGGGGGTTCAGTGAATGGACGCTGTGTTAAATCATACAGTCCGGCACTTTGGACATAGTTTGAATACATCATACATACTTTTCATTTTTAAACGTAAAAGTAAATTTCCATACGTCGCAACACAAAATTGTACAAGCACCCACTTAGCATCTGAAGGGTGGATGTCAGCCCATTTTCATCCCGTGCGGGGTATGAGGAGCCTTCTGCTCGCTCTTATGTTCCTGCTTTTCTGTCCTGACCTATTCGACATAGACAGGATCACGAATGCCCTTGAAAACCATAAAGGGACTTTAAAAAAAAAGCTCGACATTCTTGGTGCCTGGACGACCATGGTGCTTTGTGCTCTCAGGTTTGTGAAGAGACTGATTTTCTTCCCTGACTTGTAAGGAAAAGTTTTCACTTTCAACAGTGCTGTCATTACTTCTTAAATGACAGTGCTCATGCTAGATGCACACCCAAAGCCTAGAAGTTTTGTAGGTTATAAGTAATTCAGTAGCAAAATTAAAACAAAGCTATACAGTAAAGCATCTCAAAAGTATTTGGTTTAAAGTATTGATAGCATGCATCTTATTTCCATAAGGAAAATAAAGGGTGTGAAGTCAAATATATATCTATTACTTGGATTGGCCAATCCAAGTTAATCATTCCTAAACTTTACTTTCATTACATCACTTCAAGATGTAAATGACTGCCTGTTTAGGGAATGGGTGCCAGTCTATAACAATGTGAGTACATTTATCAAATTCCCTTTCTTACCTAGGGCTGAAGTAAGAGGAAGTACCAAGAATGTGGAAAAGGGAACAAGAGCTTCTTGTGTACCTTTCACCTTAAAAATAAAATATTTCTGGCTATAGTCCCAGCACTTCAAGAGGCCAAGGCAGGAGGATCACTTGAGGTCAGGAGTTCAAGACAAGCCTGGGCAACATAGCGCGACCCCATTAATAAGCAACATTAGCCAGGCATGGTGGCTTACACCTGTAGTCCAAGCTACTTGGGAGGCAGAGGTGGGAGGATTGCACCCAGGAGTTTGAGGTTGCAGTGAGCTGTGATTGTGCCACTGCACTCCACCGTGAGCAAGAGGTTGAGACCTCATCTCTAAAAAAATAAATAAAATATTTCTATATAAGTTAAGTTGAGGATTTCCCTTTTCTTGTCACATTGCACTGAGGACTGAAGTAAGTGGGAAATTCTTGATGTTGATTTACTCTATAATACAAACCCCGTGTCAGAAACCAAGAACCCTGCTACGCACCAGAATACAAAGATGAATAGAAAGCAAATATTCATTTCTGTTTTTTAGTGGCTCCCAAACTAATGTGGCACACAGATATGATGGAGGAAAGTGAAAACTGCATACATCATAACCGTGTGATATGCTCCTATAGATTGCGAATTAAAGAAATACAGAAACTAGAAAGATACGAGTATGTTCTGTTCATGTTTCCCTAAATAATATATTTAATAGCTGCGTAATTATATCAATATCTAATTAAATAAGTATAATGCCAACACCTCAAAAAAGAGGAAATGACTAATCAAAGCGGTGCCCTGAGGAGTCTGACTGGCCTTGCTGGATCTACAGTGAAAGACACTGTGACAGTTAGACGCTGCTTCTGTTATGAAGTCAATAGTCTGCGAGAATGATAATGTTACTATTCCACATAATTATGTGCCTGCCTACCATCAAAACTGTGAAATGCAGGTCTCTTTCTTAATTGTTATATTGCTCTTTCCCATATACAGGTATATCTATTCCTAAAAGGAGTAATGTTTTAAAATTTCTGTCGTCTGTGCGTAGGTGGCAATTGTAGTCAAGTATTTCTTCCAATTTGGGTTCTTTCCCTGGAATAAGAATGTGGAGGTGAACAAAGATAAACCGTACCACCCCCCAAACATCATAGGAGTGGAAAAGAAGGAAGGTTATGTTCTCTATGACCTCATCCAGCTCCTGGCTCTGTTCTTTCATCGATCAATTTTGAAGGTACTGCATGTTAACAATTAATCAGTTCAAGTTGGTCATCTTCCTAGATAACCTGGACCGTAATCTTCCTAGATAACCTGGACATCAGGATTGGTGGTGGGGCTGAGGGGCCAGTGAGTGGTATCTACTCATATGTTTTTTAAAAAAAAAAGAGAGAGAGAGAAAAGAAAAAGGTTACGTTCATTTAGCGGACATTTTTTCCAACACTTGTGGTGCTAAATAATGGAACTTACAATAAATCTGGGAGAATATTTCCCCATGTTTCCAACCTAGGTTAAATGTGTAATCATGAATCCACTTTTGTGGAACGTTGCTTGAATGATGTGCAATATTCTAAGGCCAGATACACTAAATTCTGCTTCTGGTTTAAGCCAGAGCATCAGACAGTCACAATGTGCGTGGATCATATTGTCTCATCTCCATCCCAGCTTCTGCCTCCCTTCTTCTTGTAGTACTGCTTTCACTGGGTAGCTTCTTGTCATGAAACCATCAGCTGTTGGTGAGAGACCACTTATTTTTTAAAGTTGCCCAGTAAAACCCACAGCTGTGCTTTCTCCTGCTTATTGTGGAGGAGGCCACTCATGATCCTGCTGGAGGAAGGCCTCCATACAGCATGGCCCTGCCTCAGCCTCAGGGACTCCTGTCCTTCTGAGCAACTTCATGGGTTTTTCCTTCTCACATGCTGTGAATTATAAACTAAACTTGTAAATACGCCATTTAATTCTAATAAATAGAAATGACTGCATAGCATAGATTTTATGTATGAATATACCTCTTGTTACAACCTTACTTTCTTTCCCTCGTCTTAACCTTGTCTTCTTATCTAAAATATTTTAAATTCCTTTTATCCAGGAGTATCTTTCTTAGTCCCTAGAATCCTTTTTAGAACCAGGCTTGGCATAAGTTAATACATACACGTACATATACATACATGCACACATAGATATGTAACAGTGTGTTTAACTTCTTCTGCCCTAGCTCAGTGAGCTATTTCAAACTTGGTTTCATCTGACTGCACTCTGGTCAGCCTCCTCACTCTAGCTTCCATCACTCTGCAAAGTACCCAAGCCGTCCATTTGGAGGGAGCCTTAGCTGGGTCATTGGGTTGTGGCAGGTTTTTGAAAGCTATGTATCTAAGGAAATCATTTAGCAAAAATTGAATTTGCCTAAATCTTACAGTTCTTCTGTTGGATATGTTAATTACTTGAATTTATTTAGTATACTGATTTTTGTTATGAACATATTAATAAATGTATTAACCTTGTTTTTTAGTCTTAGAAATTCACTTTTTAAATTTCAGTATTTAATACTCGATGGTATAATTTTGATCACTTCAGAATTCTCTTGTAACCTTTGCATTCTTTTGTATCATTTAAAATTATTATAACTCTTTAGGCACTTTTACTATCTTTTCATCAATGTTCAAATGGCTTGACTGCTGCAATTTTATATTTAAAACATAATAAAATCTTGGTGTTTCATATTGATCTTCTTATTCTTTTTTTGAAAATTTCAAATATATGAATGTATATGAGATTTGAGGTAATGGCATTATGTTAAAATTTTAATTAAATATATAAAAATAGTTTTTAGAATGATAAGTCTTTTCTTAAGAAGACAAGCTACCCCATAGCTTTTGAAAAAATAAATCTTTCATATAATGTTGCCATGAAAACCAAACAATTAAAACTGCAGAAATTTCAAAAGTGCTTGAAACCATCCTATTTCATACAAATTGCTGTATATTTGATAAATAATTAGAAGAATTGGCAAACAAGTAAATATACTACTGAGAAAGTTGTGAAATAATCTAAATATATGAATGTTGGCCAAAGAGGAAACAACTCTTAAAATAATAGGAAAGAAATCCATATAAACTGAAAAATCCCATTATGAAAAGCTAAAATGTTTGTTATGTTTATAAGAATGCATTCATTGAATATGTTTAAGAATAACACATTTACAAATAAACATTTAAGAGTCATCTGTCAAATGAGTGACTGGTGGATTGATCATTCTCGGAGTTGGTTTTGACCAACTGATTTCTGACAAATTGGCCTGGAGCTCTTGTCCTCCACGTACGAGTCAGAGAGAAGACCAGGCAATGTCTTAGGGAGTAAATGCATGGCCAAAGAGCTCAGGGGAGAGCTCCGTCCAACAGCAGCAAGGTCATCAGGGTGACTTTCCATCCAATAAGTCAAGTCACTGTAATTTCTTCCTTAGTCCATCTGCCAAAAGCTATCTGTCTCCATCTTAATTATCAGCTAAAATCTTGTTGTCTATACCCACCCATCTCTTCCCTACTGGGACCCTCATAAAGCTTTAGACAAGCTTTCTTTTCTTGTGTATTAGTCCATTTTCATGCTGCTGATAAAGACATACCTGAGACTGGGAAATTTACAAAAGAAAGAGGTTTAATGGACTTACAGTTCCACACGGCTGGGGAGGCCTCACAATCATGGCAGAAGGGGAGGAGGAGCAAGTCACATCTTACTTGGATGGTGGCAGGCCAAGAGAGGAGTGCTTGTTTAGGGAAACTCCCCTTTTTATAACCATCGGATCTCATGAGACTTGTTCACTACCACGAGAACAGCATGGGAAAGACCTGCCCCCATGACTCAATTACATCCCACCGGGTCTCTCTCAGAACATGTGGGAATTCAAGATGAGATATGGGGACACAGCCAAACCATATCATCTTGTTTTTCTAATCTTGAAGGACAGTTTGTTGGATAAGATTTTGTAAGACAGAATACCAAGGGTTCCACCTGAAATAGTAGCCTCATTTGTCCCTATCCCTGCTTTCTCAGTGCCATGGCTTATGGGATGAAGATGACATGACTGAAAGTGGCATGGATAAGGAGGAATCAGATGATGAGCTCTCCCTCGGTCATGGCAGGAGGGACTCCTCCGATTCTCTCAAGTCCATCAACCTGGCCGCGTCTGTGGAGTCAGTGCATGTGACCTTCCCGGAGCAGCAGACAGCTGTCCGGAGGAAGCGCTCCGGCAGCAGCTCCGAGCCATCCCAGAGATCCAGCTTTTCTTCAAACAGATCCCAAAGAGGTATCTGTCAACACAATATATCTAGGCTGTAGTTAGCTCCCAGGTGGCCTTGTTTTTCTGGTGCCTGTGGGTCTGGGGCAAGGGAGTGTATTGGGTGCTATCAAGAGACAGACATTGTTATGTGAAAAGAAAGGGCTTTGAAATCAGAGAAACCCGAGTTCAAATCCTGCCTCAGCTGTGTGACCCCATTCCCCAAAACACCTTATTGTATATCAGGACAAGGGTTTCAGATAATTGTGAAAAATGGCCGGCACACTGCCTTGTACCTAATAAACGCCAGGCTCATGATAATTTATTTTTGTTACATGCGAAAAATCTGCAGGGCGTGTCCAGAGTGCTATCAATCACAATATATTTTTTAAACATATGTAGATGTAATTGATGAGAACTTTTAGCCAAACTATGGTTATTTCCTAGTCTAGTAATTAATTTTTTCCTAAACAACGAGTACAATCAGAAAGTAGATATGCCTCACAGCTGCCCCTCTTGGAATCACTAGGCTTTTGTATCTATGGGGCTCCTGTCTGAAGCTTTTGTACTTACGGGGCTCCTGTCTGAAGCTTTCCATGCAGTGGTGTATAGTCATCTTCAGAACCTGCTTTTGAGGCAGATACTGGCAGATTATGTCATATTCATTTTACAATTAGAGAAACTAGAATAGGAAAACAGACATGGGGCATCCTATCTGGAACACCTGCATCCTAGTACCCTAGTTAGCACAATAAAAGCTATCCTTCCAGTTTATTTACTTCTGAAACAAAGATTGCATAACAATCCAGGAAAGAGCCACCATGGGGTGTTAAACCCCACATGCCTGTGATGGGAGCAGAGTTGAGGACAAATCCCAAGGCCTCAGTAATTGTTCATAAATGCATCCGTGCATACTCATCCTCCCAAAAAGTCCCGAGCTATCCCTCCACCATGTGGGCTCTGGGTTCTGCTTCTTGGATATTTAGTTGAACAAACCCCAGGCTTCACCACCCATCTTATGATCTCTTTTTATTTCTAGGCAGCACAAGCACCCGAAACAGCAGTCAAAAAGGAAGCAGTGTTTTGAGTATTAAGCAAAAAAGCAAAAGGGAACTTTATATGGAAAAGCTTCAAGAACATTTAATCAAAGCAAAAGCCTTTACCATAAAGAAGTGAGTCCATGAGAACATATGGCATGTGTGCTTTATTTTAGGGTTTTGGGCTTTATTATTTCCTATAAACCAGGAGCAGAGCAGAGAAGTAACTTCTCGTGTCACAAATGTTATCTGTGTAAGGCAGAATGAAATTACCCCTTTTTGTCTTGTTTTTAAAAATCATTTTTCTGTAAGTGTGATTCATTTTATATCCTTGCATTTATGCACATGCTTTTTCTATTTGAACAGAGTAAATGGGTCATTTCAAGGGCTCATGGATTGTATTCTTAGGCGTTATCATGGTGAAGTCCAGCCAGACTGAGAGGAATACAGTGTCAATGCTGGAAGGGCCTTAGACCTGCACTCTTATCCTGAGAAGGGGATGGAAGTGCATGGTGGGGAAATGCTTTGTCCATGGTCATACACCTGTTACCCAGCAAACTACACAGGTCCCTCCACCTGCTGGGGATGGAAGTGGTGCATGGGACTGGGACTGCCAGCTGGGAGTGGAGCCCTGGACAGAGGCTCTGAGAGCAGGAGAGCCAGTGGCACCTGAACGTGGCGTTGAACTGAAGGCAGGTCCCAGAGCAAAGACAGGGCAAAGTTTAGACAGACAAGCAAGAGCCAGCAGGACACCACACTAAGGCACAGAGCAAAGCATAGATAAAAGGCCAGGGCAGTATGTGGGAGCCAGGATGGACACAGGCCCTAAAACAGGAGGAGCAGGGGCGTTGCACATTCAAACACGCATGGACCAAGCACTCCAAGTCTGAGCACCCTCATGCATTCCCTCATTTACTTCCCACCTTGGCCCTAGGCATCAGGTCTTCTCATCACTCCAGTTTTACAGATGAGAAAACTAAACACAGAGGTTACATAGCATGCTCATGGTTCTCGCCTGTGGTGAGCAATTGAATCAGGCTACAAACCCAACACCTCCTTCCCAGGGCATCATACCATTCTATTATGCTTCAAGCAAGAGGAGAGAGCTGTGGTGCCATCAGCAGAGTGGACTGCAGTACCTATCTTGGCAGTAAATGTGTATACGCTCTCCGTTAGAACAGGAGCCGTCCACAGCGGGACTATCCTGAGGCAGAGAGAGGAGGGTGGGACCTGACTGGAAAGGGGAATGCGGAGGAGTGGCATGATGGCAGTGTCTGGTCAGTTCTGCCATCCTGCCCTTCCTGAAACAAGTGGGTTGGGGGTGGGGGTCTCCATTTTGCAGGACGCTGGAGATCTACGTGCCCATCAAACAGTTCTTTTACAACCTCATCCACCCGGAGTATAGCGCCGTGACTGACGTGTATGTGCTCATGTTCCTGGCTGACACTGTGGACTTCATCATCATTGTCTTCGGCTTTTGGGCCTTTGGGGTAGGTTGGGGCAAAGGCCACAGCACCCGCCCTGACCCATGGCGATGGCGCTCCCTCCTGTGAATTGCCTCTCTTGGGCATGAATTTGTTGTCTCTTCCCCAGAAACACTCAGCAGCTGCAGACATCACCTCTTCACTGTCAGAGGACCAGGTCCCGGGGCCGTTTTTGGTGATGGTCCTCATTCAGTTTGGAACCATGGTGGTGGACCGAGCCCTCTACCTCAGGAAGACTGTACTGGGAAAGGTCATCTTCCAGGTCATTCTTGTGTTCGGAATTCACTTCTGGATGTTCTTCATCTTACCTGGTGTGACTGAGAGGTAAGCTCTTCAGAAGCCAGAGGCACCAGCCTGCCTCCATGCAACTGTGTTTCCTGAGGTGATACTCGCATGCATTGCACAGCAGAACTGCTGGCCACAGGCAGAGCCTTGGCACAGCAGCACCACGGGTAGGAAGAGCTAAAGGTTTGGGTCAATAGTCAACGCAAATCCAAAGTGCGAACTGATTCCTCAAAAATATTTTGATTACACATTATCTACATTTGTAGAAATAAGGTTTCTATAAATAACAATGGTGACAGCCTTAATAACCTGAGCAAACCTAGGGTATTTGTGCTGTGTTTCTCTCTACACCTTAGCAGAGGTGGAGGTAAAGTGGAATATGGTCTTGGGGGCATTTCTGAGAGGGAGAGAAGGCACAGACTAAGTCATGAGAGAAATAGATGAACAAATGGAGGCTGCTTAATGGATAGAAGAAGAGATAGAGGGAGAGGGATGGGGAGCAGATGATAGAGTCTCCACATAGGAGACTGGTGGGGGTTAACTGCAGCGGGGTTTGAGAGCACCTAGCAATGTCTCAGCTTGTGGTAAGAGAAGCACGCAGACCCATCCTGCTGGACTCTGCTGCTGTTAATACAACTAGTGCTGCTGGTCAGGGTGGCCAGAAGCTGTCGGGAAAGGGCTGGTAAGATCCTTCAAAGTGGCTGCTGTGCTTCCCTCTGTCACCTAGAACCCTAAGGAAAGGGTGTTGACCTTCAGTTCCCCAGTGTGCCTGGCATCTCCAAGCTCTGCTCCCTCCCAGCCTTCTTCTCCCCAGCCTCCAACCCAAAGTCTACTTCCTCCTTACTCTCGAGATCTCTGTTCAGATGACACTTCTCTATAGACTGTCTCCCACCTCACGCCTCCAGGCAAAACAGTGTTTATGACAGTTGGTGCTCATGGATGAACAAATGATCCGGTCATTTCGGCAAAGAAAAACAAAGTGGAGTTTTATAAATGGGAAATATCTGCTTTGTCAGGTTATGAAAGAAAAGGCTCTGCAGAAGGTGAATGTGGCCTTGTCCATATGATGTAGTAGGAATAGGAATTTTTAATAAGCATATCTGATTTTATGTACACAAGCAAACTATAACTCTTCGTCACTGGCCTGGGGAGCCACATACCTAATCCAGTGAAGCTGCCATCATCTGCTGTGGCTCTGAAAGCCTCCTCTGGAACTGCACTCCCAGACTGTGACATGCCAGCTTTTTAAAAAATTTATTTATTTATTGTTTTTAGGGACAAAATCTCACTTCATCACCCAGGCTAGAGTGCAGTGGCATGATCATAGCTCACTGCAACCTTGAACTCCTGGGCTCAAACAATCCTCCCGCCTCAGCCTCCAGAGCAGCTGGGGATACAGGTGCACATCACCGCTCCTGACTATTTTTTATTTTTATTTTTTGTAGAGATGAGGTCTCATTATGTTACCCAGGCTGGTCTCAGAGGCCTGGACTCAAGCAGTCCTCCTGCCTGGGCCTCCCAAAGTGCTAGGATTGCAGGCATGAGCCACTGTGCCCGGTCAATGATGTACTATTTTAAACATCCTCAGGTATCTCTGAAAATCTAGAAAATTTGATCTTTTGATCACACCTCCGAGTCATTTGTAGCCAAGTCTTATGAATAACATATCAAACAGGCAGGCTAATATCATTTGGGAAGAATGAATAGAAAGTAATGAAAAAAATGGATTTTACGTATGTGGCTCATAAGTAAACCAGTTCAAGTGTAATTCCTATTGAGAAAATCCAAATTGCTTATAACAGTAGCCAGAGCCTAATGGCTGCTTTTGTTTGAGTGTTTAGGTTCTGACCATTCAATTTCAGTATAGGAATTATTGCTTTATAATAATTATAAAAATTATTATTAAAAATAAAAAATTCTAATTATAAAATTATTGCTTTATAATAATAAATGGTGACAATGCAGATATTTTTAAAGGAAAGTAGAATTGGGATACTTCTTCCTGAGTCTACAGTAGAACTAAATAAAGGATTGTTACCCAGAAGAGACACAATAACCCAGTTCTCCATTCCACACCATATATTGGGAGATTAAATATAGCCCAGGCTATAATAATAATTCAGATGAAGGCCACTGCTTGTACAAATATTATAATTTTTTCATGAGAGTGTTGCGAATATTGTTCGTTGGTATTTAAAATGGAATACATAAAATACATTTTTCAGTACAAAACCAACCTTCACAGAAACTCTTAATTTCAGAGAAGAAAGACACCTTAAAACGCTTTCCAAGCCCATTACCTAATTTTGCAGATTAAGATAGATACAACCCAGAAAGAAAAGTGATCTCCCCAAAGTCATTCAGCCAGTGAATGGTGATACTAGATCCTAATCCCAGGCCAGCAAAATAAGTAAAAATAAAAGACATCCGGATTGGGTTGGGCACGGTGGCTCACGCCTGTAATCCCAGCACTATGGGAGGCTGGGCCAGGTGGATCACAAGGTCAGGAGTTAGAGACCAGACCAGCCTGGCCAATATGGTGAAACCCCGTCTTAAAAAAAAAAAAATGCTGTATGTGGTGTCGCGTGCCTATAGTCCCAACTACTCAGGAGGCTGAGGCAGGAGAATCGCTTGAACCCTGGAGGCAGAAGTTGCAGTGAGCTGAGATTGCGCTGCTGCACTCCAGCCTGGGTGACAAAGAGTGAGACTCCATCACACACACACACACACACACACACACACACACACACACACACACACACACAATCCAGATTGGAAAGCAAGAAGCAAAACCATGCGGCAGATATGACAGCCTATATAGAAAATCCGGTGGAATCTACAATAAGGTTGTCAGAAGTTATAAATGAACTTTGGAAGCTTGCAGATACAAAACCAGCATACAAAACTCAATTGTATTTTTATATGCAAGCAATAAATGCTCAATAATTTGAATTTTTAAGAATATCATTTACAATGCCATTAAAAATATGAAAAACTATCATATTTAGGGATAAATATGATAAAACATGTACAAGATTTGTACAATGAAAATATAAAAGGCATGGCTGAGAGAAATTAAAGAAGGCCTAAATAAATCAAGAAGACTTAAATTCATGCATCAAAATACTTGTGAATTTCTCATGAATTTGGGGGAGATGCAGTTTCTCCCCAAATTGATCTATAGATTGACCACAGTGCACATCAAAATTCCCAGCAAGATTTTTTGGTAGAATTTGGTAAGCTGACAAAAATTCGTATGGAATTGCAAAAGATCTAGAAGAACTAAAACAACTTTGAAAAAGAACAGTATTGGAGCACTTATTCTTCCTGACCTCAAGCATTATTATAAAGCTGTGATGATCAAGCAGTGAGGTGTAGCCTCAAGATTCAGACGAACAGAACAACGGACCAGAACAGAGAGTCCAGAAATAGAAGACCCACAGTCCCAATTCAGCTGATGTAGGGAAGGTGCAAAGGCCATCCAGTGAAGACAGAACAGTCTTTTCAACAAATGCACATGGTGCTGGAACCATTAGATATCTCCACGGGGGTGTGGGCAAGAGAGAGACAGAAAGAGAAGGAAGGAAAGAAGGAGGCAAGAAGGAAGGAAGGGGTGAGAGAGAGAGAAAGAAAGAAAGGAGGGAGGGAGGGAAGGAAGAAAGGGAGGGAGGGAGGCAGGGGACAAATCCAAAATATGGCACAAAGAGAAATATGGTGCTTGTATCAAAACATTCAAGTATGGATCTTAATTTTAAGGACAGAGAAGATTATACCAAACTCTCACCAAGTCAAAAGTTTTCTTTTTATTTCCTTTTTAAAATCTGTACTGACCATGTTTAAGACATTTGGAGAATGCTGCATTTATCCAAAGTTTAAAGTGGTCTTATAGCTCATCATTCTTTGAAATTATATTCTAAAATGTTTTTCTAGTGTGAAATTTAATTCTACTATTTTTTTTCAAACTTGTGCTAGCAGTCCTGAACTGTACAATACTATGTCTCTTCACTATTCACCTGGAGAAAAGACTACCATCTGTATTGTTGAGGAAATCATTAAAAATAAATAAACGTTAGGTCATGGAGTTATAGATTTGCAGAACTAGGAAGAATTGTCAAATAAAGACACTGATGTCTTGAGAAATGATGGCTTGGGAAACAAACCCCATAACATATAGACAGAACTGGAACCAAATCCAGGTGTTTCCAGAGTTTGTTAATCCATTACTTATTTTTATAATGAATAGTAAAAAGAAATTGAGAGTCCACCTATCAGAATTCTTTCTCCTACATATTCCAAATGGATCCTCTCTCTCTCTCTCTATATATATATATATATATGTGTGTGTGTGTGTGTGTGTGTTTATATATATTTTTAACATATCATATATATAATGTATATAGGCTCTTTCTTTCAGGAGTCTAATTTGGACTATGGTAGCTGCATCATCTACATAGTGAGAAAATATTTATCAGTAAATTCACTTAATAATTTATTTTAATTATGGCCTAAACAACGGTATAAGACAGATTGGAGGCACCATTCACAGGAAATCATTTTAATTATTGAATTTTTTTATCCCACCTTTTGCCTTTGAAGTGATCCACTATGTGTAGACAGTTCATTAGAATTGAATTGGAATGATGAAGGGGAAATTCTGTTGGCCTGTTGTTTTAATTCGACACTGCCATCCTTTTGTTTCCGAGGAGTATTTCATTGCTTCACTTTCTGTACTTTTACATTTTAGGAAATTCAGCCAGAACCTGGTTGCCCAGCTTTGGTACTTCGTGAAATGTGTTTACTTCGGGTTGTCTGCTTACCAGATCCGTTGCGGCTACCCAACGCGAGTCCTGGGGAACTTCCTCACCAAGAGCTACAATTACGTCAACCTCTTCTTATTCCAAGGGTAGGACGCTCTGCATTGTCACAGTCACTTATGGGGGAAGAATAGCCGTGGAAAGGCATTTTGTTTCCCAACTGGGAAGTAAGGGGGAGAGGATGAATTCAGCAGTGGGAATCATTGTGGAACTCTTACGATGTTGGCAAAGGAATAAATATGTCTCTTTAAACACCTTTCTATGTTTAATTGCCACAAGCCTGTCCGGGTGCTGTTCTACATTCATCCACATGGGTTAGTATCCTGCATAATTACTGTGATAATATTTGAGAATGAAAAATAGGGGTACATGATCTGTAAGTATTTATATACTTCTGGGCACAAAAGAACACAGTATGTGGAGCCTGGACTATTCCAAATACCTTGGGAATTCCAAATTATCCTTAGAATTTTTTGTATACAGTAAGTTCCTCCATTGAAGAGGAGCATTCTTTCTGCCTAACACCAACCTGAATGCCATCACCTGTGTGCCCACGTAGCAAGTTAACTACTCAAAGCACATGTGCTCTTCTATGTGACAAGTTCAGCAGTAGCATCTCCTCTCTGTTCTCTCGCAAATTAAACCACGGCATAAAAAGTGAGACAGTCCGTGGCACTGCTGGCTCCTCCTCAGCACCAGACAGAAGAGGTGTCGAGTGCCTTCAGATGCTGTGAAGCGCTGTGTGTGGGGTCGTGTTTCATACAGCGCTAGCCTGCGACTGGGCCTGATGTTGCTTCCAGGGATTGGATTTATATTCACTTGACAGGGCTGAGGCATCCTAGGGGAGAATTTCTGAGTGGCAATCCACACTGCTGTGAGGGCCCTGGGAGAACCCAGATTCTCCAGGCTGGGAGAAGCTCTGTGTCGGTCAAGAGACAAGGAAAATTCTTCAGAGCCTGGAGGAGCCCAGGCCAATCCCTTCTGAAACACAACTGAACCACAGAGGCTGAGCCAACACCATCACTGTGGTACTCCAGCAAGTCCTGCGGCTGAGGGGCCTCACACCCTGGCTCCCTACAACCTCTCCTTCTCCCTCTACCTTTATCCATTTGCCCTCATTTTTAACCTACCAGATGCACCACCCCTACTAACTCATCCAGCAACAGAGCCACAGTCATTCAGCACCGCATGGCCAAGGGTCTCGTAACATGAACAAATACATGTGAAAGAAGCTGAGTCACCTTCACACCTTCACACTTATTTAAAAGGGAGATCCCAGTTGGTTATGATCATCAGAGAAAAGGAAAAGAATGAAAAAATACAAATCCATAGATTCGACTTATAATGAAAAGCAGTTGTGTTCCAAGTTGGGTTTTACTGGAAGGGTCACCTAGAGAATTGTTTCTGAGTCATGAGGTTAAAGCAGTTAAGGAACTGCTTGAGCTCCTGGGTGAGCAGGGTGGTGGGGGCCACCCACGAATGTCTCTCTGACGAGATGTGTTTCCTGCCAGGTTTCGCCTCGTGCCCTTTTTGACTGAGCTGAGGGCAGTGATGGACTGGGTGTGGACGGACACAACTTTGAGCCTGTCCAGCTGGATCTGTGTGGAGGACATCTATGCTCACATATTCATCCTGAAGTGTTGGCGGGAGTCGGAGAAGGTAAGAAGCCAGGAGACGTGCCTTATTCCTGTCTGCTTCTCTTAGATACAGGCTGGTTATAAGATGAATGTGAGCTTCTGATCACAATGAAGGCATGAGGCAAAAACTACCACAACCTATAAATGTCCCAGTGATTTCCAACCCACTGGAGTTGGGAATTTAGACTTACTGCCGTCATAGTCGTCAATAGCATCCAGATGTTTTCTTCTTTCGGCAACTTCATATTGTAGTTATTTTTAAAAAACGGTATATTGCTTGCTATATCCCAACAACTCTTAAATGGCTCCTTTGGGAGCAGAAAGGGATGTGATGTTACAGAGAAAAGTGGGGCTGGTGTTGGCTTGGACTCATGCTTACTTCTGACTCACTTTTTGAAGAGGGATGGACAATTTAACCTCTTTGTGCAAAGAAAATTGAAGTGCAAATATCTGCTTATTCTGCCAGGCTGAATATTAAGGTTTAAATATGTCTAGATTACTATTATTTATTGCACCTCTCAAAAGTTTAATATATGGAAGAAGAGTCTGTTGCATAAGAGCAATAGGAATACCCAAAAAACATTAGCTGGGGCGATATGAAATGTCTTTCTTTCTCGTCTCAAAATACCCTCCTTGAAAAAGGCTCCTCTGTATGATTCCTGGTGTGTTCTGCAGCTTTCCCTGGGAATTTCAGCGTTACAGTCATGGGGCCTGTTGTACTGTGGTCTCTGTGTTTATGGGTTTGTGAAGTGAGGGAGATGGGGCTGGCAATATACTTAAAATCGTATTTGCTTGTCCTGATTTCTAAGGAGCAGAGGAGCTGACAGGATGCCAGAATATGAGAGCCTCTCTATCAAAGGAACATTGAGGGTAGCAACTAGGGTGACAAAGGGTCTGGAAATCCTGACACACAAGGAAAAGTAGGAAGAACTAGGGATCGTTTGGTCTAAAGCAGAAAAAAAATAGGGGTATCTGTGCAGAAAAAGTAGATGTTTTTAACAATTTGAAATGTTGGAAAGAGATGAGAAATTGAAATTAATTTGTGAGACTTAAGAAAAACAGAATTAAGACAGGTAGGCAAAAGCTCCAGTATGTTTCAATGGAATATGAAGAATTTCTAACAACCAAAGCTACCCCAAAGTACATGCAAAGGATCACACACAGGGGACTTATGAAACCTCTGCCCTAAGTCTACTTCAGACCCTGGAATCACTCATTCGACAGATATATCAGTTGTCTGTTGCTGCTAACAAACTACCTCCAAATACAGTGGTTTAAAAAACAGCTCTTTAATTGTGGCACATACACACCATGGAATACTATGCAGCCATAAAAAAGAATGAGATCATGTCCTTTGCAGATACATGGATGAAGGTGGAAGCCATCATTCTCAGCAAACTAACACAGGTACAGAAGACCAAACACCGCATGTTCTCACTCATAAGCGGGAGCCGAACAATGAGAACACATGGACACAGGGAGGGGAACATCACACACCAGGGCCTGTCAGGGGGTAGGGGGCAAGGGGAGGGATAGTATTAGGACAAATACCTAACGCATGGGGGGCTTAAAACCTAGATGATGCGTTGATAGGTGCAGCAAACCACCATGGCACATGTATACCTATGTAACAAACCTACACATTCTGCACATGTATCCTGGAACTTAAAGTAAAATAAAATACAATAAAATAAAGTAAAATAAAATAAACAATCATTTTATTTGCTCACAATTATGTAGGTCAGCAGTGTGGGCTGGGCTCCACTGGACAGTCTTGCCTGGAGTCAGTCCTGTGGCTGCTATCGTCTGGTGGCCCAACTGGGTGTTATTCGATGGTGTCACTCAGACACCTGCAGGTTGCATCTGGCTCTTAGCCAGGCCTCTCTCTCTATGTATTCGCTCATCCTTAGGGAGACAAGCCCAGGCTTCTTTCCCTGGTGGCAGCACATTCCAAGAGAACGAGAGGGAAACCTGCAAAGCCCTGTGAGGTCTAGGCTCAGAGTTCCACCACCAGTGCTTCTACCACATTCTTCTACTTGGAGCAAGTTTAAAGGCCAGCCTAGATCCAAAGGATGGAGTAAATGATGGGGTTGGCAAAGTCATGTTGCAAAGGGTCATGCCTACAGGATTGAGATGAATTTGAGGCCTTTATTTTTGCAGCCTACTATAAACATTGACTAAGCACATTCTTATGTGCCCAGAACTCTGCTAAGCATGAGAGTAGAGTGGTGACCCAAACATACAATGCCCCACCATCACGGAACTGATGGCTCAGTGGACAGAAACAGGTGTTAATAAAATGGTGACACAAGCTGAGTGATGAGAACACATGGACACATGGGGTGGAACAACACACACTGGGGCGGGCCTGTCATGGGTTGGGGGGAGTGAGGAGGAAGAGCATCTGGAAGAGTGGCTAATGGACACTGGGCTTAATACCTAGGTGATGGGATGATCTGTGCAGCAAACCACCATGGCACACGTTTAACTATGTAACAAACCTGCACATCCTGTACATGTACCCCTGAACTCAAAATAAAAGGTAAAGAAAAATAAAATGGTGACACAAATAAATGCAATATATATGACAGATGCTTTGGCAGAGGGGCACGTGATACTTTGAGAGCCTCAGGAAGGTAGGGCATAGGTCTGAAACAGAGAGCTAATGGAAGAGTGTAAGTTGACTGGGTACAGGGAAAGCATCTACATTTTTATCTTGGTTCCTAGGTCCTTTGCCCTGACCCTTGTCTCCTCTCCTCCACTGTTACAGGGAGTTATTCAGTGGATCTTTTGCCATCCATTGAATAAAGATCATATCTTTATTCGCTAGATAAGGCCTTGACACATCTTTGCACTGTCTGAAACATCCTCTCCACCTCCTCATTGCCTAACTCCTTCCCAACCTCCAGATGCCAATGTAGACACCTCTGTTTCCATGGACCTGCCCTAACCCCTCAAGTCTAGACCCCATCTTTCACTGTGGGCCCCAACAACCCTTAATACTTCCCACACTGGGGCTTGTTGTCTCTTTTTCTGTCTATTATGAGCTCTGTGGTGGCAAGCTCAGTGTCTGTTCATCCATATATGGCCTAGGAATCACTTAATACCCTGAACCTAGACACACAGTAAATGTTTGTTGAGCAACAACTAAAAAGAGTTGCCTATTTACAAATGCACATATCTCAGTACCTCCCTATGCTGTCCTGGCTACCTGAAATAGATCCACCCATCCTCTCTTGTCTCTGACTCTCTGGAGCTTAAGCTACTGGTTCTTTCCTGGTTTACCTTCTATCCTACTCTTCTATCCTCATCTATTCATTCCTTCCACATTTTTAGACCCAGAGAGAGAAGAGAAATTCAAGAAGCCAAATATGTAGAGTTTGGGATACGTGAATACTGAGAATAGATGTTGAATCTTATATTCGCTAGATTGCTAGTGATCTTTGCACAATGAGTTTCAAAGGTAGGATGGGTGCTGACACCCAACTGCAGGGACTTAGGAGCTCACTGGAGGCAGCGTCTTGGAGGGATCAAGCCCAACAAGGGCACAGAGAGATAATTAGTTCAAAAGAGAAGCAAGCCCAGAGGATAATTTCAAAATGGAGAGTGTTTTGACCTCTCTGGAGACGACAAGGAAAAGCCAGAAGAAAATAGTAAAAATTCTAATATCAGGAAGTTCTGATGGGGGTCTGGAGATTGTAGAGTCAGAGGCACAGGTGAGCGAGTCAGTTGTGGCAAAGAGCCATCACCATCCTGCAGAAAGGGCAGGAGGAGGAGAGGCCAGTAAGGAGCAATCCCGTGCCCGCAGCCTGCGTTCTCCATAAGATGGGAGAGCTCCTCTGCCGAGAGCATGGGAAGACAAGGCCCTTTAGGTACAAGAGCTGCCAGAAGGCTCGGGAAACTGACAACGAGACGCCGTTTCACTTGGGCGAACAGGTCACGGTGCTTAGGAAGGGGGTTTCCAAATCACAAAAGCCCCTGAATGATCCCACCCAGTGTGACCATCTGCACGGATGCAAGACCATGTTTGTTGGAAGAAGCGGCAGCTGCTCTGTTCTTCAGCTCACTGCCTTGGAGCCACCAGGTGACATTTTTCACACTGTCATGAGGTGGTTGCAGCCACCGCCCTGCCTCCCAGTGAGGGAAGGCTTGTTCTGGCCTATAACTCGAGGCATGCATGCCAACAAAGACTTAAATTACCTTTTTATTTTAAAGAAATAAGGAGCCTCATTTCAGTATATCACAGCTACTTAAGTATATACTTACATCCTATGCTAAACCAATGGCTACTTCAGGATATTAGCCTTTGAAATCATCCATGGCAAAACTTCCTGAGACATTTAGGTAAGTGGGAGGTGATATTGGGGAGTCTGAATGAATCTGACCCTGGTTAGTACTAGTCTGAAAAGTTACGATTATTGATCCCCTGTCTGGAATGAAGTGGAATAATAAGCTGTTCTTAACAGTAACTCTTCCTGGGTGTGATCCCACATTGAATGTGACAGGCTGCAGGGGCTTTACAAACACACTTTATGAAGCAAGAGCAATAACCTGAAAGGCAAAATGTTGGTCCAAGCACACACAGTGCAGGCCACTCACTCTTACTCTGCTTATACCATGACTTCCATGCACCACTTTCCAGAACATTTCAGGAAGCTGATTGGAAATGCAGTGCAACAGGAACACCAAACAGGAAGCACAGTGAGGAGCTGAGTTACCAGCGGCTGCCGTGAGCCGTGATCACGACACTGCACTCTGGTCTGGGTAGCAGAGCAAGAGACTATCTCAGGGCAGCAGAGCAAGACACTATCTCAAAAAATAAAAAAGAAAGAGTTGAATGGCCTAGGAAAGGGGTAACGGAGCAGCACAGGACAGGAAGGGGACAATGCCTTTGAAAAGGGAGGGGAGGCTGAATGTGGTGGCTCACGCTTGTAATCCCAGCACTTTGGGAGGCCAAGGCAGGTGGATCACTTGAAGTCAGGAGTTCAAGACCAGCTTGGCCAACATGGTGAAACCCTGTCACTACTAAAAATATAAAAAATTAGTCGGGTGTGGTGATGTGCACCTGTAGTCCCAGCTACTTGAGAGGCTGAGGCATGAGAATCTCTCGAGCCCAGGTGGTGGAAGTTGCAGTGAGCTGAGACTGCACCACCGCACCCCAGCCTGGGCGACAGCAAGACTCCATCAAGAAAAAAAAAAAAAAAACAGGCCGGGCGCAGTGGCTCACGCTTGTAATCCCAGCACTTTGGGAGGCCGAGGCGGGCAGATCACGAGGCCAGGAGATTGAAACCATCCTGGCTAACATGGTGAAACCCTGTCTCTACTAAAAATACAAAAAAATTAGCCAGGCGTGGTGGCGGGCACCTGTAGTCCCAGCTACTCGGGAGGCTGAGGCAGGAGAATGGCGTGAACCCAGGAGGTGGAGCTTGCAGTGAGCCAAGATCGCGCCAGTGCACTCCAGCCTGGGCGACAGAGCAAGACTCCGTCTCAAAAAAAAAGACGAAAGACAGAGAGAGAAAGAAAGAGAGAGAGAGAGAAAAAGAAAGAGAAAGAAGGAAGGAAGGAAGGAAAAAGGAAGGAAGGGAGGGAGGGAGGGAAGGAGGAAGGAAGGAAGGGAGAAAATTTCGAGAGGAGGGGAAAATTGGCTGCGTAATTTGAGATGGATTAAGAGGCCTTTTCCCTGTTCTCCCCTGGAAAGGCAGTGTGAGGGCTGAGCAGAAGGAGGGAGGAGCCTCTGGGAATTTTTGAGATGAACCTCAAAGAGACTGGCCTTCAGGAGAGGAACCAATGTGGTCCCACTTCAGGTGGAACAGACTAAAACCGCCCTTGGCAGAGATACATTAATCTTCTTTAACTTGCAAAACTTTCATGATCCAGTGTGGGTGCTGTTGGAGTGACAGGAGTGGCCTATGATCTAAATTTGCCTCACTGAGAAAATAATGAAAGAGCAAATCTATACACTTGTTTGCATATCTATGTGTGGAAGCATGCATGTGTGTATATAAATTTGTGAATCTATATTTCAGATTTTAAAATATGGGACCCTAGTCTTCCTTTCAATATAGAAAATCGGGAAGAAAATCAAAATACACTGCTACTGCTATCCATATTTGATGCTGTTGAAAATAGTCAACAGTATCAAATGCCAGTGCAAAAATATCAAAATGCACTGCTACCATCTGAACTTCATGCAATCTCCATAGTGCAGAACCATAGGGTGCATTGCCTTATGCACACTGAATGCAGAGTGCACTACGCACTGGCCCTGGCCCACCAGCCAGTCAAGCCTCCATTCTCATGTTTCCGGCACCATCTTTGGCACTTAGTGTCCAGGCTTGTAAAAGCCACTGTAGTCATGTCCTGTACTGACTCCCAGGTCTCTCTCCTGGTGTGTAATCTAGTGCCTATGGGTAAAGTTAGATTATTTTTCCTTGCCTTAATCTGCTGAAATGAATGGATCCCTCCTGAAGATAAATCACATTGCCAAGTCGGGGAGTGGGGTTGACCCCATGTTCTGCATGTAGGTTGGCCTGAGGGGTAACCCTGAAAGGACGGAGGTCATGGAGCAGCAACACTGAAGAAAGAACAAACATGTAGATCAGAAGCAGGTTCAATGCCAGACAGCACAGCTCCAACTTCCACTTGTCCATAGTCTTTAAGCAGGGGGCTTAGTGGGTCCTTCATGAATCTATATTAAAGCAAACAGAAGTGCTCCCAGCCTTACTGGTGCACAAGCTCCTGTAGGAGAGTGAGCCCCTGCAACACGCACCTGCCCTCTCCCCACTCCCTACAGCCAGTGCCCAGAGGGTGCTCTTCTAATCATACAAATCTTACTTTAGGTGTCGAACAACATTGTCTTTAACAACACGTATCATGAATTAAATTAAAAATCATGTTTTTCCACCCTCCAAGGGCAGGGAAGGGTCAACTGAAAGGCACAGATTTTAAATATTCAGGAATTGAAAGTAAAGTATCTTTCTCTCACATAATCCCTTAAAACCAGAAGGTTCATTCAGCCGGATACTTGATCCCTTGGTCCAGGAGTTCCTCACCAGCAAAACCCATCCACAGTCTTGAAGGGAGAAGGCCGCTCAAGTCCTGTTGGCCCCTGTGGATCCACCAGAGGGTACTGGAGCGACCTCAGGACAGCTTCACATCACTACCTAACTTCATTTCGAGATTGGGACAAGGTTGCTATCCCCATTTCAGAGCGAACAGAGAAGATTCAGGGCCAAATCCATGTTCCCAGCACCACAGGAAGAGCACTCGCTCTCCCCCAGTCCCGCTGCCTGCGGGAAAG
This sequence comes from Gorilla gorilla gorilla, assembly GCF_029281585.2. Taxonomy (NCBI): domain Eukaryota; kingdom Metazoa; phylum Chordata; class Mammalia; order Primates; family Hominidae; genus Gorilla; species Gorilla gorilla. Next base: position 39,561,943 of record NC_073241.2, read on the forward strand.
CACCTGAGCCTGAGCCTGAGCCTTGTCTGAACTCTCTGTTGCAGAGATACCCTCAGCCGCGGGGCCAGAAGAAGAAGAAAGTGGTGAAGTATGGCATGGGAGGAATGATCATCGTCCTGCTCATCTGCATCGTCTGGTTTCCTCTTCTCTTCATGTCTTTGATCAAATCTGTGGCTGGGGTCATCAACCAGCCCCTGGACGTCTCCGTCACAATTACCCTGGGAGGGTATCAGGTGATCTCTGTGCACACCCCACCTACCACAGCCTTGCCCCGCGCCACACTCCTTTATGATAGCTGTCTGTAGGGTGTTTAGTCATGGGCTGCCGACCCTGCTGTCGGCATTTGACTGCTCAGCAAATACATGATGTATGAATGAGGTGCAGAAGACATTGAGAGACTAGTTCCCCTTTGGTCTTGAGCACGGGAATAATCACTCCAAAAAGAGATCTCGGATGCCATTTATCATGGGATAAACGTAGCCTCCATAAATGGGCTGATATCCTACATAAATGTTTTTCTTTTGGCTCAGGATGCAGAGAAGAGCTGGGGAATATTGACAACACTGTTCTCTTTGTTTTCCAGCCTATTTTCACAATGAGTGCCCAACAAAGCCAGTTGAAAGTTATGGACCAGCAGAGCTTTAACAAATTTATACAAGCTTTTTCTAGGGACACCGTAAGTAAATCCCTATAGTAGATTTCTGTGAAGACCTCTCATCTAGGGAAGTTCACTCGTTGTCATTTAATGCTTTGCCATGGCCTGAGGTGGTGGGAAGGAGGACTTTTCAGGGTTTATCAGTTACATACAGCAGATTCCTGGCCACTGGCTACTTTGATAATCTAAGAAGTTATGTCTATGTTGTTGGACATTAGTGGTAATAAACATTTAAATATTGATCCATTTTAAAAATTGTTTAACTTTTTAAATTGTGGTATATATTCATCTCTTGACTAGTAGGCCTACTCTGGGAATCTGTCCTAAGAAGTAATTCAAAATATGAGAACGCTCTATCTAGGCACTGGCTTATGAGTGCATTCTCTGCATTAGCAGAACTAGAGGCAATTTGCGGTTCAGCAAACAGGAGCTGGTTGAGGAAATTAAGGCAGATGTATTACATGAATTTGATTGGCAAGATACTCTAGAGTGGTCATAATAGGAGAAGGAGCTTCTACTTTTCATTTTATTTACGTGCCATGTTGTCCAAAGATTTTCTAAGCAACTTATTTTGTAATTAAAAAATTCATTACAGAGACTATAAATGACATGACAATTTCTCAAACTAAAACATAAATTTTAAAAAGCCTATTATTTTTAAAATTACAAAAAATAAGAAATACATCCCCTAAAACTTAAAACAACAATTATGTTCTGGTAGCAGAAGGGTGGCTGATGTTATTCTCTTATCTATATTCCACACTTTTAATAATATAACATAATCCTCATCATTAAAATTTGTCTTATAAATAATTTTTTTTATTTAAGAGAGTGAATAGGAAGGAGATGCTTCTTTCTTCTGTAAAATTATCACCTATAATGCACACTGTCAAAACTAATCTGGAACAATGAGCAGTTCTTCAGAGAGGGTTGGGATGTCCTGAGCAGATTGTTTTGTCTCTCTCATGACAGAGACGTTCCCCCGTAGGTGATAAATTTCCTTTTTAGTGGAAAGGAAAAATGACACTAAATTATCTGTTTTTCCTTTATTGTTTAACTGGAATGATTCCATAGCTGTATTGATGGTAGCAACTGCTGGGATTGGATAATGTAACTGGAAACTGCCCATACCTGTGGGTAAGGAAGCCAAATTAGTGCAATGGAACACTCAAGACCATCCATTATAAAAATATTCCCTTCAAAGGGAGAAACCTTTTCCACACTGCCAGTTAAAAGGAAGAGTGACTGCTTTCTTTATACAGCATGATGCATATAATCTATTTATGCATGTGCATTTGTGCACATACAGGGTGCTATGCAATTTCTGGAAAATTATGAAAAAGAAGACATAACAGTAGCAGAACTGGAAGGAAACTCAAATTCTTTGTGGACCATCAGCCCACCCAGTAAGCAGAAAATGATACACGAACTCCTGGACCCCAATAGTAGCTTCTCTGTTGTTTTTTCATGGAGTATTCAGAGGTAGTTACTGTATTTCCATGTATAATTTATCCCTTTCCCCAGTCTAAACATGGAGGTGGGGGATGGAGGGTGTGGTGGGTTGGAAGAATGGAAACTTTAGATTAATGTGGATCTTACTTTATCATTATAGCCTTGGGAACTTACCTTCAATGCCAAAGCTAACATTTTTGTTTATTAAATAATGACTTGCCTAGGAATCACTAACCAGATTAAGAACTTCTCAGTTTTCCTTTTTTGTAGTTTTTAGCTAACTTTAGTTTTTTGGTTTTGGGGTTTTTGTTGTTGTTGTTTTTTATTTTTGCCTTTCAAAATCCACTGTATTTTATTACCTTAATGTACAATTGGTGAAACAACACTTAAATTTCAAATGTTTCTTACTATAATGCAAAATAGTACTACTCTGAACACCTCCCTCATGCATCACTTACAGCACTATTATAAATCTACCACAGGGAGCCTCTCCACTTAGGTTTTCCTCATGCATCTTAGATTTCACTGTCCATAATCTTCCATGGAAAAGGAAGTGAATTATGCCCACCTGAGAGAGAAAGGCCGTTCCTAGCTCTGATGCAGCAAGAACTGGCCACGTGCTTTCACATAAACACTAGAAATGAAGGCAGAGCATCAAGTGATTTGAAAGTTGATTTAAATTAATACTGGTTTTTAGAAAATCTAAAATTGTTTCAATGCAAAAAAAATTTTGAATGTAACTATAAATCTCCAAAAAAATCAATATCCTGCTCCTTATAAACTGAAATCCAAATAAATTATATATTTTAAAGTTGGGTTATTCTAGATAATAAGTTGTTTTTAAAGAGAGGCTGACAGTGAGTTCTGTGAGCAAGAAAGAGAGGGTAGAGAGAAGAGAGGCAAGGTGATGATTTACAAAATGAAACAGTCTGGGGGAATTTTACAACTTTCACCAAAGGCTGAAGTTTGGTCTAAATGATAAAGAAATTTCAGGCCGATTGTGGTGGCTCACACCTGTAATCCTGGCACTTTGGGAGACTGAAGTGGGCAGATCACTTGAGGCCAGGAGTTTGAGACCAGCCTGGCCAACATGGCGAAACTCCATCTTTACTAAAAATACAAAAATCAGCCGGGAGGTAGTAGCGCATGCCTGTAATCCCAGCTACTCAGGAGGCTGAGGCAGGAGAATCGCTTGAACTAGGGAGGCAGAGGTTGCAGTGAGCTGAGATCACGCCACTGCACTCCAGCCTGAGTGACAGAGCAAGATTTCGTCTCAAAAGAAAAAAAAAAAGAAATTGCAGCCTCTGGAGGCCCAGATTATCACTTGCATTACAGCAATACTGGGGAAGCCCTACCTGACCCCCTTCCCACATGTGAGATGCGAGGGCAGCTTGACTGTCTCCGAAGAGAGAGACTTTGTGAGAGTCCTCTCTGCCCAGCCTGAGCCAGTGGCCTGCACGTGGCCCCTGCTTTGTTTTTCCTTGTGTTGGTAGAAAGAGCATATCTCAGCAGAAGTTCTCACATCCAAATACTGCATCCAAAGCCCAACAGTTTAGTGATGCAGTTTTGGGAACCTCAACATAATACACTAGTTGATTAACTTAGCTCTTTCATCACAGTTTTGAGATTTAGAACCCTAAGCAAGCTTATTTGGGCACGCAAGTAGTAGGTTCATTTGGGTCCATGAGACCGACTTGTTAGTTAGAATTAAAAAAGAAGCATGACAGGTACAGAAGAATGCTTTCTGGCATCTAAAATTTACGAGGAAACAGTTAAAAAAAATTCAAAGTGGGGCTGTTCAGAATGTAAAGAACTCCTTCAATCCCATTTTCTCCTTTTAAGTGTCCCAAATTCCTTATATCCAATTCTGTACAAATTACCAAAAATTTACTTTCTAGCCTTTTCTTTAAAGAGCTACTAAAAACAACAACAACAAAAACAAACAAAAAAACAGAACAATTAAAATTCAATTTCTGACTGAATATTCTTTTTAACACATGGAGTTTGTTTATTGCCATGGAGACTAACATCATTGGGTTGATATAAGAATATTTTGGAACCTCATATTAAAACATCAAGATGGGTTCTCTTTTGGTCAGCAGGTTCCTCCTTTTTCTCACCTTCGACTCTGTTTTAAAGGTGTTTGTGGCCTCCTTGGGTTCTATTAACTCGATTGTCTAAGAAGCTGAGCATTGATGTGAAGTAGACTGAAAGGGTCAGGATTGACAATTGTGGAACCAATGAAAACGTGGTGACATTAATCAAATTAAGAGTTAAATATGTTGTAAATCTCTTTTCCAGACTTCTGAATAATCACTGACATTAAGCTTTTTTTTTTTCTTCACAGAAACTTAAGTCTGGGTGCAAAATCGGAAATAGCAACAGATAAGCTTTCTTTTCCTCTTAAAAATATTACTCGAAAGAATATCGCTAAAATGATAGCGGGCAACAGCACAGAAAGTTCAAAAACACCAGTGTAAGTGTATTTTTTCCTACTAATAGAGCTTTGTTAGGTATATGCAGCTGGTACAAAATGTCCATCTACAGATTCATGTGTATGAGGAATGCAACTTCATTCTTTGGTAACACAAAGTTAATTTCTATTTGGAGGCCCCATTTTGCAAGATTAAAGAAACTTAATCTCAGCTATGGAGTTTTCTGTCCACTGTCCCCAGGGTTATGTGTATGTTCCAAATGAGGGTTTGGGCCAGGCATGGTGGCTCATGCCTGTAATCCCAGCACGTTGGGAGGCTGAGACAGGTGGATCCCCTGAGGTCGGGAGTTCAAGACCAGCCTGACCAACATGGTGAAACCCTGTCTCTACTAAAAATACAAAGATTAGCTAAGCGTGGTGGTGCACATCTGTAATCCCAGCTACTACTTGGGAGCCTGAGGCATGAGAATCACTTGAATTCTTGAGGCAGAGGTTGCAGTGAGTCTAGATCACGGCACTGCACTCCAGCCTGGGCAACAGAGCGAGACTCCGTTTCAAAAATAAATAAATAAATAATAAAAAACAAATGAATGAGGGTTTGTATGGTGCCAGGCTCCAGGGAGCTCATCAGTGCATGGAAAGTGCTGGCCCACTGGGCTTCCATTGAGACAGACATTCTTCTTCCAGGTCTGTCTTCAGTCTGCAGAGTGGCTGTTTCCCTCAGCTATTGGGACCCATTTTGGGGCACACTAGAAATCATCATGCTGATTCTCATGCGATTTGGAGGTGTGGGAGCTCTGGCAGGTCCACCTGGGTTCACATGGCCCAACATAGTATGTGCCCAGTGGTACCCCATTCTCCCTGCCCTGCCCCCGGGGGTACTGGGCTATTGGTGCCTCCAAGGGCCCTATTCAGGAATGGGACATGGGACTGCACTAAAATGATCCAGGCCTCTTGTCATTCATGTCTGCCACCCGATCGTGGGTACCCACTTCACTCGTTCACCCTCAGTGGAAAGAGGTGGGGCTCAAGGTTCCTTCTTAGGGAGCCTCTAGTGTCAAGCACATTCTCCTCCCACTCTCTGTCCACCTGGCCCAAAAAGTATTGATCTCATCTCTAGATGACAAACCTTGCTCTTATCTGACCATAATCACCAAAAGCCAGGCAAAGACCCTGTGAGACCCTTTTCTGCTATCGTTCCTGCCCCTGGGTCTCTGAATGGGGGTAGAGTATACACGGTTGAGGAGGACAAGGGGTAAAAGGAAATTTGGGAAAAAACATATTATATATCTCAAAATACTATCCTGCCACTTAAGTACTCCACTTCCAACAGATGCAAGCTGAGATGTTTAGATTCTAATATATGAACTAGCAAGAAAAAAATGATATGGATCTAAAACTGCTAAACAAAATAGTTCAGGCTTCCACCAGTGATGCCCCCAGTTTTGTCCTCCAGACTGCGCTGGCCCCTTTGTAATGCATGGAATATATGGATCACCAGGGTGCAGGCCTTAGAAGTGTTCCCAGACTGAGATATGTTTTGCGACTCACTAAAGTTGAAGGGCCCTTGGAGACTGTCAGATCCTCTCCTATCACCTCCCAGATGATAAGGCATATCTACTCAAGAATGTATTGAAGGCACTGGGCTTGTGGGAGGCAGAGGTCACTTGAGGTCCAGGCCACCATCTCTCTTCACCTCTCACTCCCCTCTAGATCAATTCATGAAGTCTACTTGTGTATTAGTCCATTCTCATACCGCTAATAAAGACATACCTGAGACTGGGTAATTTATAAAGGAAAGAGGTTGAATTGACTCACAGTTCCACATGGCTGGGGAGGCCTCACAATCATGGCGGAAGGCGAAGGAGGAGTAAAGGCACATCTTACATGGCGGTGGGCAAGGGAGCACGTGCAGGGGAACTGCCCTTTATAAAGCCATCAGATTTCATGAGACTTATTCACTATCACAAGAACAGCATGATGATGGAGGAAAACCTGCCCCCATCATCCAATTATCTGCCACCAGCCCCTCCCATGACATGTGGGGATTACGGGAGCTAAAATTCAAGATGAGATTTGGGTGGGGACACAACCAAACCATATCAGCCTGATTATAGATATGTTTGAAAATCTAAAAATTAAAATTTGAAGCGTGCTCAATGGTATGGGTAAGAATTGGAGGATCCTGGCAAGAAACAGTGCCCCTTGGCTTCAGAAACAAGCTGCAGAATTGGGAAAAGGCCTGTGGCTGTTTGTAAGCCATCACCCAGCTTGTTGTACAGACTTACATGCAGATCCAGATAAAGCTCAGTGAATTTGCTCCACATGAGAGAGTTTTGACTGTAATAGGAACCCGTAAATTATGATGTCTACACATTGTACAGATATATGAAACTTTCACTATTATTTGGTGATACAAGGTCAACAATAACAACAAAAAATCAATTTTAGGTGGGTAAAACAACTAAAACGTAATTATATCTTTTTTTCTTAATGTACAGGACCATAGAAAAGATTTATCCATATTATGTGAAAGCACCTAGTGATTCTAACTCAAAACCTATAAAGCAACTTTTATCTGGTAAGAATGAGAAAAATTTGTTTCAGAATTGTTTTCAATCCTAGTTTTATTCAATTTCAACAGTTTGTGTTTTGGGCCTTCATCAAACCACTTTGTAGTTATCTCTTCCTGTGTGACAGACTATGTATGAAACCCCTGACAGCCTTCACTAGCCCAAAGGAGTCACTCACTCAGCTGGGACCCACATTCTTCATTTTCTCTTTTTCATCGATATGGAACTTGATTGACTTATATTCACACCAAATTTCTTATAGTACTGATTCATCAGATTATAGACTTGTTTCTATTAGCAGCCAGATTACTGACAGGAAACTGCCTCATACATTGTTAAATATGTCTGCCCCTCACAATAAGAACAGTAAAAATATAGCATGAAATGTACTTGATTCAGCCCAAGGATTAGTAGTATCACTAGAGGCACTTTAGTGATTGAATTTTCGCAATATAACTTGGATGGTATAAATTCATGTTTCTGGATTCCATTAATTATCAAGAATTGCTTGACTTCATGGCTTGAACCAGAAGCAGATGTATAGATCTGGACAACGTGGAAAACCAGTGCAGTTATCTGGCACACATTCATTCATTCTCCAACATGGGCCACTACTCACTAGGCAATAGGCCAGGCGCTGGAGCCTGAGCTCCGTGCTGCTGTGTTTAGCTAGAAAGATGCAGACATAAGTGAAGAGTTGGAAAGCCACACAGAGATTGGCCTAGTAGAGGCCCAATGGAGGGCCCTGGGGATGGGCAAAAGGCCGGGCTCCACATCACACACCTTTCTTCCTCAGCAGTAAATAAGTATCTCTTGCAAGGTATTTGCAAGACACATTAAGAAGTTTGCTATTTCCCTTTCAGTCAGGGATAGTTGTAGAAATGTTTCATCCGGACATGCAGATTGCTCAACAATCAGTAATTTCCCATGAAATAATTCTGTCCCTCCACAAGCTCTTCCCGAGGTGACTCTGTGCTGCAAGCTCCTGTGTTTCCTCCTTACAGCTGTCTCCCGACTTCAGAACCAACATTCTTCCTGTTCCTGTGTGTTCTGGGTGGTTCACCTTCTTCCTTGATAAGGACTTTGGCTCTAATAGGATCATGCTGTGCCTTACTCTTCTTCATTGATCCATCCTTCCATGCCATAGACATTTTTTGTCAAGTACCATTCTTGGATTCCTACCGTCTAGGACAAGCTTTTCCAACCCGCAGCCCATGGGCTGCATGTGGCCCAGGACAGTGTTGAATGTGGCCCAACACAAATCTGTAAACTTTCTTAAAACATTATGAGATTTTTGTATGATCTTTTTAGCTCATAAGCTATCCTTGGTGTTAGTATATTTCCTGGGTGACCCAAGACAATTCTTCTTCTTCCAATGTGGCCCAGGGAACCCAAAACATTGGACACCTGTGATCTAGGAATTTAGTATGAAATGATGCTGATGTTGCTCTCACCTTCACACAGTTTAGTTTATAGTTCACCACCATGTTTCTCAGGGGAAGCACCAGTGTCATTGGCAGGAGTGGAATCTTCTTAGAAAGACCTATACAATGTCACTACAAGCTTTTTACCCTATCTTTTACAACTCTTTTGCATTCACCCTAAACTCCAATAAAAGTAATCACTGACCCGATATTATGGTTCTCAGAGATTTGCTGAGCTGTGTCCCATCACTCTTCCTGAAATGAGCTTCCCTCCTCACCCACCTTCACCTATTGAAGTTCTCACTTGGCGAATCTCAGCTCAGAAGTTATCTCCTCTGTGAAGCACCCATGGAGCATACTATCCAGAAGTGGTCTCTCTAAGCCAACAGACCTTGTCAATGCTGGTCCCATGGTGGCTGTCATGTGCCCATAAATTGTGCTTGTGTACACAGTCTTTTCCCATGGAGATAAGGAACAATGTTATATGCAATTTTGGAACCCTTTAGCACCTAATTGAGTGCCTTCCTCCTATGAGACATGCAACAAATGCTGGTAATATGAATGGACTGGTTGATTCGATCACAAGTCAGCAATTTGGGTTTTTAAATGTCTGCAGAGTCATTTGGGATTATCAGCTCAGCTGCTTAGGTGGTGGATCCTCCACTTTTGCCCTGTGGTTTTGCTGCCATGCCCATGTAGCAACAGCGGCTGACCTCTCTCACTGAAAAGGAAAAATCACTTACATACCCAGGGCCCTCTCTTCCTTGCCCATTCACGCTTCTAGTATGTCCATGCATCCTTTTCATCCTAGAACCTTATGCTATAGTTAGTAACCAGATTTTGCCATCTGAAAACTGTTGCTGTGCATGAAATCCTAAAATTCTCATGTCAACTTAATTTTGCATTTCTACCCTTCTAGAAAATAATTTCATGGATATTACCATCATTTTGTCCAGAGACAATACAACTAAATATAACAGTGAGTGGTGGGTTCTCAACCTGACTGGAAACAGAATATACAATCCGAACTCTCAGGCCCTGGAACTGGTGGTCTTCAATGACAAAGTCAGTCCCCCAAGTCTGGGGTTCCTGGCTGGCTATGGGTAAGGACTCATTGAACAATTCACAGTTACAAGAGTCTACTTCTGTATCATATAAAGTTGAGAGTGGGAAGCCTTTTATCTTCTTAGAATTCGCTAATTTTAGAGCTGCAGTATTAAAATGCACACATCCTTGTGTGCATTTTATTTCAAAAAATGAGGCACCAGAGTCCCAAAGAGATCAAAACTCCCAGTGTGACTCACACAGCCCAGGTATATGGCTTCTTTACTCCACGTCTTCCTGTTATGGCACAGTTTAATCCAATCCCATGTTTACATGTATAAATTGGCACAGAAATATCACTTTTCTGCTTAGATTTCCTTCTAATCCTTAGCAGATGGATCTATTAGACATCCTGCTTTTGAACTTCTGAAACAACGCATCATGTTCTGACGCTTAAATCCTAGGACACGCACATCCCCACAAGACACAAATGTAAAATATTATATTTCTCAAAGTTAGCCTCATAAGAAATGATTTTCACCCAGAATTTTATAAAAATTAATCTGAGAGACAGTATTGCTAAAAGGAAAGGAACCTGCCACAGAAAATCATATATAATTACATTTCTACCAAATACATTACATGGTTTATGCATTTAATATATGCAATAAAACCACCTAAAGTTCATACATGAAACAGTTAGCATTGATTATTTCCAGAATGTGAGATTGTAAAGGACTTTCATTTTTCAAGTCTAACAGTTCTGTAATACATAATTCTATTTTCTATTTATAATAACTCTATAATAAAAAGTCAACTTTTTAACCAAAGGGAAAAAATGTAAGATTTGATTTGCTTATTTCTTCTACAGAATTTGAGGGAAAGTAATATTTTTTTCTTTTAGACATGCTTTTCTTTATTAACTATATTTAACTGCTGTATGCAATTTCTACTTACTGTTTTTTTCAGTATTATGGGATTATATGCTTCAGTTGTCCTTGTGATTGGGAAATTTGTCCGTGAATTCTTCAGTGGGATTTCTCACTCCATCATGTTTGAAGAGCTTCCAAATGTGGATCGAATTTTGAAGTTGTGCACAGATATTTTTTTAGTTCGAGAGACAGGAGAACTGGAGCTAGAAGAAGATCTCTATGCCAAATTAATATTCCTATATCGCTCACCAGAGACAATGATCAAATGGACTAGAGAAAAAACAAACTGAAATCTTAGAACACAGACTGCAAATAATGTTAACATTTGAATTTTTTTTAAAAGCACAATATTCTCATAAGAGCTAAGCATTTCTAGTTTGATGGAAATGGTTTGTTTCTCTTCTGAGAGGTAGACAAAAGGAGCTGATATCCTTCTGCAGTAAAAGCTACCTTGCAAGTTAAGGCACTGTTGAAAATGTTATTTGTAACTCCATTTCTCTGAAATCAGGGCTATTTGCTTTATGTTTTAGTCAACAGTGTCTTGCATTCTGATTGATCATGTGAAGGAATCATTTATGGGCCCCGTCCCTAAGAGAAACAGAAGAGGAGTCAGAAAGAAAGATGCCTGTGTTTTCCTCTGTGGGGCCCGTGCTCTTCCTGGAGAGATGCTACAATGCAATATACAGCGCTCCATCCCCACTGGGGAAGCTGCTGTGATGAGACTAGATGAGCCTTCAACACACTCAGAATATGCAACAGCAATAGGGGGCAGACAGCTCCTACCTGTGTTTCTAGGAGCAAAAGAGAGGGAACTAATTGCCCGTGAAGACGCCAGTGGAAGGATCAGCCTCATTCTAAGCAAAAACATAGTATTAGTGATACTCTTACTGCCTTATCTTAACCAAGGACTAATAGGATACCTTTCCATTAAACACCAGTGACTTCTCAGGAAAAAAAAAAAAAGGAGCAAAACAAATGATGTGTACACCTGCTTTGTTATGGTCCAGCAGTGACCAGCTTCAATGAGGGGAACCATTCTGGAGGGCTGCGGTCTCCTGTGCAAACAGACATGAGGCAGAAGAGTAAAAAGACCAACCCAGTGGGACCTAGAATACTTTGTAACTCTTTAATAACTGAGGTCAGGACCGCTCTTCTGCCTTCCCCTTCCCTTAACGTGCTTTTTCCCACTTCCATGATTTAAGGCAATGGTTTTTCCAGTATGTGACATTTTCCTTCCTGTTTTTCAGGTATATCAAAGAGTTTACATATTCCAATTCACATTTTTACATCTGAGACGGGTTTTTTAAGTTCATAATTATGAAAGAAATATGTATATTGAGCTTGGGGAAATAAAAATGGCCTTTTCTTAAATTATTATTATTGGTAATACAACCTCTTCATTAAATAACAATGTAGCATGAAAAATTTATGATTGAAATGTAGTTTTCATTCCATATTAAGATACAGTTTCTGAGAAGAATCATTGAATGGACTAGAATATGTCAAAAATTGATCCTGTGTAGTTTGGGTTCAGGGCTGACTTAAAATAAAGCACATCCTGCAAAGTCATTTTGAGAATATTCCTTATTTTGCTTTTTTGCATGAAACAGAAAATGGATTGTTTTGATACAGCATACAGTGTTTTTCTAATCAACTGAAATAAGAATCCACTTCTTGCTGGTTCTGTTTTGTTTTGTTTTCCTCATATAAGCAGAAAACAACTAACAAATAATTTCCAAAAAGGAAACTATTACAGTGTGAATATGGAGCTTTAAAAAAGTAGCAGACTTCAAATGATGTTGTGTCTTGTACAGAATTAATTAGTGCATATTTATTCTTAACACGGTGAAAGCCAGCACGCTTCCCCCATGGAGATAAACTGCTTCCATCATTGCAACAATAAACTCAAACCATTTAGCGGAATTCTTGCGTGAAGTTCTGATTTCCCAACAGCAGAAAGAATCATGTTGCATATCTGGTTGTGAGTTCTTTCTTTTAAAAAAAGTCAACAGGGAATTTCCAGAAAGCAAATTGTAGCTCATTTAGAAAAGATTAGGCATAGGAAAATGCTCATGAGAAGAAAACGTAAAGATCAGAGGATACCAGAATTGAAATATTCCTCAAGAAAACAATTTCCAGGGTGTCAGGCAAAAGCCTCCAGATGCGTTGAGAGGAACATATTGCAGGAAAGAGTGCTGGCCAAAAAGGGCACTCCTTCCAGAATTGCGTGTGCTGGACTGGAAATCACACAGAGAATGCCAAAGCCTGGCTTCTGGTCCTGGCCCAGTCACTATGGGGCTGGGAGACCTGGGCAAATGGGTCTCTCACCCTCCTCAAGCCTCCTTTATCTGACACCATCAGGGATCATCAAGCTCTAAACAACAACATGCTAAGGCTCAAAGGGCGCCCACCCCAGCCAAGCAGCCTGCTGCTACCTTAGCTTGGGTTCTCTAAACTCTGAGACAGAGTCACATGAGGTCATTTTAGGGCAGTGATCACAGGTTATACAGGTCACGGAGGAAGGCAGGTCCAGGCAGAGAGAAGCTGCAGTTGCAACTGAGCCCTGGAACTTGGGTAGCCCTTCCTTTATCCCAAGCTAAGCCAGGGGTGTTTGGATCCCACACCAGCAAGCCATTGCCATAGCCATCCCCTGGGCAAGGACTTAACCTTAAATGAGGCAACTCCCTGCATGCTGGGGGTTTTTGCCTTTGAGGGACAGGGCCAGCCATGGGCATGTGGGTGTCCAGAGGGGATCCTAGGAGATTGCATTACCCATCACTGTCTACCCTTGGACACTGGCTTCTAGAGTAAGCTTGTGAGGTCTTACTTCTCTTGCAAGGGAAGAGCAAAGTGAAAGGAGTTACAGGCCTCCCTGCAGCTGGTTTCAAGGCCAAAGTGAGACTCATCACCCACCCCTCCTGCACGCTTTCGAGATCCCTTCACCCTTGGCCAGCAGCCCTGGCGGGGTCAGCCAGACCCTGAAGCTGAGGGGCCCAAAGTCCTGGTTTCAAACCCTCCTCGGGTCCTGGCTACAGTTTTGCCTCTTTGTCATTCAAACTGGGCACCAAGCACCAAAGAGGGATGATCCCCTGAGCACCAACATACTCTTCCCTGCCTGGCTGGGTGGCAACAGCCTCCTTGTTCTGCTGACCTGGGTCGATTAGCCGAGTCAGTAAGGTGACCCCTTGCCTTGCCATATCTGTGGCATTTGTTCCCTTACTGTACTTCTGAGTCATCCCTTCTGAAACCATGTTTTATTTTTTCGCTAATTTCTTCCCGAATGCTAACTCATTTCTGAGTTTTCTAATTCTGATTTTTATTGTTCTTTCATGTCTTCTATTATTTTCTGAATTTATGTGAGTTCATTTTGAAACACTGGATTATGGTTTCCACCCATTGGTGAGCATATCTTTCTGGCAAACTTTGACAGTCTCAAAGGCCACAAGCCTGCCCGTTATTCTTTTTCACTGGCCACATTTGGTGTTGGATTGATGCACAGTCCTTTTCTGTCACTCCTTTGCAGGGGTTGTTTCCCTGACGTCAGGGTAGGAAGCTCTTCCAGCTTCGCAGCACTGGAGGCCCCTCCGCTGTGGTTTTCACTGGTTCCTAAGTGCGCCCTTCCTTCCTGAGACCTCCGCTCTGTCCCCCCGCCCACTCTGGGCCCTCTCTTCCCAGTAGCAACTGGTCTGCGCTGCATAGACTCTCCCCAACAGCTTCTTCTCAGGGCCGATGTGGCATGGGGCCTGGTCCTGGGAGGGAGCTACAACCTGTCACTTTGGAGAGTTTACAGGCCTAGCCCTGCGCAGCCCCTCACCCACCAATGAGTATGGGGAAAAAAAACCCTCCAGGGTCCAGAGGCCATTGCTTGTTTGGGTGACCTGATCCCAGCTCTGCCTGGCAAGGCCGTTCTCGTTCCTCTCTTTTCCCACCTGTGAGGGGCTCCTCCTGCAGCTGTCATGTCATTCTTTGGAGTCCAGGTTTGTCCTGGCCTAGTTCTCATCTGCACTTCTTTTGTTTGTTTGTAGGGGAGGCAATAGGGCATGACTGAGGAAGTGCCAGGCTGTAGACTGCACTACCTTTATCTGCCCAGAATTCCCCTACACAGAGTCTTAAGCACAGTATTGAATGAGGAAATAATACATTACATTTCATGGAGAAAACAGTCTGAAACTACATTGCCCAAGTTAGATTTGGCATAAAAGCACTTGGTACAAACAGTGCACACAAATGATTGGTTCTCAGAGTCTACATTGTTTTGAATAAGGGGCATTTTTAAAAATTAAAATATTATTATTATTATTTTTGAGATGGAGTCTCGCTCTGCCGCCCAGGCTAGAGTGCAGTGGTGCGATCTTGGCTCACTGCAAGCTCCGCCTCCCGGGTTCATGCCATTCTCCTGCCTCAGCCTCCCGAGTAGCTGGGACTACAGGTGCCCACCTGTAAGCTCCGCCTCCCAGGTTCACGCCATTCTCCTTCCTCAGCCTCCAGAGTAGCTGGGACTACGGGTGCCCACCACCACGCGTGGCTAATTTTTTTGTATTTTTAGTAGAGACGAGGTTTCACTGTGTTAGCCAGGATGGTCTCGATCTCCTGACCTCGTGATCCACCCGCCTCGGCCTCCCAAAGTGCTGGTATTACAGGTGTGAGCCACCGTGCCCGGCCTAAAATATTAAAGTGTTATCTTAAGACATAGGTATCTGTGGTTATATTCCCACATATTTTTATTGAAGACATTTGCCTATTATTCAATCTATTTTATTAGGATTTTCAGAGTAGTATTTTTCCCTATTATTTGCTTTCTAGTTTATAAAGGTTTTTATCTTTATTTTTTTTTTTTACTTCTTTGTGTTATTCTGTATTCTTCTTCTGACCTTTTGGGTTGGATACATAACTTGGTACTGAGCTATCTAGTGTGTCCCAAATCAGAAATATAAATGCCGCAACTTAGAGAACTCATCATTTGGAAGTTTATTTAAATATTCCCCATTACTTCAGCTTTGCAAATTTGAGTATTACATTTCAGCTTTTAGGCTGCATGTGAGACCGTGTCCAGATGTTCATCCAGACCCACAGCATGGCAGAGGCCTTGTTGTTCACTGGCAGTCTCCATCAGACCTTCCGTCGCAGGATGTTCTTTGGAGGATCTTCAAAGGCAACCTTCCTGTGGCTGCTCCTCCGTGTTTGCAGTTTGAAAATGGACTAGAACCACTAGCACAAGACTGCGGTTATCTTGAATGTCCATAGCAAAGATATTAGTATCTTAAATGTTTAAATTATTATCCTTTACAATGTCGCCTTTTCTAAGTGTGTATTATTTATACTTCTAACACCATTACAGTTTAAACCTGCAGTAAGACCTTTGGGAAGCCCTGTGTTTTCTTCCGCGTAAGACTAAGTTCTGTACCTGAGACCTTCACAGCAGGGTTGCCGCAGACGTCCAGAAGCACGGCAGGTGTAGGTATGAAAGCAAATCAGATGGTGAGAAAGGGGAGAGAAAGGCTTGCGGAGGGAATGTCCTGGAGGGAAGTTCAAAGAGACAGAGGAACTTCGGCAATTACAGTAGCATCGCAGACCTGACCCCTGCTGGAGTTTCTTTAAGGTATTCAGGGAAAGCCAGATAGAACTGTGCCTGCCTCTCCCACCCAGACCCTTACTCCATGTGCAGGGACAGAGAAAGATTGCTGGAGATGGCTTCAGGAGCTGAGAGACTAATAATATCAATAATGTTCCAGTATTTGCTCTTACGATTATGTGTCAAACCCTGTGCTAAAAGCATGAGCAGTCGGAAACAGAAAGAAGGTTAGAGACTCGCCAAAGATGTGGTGGAGCCAGGACTTGCCTTGTTTCCCAGGAAGCCGGTCTGCACTGTGGGCCAGCCATCCTGCTGGCACTGCTTCTCCACCAAAGGCTCCTGTTGCTGCCTGGCGAGCACTGGCCGGAGAGCACCCCCACTTGTCAAATCGTGCCCCGCACCTGGGTTCCCACATACCTGTTTGGTATGGCCGGTGTGGGGGTTGGGTACTGGTGAGCAACTTTCCTCTATGCCACCTCTGTGCCTTCCACGTTATTTATTTCCCAGGCTAATGAATTTCCAACAGGGAATTTTCAACCTGCATCCTTTAAGTAATGAGGGCAGTGGAAATGACTCTCCCCCAACACCTCACCGAGCTCTGTCTCCAGCCCCTTGGCTCTGAGGTCAGAGAGTCAGATGGCTGCAAAAGCTGAGAGTATTCTGAGCTTACTCTCAGAATACTGAGAGTAAGAGGCGTGCCAGGTCTAAAGTGCCACCCAGGTCAAACTTGGGCGATTGGACGACCCTCCAAGGACTGCTAGAACCTCTGAGGTGTCATACTAAACCACAGAATCAGACTTTCATGCTTGGTGGCCTGGTCTTTCCATATTCTTTGATCGTCTCACAAATTAGCCCACATGAATACAAAAATGCTTACAGATACGGATGATATAGAAAAATACGACTATTATTAAGATCAATGCTTTAACAGATTAGGTTTTGATGTCTTTTCTATCTCAATCAAAATGAGACTTGGGGACATCTGACATTGACAGTTGGTGAAATCTTACCCTGCCCTTCACCAGATGCCCCATGCCACTTGCACTAACAGTACCCCCATGTGCTTCAAAGCTGCTACTGTCGAAGGGAAGACAGCACTCCAGCTCCACCCTGTCCTGGGGAGCTCGTGCACTCCACTCACCCTCCTTGTTTCGGCCACTTGGTTCTCAACCCCACATAGGAGGAGCACTTTCCTAAGCCACTGAGATTGTCAGACTTCCCTGGGGAAGTCTACTCCTTGGATCAGCCAGAAAGCATAGAGAAAAGGGGAGAAATTACCTTCCAAAGTGAAGATTGTCTCTCTGTTCCCAACCTTGATGAAATCGCCAGAAAAGAACGTTTGACAGAGAGGCTAAGGCACTTTCTGCTGTGTGCCCCCTGTTCCCAGAGAAACAACATGCATTGGAGTTTTCATGGGGGCAGGACCCTTGCTAAGTGCTGTACGTACATGATCTCATCCATGCTCACCGCAAACCCAAGGGGCGGGTATTACTTTTCTCATCTTCCATATGTAGAGATGGACACACAGGGTAAGTGCTGCTCAGTGGGGCGTGGCCAGTGCTCAAAACCACCTGTGCTTCCCGGTAGCAGGAAACCACCATGCTATGTGAGCAAGTCCCAAAGTCCATCTGCTAGTTATACATCCATTCTTTTATGAATAGACAAGTGAAAATAGCTGAAAACAAAGACTGCTCCCAAGTAACTTTTTGGGGTGTGAAGTAAAGTACCAGCATTAAGATAATGATAAAGTATAGATGGGTGTCTCATTCCTAGTCTATCCTTGTTGGTCATTCCTACTTTTCCATTTGTCTTTGGCTGTAGATTTAATGTTTGCAACAAAGGAGTTATTGGTCAAGATGGGAATGTTAATTTACCTGAGAAATGTGAGTATCTGAACAATAGTGTCATGATTTCTACAAGTGTCTTATTACTGAATAGAAGACACAAGGTGAAATAAACAAATTCATAGGTTAAAAAATGTTTCAATGGTAAACATGAATAGTGTGCACAATGTAAAATAATAAAGAATTGTGTTTAGAGAAAGAAATGGAGAGATTCAGGGGGATGTTTTGAGTTGGGAGAAGATTTTCCCCAAAGTCTTTTTTCCCCCCAGTGTTTATTTGCACTCATTCACATTTCTAATTCTCATTCCTCTGGGCAATGCAGTAACACCAGCAAAATAATGTGCGTGGCAGGCAAGGACACACCTCCTGGGTCTCGGCCGTCCTGCAGCTCTTAGCGAAGCCCCTGCCTCAAGGCCAGCTCTGCACCTCAGGCCCGACTGCGGGATCCGGAAGGCTAAGGGGTTGGGATTTGGTGAGTTCCCGCCTTTCTCAAGGATGTGGGGAGTGTGCCGGCCTCATCTATCTCACATGTCTCCACGTCTGCAGCATGGGCATCTTCCTCAAGATGAGTCCATCTTCCTCATGGGCATTTTCTCCCTTGGTAGGAAGTAAGGAGAAAAAAATATTTACAGCTAACACTAAATGTTAATTTAAAATCCTTTACTTAAAAGGAAGGAACTGAAGGTAAATGTCCCAGGTAGTGACCACACAAGAGGAATGGGAATTGCAGATGGTATTTCAGTAGCTTTGGGCCCTAATTTCTAGACTCTCTGGCCCACACTGAGGTCGGGAAAGAAAGGGCTTCTGAAACACCACTGCACCCAGGAAACCTCAATTTAACCAACCAGGTGTTTCTATGGTCAGTCCATGGAGAGATTGGTGCAGCCCCCAGAGCCGCTAGAGAGCAGGGATTGGGTGGGGGGGCTCAAGAAGAGAAGCTGAGGATGTGCCTTGAGTCCCAGGAAAGGTCGAAAGAGCTGAGCTCCTGGAGCAGAATTCTGGAAAAGCCTGTGGGGTGGCCATGTAAAGCCGCTGTAGCACAGCTTGGCAGCTTGCTCTCCAAGAGATGGGCTGGCACCCAGCCTCAAGTCAGCAAACTCCTGGATTTTAGAAGAACAATTAGTTGACATTATTGCATCAGGATCAAGCAATGTAATGCAGCCCATAGAGAGGCTCCCCCAGGGTTGAGACTTGGAAGAGGCGGCCATGTTCTATTCTCTGCACCTGCAAACTTAGTGCCTGGGTGTAGCCTCAGACACCTGGAGCCCACCAAGTGGCCCCGTGTCCACCACTGTAAGCCCCTGGGCCATGTCCTCTACATGCCTGTCGCCTTCCTCAGTCTCTCAGCCTGTTCATGTCTTTACTCCTCATGGGTCCTGCCTCATGTTCTTCCTGGCTTTGGTGTGTGTTGTCCTCATTCACTGACAGTTTCAGCTGCTAGTTGTTTGGTGGTGGGGGGTGGGGATGTAGAATTGGGAAAATGCTGCCGAACCAGCTTCAGTTTCCCAGAGTGGAGGAGGAGGTGGAAAAGAGGCGTTCAACATGATCTGGCCTCCAGGTAGAAACCCAAAAAGATGATGGGACTCTCCCTACCCCTCTGGAGTTGTCTTAGACTCAGGGTTTCTGTCCCCTTCCCAGCCAAGTTCCATTTGTAAAATATAACTGTTCCCTTTCACTTCTCAGCAGTCATCAGGCTCTGGGCTTCTGAATGACATGGTTGCCTTGGGTGTAGATTGGGTATTCACCAGGCTCCAAACCATACTCAGAGCTGGCCTGGGGAAACTCAGACCCTGATGAGTCTCAGGGTCGCAGAATGTGTGTAAAGGGCCTGGCTCTCAGTGGAGGGTCAATTAATGTGAGCTCTCCCTCGAAAGTAGCCTGAGAGCAGCCCCAGGTTCTAAATAAGTCATCATCCAACTCAGCCAGATCTGCTCCTCCGGACTCCTGTGCACCCAAATATGAAGTCACCCTTTGAGAGGTACTTAACATTGGCACTGAAAGCTGCCCCAAGGATTCATCTTTCCCCTGATGGCTTTGTCTCTCCTACCAAGGTCACTTCATGGGTGATGCATGTCACCATCAGTGATAAATTTCAAACATGCCAGCAGATTTAATTCCCTCTTGCCCCTGGCAGGCAGCTCCAGGGACTCTAGATTGATAACCCATTGGCACCTCAAACTCAATAGCCCCAATACCAGTGTCATGATTTCCCCCTCCAAGCCCCCATTATCTTGCCTGCCTGTTTGCGAGCTCACTCAGGCTGAACACCTTGGAGATGCTGAATCCTCATGGCTCAGGCCCTGAGACTGTAATACAGGAACAAGGTACAAGAATCGATGTCTGTTTAGCCTGTGCAGATGGTTCTGACATCAGGGAGGCCTGAGGGCACTCCTCTCCCACACTACTCTCTGCAGGATCCCCACTACATCTCTCCATATCTAAGATACCTTGCTATCTTGTGGAGGATGCTCAGTAAGCACTGATTCTGCCTCTCTTTCCCAGCCAGGATGGCCATTCCCTGTGCCAGGCCCCAAAGGCTTCTGCTTCTCCTCACCACTCCAAAAAGGGGTGCTGAGACACTGAGAAACTAAAGCTCCAGACATGGAAGCCACATATTCATTTCCTTTACTTTCACTTCCTAATCATTTACACCTTCTCAGGTGTAGGTCAAATGCCTAATGAGAAAACTAGGTGGAGTTTGTTGAGAAATGCAAAGAATATTTGCAGCCTTTTAAAAATGATGGCCAATAGCTCAGAGCCAAGTGACCAATAATTGGAAATGTCTGGTTGGCCTCATTAATAAATGATATTAAATGAAGCAAAACTAGTGGCCCCTGGCCTGGCCTCTAAGCTTACCAGCAAAAGCAGTGAGTCACCTACTTGGCATACATTCAGGAACACTAAGTCTCACACCTCACCCAAGATCATTCCCCTCCCACTGCGTTACACCCAAAAGGATTTTGAGAAGAAAAAATAAATTTGCTATCCTTAGCTACTAGAGAGAATGCCTAAACGCAAGCACCAGGAAAGGTAGCACATTGCCTTGAAGTTACGGTAAGGGGTGGATTGCCTCTGGGAGATAGTTTTGATATATGGGAGGGAAACGAGTGAGTAAATGACAAGGTGAGAGTAGGGAAAACTGCAGCCCCCTAGGCAGGCACATCACCCAGGAAGAGTGCCTGGAAAGCTGCCTGACTGTCTGTAGGATGCAGTGGTCTCTAAAGTTAGAAAGTATAAAGTCCTTTTACCAAGTCTAAAACAATGCTAAATCATAACTATACCTCCTGGTGTGGGAATATAGAAACTGAAAATTTTACTACATAAAATTGGGTTTCCTCTGTTAGCTATTTTTTTGTAATTCATTTATCTTTTGACGTTTTTCATCAAAATGACATCTCAGTCACAGCCAAGTTTCTTTCTGGGAAAATGTTATTTCCATGAATTTTGTTCCATCTCATGGAGGAAGCTTTTTGCAAAACAGAGGCACAGTAAGCTGAGGGAAGTTGCAGGGCTCCCTCCCCTAACTCCCAGGGCCTCCGTTAACATTCTACTCTCCCAGCCCAGAGGAGCCGCCCAGAGTCCGACCTCTGAGGCCACTAGCACATATGCAGGGAGCTTTTGGGGCCAGGCCTTCCTAACACAGTCATAATACATTACAGAAGGCACACCAGCAATTCTAAATTATGAATGATGCTGTATCGTGGCAACCAGGCTGATGCAAAGCAGTGAACTATTAATGAACCTTGCCGATGACTGCATCTCACACCATCCATCATGTTGCCCTGAGCCCCACAGCAGATTCATAGCCAGCAGTTTCTGTTTTGCTGCCCTTGGGACAATTAGCCCATAAAATGAAAGAAAAGAAAGAGACAAAGAGAGTGAGGGAAGGAGGGAACAAGGGAAAAAGAGAGGGAGAGGGAGAGAAGGAAGGGAAGGAAGGAAGGAAGAAAAAACAACCAGGAAAACAGAGAAAAGACCTCTGATATGAGTTCCTACATGGAAAACAGGGCACCTCTGCAGAATAGGCAGACAGAGGGCTCTGCCACAGAGTGGCCCTTGCAGACCACAGTCGCCCTGAGAGCCTAATCAAGTCCCCTTCCCAAGCTAGGGTCTGGGGCATAGAGAGCACCAGAGTTGATTAGGCTCCACAGGCACTCCAGAAGGGAATTGAGCCAAAGAATCAAGAGGAAGTGTAAACATAAATCATCACCCCCAGGGACTGCCTAATGGAAAGCTGCATGAAAAGGATGTAGGGAATGAGCTACAGAAAAGGGGATACATGTTTCAGAGAAAGAATTAGAAAGAGGGAGGTCTACAAACTAAGGAAACCTCTCCAAAAAACAACTGCTGCTCTTCACTCGCCTCACCGCAAGTCCTTCAGCTCCTCCTGATCACAGGGGAGTGAGAGGCAGCTCGCTTGCTCGCCAGGGCTTGCTATTTGTTCAGGTGGCGAGAGAAAGAACCCAAATGGGTCATTTCTAATACAAGAATTTTCACCAAAGAAATCCATCCAAACAACCTCTAGGGAGACGTGCCTTTCATAGCTGTCTGGCCTCCATGTGTTGGCCTGCCTTGTCTAGGAGAAGGGTGGGCAGAAGACAAAGCCCAGACTTTGAGGCTCTTTCTTTGTGGTCTGGAGTTGTGGCAGGGGCACAGCTGCACAGCCTTCCCGAGTCTCCATGTGCTCAAGAGTAAGTCACGAATAACAAGCCTGCAGTGGCCTTACAATGGTGCTAAAGAATAAAACGAGATCGTGGATGGCCAGCTACAAATAACTACCAGTGTCAAGTCCTGTCCATTAGTAAAGATGGCCAGGTAGAGGAAAATGACATATCCTCTTAATCCATATTTGTATCAATTTTGACAGAGATAAGAATATAGAACAAATGTACAAAATAAGAAATTGGACCTAACTATATCACCTTCAAACATACATAAACATAGCTGCAAGGAGAAATGGACAAAACTAGTCATAGCCATGGTGGGAGATTATAATATCGCTCACTCAGAAACTCATAGCTCAAGCTGAACAAATAATCAGGAAATGGTTATCAATTGATATCCTGCTGTGCTGTTTACTCAACACATTTCTCTTTCAGCCGCATGGTTGGATGACATGTCCTAACTCCATCTCCTATGCATGGCTCTGTGTGATGAATTCTGGCCAATGAATGAAAAGCAAAAGGGGTATGTGTCACTTTTGGCCTGGAGCATTTAGTTGCCCATGGGGAAATCCTCCAGAACTCTCTGTTCCTTTCTCCCTTAACCTCTGACATGGCAACTGTCAACATTTGAAATGTAGTTGTTCCACCAATCTGTGCCTCTAAGAGCTACCATTAGCAGTCCCCCTGCATACCTTTAATACTTATGTAGCGTAGGTAAGATATGAATCTTATTGTTTTAAGCCACAGAGGTTTGGGGATTATTTACTACCGTAGCATGATCTAGCCTATCTTGACTAATGTGTTCTTATATCAACATTAAATTAAATTACAAATGATTAACCAAAAATAAATGATTAAATTATGGTAGAACATAAACTTCTATGGTAGAATATAAATTTCTAAATAATTCATGAGTTTAAAAAATGTAGTGCAAACATGTCAAGCTCATCAAAAATGTAACTGCTACATATCTGTTGTAGTCAGTTGGGTTGCAATTGATACAGGAGATAAAAAGAAATTATTTAGGCAGTTAGTGAGGCTAGAGAGTCCTTGGGAAACCTTCCCTTTTAACAAAAAGCAGCTCCCAAATCATTTCTTTCCTAACAAAGAGCAGCCTGTAAAATCCAGCCGCACACATGGATAAGCAAGCTGGAAGCTTGCACGGGTGAATGCCAGCAGCTGTGCCAACAGGAAAAGGCTACCTGGGGGCCAGGCATGTTCAACATGGAGGCTCCATCTTCCCTTTTTGTCAACCACGTGTGCAATAAAGAAGCAGGCAAGATGGTGCTGGCCAGGTAGAGAAACAATTTGCATAATAAAAAGATTAGGGTAGGGCAGCCAGCTTCCTCTCATGTTATGTAAATGACATGCCTGGTCCGACCAATCTTTTGGACCGTATGTAAATCAGACACTGCCTCCTCAAGCTCATTTATAAAACCCCATCCATTTTACCATGGAACCGGAAGACCCACTCAGAAGCCCCTCTCTCTCTCTGCAGGAGAGAGATCTATTCTCTTTTCTCTTCCTTTTGCCTATTAAACCTCCGCTCTTAAACTCACTTCTTGTGTGTCTGCAGCCTCAATTTCCCTGGCGTAAGACAATGAACCTCAGGTATTACCCCAAACAAATGATGCCACTTCACTATAACAAAGTACCGAAAGGGTTGCCAATGGTGATGCAGAAATTTATTTCTCAGTCCCAGAACCTGGAAGTCAGAGATCCGGGTGCCAGCGTGGTCAGCTCCTGCTGAGGGCTCTCTTCCAGGTGCACACTACCAACTTCTTATATTTGCACACGGCAAAGAGTAGAGAGAAGCAAGCTCTCTAAGCATTCTTTTAAGGGCACTAGTCAGATCCATGAAACGGGAGCCCTCATGACCTCATCTAATCCTAATCACCTCCCAGAGGCCCCACCTCCTAACACCATCACATTGGTAAGGGGAGGATTTCAACATTTGATTTTGTGGGAGACACAAACGTTTAATCCATAACAACATCAAAGCTTGTACAATGTAAAAATAATAGGAGGCCAGGCATGGTGGCTCACGCCTGTAATCTCAGCACTTCGGGAGGCCAAGATTGGCGCATCACCTGAGGTCGGGAGTTCGAGACCAGCCTGGCCAACATGGTGAAACCCCATCCGTCTCTACTAAAAATACAAAAATTAGCCGGGCGTGGTGGTGTGAGCCTGTAATCCAGCTACTCCAGAGGCTGAGGCAGGAGAATCGCTTGAACCCAAGAAGTGGAGGTTGCAGTGAGCCAAGATCGTGCCACTGCACTCCAGCCTGGGCAACAAAGAGAGACTCTGTCTCAAAAAAAAAAAAAAAAAAAGTAAAACAAATAAAAATAATAAATAGAAAATCAAATTTAGTATCATATATGTTTTAAAAAGAGCATATCATGACTAAGGTACATGCCATTAATCCAAGGATGGCTCAACATCAAATAAAATGAGAGAAGCAGTAAAATCATCACACATTAAATTCAGAATAGAAGTATTTGCTAAAATTCAATGCTTATTTATAATTTATAAAAATATCTTAGTGAAGTAGGAACAGAAAGGAGCCCCCTTGAGAGGATAAAGGTCATCTAACAAATGGAACAGTAAAACTTTAGAGACCCCAGCAAAGTTATGAACAAGACAAGGATACTCATTAGCAATGATTCTAACAAACATTACACTGGATCCTCTCAAGAAAGCACCAGGACATTGAGACAATAAAAGAAATGAGAAATCTTAAATATTAAGAAATGTTTTTAAAATGCTGTCTTTATTAATATGATCATCTATTTAGAAAATCCAAGATAATATACACAGAAAATAAGTAAAACTAATAAGAGAATCCAGCAAGGCTATTGAATAATAGATTTACCTATAAAAACAAGCAGCATTCCTATCAAATAGAAATAACCAACTTTGAAATGTAATAGCAAAAAAATTACACTCAAATCATGCAAAACAGAGGGAAGGCCTTTAATATGAAAAAGCCTAGGAATAAATCTCAAAAATGGTGTGTAAAACCATTATGGATAAAATTTTAAATTTCCTTGAAGGATCTTTAATGAGATGAATAGAAGTCATCATATTTATAGAAGTATAACTCAAAGTCATAAAGCTTTCTTACAAAATTAATACTTTTCAAAATAAATATCATAAATCAACAGCAGAAATGAGAAAACATAATTTTAAAATGAGTGAATTTCAAGATAAACAAGTAGAATTATTCAATCCAAAGAACAGGGAGGGGAATAAAAAAGGCTGGAGAAAAACAGAGAAAGCCACAGAAACCTGTGGCACAAAATCAAGCAGCCAATATACATATCATAGATTCCCCGGAAGAAAAAAAAAAAAGAAAAAAAAGAGAGGAGGGAAGAAAAACTACTTGAAGAAATAATGAAGTTTTATTCAGAACTACTAGATCTTTGAAGAATTGCCACACTGTCTTTCACAATGGTTGAACTAATTTACATTCCCGCCAAGAGTGTAAAAGTGTTCCTATTTCTCCACAGCCTCTCCAGCCCCTGTAGTTTCTTGACTTTTTCATAATCACCATTCTGACTGGTGTGAGATGGCATCTCATTGTGGTTTTGATTTGTATTTCCCTAATGATCAGTCCTGTTGAGCTTTTTTTCTTTTTATTTATTTATTTACTTATTTACTTTATCATACTTTAAGTTTTAGGGTACATGTGCACAACGTGCAGGTTTGTTACGTATGTATACATGTGCCACATTGGTGTGCTGCACCCATTAACTCATCATTTACATTAGGTATATCTCCTAATGCTATCCCTCCCTGCTCCCCCCTACCCCATGACAGGCCCCGGTGTGTGATGTTCCCCTTCCTGTGTCCAAGTGTTCTCATTGTTCAATTCCCACCTATGAGTGAGAACATGCAGTGTTTGGATTTTTGTCCTTGCGATAGTTTGCTGAGAATGATGGTTTCCAGCTTCATCCATGTCCCTACAAAGGACATGAACTCATCATTTTTTATGGCTGCATAGTATTCCATGGTGTATATGTGCCACATTTTCTTAATCCAGTCTATCATTGATGGACATTTGGGTTGGGTCCAAGTCTTTGCTATTGTGAATAGTGCTGCAATAAACATATGTGTGCATGTGTCTTCATAGCAGCATGATTTATAATCCTTTGGGTATATACCCAGTAATGGGATGGCTGGGTCAAATGGTATTTCTAGTTCTAGATCCCTGAGGAATCGCCACACTGACTTCCACAATGGTTGAACTAGTTTACAGTCCCACCAACAGTGTAAAGGTGTTCCTATTTCTCCACATCCTCTCCAGCACCTGTTGTTTCCTGACTTTTTAATGATTGCCATTCTAACTGATGTGAGATGGTATCTCGTTGTGGTTTTGATTTGCATTTATCTGATGGCCAGTGATGATGAGCATTTTTTCATGTGTCTTTTGGCTGCATAAACGTCTTCTTTTGAGAAGTGTCTGTTCATGTCCTTTGCCCACTTTTTGATGGGGTTGTTTGTTTTTTTCTTGTAAATTTGAGTTCTTTGAAGATTCTAGATATTAACCCTTTGTCAGATGAGTAGGTTGCAAAAATTTTGTCCCATTCTGTAGGTTGCCTGTTCACTCTGATGGTAGTTTCTTTTGCTGTGGAGAAGCTCTTTAGTTTAATTAGATCCCATTTGTCAATTTTGGCTTTTGTTGCCATTGCTTTTAGTGTTTTAGACATGAAGTCCTTGCCCATGACTATGTCCTGAATGGTATTGCCTAGGTTTTCTTCTAGGGTTTTTATGGTTTTAGGTCTAACATGTAAGTCTTTAATCCATCTTGAATTAATTTTTATATAAGGTGTAAGGAAGGGATCCAATTTCAGCTTTCTACATATGGCTAGCCAGTTTTCCCAGCACCATTTATTAAATAGGGAATCCTTTCCCCATTTCTTGTTTTTGTCAGGTTTGTCAAAGATTAGATAGTTGTAGATGTGTGGCATTATTTCTAAGGGCTCTGTTCTGTTCCATTGGTCTGTATCTCTGTTTTGGTACCAGTACCATGCTGTCTTGGTTACTGTAGCCTTGTAGTATAGTTTGAAGTCAGGTAGCGTGATGCCTCCAGCTTTGTTCATTTGGCTTAGGATTGACTTGGCAATGCAGGCTCTTTTTAGGTTCCATGTGAACTTTAAAGTAGTTTTTTCCAATTCTGTGAAGAAAGTCATTGGTAGCTTGATGGGGACGGCATTGAATCTATAAATTACCTTGGGCAGTATGGCCATTTTCACGATGTTGATTCTTCCTATCCATGAGCATGGAATTCTCTTCCATTTGTTTGTATCCTCTTTTATTTCCTTGAGCAGTGGTTTGTAGCTCTCCTTGAAGAGGTCCTTCACATCCCTTGTAAGTTGTATTCCTAGGTATTTTATTCTCTTTGTAGCAATTGTGAATGGGAGTTCACTCATGATTTGGCTCTCTGTCTGTTATTGGTATATAAGAATGCTCGTGATTTTTGCACATTGATTTTGTATCCTGAGACTTTGCTGAAGTTGCTTATCAGCTTAAGGAGATTTTGGGCTGAGACGATGGGGTTTTCTAGATATACAATCATGTCATCTGCAAACAGGGACAATTTGACTTCCTCTTTTCCTAACTGAATACCCTTTATTTCTTTCTCCTGCCTGATTGCCCCGGCCAGAACTTCCAACACTATGTTGAATAGGAGTGGTGAGAGAGGGCATCCCTGTCTTGTGCATTTTCAAAGGGAATACTTCCAGTTTTTGCTCATTCAGTATGATATTGGCTGTGGGTTTGTCATACATAGCTCTTATTATTTTGAGATACGTCCCATCAATACCTGATTTATTGAGAATTTTTAGCATGAAGGGTTGTTGAATTTTGTCAAAGGCCTTTTCTGCATCTATTGAGATAATCATGTGGTTTTTGTCTTTGGTTCTGTTTATATGCTGGATTACATTTATTGATTTGCGTATATTGAACCAGCCTTGCATCCCAGGGATGAAGCCCACTTGATCATGGTGAATAAGCTTTTTGATGTGTTGCTGGATTCAGTTTGCCAGTATTTTATTGAGGATTTTTGCATTGATGTTCATCAGGGATATTGGTCTAAAATTAAAATTCTCTTGTTTTGTTGTGTCTCTGCCAGGCTTAGGTATCAGGATGATGCTGGCCTCATAAAATGTGTTAGGGAGGATTCCCTCTTTTCTATTGATTGGAATAGTTTCAGAAGGAATGGTACCAGCTCCTCTTTGTACCTCTGGTAGAATTCGGCTGTGAATCCGTCTGGTCCTGGACTTTTTTTGGTTGGTAAGCTATTAATTATTGCCTCAATTTCAGAGCCTGTTATTGGTCTATTCAGAGATTCAACTTCTTCCTGGTTTAGTCTTGGGAGGGTGTATGTGTCGAAACATTTATCCATTTCTTCTAGATTTTCTAGTTTATTTGCATAGAGGTATTTATAGTATTCTCTGATGATAGTTTGTATTTCTGTGGGATCAGTGGTGATATCCCCTTTATCATTTTTTATTGCATCTATTTGATTCTTCTCTCTTTTCTTCTTTATTAGTCTTGCTAGAGGACTATCAATTTTGTTGATCTTTTCAAAAAACTAGCTCCCGGATTCATTGATTTTTTGAAGGGTTTTTTGTGTCTCTATCTCCTTCAGTTCTGCTCTGATCTTAGTTATTTCTTGCCTTCTGCTAGCTTTTGAATGTGTTTGTTCTTGCTTCTCTAGTTCTTTTAATTGTGATGTTAGGGTGTCAATTTTAGATCTTTCCTGCTTTCTCTTGTGGGCATTTAGTGCTATAAATTTCCCTCAACACACTGCTTTGAATGTGTCCCAGAGGTTCTGGTATGTTGTGTCTTCGTTCTCATTGGTTTCAAAGAACGTCTTTTTTCCTGCCTTCATTTCGTTATGTACCCAGTAGTCATTCAGGAGCAGGTTGTTCAGTTTCCATGTAGTTGTGTGGTTTTGAGTGAGTTTCTTAATCCTGAGTTCTAATTTTATTGCACTGTGGTCTGAGAGGCAGTTTGTTGTAATTTCTGTGCTTTTGCATTTGCTGAGGAGTGTTTTACTTCCAACTATGTGGTCAGTTTTGGAGTAAGTGCAATGTGGTGCTGAGAAGAATGTATATTCTGTTGATTTGGGGTGGAGAGTTCTGTAGACGTCTGTTAGGTCTCCTTGTTGCAGAGCTGAGTTCAAGTCCTGGATATCCTTGTTAACCTTCTGTCTCGTTTATCTGTCTAATGTGGACAGTGGGGTGTTAAAGTCTCCCATTATTATTGTGTGAGAGTCTAAGTCTCTTTGTAGGTCTCTAAGGACTTGCCTTATGAATCTGGGTGCTCTTGTATTGGGTGCACATATATTTAGAATAGTTAGCTCTTCTTGTTGAATTGATCCCTTTACCATTATGTAATGCCCTTCTTTGTCTCTTTTGATCTTTGTTGGTTTAAAGTCTGTTTTATCAGACAGTAGGATTGCAACCCCTGTTTTTTGTTTTTTTTTTGCTTTCTATTTCCTTGGTAGATCTTCCTCCATCCCTTTATTTTGAGCCTATGTGTGTCTCTGCACGTGAGATGAGTCTTCTGAATACAGCGCACTGATGGGTCTTCACTCTTTATGCAATTTGCCAGTCTGTGTCTTTTAATTGGAGCATTTAGCCCATTTACATTTAAGGTTAATATTGCTATGTGTGAATTTGATCCTGTCATTATGATGTTAGCTGGTTATTTTGCCCGTTAGTTGATGCAGTTTCTTCCTAGCATCGATGGTCTTTTTACTTTGGCATGTTTTTGCAGTGGCTGGTACCGGTTGTTCCTTTCCATGTTTAGTACTTCCTTCAGGAGCTCTTGCAAGGCAGGCCTGGTAGTGACAAAATCTCTCAGCATTTGCTTGTCTGTAAAGGATTTTATTTCTCCTTCACTTATGAAGCTTAGTTTGGCTGGATATGAAATTCTGGGGTGAAAATTCTTTTCTTTAAGAAGGCTGAATATTGGACCCCACTCTCTTCTGGCTTGTAGGGTTTCTGCCGAGAGATCCGCTGTTAGTGTGATGGGCTTCCCTTTGTGGGTCAACCCAACCTTTCTCTCTGGCTGCTCTCAGCCTTTTTTCCTTCATTTCAACCTTGGTGAATCTGACAATTATGTGTCTTGGGGTTGCTCTTCTCGAGGAGTATCTTTGTGATGTTTTCTGTATTTCCTGAATTTGAATGTTGGCCTACCTTGATAGGTTGGGGAAGTTCTCCTGGGTAATATCCTGCAGAGTGTTTTCCAACTTGGTTCCATTCTCCCTGTCACTTTCAGGTACACCACTCAGACGTAGATTTGGTCTTTTCACATAGTCCCATATTTCTTGGAGGCTTTGTTCATTTCTTTTTACCCTTTTTCCTCTAAACTTCTCGCTTCATTTCATTAATTTGATCTTCAATGACGGATACCCTTTCTTCCACTTGATCAAATTGGTCACTGAAGCTTGTGCGTGTGTCACGTAGTTCTCATGTCATGGTTTTCAGCTCCATCAGGTCATTTATGGTCTTCTCTGTGATGTTTATTCTAGTTAGCCATTCATCTAATCTTTTTTCAAGGTTTTTAGCTTCTCTGCGATGGGTTCGAGCATCCTCCTTTAGCTCGGAGAAGTTTGTTATTACTGATCATCTGAAGCCTTCTTCTCTCAACTCATCAAAGTCATTTTCCATCCAACTTTGTTCCCTTGCTGGCGAGGAGCTGTGTTCCTTTGGAGGAGAAGAGGCACTCTGATTTTTAGAATTTTCAGCTTTTCTACTCTGGATTCTCCCCATCTTTGTGGTTTTATCTGCCTTTGGTGTTTGATGATGGTGACGTACAGATGGGGTTTTGGCGTGGATGTCCTTTCTCTTTGTTAGTTTTCCTTCTAACAGTCAGGTCCCTCAGCTGCAGGACCGTTGGAGTTTGCTGGAGGTCCACTCCAGACCCTGTTTGCCTGGGTATCACTAGTGGAGGCTTGCAGAACAGCAGTGTTGCTTCCTGATCCTTCCTCTGGAAGCTTCGTCTCAGAGGGCCACCCTGCCGTATGAGGTGTCAGTCGGCCCCTACTGGGAGGTGCTTCTCAGTTAGGCTACTCGGGGGTCAGGGACCCACTTGAGGCAGTCTGTCCGTTCTCAGATCCATGCTGGGAGAACCACTACTCTCTTCAAAGCTGTTAGACAGGGATGTTTAAGTTTCTGCTGCCTTTTGTTCAGCTATGCCCTGTCCCTAGAGGTGGAGTCTACAGAGGTACGCAGGCCTCCTTGAGCTGCGGTGGGCTCCACCCAGGTCAAGCTTCCCAGTGGCTTTGTTTACCCACTCAAGCCTCAGCAGTGACAGACTCCCCTCCCCCAGCCTCACTGCCACCTTGCAGTTCGATCTCAGACTGCTGTGCTAGCAGTGAGCGAGGCTCCATGGGCGTGGGACCCTCTGAGCCAGGCGTGGGTTATAATCTCCTGGTGTGCCATTTGCTAAGACCATTGGAAAAGCACAGTATTAGGGTGGGAGTGTCCCAGTTTTCCAAGTACCACCTGTCATGGCTTCCCTTGGCTAGGAAAGAGAATTCTCTGACTGCTTGTGCTTCCTGGGTGATGCAATGCCCCACTCTGCTTCGGTTCATGCTCCGTGGGCTGCACCCACTGTCTGACAAGCCCCAGTGAGATGAACTCAGTACCTCAGTTGGAAATGCAGAAATCACCTGTCTTCTGCGTTGCTCATGCTGGGAGCTGTAGACTGGAGCTGTTCTATTTGGCCATCTTGGAACCTCCCACCAACAATGTCTTTTTGTCCTTTTTGATCTGTGTTGGTTTAAAGTCTGTTTTGTCTGAAACTCAGATTGCAACCCCTGCTTTTTTCTGTTTTCCATTTGCTTGGTCGATTTTTCTCCATCCCTTTATTTTGAGCCTATGTGTGTCATTGCATGTAAAATCTGTCTCTTGAAGGCAGCATGCCAATGGATCTTGCTTTTTTTATCCAGCTTGCCACTCTGTGCCTTTTAAGTAGGGCATTTAGCCCATTTATATTGAAGGTTAGTATTAATATGTGTGAATTTAATCCTGTCGTCATGATGTTAGCCGGTTATTTTGCAGACTTGTTTATGTGGTTGCTTTACAATGCCACTGGCCTGTGTATGTCAGTGTGTTTTTGTAGTGGCTGGTAACAATCTTTTCATATTGAGTGCTCTTGTCAGGAGCTCTTGCAAGGCAGGTCTGGTGGTGACAAATTCTCACAGCATTTGCTTATCTGAAAAGGATCTTATTTCTCCTTTATTTATGAAGCTTAGTTTGGCTGCATATGAAATTCTGGGTTGGAAATTCTTTTCTTTAAAAATGTTGAATATTGGCCTTCACATCTCTTTGGCTTGTAGGGGTTCTGGCTGAAAGGCCTGTCATTAGTCTGATGGATTTCCCTTTGTAGGTGAGCTGACCTTTCTCTCTAGCTGCCTTTAACATTTTTCCTTTCATTTTGACCTTGGAGAGTATCTGATAATTATGTGTCTTTGGGGTGGTCTTTCTATGGGGTATCTTACTGTACATTTCCTATATTTGAATGTTGGCCTCTCTAGCTAGGTTGGGGAATTTCTCATGGATAATATCCTGAAATATGTATTCCAAGTTGCTTCCATTCTCTTCATCTCTTTCAGGGACACCAATGAGGCATAGATTTGGTCTCTTAACATAATCCCATATTTCTCAGAGGTTTTGTTCATTCCTTTTTATTCTTGCTTTTTTTCTGTTCTTGTCTGACTGTCTTATTTCAGAAAGCCAGTCTTCAGGCTATGAGATACTTTCCTCCACTTGGTCTGTTCTGCTATTAATACTTGGGATTGCATTATGAAATTCTTTTAATGTGCCTTTCAGCTCTATCAGGTCAGTTACATTCTTTTCTATACTGACTATTCTGTCTGTCAGCTTGTGCATTGTTTTATTGTGATCCCTAGAGTCCTTGGATTAGGTTTCAACATACTCCTGTAGCTCAATGATTTTCATTTCTATCCATAGTCTGAGTTCTGCTTCTGTCATTTCAGCTATTTCAGCCTAGTTCAGAACCCTTGTTGGAGAGGTAATGAGGTCATTTGGAGGAAAGAAGGCACTCTGACTTTTTGAGTTGCCATGGTTCTTTCACTGGTGCTTTCTCATCTTTGTGGGCTTATTTTCCTTCAATCTTTAGGTTGCTGACCTTTGAATTTTCTTCTTTTATCCTAGTTGATGACCTTAAGGGTTTGAGTGTGGTATAAGGTGGCTTCAGCCCGCTGGCTTCATTTCTGGAAGATTTTATGGGGCCAATGTTCGGCTCCCAACTCCTGAACTACCTGTGCTAACTCTGGGGAATTTGTATTGGGCCTAGACTTTGTTCTCTGGCTCCTTGAGGTTAAGAATTCACTGCTCTGGGGGGTGTAAGTTGCTCGCAGAACGTTGGTCACTACACTCCAATGGGTGGTGCCAGCCAAAGAGTTTTATAGTGCAGTGACAGCAGGATTCTCATTTGCATGTGCCAGCAGCAGCAGTAGCAGCAGCATAGTGGGGTGCACACTCATCAACTGCAGCAGGGTGCTATTGGGTGCCAGCGTGCCTGCCCCCCTGTGGGCATTCACCACAGTGGCAGAGGCAACACAGCTCAGGGAAGGGTAGGGGGCTGCTGCTGGAGACTGTGTATGTGGTTGCATTGGTGATGGTGTTGCCTTGGGAGCACTGGCGGGCTCAGGTCTGTGCCTTCTCTGTATTGCATGAGCAGGAGTAGTCACTCAGGGCAGGAGAGGATCTGCTGTTCTCTGCACCTAGTTTCACTCCCACGGCAGTGTTGGCGCAAGGGCAGGGCAGGGCACTGGTGGTGGGAGTAGAACTCGCTGGCTGTGTGCCCACCAAGGCTTTTTCTAAATGGTGGTCAGCAGGGGGAGGGCGGCCAACTGCACTCTTGCTGCAGCAGTGACAGGGTGGGGTGTATGCACACATGCATGTGGGTCGGACAAGGAAAGCAAAACCCATCCCCACAGACATGCTCCAGCCAAGCGACGTGGGGAGTTGCTGTGGGCCCAAGGGAAGCTACAGTTTGGGGAGGGAGTACGCGGGCTGGTGCTTTGCCATGGGGGCCTCCCTGTGCTGGAGCCCTCTTCCAGTCAGGCAGGGTCCACCAGCACAGAAGCTATGACCCAAGGCTGCCCTGCAAGCAGGCATGACCAGGCTGGGGCCCCAGGACTTTCAGATTGTAAAGTCAAATGGTGAGAATAATTTATTTTCCTGAAATGATGACTTAAAATTAGTGGAATGGGCAGCAAGTGAAGTTCATTAGCATCTAAATAGAATTTGTTTTTGCCTTGCGTGGAGGAAACTTACACACACGTAGTGAGGGAGTTGCAAATTGTATTCTCCCCCAATACTTCACTTTTCAATCTCAGGATGCTCTTTAATTAAAAATTAAACAGGATTCTAGGCTGGGCACGGTGGCTCACACCTGTAATCCCTGCACTTTGGGAGGCCGAGGTGGATGAATCACTTGAGGTCAGGAGTTCAAGACCAGCCAGGCCAACATGGTGAAACCCTGTCTCTACTAAAACTAGAAAAATTGGCCGGGCATGGTGGCGCATGCCTGTAATCCCAGCTACTCGGAAGACTGAGGCAGAAGAATCTCTTGAACCTGGGAGGCAGAGGTTGCAGTGAGCTGAGACTGTGCTACTGCACTCTAGCCTGGGTGACAGAGCAAGACTCCTTCTCAAAAACGAAAGAAATATTAAACAGGATTTTAAATTAAACCTAAATGGCAGGACAAGGTGTCCTCCAGAGCATGCACCCAAATTGAGTAAACCGCCAGGAGATCTCTCAATGGACTAAACTTTCTGTAAGATGTTTGAGAGTGCATTCTAATCATAATTGTAAAAAAGTAGTTAAAATCTATGTTTGAAAATTAAAATTAAACATAGAACCCTGAAAATCTCTATGCAACTTTATCCCACAGAAATTTTGAAAAACAAAACAGAGCACACTCTGTTGTTACTATAGCTTTAAAATATAGCAGAAATAGTGGCTACATTTTTGAAAGTTCAGTAAAGTTCAACTTTCCGAGCCAGAGCTTGCAAAAAGCGTAGTTGAGAAGTAGCCCCCAGAAGGGTGTGGCTAACACAGCCTCTGACTTCAGAGTCAGGAGAGCAAAAGGCCTTGCCTACTGCAACTTATTCATGTGAATCAATAACTCTTGTGTTTACCAACATTTTAAACAAACTTGACCATCTAGAGAAGAGTGGGCAGAAATAGTGCTGTGAGGAACGATCTTCCTGTGGTTGTAAAAGCACAATGATCTTGTATAATTCAGTCTATCCTGCCTTTGTAAACTTTGAAAGCATGACGTCTTTATATCATGATCTAATAATAGCTATTATGATGACTCTTCATTGTCATGAAAAAATATAATTAGGTTTTCATATGGTCTAAGAAGGTAGGAAAACGATGTAAAGATTTTTGAAGGATGTTAACTAAAATAGTTAAAATGAGTCCAGCCATTATGAGCTTAACTCAGGTACCTGGAACATTGGCTTATATGGAACATTAAATTTCTGAAAAAAGCTCAAAAAATGGGACATGCATGTACATATTCCTACCATGAATGTGACTCCACAGGGCTACAAAATATTTAACCTTCATTTCAGGAGTGCTAGTGTGCTTCAGGTAGGTTTTATACAGTTTATTTGTCCTGACAAAAAATCACCCTATCAGCCTTCTCATGAGCATCCAGTGACAGAGATGTGGAAAAAAAACCTTCTGTGGGGAAAGTAAAGTTTGAAACAGTGAGGAACAGAGGATGATGTTCGAGAAGCCACAGGAGGAGACACCAGTGGACACCAGCAAGGAGAGGAGCCAGGGAGAAGGAAATGGGGAAGACATTCCTCAAGGAGCAGCTCTGAGCTCCGCAGCTTTGGGGACCATGGAGTCACAACAGCTTAAGATGTCCCTTCAGCACCAGCTGGGCATGGGCAACAGTGAGAGGAGAGGGTGGCAGCTATGACATCAGTGTTTGTGTCTTTACCTGCGCATGGGGGGAAAATTCCATCTGTTTCCCATAAGTAGGGTCATCTTTGAACAGAAGAGGCAGTTGTGTGTTTCCACAAATGTGGCGACATACATTGTAGGACACGCCAAGACTTTGCTGTAGCCCAGCCATAGGCTCTTTAGACTTTGGCGGGTTGTTCTCTTCCCCCTATCCCTTCATTTCTTCTGTCCACCAAAATGTATTGAGATCATCCTGGGAGCCAGACACTGGTAGGTGCTGGGGATATAGGCAGGAATGTGCTTTCATGAGAGACAAGAAAGCCTGACCTTGCTGCCACAGAAATTTCATTGCACTGTGAGACAGAGATGTGCCAATAGAAAGATCCACATAAGAAGCATAAGAAGAAGCATAAGAAGAGCATAAGAAGCATTAGAACGGGCGTGAAAGTCCATCCAGGGGACATTTTTGACCCAAATTTGAGAGGCCAGGAGAGCTTCCTGGAGAGAGTGACATGTAAGGCAAGACCTGAAAGACAAACCCAATTACCTGGGGAGGTGAGGAAGGAAGAGGGACAGGTGTTCCAAGAAAGGCAGATAGCATATTGAGGGGAGCAGTGGGAAAGAGAAGGGGAACTCCAGGAACTGAAGTGATCCCCACCACCAGAGCATGGAGTGTGAGTGAAAAGTCTGCAGAGGGCTGGTGACGGGGACCTCTGAACACGGGAGGCCAGACAGTATTGTAAGATAAACGGGAAGCCATTGCAAAGTTTCACCCAGAGGAGTAATGTGATCAGATTTGCATCTTAGAACAGTTGTTTTGGCACTTCTGACTGGAAGGGCAAGAATGGCCAGTGTTGTTGTTACCTGAAGGGTAAATGTGGCCTGCAATATGAAATGCAGTGAAGAAGGAGACATATGCATATATGTAAGTAAATATAATCGAGGTATATTTAGCAGACAGAATCAATAGACTTGGTGAGTGATGGACTGGATGTGTGAGGAGTCTAGATCACTTCCAGGTTGCTGATTTGGACAACTCAGTACTAATCAATGAAAAAGAAGATCCACAGGGAGGAACTTGTCTAAGGGGTGAGGTGGGGCTGAACAGCTGCGTTTGAGACTGGAGAAGTGTGTGCTGGGCATGGGATGCACAAGTGGAAATGCCTTTGGGTCTGCAGCTCAGACGTGGGCATGACCAGCATAGAGATAGAGAGGCCCCAGGCTGCCAGGTGAGTGTGATCCCCAGGTGATGGTGTCAGCTGAGAAGGGAAGGAAGCCCCTGTGAGGACTCTGAAGTGGCGAGGGCAGACAACAAGGAGTCCACAGGAGACAGGAAAGGAAGAACTAGAGGGAGGAGCCAAGCCAGGCATGTGTGGTGACATAGGAACCGAGGGAGAGGACATCTCAAGATTGAGGGGACGCTGCACAACAGGAGGACTATGTGGTTTTTGGCCACATCCACAGGAAGTCACAACAGGCAAGGAAAAGAAACTGGCAGTCAGACATGGAGTTGAGGAGTGAATCAGAGAGGAGATGGGCAGGGACAGCAGGGTGAGGCCTCTTTCTGAGGAAGTTTGGCTAAAGGATAGATCAGCTGGGACACATGCTGGAAGGGTGTATGGGGTGGAGGGAGGAACGGTGGAGGGCAGGAGAGCCTTGAGCCTGAGAGAAGAGTCTCCTAGAATAGAGAAGCCGAGGTTAAAATTGTGGGAGAGAGTGGGGATAACTGCGTGACAGATAATCAGGAGAACAGAAGGAGCTCCAGAATCATGACAGAGAGATGACCTTTGCCAAGAGCACGGCCCCCTCCGCTGTGACAGAGGGGTAGGACAAAACAATTGGTGTTCAAGTGTTGGTTCAAGTGTTGGTTTAACTATGTCCTTTAAAACATTTCTCCACAGACACTGCCCAAAGCAGTCCTTCACTACAGTGGCAGATACACCTGCAAATCTTCGCCTGAAACAGTGACCTGACCAAGCTAACTGCTGCTGCCTGGAACACTGTCCTTACTTTAGAAATGTTGACCAGACTGTAGGATACCCAAACAACCTTTTCAAGCAGAAAGCAAACAGATTAAGAAAGTAGCCAGATGAGTTAGCGAGCCCAACAGTGACTTTTGTTTCTTTTTTTCCCTGTTCCCTTTTCTTTTCATGATAGGAAAGGCTGGACAGGGATGTGTTGCAAAAGCAGTGATCTAGCTTATCTTGCCACCACCCAGGATGGCCCAGGATGTGGGTTCTCCTTGAATGACTGTTTGGCAGTCTGCCAGCCTGACATGGTCTGCCTCCTTCTTTGGTCTGGGCTTGCCCACTGCTTAGAAAGGGCCATGGGCAGTTCTGGCAGGGAGTTTTCCCAACATTGAGAAGGTGACATTTCTACTCCCCATTGCAGTCTGCACCTCTGACCTGTGGTCAGCAGACAGGACAGAGGCACTCAGTAGACAGAGCTCAGAGGACAGCACTCAGTCCCGGCGGAAGGTTCAATGTCCAGCTTTGCACCCACCCCATGTGACCACAAGCAAGCTCCATGACCTTGTAGGTCAGTTTCCTCACCCTGTTCAGGAGGAATTGTACTACCATCCTGTTAGGAAATTTGTGAGGATCACTGCGTTACTCATGTAAGGTCTTTGGAAAGTGTCATGTTACTGTTTATTAACTGCTTGTTGGTGGCCTGGCTGAGCCACATCCTTTATGAAAACCAGAACCCCTCAGCAGGTGTGGATGTCTGTGCAGCCTGAGACCCTTGTGTGAACAGCCTTCTGGCAGCTGTTTTTTCCCCTTGCCACAATCAGTGCCTCCCTGTCCCCAGGCATTGCTTTCTCTGCTGGGTGCTGGGTGCTCCACTGTTTTCCTACACCTCAGTTGTCTACAGGTGTATGTCTGTTCTGGAATCTAACTGAGGTGGCATTGATAGCAGTTCTGCTGTGGCACTGCCCTTCTTCTTAGATTGTCTTTTGAGAGCAAGAGAGGTCCCTTCACATACCCCAAGAACTTACCTGCATTTGCCCACATAGTCTCCATTTAGAAAATGGGAAAAGTTACGTCTGCCTACCTGCCAATGGGGTAAGAGGTAAGTTTCTTGTTGAAATCTGAGCAGAAAAATATGACCAATTCTATACCCATTGAAGACATATATGAGAAATTAAAACAATTCTTTTTTTTATATATACTTTAAGTTTTAGTGTACATGTGCACAACGTGCAGGTTTGTTACATATATATACTG
The DNA here is from genome assembly GCF_029281585.2 of Gorilla gorilla gorilla. Taxonomy (NCBI): domain Eukaryota; kingdom Metazoa; phylum Chordata; class Mammalia; order Primates; family Hominidae; genus Gorilla; species Gorilla gorilla. The sequence goes on from NC_073241.2 coordinate 39,601,728, forward strand.
TGCCATGTTGGTGTGCTGCACCCATTAACTCGTCATTTAACATTAGGTATATCTCCTAATGCTATCCCTCCCCCCTCCCCCCACCTCACAACAGGCCCCAGTGTGTGATGTTCCCCTTCCTGTGTCCATGTGTTCTTATTGTTCAATTCCCACCTATGAGTGAGAACATGTGGTGTAAAACAATTCTTTATGGACTGTACCTCCTATAAATTCCTAGAAGTTCTAAAAAAAAAATTCAAGGAGGACATAATAATTTTCTATAAATTAGAAAATTCTATACTGTGCAATTAAATAAAATGGCAGCATAGCTTTGAAACTAAAGTCAGATAAGGTAAATTGAAGTATGTGATGAATAAAAATACCATAAATTCTGACCAATATGATTTCAAAATATGATATGGTAGATTAACATTGAAAATGCAATAAATAAATTAGCCACCATAAGAGGTTAATAGAGGAAAAATATGATTATTGCAATAGATACAGGAAATTCATGGAATAACATTCACCATATATTTACAGGACAACTACCTTATAAACTTTAAATGACTTATTGCAACCATCTGAATTAATGTTGCTTAAACAGCATGCATCTTGGCTGCTTAAAAACCAGATAATAATTTCCATAACATTAATTTATTTATAACACCGTATTGGGTGTGAACCTATCATAAAGTTCACCCAACTATAAAGGTACACAATTGATGATTTATTAAATTGACACTGTGTGTAGCCATCACCATGATCTAACTTAAAAATGTTTCTCTCACTGAAGTTCTCTCTTGCCCATGTCAGTCCCTACTCCCATCTCCAGCCCTAAGCAATACTGCTCTGATATTCTGTCTGTATAAATTTCCCATCTGTGTAATAGAAATGGAATCATACAATATATTATACTGGGGTCTGACTTTAATCGTTTAGATACTAGTTTTGAAGTTAATTGATGCTTTAGCATGTGCCAGTCATGTGTTTTCCTTTTCATTGCTTCATAGTCCATTGTGTGGATATATAAACAGTGTTTATTCATTCATCAGTTGATGGACATTTAATTATTTCTGTTTTTTGTATTATGAATAATGCTGCTTTGAGCATTCATAATACAGTCATGTAATGTATAATAACATTTCCATCAATGATGGATAGCATGTATGATGGCAGTCCCATAAGATTATGACAGAGTTTAAAAATTCCTATCACCTAGTGTCCCGTAGCTGTCACAAGTGTGTAGCATAACACATTAGACAGGCATCAGTGATGATGCCGATGGAAAGGAATCTACTGGTTTTCCAGTTATGTTAAAGTACTGTATAGAACATACAACTATGTGCAGTATATAATACTTGGTAGTGAAAATAAATGACTGTGTTCCTGGTTTATGTATTTACTGTGCTATACTTTCTATAATTATTTGAGAATATATTCTATCTGCATATTAAAACAAACCACTTACCTGTAAAACAGCCTCAAGTAGGCATTTGAGGATGTATGCTAGAAGGTGTTGTTATCGTAAGCGATGACAGCACCATGTGTGTTTCTGCCCCTTCCAGTGGGACAAGATGTGGATTCAGAAGGCAGTGACATTGATGATCCTAATCCTGTGTAGGTCTAGGCTGATGTGTGTGTCTGAGCCTCAGCTGTTAACAAAAAAAGTTTAAAATTTAAAACTTAAATTTTAAAATAGAAAAAATATAGAATAATATTTTAAAAATTTGCACAGCTGTACAATATGTTTATGTTTTAAGGTAAGTGGTATTACAAAATAGTTGTTTTTAAAATTGTTAAAGTTTATAAATTTTAAATGTTACTGTAGGCTAAGGTTAATTGTTGAATAAATAAAAAATAGATTTCTATAAATTTAGGGTAGTCTAAAGATACAATGTTCATAAAGTCTATAGAAGTGTACAGTAAGGTCCTAGGCCTTCACATTCACTCACCGAATCACCCAGAGCAACGTCCAGTCCTGTAAGCTCTGTTCATGGTAAAGTGCCCTATACGGATGTACTAATTTTTATATTTTATACTATATTTTATTGTAGCATTTCTATATTTAGATTTTAGATATATAAATGCTTACCGTTTTGTTACCTTTGCCTGCAGTATTCAGTACAGTTACATGTTGTACAGTTTGAAGCCCAGAGCAATTGGCTGTATCATACAGCCTAGGTGTATAGGGGGCTATGCCATCCAGGTTTATGTAAGTGCACTCTATGATGTCTGCGTAATTACTACATCACTTAACGATGCATTTCTCAGAACATATCAATGTCGTTAAGAGACACATGTCTGTACAAATGACTTTGGAGAATATGCTTTCAGTTCACTTGGAGCATTCCTGGGTGTGGATTTGCTGGACCAAATGGTAAGTTCAAATTTAATTTTTTTTTTAAGAAACAAGAAAGCTATCTTCTAAATTAGCTGTGCCAATGTACACTCCTACCGTGCTGCATAGTACCAATTTCATTGTACACTGTATGGTAAGCCCCAGCATGTAAGAAATGAATAAAGTAACATATATAAAGATGAGTATAAAGCAAATGAGATTATTATTGTTGTTATTGTCTTTGTCAGATTCTCAAAATAATTAAGAATATATTTTTATATAAATGTGTTTGGCAACATAGCTGAAAACAGCATTAGTAGTTATATACTTTTATCAGTAACAAAGACATAAATTTTCCGGGAGAAAAACACTTGTAATAACAATGTCAGAATTAACATACAAATTCTGCAAGACATTTTTGGCAGTTTAATTGGGGCAGTATTTTGTAGACAAATGAACAACTTAAGTAAGGGGAATCAACAAAACTTGGGTTTCAAAAGTTATCTGGGTTTAGAGTGTGAAACTTCGTCGGAGGACACACACCTTGTGTGAATGAGATGCCTCGGTGTGTGTGGACATGTTGGAGGTACAGCATAATGGTGGCTTCCTCCAGAAAGGGACATTTGGGGGAGCACCAATGGCTCCTGTCTCACAGTGGATTCATTCCACCTAGACAACACAGCCTGATGTGGCATGGACATGAATGGAGGTCAAATGGACAGCAGCTGAGAGGATCAGCCCTGACAAGGGCCAAGGTGAAAGACCTGGGAGTCTCTTCAGGTGCAAAGTCTTCAGTTGAAAAAAGGAGGTGGTCACAGGAGATACTGAGCTGGATCAATAAAGTGCAGGAGAGAGAGTTGTTGGCCCTGGGGAGCGAGTAGGATGGACTCTTAAGTTTTCTCCTCCCTCCATTAATTTCTCTTCCGGTGCAGACTTCAGTCTTAGACTTCCCAGCTGCCTTGAGGGATTGGATGAGCCTTGGCCAACTCTTGAAGGTAAAGGAAAGCACCTAGCAAGATTGGCATCTGGGCTTGGCTGTGCATGTTTTCTATTCTGGGAAAATATACATAACACAATATTTATTTTAACCTTTTAACCAATGTGTGCACTCAGTGGCATTCAATATATTCACAGTGTTGCATAACCAACACTACTATCTACACCTGAAATTTTGATTATTTCTAATGAAACCTTGAAGACAGTAAGCAATATACTTCCTTTCCCCCTATTTCCAGCCCATGATAATTTCTTTTTCTTTTCTTTTCTTTTTTTTTTTTTAGGAAACAATAAAATCACTTTAATGTGCTACTTTTCATTTTGAAGTCATTACAGTATCAGTTGCAAAACTCAACAAGGAAAGATGCCTGTGGATGGCCGTGTTCTGGGAGTCACTGAGACGAGGTGCTCCTGCTTTCGCCCAACCTGATCTGGGACTCAGACAGCTACAGGCCCGAGTGGCTGGGAGGTTTGCAGGGAACCAGGTTTCGCTGTGATGAAAGCACCTTGCTGTGGGCTGGGAGGTGGGAGTGCAGGGCAGCCTGGGCCCCCCTGGCCCCATACTCAGATCGGCAAGTGCCCAGTGGAGGCCACATGGCCCCAGCACCAACCAATGTAGGGTCTGTGGGTCCCAGCATTTCCACATCCTGAAAAGTGAGACGTGAACTGTTTCCTAGGCAAGTTCTCTTCCACCGTGTTCTGGATGAGGTCTGTGAGCTCCTTCCAGTTTCACAAAGAATGTGCAGAAGGTGGAAAGAGTGGGGGACGCAGGCCCAGCTGCAGCTGCACTCAGACCCCTCAGTCATAAAGTCCGGGTGAGGGGCTGAGTAGGCGCTGACAGGAGAACAGCCCCTGTTCCTCTTCCCTAGCCAGGTTCTCACACGTCCCTGAGGAACTAGAGAGGAACGCCTCTGGGAAGCCCAGCCAGGGCCAACCGGAAGGGCCTTTTGGTGAAGTCTGACATCCTACATTAGTTTCTCTGGACCTGGGTGAGAACCGGCCCCCAGGGGAAGGACTTTTTTGCCAGCACCAACTCTCCAGCTGGGCTGTTGGTTCCCATTGCCTCCTGTCGTGGATACAGAAAAGCAGCCAGGCTATTCCTAGTGTAGTAAATACAGAGCTGGCTGAGGCAGGGCCAGCTGAGGTGCAAACTCCATGGGGTTTGCTGTCAGTCCGCCAGCCATCTGTCCAGCAGGCCTCAGCTTCACAAACAGGAAAACAGAAGGAGTGCATCTACTCACTGGGTGTCACACTGCCCCTGCTCACAGCCACCACCTGCATCGAGGCAACCTGCAGGCGGGAGCTTGGTTCCAGGAGGTGTCTGTAAACTTCTGTCCTGGGGTGGGCCACTGCAGATGGCCTGTCCTTGCTTTCTCATCACCAAGTCCCCGTTTTGGTGCTGACGCATCCAGACGTTAATATCGCTGACGTCTTCACAAGACCCACAAAGAGGGAGGGTCCAGGCACATTTTTTCCTTCCGTATCACCCTGGAGTGATGGGGAAATTTCCCCAAAAACCATGTGTACTGTGATTGCACATATTGGGGTGGGTATATTAGACTAGGGGGCCGCGGATGGGTGGGGAAAATCTTTCATGTGAGGTATTCCTCTAAGCAATTCTTGACAACTCTTTTCTCCTCCCTTCTGGAAGCTTCTGGCACTGGAGGTGGAGGCACGGCATGTCAGGGGTGCAGGTCAAGACCACACGTGCTTGGCACAGTACACAGAGCTTGGCTGGGCTGTGGGTGGGTGAGCATATGCGGGAGGGCCCTTGGCTTTGGCCACCGAATGCCCCTTGCTGGCTAGTCAGCCGGGACCCCCCCTGCCCCTCCCACTCACACATTAGGCAAGCTCTTCACAGATCCTGCGTGTGTCCTCAGGCACCGTCATGGAGTAGCACGGTTCTGGAGTCTGTGAAGGTCTCGTGGTCGTTGCCACCTGGTATGATTTTGTCTCCAAAGAAATAAATGGCCTTATAACCGTCATTTTTCACATGTCACAGGCAATACCTCTTGCCCCATCCATCAGGAAAGACATCAAAGCTGATCTGGCCTCCTATGAAAAACGTGAGGGCTTTTCCTGCAAACTCTTTCCTTGATCTGCTACAGCTTTTTCTCTTATATTTTCTTTTTTATTGAATTCGTAGAACTCAATGCATTCTTCTTGGCTGCAGCTTCTTCCAAATAGGGGACATGTTTAACATCCCATTTCAGAGTTCAATGAAAGTACCCCTCTTCTTCAGGAGTTTAATTTTTGCATTGCAGCTCAGACAATAGTTGATTAAATCTTGGATTTGGACCTCACCCAGGTGACTTTGAATATTCCATTTACACGAGCATTTCCCATCTTTGTATGCTACCAAGCCATTTTCTGGAAACGCGTAATCATATTTTTCAACCACAGCATTTCCCAGTTGCTCCTGCGCTTCCTCAAAGTCCAACCTGCCTACCACTCCGATTTTGATCTTCTGCCTCAATTTTTGTAGGAAGTCATCCATTTCTTTGGTAATTTTCTGCTGCGGGGTGGTCAGGGTCCCATCAACGTCCAAAAGGCAGAGCACTGGGCCGGGTGCTGCCATGTCCCCGGTTTCCAACTGCACCTTACAAGACTGGTTGGCACCAGCCCATGGTAATTTCTATCCCATCTTCTGTGTCTATGCATTTGATTATTCTAGGCACTTGATTTTAGTAGAATCCTACAATATTCCTTTTGTGTCTGGCTTATTTCATTAGGCATAATGTTTTCAGTATCCATCCGCATTGTATCATATATCAAAATTGTTTTTTATAGATGGATGATGTACCATTGCATGTATATACCACTTTGTTTTTATGCATTCATTTGTTCACTGATAGTTGGATTATTTCCATCTTTTGGCCCTTGTGAATAGTGATGCTATCAACATTAGTGTACAAATATCTGTTTGAGTTCTGTTTGCCATTCTTTTTGGTATATACCTACTACTAGAATTCCTGTCCAGTGGTAGTTCTATGTTTAACCTTTGGAGCAACTGCAAACTGTTTTTCACAATGATTGCAACTTTATACATTTCTACCAGCAATGTATTACAGTTACAATTTCTTGTTTTCCTTTAAACACTTATTTTAAACTATTTTCCTTTAAAAAAATTATCCGGCCGGGAGTGATGGCTCACGCCTGTAATCCCAGCACTTTGGGAGGCCGAGGCAGGTGGATCACAAGGTCAGGAGATCGAGACCATCCTGGCTAACGCAGTGAAACCCTGTCTCTACTAAAAAATAGAAAAAAATTAGCCAGGCGTGGTGGCGGGCGCCTGTAGTCCCAGCTACTTGGGAGGCTGAGGCAGGAGAATAGCGTGAACCCAGGAGGCAGAGCTTGCAGTAAGCCAAGATCGTGCCATTGCACTCCAGCCTGGGCGATAAAGCAAGACTCTGTCTCAAAACAAAACAAAAAAAATTATCCTAAGGCCAGGCACAGTGGTTCACACCTGTAATCCCAACACTTTGGGAGGCTGAGGTGGGTGGATCACGACGTCAGGAGTTCAAGACCAGCCTGGCCAAGATGCTGAAACCCCGTCTCTACTAAATGTACAAAAATTAGCTGGGCATTGTGGCACGCGCCTGTAATCCCAGCTACTTCGGAGGCTGAGGCAGGAGAATCGCTTAAACCTGGGTGCCAGAGGTTGCAGTGAGCCAAGATCAAGCCACTGCACTCCAGCCTGGGCAACACAGCAAGACTTCATCTAAAAAAAAAGAAAATTATCCTAGTAGGTGTATATTGGAACCTTTTTGTGCTTTTCACTTGCATTTCCCTAATGACTAATGATGCCAAGCAGCTTTTCCTCTGCTGGGTATACCTCCTTTAGAGACTTATATAATCAGGTACTTTGCCCATTTTTAGAATTGTCTTTTGTCTTTTGTTTGTTGTTGTTGTAGATTTTTAGGAGTTTTAGAATATATTCTAATTTTTAATTTCTTACAAGATGTATAATTTGCAAATATTTCTCCCTTTGTTTAGAACTTTGGATGTACAAACTTCCTTAATTTGTATAAAATTGATTTTTTTCTATTTATTATACTTTAAGTTCTGGGATAAAAATTGATTTTTTTAAGCATTGCCTTATTTTTAGTGTCATATTCATTAAAAGGTTGCTAAATTCACTGCTATGAAACCTTATCCCAATATTTTCTTCTGAGAGTTTTATAATTTTAGCTCTTATATTTAGGTCTCTGACACATTTTGAGTTAATTTTTATATGGTGTAAGGTAAGCATTCAGTTTGTTTATCTGAATGAGAATGTGCAGTTTTACCAACATCATTTGCTGAAGAGGCTTTCCATTTTCCGTTGTATATTTATGGCACTTTGTTGAAGATCACTTGGCTGTATATGTATGTGTTTAATTCTGGGCTCTCTATCAGTCCCAGTGGTCCTTATGGGTGCCCTAATTCTAGGACCATACTTTTTGAGTATATGTAACTGTATTGTACATTTCAATCTCATAAATGTGTGTCCTCCAACACAATTCTTTTACAATGTTATTGAATATTTGAGACCCCTGGAAAATTCATTCGAAATTGAGGGTTTTCTTATCCATTTTTGCAAACATCGTTGTCAGCAGTTTGACAGGGGTTGTAGTGCATCTGTACATCACTTTGTATAGTATTGCACTTGAATAATGTTTAGTCTTCCTGTCCATGAATACAGGATGCCTTTCTACTTATTTATATCCTCTTTACTTTATTTCAGCAATGTTTTGTTCTTATTGAGGTATAAGTATTTTGCTTCCTTGGTTAGCTATCTTACTAAGTATGTAATCATTTTACATGTTATTATAAATGGAATTACATATGCAATTTTCTTATTGGACTGTTCATTGTTGGTGTATATTAACACAGCTGCCATTTGAGTGTCAACCTTATACTCTGCAACTTTGAACTTGTTAACATTAATAGCATTCTTATAGATTATTTCATATTTTCTATATATAAAAAGGTAGAGAAGTTATTGGCTTCATATCTATTTTCTCAAGATATGAAATGTATATTGCTACTGTACAGTTAAATTCATACTCCCTACTGAATGATGTCCTTCCAAATGGCCTAGTTAGATTGTTCAAAAAATAATTTGTCTTCTTATTCCACAATTTATAGTTTTAGTTCTTTCTTCAAGATGATGTCTTTGTTTTTTTCCTTTTAGTAATACGTAGTATTTCTTATTCTGTTCTGCACACCAACGCTCCCTGTTAGCTAGTAACTGGAAGAATATGGCAATGTCTATTTTGTTTTTGCTTTAACATCATTAATGACCTTTTAAATTACTAATATCAGAAATTTGCAGTGAATCTGGAGTGGAGGAAATGTGCAGGGAAGCATTTCACAAATGAAGAAGCCTGACCTTCTTTTTAACATGGCTTCCTTCTTTTCCTGAGACGGAAATGTGTACTGAGCTCATGACGTGTGAGATCCTGTTGCTTTTGCTTCTCCTCATATCATGAGTTTTCCCAAATATCTAATGATAATGTCTGTGTCTAGGTCCATTTATCTACCACAACATGATTCCTAAACATATTTTTGTGTATTACCCAGAATTCTCTACTTACAGACATATCAATAATATACTTTCACCCAACCCATTGCCCTCCTCAGAGGTAAGAGATGCCCAAAATGGTTCTCCTGTCGCTTCATCCCGAGCACTGTTCCAAGGCTGGGCTGTGCTCATCTCTGTAGCTGGGCAGTGGGCTCAGGCAGAGCCACTTACATTTGGGAGGAATAAGTCATAAGAGATAATAGTGTATCATGAGTTTAGAACACCAAGATGATATAGCAGGTCACTCTCCTCTCCAGGTAAACTGGTGTTCATCCCATTGGACCAGGTATCTGTGGATTTTTTGTCAGGTTACTGGTTCATTTTGTAGACAGCACTCACTTTAAAAAAAATTTTTTTGGAAGTAGCCACTGCATGGAATCAGGATGTCACCAAAAGCATTTTTGACACCTAGAGCTATCTGATTCCTTGAAAACCAAGTTTGGGCTAAGCTGAAGTGGTTATTTTTGAACAAAACAGGTCTGTGTTATGGAATCAGCCCTGACTTGGAAGCTTATCTCCTGGGTTTGAAAGCAGCTCTGAATCTTGCTAAGTTGTGAGACCTCAGGCAAGTCAGTTCACCTCTAATTGACCTTGCTGACCATACACAACACACGCGTTACTTTTAGCATCCCATTCAACCCTCACTACAAACCTCACCTAAGTTGTGGTAGTTTACTGTCCAGACTCCTTAGATGGAGAAACTGAGGTGCTAAATGAATGTGCCCAAACTTGCAGGCTCCTAAGTGAAGGAGACAAGACGTGAACCTAGACATGTGGCCCCAAGGCTGAAGCAGTGAGTCGTTGAACTGCAGTTATCACGCCGAGAAGGGTAGCTCTCCACCCTGCCATGAGTTATAAGCATAGGTGGCTTCCTCACTCATGTGTGTCCTAGATTTCTGTGAGTCTGCAGACATCCCAGGCACTGGCTGTGATTACAGGGTGGCCACAGTAATCACATAGCTTAGGGCAGACATCAGGGAATGTAACTGTATCACTGGGCATAGCCATTGGTGTGGGCAGTAGAGAGAGGGCCCAGATACTTCTCATGCCATGGCCAGGTCACAAGTTCTGGCCACTGGGAAGCAGCACTGAGAGACTTCCATGAACTTCTTTCAGTGCTGAGGGCACTCCTCAGCAGTTGGCCCCAAACAGGTAAGATTGAAGAAATATTTTTGAAACAGTAGAGTGTATTATCACCAAAAGACCTAGGAGTGATCAAATCCTGCAAGCTACACATAAGGCACAATGACAAATAAGGCAGCAAAGGGCCGTTTGGTGATTAGTTCACCAAACTTGTTGCAACTGTTTGTACTGCAGAGTTAAAACATACCAGTATTCAACCCACATCTCCTCTCCTGAAATAAACTGTCCAACATCAGCTGGCCAGAACAAGCACAGATATTCTTCATACTCAATATGCATACATGACAAAGAAAAGGCGGTCTGGATGAAAAAATAGTGGGTTATTAATAATGGTTATTTTAAAGGATATAATGTCAGTGTTTCTAATTCTGTCATTGGTTATAACAAAGGATTAGTGAATAAATACAATAGACTTTTGCCGGGAATTTAATCCAATCTGTCTATTAAACTTTGCTTTTATTCAAGTGCAAAATCCTAAAACACATAATAACTGCAGTGACAGCCAATGTGGATCCATAGACATAAAAATGGTCTTGGGACATAAATTTTACAAGCTAATATTGTTTTACGGGGTTTAGAAAACCATTTAGCTGGGTTTCAAAACCAGCAGTGTGAGTAATGGGATTCTCATCAAATTACAGCATGTACTTCAGTACTGTTTGTAGACTGACTTATTCTTGTTGCATTAGGTTGCCATTAGCAAAATGCCAGGGACTCAGTTTCTCACTCCTTTCATGCTCCTCTTTCTTGCCTGTCTTTTCATGAGGAAAAATTTTCTAGCGCAGTCCAAGCTGTGCTTTTAACCGAACACATCCACACACACTGTCCTATTGTCTACATTCAGCAGAGCTCCCTGGATAAATCATGAACAGAAGCATCTATGACCGACAGTTGCTCTGTGTCCTTCTATCCTCTCAGGAGTTTCCAGCTCATGAGGGCAGAGGAGATGAAGAGAGGCCGATCGATGTGAGGGTGAGGTTGCCTGCTTTCCCTAAAATAGACATGTTCCTTTCTTGGTTGCTTTTTCAATTAACTTTACATGTGAAAAAAACGATGTGCATTATAGACATTAAATACTGTTTTCTGGGGTGGTGGAAGAAGAGATTCTTAGCAACTGATATGTAATCCAAAATGACATTTACATATGATGGCCTCAGGTTATAGACTGTATCCCTGGGGTCCTTGTTCTTGGAAGCAATGTCTTCTTGGATTAAGCATTTTGCACTTGCCGACCTAAATGGACCTAAGAGATACACCTTCTAGGAAAAGCTCATGTCTTTTCCAGTGTGCATCCTACCCTGTTTTGGGGTCCTTGGAGTTGACTACAGTTTCTGATCCAGTTTTTAATGCTCTTTGAGAGAAACAGAGCCAGGTGCAAACAATCCACAGCTCAGTGTGCCCCTCATATAGCTTTGTTTCTGTATTGCAGGTCGTGCAGGCGGCCCCTCTGAGGTGTGACTCCAATAAGTACTCTGGAATTACTTGCTGAGAAAGAAAAGTTTGGATGCCAAGAAAGGTGTGACATCCTTGCTGGCTTCAATGTGAAGAGCCACCCTGATTCTGGGATTCTGATAGGAATAAGTGTAGTGGGCTTTTTTTTTTTAAGTTCTCCAAGCAAAAATTATGACCAAATGTCTCCATCTGATGAACCAGCTGCACTCCTATGGGGGCACTGGGCTGTGCACTTGCCTGGTGTCTTATGAGTCTGCATTGTGTGATATGATTGTGTGTGTTTTAGTGTGTTTTCTCAGGAGAGATTTTCCATTTACACAGCACAATTGCCAGTCTCCGCTTCTAAAAAGTAAAATCCACCCCGGTTCTACTCTCTCCGTACATGACTCATTCACCCGTGCCGGAGCCACCTGTTATTACCCTCACTGCTCAGGTGGAGAATCTGAAGGGCCAATGGGAGTGGCCCCAGCTTTTGAGCTCCTGAATGAAAAAGTCAAAACATGAGCTCAGGTGTGTGGCCCAATGCTGACAGTCACCTGCTGACATGCACTTATGCGTCAGTCACAGGGTGTTCATCACCATGCAGGAGTCCAGCATTCATGTACAAGCCCTAAAGCACTGAGCCTGAGAGATCCCAGACTCTGCCCATCACCATAAAGTGACCTCCATGGTCACATAACCCAGAGCAGTTATAGGCACATCTTCCTACAGACCAGCATAGTCCTCAGTGTCAAAAGCACAAAGATCCCCGGATGTTTTGGGTCAGCTCACGGGTTCTAAGACATGGGGGACCATATAGAACAGTTCTGAAGTTATTTTGCTCAGCAGCTGGCCAAAGCTTATAAGGATCAGTGATATATTTCAGTAGATTTAGTAATGTTCACAAGCCCTAAAATGCTCAAATCCTGCCAGCTAAAAATGGTGAAGAGAGACAGATAAGAACACTGCACCACTCAGTGTGGTTTCCGTTGCCTCGTGGCAACTCTGTTATACATCTGGATTAAGGACCCTCAGCCTCAACCTAACCTTTCCTCCATGAGGAACCGTCTCACTGTTAACTGACTAGTGTAGCCTGCCTGGCCATTAGCCTACATGAAATAAAAGTTTTGCTTTAAAACAAGTGTAAATCTCATACAGCAGATAAGTGCAGTAGCAGCAGCATCTTGCAAGTTGTAAAGAAGACAGCGGCGATGTAGCTGGACTTGAAGCCAGACAGGAGGAATTAGGGAACTCTGTCACTGAATTACAGCACGCAGAGTTGAAAACCATTTGTAGACAATTTCGTGTTACAGTAGGTAGCCTTTAGCTAGTAAGCAAAGGTCTCTATTTCTCATTTATTTCCTGTTCATCTTCATTGTTGTCCTTCTTCCAAAATGGCAAACAGCCAAAGCAGAAGGCAATTTCAGTATTAATCTAACTAAGGTTTTGTGTAGTTTACTATCATCCAGGTAAGCAAATATAACTGCCTGCCTGCGTGCCTGCCTGTCCCCAACCCCTGCTCTGTGTTTTCATTTAATAAATATTTTGGTGTTCTACTTACCATGTGCTAGATTTTCTGGAAACCACAAAGAAAATGAGGTAGAATCTTTATATTGACAGCTGATAAGTTAGATTTAACATAACTGACAAAAAATTAAAAATTGCAACTTTTATAAAAATACCTTATATATGTCTGAATACATACTGAATGTAAGGCAGTTGACAAAAATAATTACACCTGCACTTATGGGCAGTTTCTCATGAACTTGTCAATTTCTATTTTTTCTACTTCCTCATTTCAGTAGATGATGCATATCTGAACCTGGAAACCGCTTCCCACTGTAGAGCGTGTCTGAGTCATGTCCCTTAGCTTCAGCAGAGCAGATCCAGCAGGCTCTGAGCTTGGCCTCTTTGCCTGAAGTGAGACCTCTAGGTAATGTCTCCAGGGAGGGTGGCACAAAGGATCCTGGATCTCCTGATCACAGCAGCCCAAGAGTGCTGCGCGTGCACCATGGCTCAAGAAGAAGACTTAAAAAGGGGAAAGTATGACTATTTCTAATCTGTAGTATTTCAGTATTTTTAATGTTTCGGTTATCTGTATGAAAAAGAATTTGCGATAAATAGAATAATTTGCCTAAAATTGAATCTATTTCACCAATAAAATTGGCTTTTAATTAAGTGATAAATCCTGTAAAATAGATAATAGATGCAGTACCAACATAATTTGATTCTAGTACACTGAGATAATCTTGAATACGTTAAGAAAGTCTTGTTTGTGTAGAAGAGTTTCAAATCATGTGAGTGATGAAGGGACCCTTCTGTTGAACCTTGGTGTGCATTTTAGGTCCATTTTGGGTTTACTCCTTTGTGCTGCTTCATGATGCCTTAGGACAAGGACAAGGCCTAGGCCTCCTTGTCTCAGTTCCCTCCTGCTCTCTCTGTTGCCCTCCTCCTTCCACCTGGAGCATGGCCCAGCATCAGGTTGGCGCATGCTGTGATCAGCTACCTCCATGCACCACACCAAACAAAGCTCTCTGGGTGACACAGTTGCCACCACCAGGGCACTGACCCTTACTCTGTGTTCTCCTAGCTCCTCCTGAGGGTGCTGTAGGAGACATCTTCAAAAAAGAAGATGCTGGCAATGTAAGACACTTTTCTTGGTCTTAAACAGAAATGTTACTTTCCTGGCTGCTTTCCTTTCCAGTCAAATATACACATGGGATTCTGACAGGGTGCATTATCTATGATGTCCACAGCTCCCTTGCTGGGTGGTACTGGTTGGCAGCCTCTCACCAACCCACACCTGGCATACTGGGGCCTTGTAGATGGCAGCATTCCCTATCCACTGCAATGCAGAGGCCTTTCCCTCAGCAGCAGTTTTCCCCATGGATTAAAAGTTATGAAAGTGGCCGGGTCCGGTGGCTCACACCTGTATTCCCAGTACTTTGGGAGGCCAAGACAGGCGGATCACCTGAGGTCAGGAGTTCAAAACTAGCCTGGCAAACATGATGAAGCCCCGTCTCTACTAAAAATACAAAAGTTAGCTGGGCTTGGTGGCATGCGCCTGTAATCCAGATACTTGGGAGGCTGAAGAAGGAGAATCGCTTGAACCAGGGAGGCGGAGGTTTCAGTGAGCCGAGATCAAGCCACTGCACTCCAGCCTGGACAGCGAGACTCCTTCAAAAAAAAAAAAAAGAAAAATAAAAAAGAGTTGTGAAACTGCCCATCTAAATAAACCTTAAAGGTAAATTCTGTTGGAAAAGTTCTTGTCTTTTCTGTAGGTGTACTTTGTGCTAGTTTTGGGGGACTTTGACCTTTGACTCTACCACTATACTTACAATTTTCTAAAGTTGCCAAGAGAATAACAGATATGTGTGACATGCGTGGCATCATCTAATCCTCCTAATGTGTTCTATAATTGCAGATGCCATCAGCCTCAGAGGGGAGTATTTACCTTGAAATGGCTCACTTCCTGAGGAACAAACTTGCTGGATCTAGTTTACAGAAACCTGATTCTGGGTTCCTATGGGAAGGAGCATTATGGGCCTGGTGAGAGCAAATGACTTTCAAGTAGAAAGCTATGGCCAGAGAGGCTGCAGGAATATCTGTGAACCCAGAGGAAAGACCAGGGAATCCTGTGTGAGGCAGTGGGGCTTCAGCGGGAGTAGGAGTGGGTAGCCTCTCTCAAATGACTTCTCCTGTTGTTTGTGTTTCTCCAGTGTGGGTGCTGGAGAGCATAACTGATGAGGAGGACTCTCCAGGTAGGGAACTGCTTTCCAGGTGGGACTCAGTGGGCAAGGGTTCCCAGGGGCCTTCAGGGTATTCCTGCTGCTTGGGAGGCTGAGGGAGGGGGCATAGAATCAAAAAGAAAAAGGAAATATGTGTAAAGTTTGGTTTGGTCTTTTCCAAGTTTATTGGCGTAGTGGTGAGAACTGTCTCTATGGGCTATGAGGGTGCTGTGTTGTTTAAAGATGATCTTTCCCAAAACACCTTTTCTGCCTCTGCATCTGCCAAACATCACAGCTTCTGCATTGGATTAGTCAGCACTCCTTGGTATTGTGCAAAAGAGGTTTAGGGTTCCCTCAACCTGTGGTGGAGGGAAGGTGAGGGCCACGCCTCTTACAGGCACATGCTTGAACCTGGAGACAAAGTACTCCTAGGGTTTGCCCAGGGCTGTAGGAAACCTTGATGATCATCCTCTGAGCTTTTAGGACTTTTAAAAGCACATTCATGTTTCTGTCCTCGCTGTTGACTCCTGGTTTAAAGGGATCGCCCAGGGTGGATGACAGAGGGAATATTCACTCTGGGCTCACTGCTGGAGCTCCAGTGCCCTGGGAGGGGAGAGGAGAAGCCTGACCTTGAGCACAGCTCCAGCCTCTACTCCCCACCCCTATCGCAGGCTCTGGGCTGTGGTTTCATTTTCCCCAGTTCTCTAACTTCTCAGGAAGCCCAGAGTTTCTCCCTAAAGAAAGATGGCCCTGCACTCTTTCCTCTCCTCCAAAATTAGGCTTCAGTAGTTGTCCTCTAAGTTGATATTTAGAACTTAAAATCTAGACTTCTTGGATCACCAAGAAATACGCAGGAAGTTCCATGTGATCTCGTGTGTGATAGCACGTAAGTTAGTGCTACAGGTGACAGTTTTATTTTTGGAGGAGTCTTATTTTACATAGGGAAATAGAAAACTAAGTGGCCTCCCTTGAGGCAGCCCGAGGGCTCCATTGGACCCAGAACTCTGAGTTCTGATGCTGCCTATCATTTGCTTTTCCTCATGAGCTCCTGGACCACCTCATATCACCAGCACCCTCTACCCAAGGTCCTGGAGCCAACACTGGAGTAAAAGAGCACAAGAGAGCTCCTTAGAGGTGGAAGGTAAGACAGCCCTGCTTTCTCCCTGAGATTTCTCTGCAAAAAGTGCAGACAAAAGTGAATTGGAACCCCTCAATGGGGTTCCACTGGAATTATCCACAGAGTTTTAGAGTGGGGAAGGATAGCAGAGAACATTTAATTCAACCTTTTCTCCTCCCAGATACAAAAATTGGGGTTATACCTTTAACCCCAATTAAAAAATAGTAGTTTCTTCATCATTACAGATGTCCCTGTTTTTTTGTTTTTTGTTTATTTGTTTGTTTGTTTTTTGTCTTTTGTTTTTGACGGAGTCTCGCTCTGTCACCCAGGCTGGAGTGCAGTGGTGTAATCTCGTCTCAGCTCACTGCAACCTCCACCTCCCAGGTTCAAGCGATTCCCCTGCCTCAGCCTCCCAAGTAGCTGGGACTACAGGCACATGCCACCATGCCCGGCTAATTTTTTATATTTTAGTAGAAATGGGGTTTCAACATGTTGGCCAGGATGGTCTTGATCTTCTGACCTCGAGATCCGCCCACCTCAGCCACCCAAAGTGCTGGGATTACAGGTGTGAGCCACTGCACCTGGCCCCTTACCGTCTCTTATTTCTTCCTCTACTTATGCTCTCTGCCCTAAATGGGGTCCTGAGGACCGTCCATCCGTGTCTTCATAGAGAATGGAATTTGCACCTTCTCTGTGGGATAATGCATTGCCTCTACACAGTTCATGCATATTCTATGAAAGCAGTATCCAGCCATTAACACATTACTACAGTGTTTACCAATGGCATTCAGTAAGAGTTTGGACATGATGGACAAGGACAGACTCAGAAGGGACTAATTTCAAGAGGGTACTTTGTCAGGTCAGGCCAAGGGTCCCTGAAGGCAGTGGGGTGAAAGGCAGCAGCCAAAAAGGATGTTTGACATTTTCTCATTTTCCGTTCACAGTTTTCAAATAGACCTATGTTGTCACAGGAATTTGCAAAACATCTCAAAATTAAATTTTAACACACGTATAGAAAGCAGGGAAAACACGAATGTACAGCTCAGTGATTCCTCACAAAATGAGCACCCATGCACCCCTAGTCAGGTCAGTATTCCAGACCCACTAGCCACCTTTGGGTCCCTTCTGAAGGTGACTGCTGTGACTTCTAATGCCCTGTTTAGACTTCTCCAGGTTTGGATAATTATGCATAGAAGAAGTCAATATGTATTGCTTGGTGTTTGGCTTCTTTGTTCACGTTGTTTTAGAGATTCAGTCATGTAGTTAAGCATAACCATAGCCCTTTTGTTTCCTCACCGTATAGTATTCCACTGCGGTCACATGTTGTAATTTATCCATTACTACTGATGGACATGAGGATTTTTTTATAATTTTAGCTATCACAAATAATGCTGCTTTGAGCATTTTTGTCAATGTTTTTGAATAATGCAGGCACCCATTTCTGTTGAGAAGATTGTGAGAAGGGTGCATATCTTTTATTTTCATTAATAACGCCAAACTTTTTCCTAAATGGTTACATTAAATTATGCTCCTTTAACAGCCTATGAGAGTAGCCATTTCTCCAAATCCTTGTCAAGTTTTAGTTTTATCTCTCATTAAGAGTTGAATTACTCTGGTTAGTCTTTCATTTGAATAGCCTTTTATTTTTAAAATGTAACAAAGAAAAGAAACTTCATCTTATACTAATCATGTTAATTTTCATAATCAAATTCAGCACACCATCAGGCATCTCGAACAGATAAGTGGTGGTAGCTTACTTTTTCCTGAGCAATGCACACATTTTCCATTTACAAACATTAATATGACTGGGCACAGTGGCTCATGCCTGTAATCCCAGCACTTTGGGAGGCTGATGCAGGCAGATCACTTGAGGCCAGGAGTTTGAGACCAACCTGGTCAACATGGCAAAACCCCATCTGTATGAAAAATATAAAAACTAGGTCCAATATGGCGGCACCCAGTGGCGGTGTGAACTGTGAGGAGTTTGCCGAGTTCCAGGAATTACTCAAGGTGATGAGGCCTATCGATGACAGAATAGTACATGAATTAAACACTACGGTTCCAACGCCTTCCTTTGCAGGGAAAATTGATGCCAGCCAAACCTGTAAACACCTTTATGAGTCTTTGATGGCAGCTCATGACAGTAGAGACAGAGTCCAAAAAAATTGTATAGCCCAGACTTCAGCAGTAGTAAAAAACCTCCGAGAAGAGAGAGAAAAGAATTTGGACGATTTAACGTTATTAAAGCAACTTAGAAAAGAGCAGACAAAGTTGAAACGGATGCAGTCAGAACTGAATGTTGAAGAAGTGGCAAATGACAGGAGCTGGAAGGTGTTTGATGAACGCTGCCAAATTCACTTCAAGCTGCAAAAGAATGAATAAAAAGTTTTGGTTTTTTTATTTATTTTTTTATTTTTAGGACTGGGTCATCTCACGAGAGCTAAGCATGACAGAAATCAACAGGGCGGGTTTTCTAGGATCATTTCTGAGCCAACAGTCCAAGACGTTTTGTTGATTTCAGCCCCACTTAGCCAAGACCTCAAGTATAAATAATTCTGATAATTATGGAGAAATCAACTGCTATTTTATACTGATTCTGAAAAAAAAAGTTTTGTAACTATTAAAATAATTTTCTGAAAAAAAAGAAAAATATAAAAATTAGCTGGATGTGGGGGCACATGCCTGTGGTTCCAGCTACCAGGGGGCTAAGGCATGAGAATTCTTGAACCCAGGAGGCAGAGGTTGCAGTGAGCCGAGATCATGCCACTGCACTCCAGTCTGGGTGACAGAGCAAGATTCTGTCTCTTAAAAAAAATTAATATGTCAATCATTTTGAATTGTAATCTTTCTGTAATGCTATTTACAAACGGAGGAAACTAAACTATTGAAATTTTGTGAAGTAGTAAAATTATGATTTCAGCTGTGCCCCTTATCCTGCAATACTCATTTGTCGGTGCCTTTAGGACTCATGTCACATGGATTAAACTTAGAGTGAAACAGAAAGCCAAAATTACGGCCAGGGGGTTGTTGACTCACATGATCTCTTCAGGAGGCAGTTTGGTTCTGCCAAGGTTAAAGATAGTGTAACTTTCTAGCCATCCTACTTCCAGGAATGCTTCACCAGATACAATCATGCATGAGTGCCAGGAGCGATGCAGAAAAAGCTGTTCACTGCAGCATGGTTTCAATAGCAAGATTACTTTGTAGCTCTTAAATAATGAAATGGATTTACATTTGAAATGCAGAATGTTAGCTAAGATGCATTGACCAGTGATATATGCAGAGCTACAGAAGACTTTGTATAAATATAATCATGCAGAAGCATGCGTTCCTGGTGCTTGTTTGTATTTGCAGATACAGTGCAGGGATGATATGCAAACAAAAATGCTAACTTGGTGTTTGGGAGTTCAGAGTGGAAGGGAAACTTCCTTTCAAACCCTTTCAGATATTTAGAATAATTTCTAACCATAAATATGTAATGCATTTAGAAATCTAGGTTAATAAGAAAAGCTTACATTTCCTGTTCTTCTCCTGAGCACATGTCTGGTGGACATGGGGCTGTCATAGTAAGTAATGTGTGCAAACTGAGAAAAATCCAAGAATGGGAGTCTGCTTTTTTCATCAAATGATTCTTAAGAGAAGTAGTGTGGTGGTTATTGCTCATTGATATATTACAAATATGTACTAGATAATAATTTCTGACATTTGAACTGTACTTACACATGTTGAATTGAAATACCTAGATAAAAATTGAAATACGTAGATAAAATATTGTGACTAATGTAGGCAAACAATAGCTTTTTTGGCATTTTACAAACTGATCATCATTCCTCATGGCACAGGTTCATGTGATATCAAGTAGCTTGCTTTGTTTGGGAAAGGCAATGATGACTGCAAGAATCACTTCAAAAACTAAAGTGCAATGGAGATTTCAACTGTGTTCTGTTTAATATTTGAATATTTAATTGCATTCCCAGGTTATTTCTCATCCTAATAGTTCTCACCCACATCATGTGGGTCCCATTAGTACGGGTATCTCCGAATGCTCCACTCTTCCATTACATTGAGTCAATTGCTCATGACCTTGGGCCTCCAATTGGGGCTATTTTCCTGCTATCCATCTCCTGGTCTATAGTAAAAGAGCCAATGAGCAGATAAGTGAATACTGAAAAACATTTTTCCTGCTGGAGTGAGAAATAAATGGTTTCTTTCAATAGGGTAGTAAAATGTATCTT
Organism: Gorilla gorilla gorilla; assembly: GCF_029281585.2. Taxonomy (NCBI): domain Eukaryota; kingdom Metazoa; phylum Chordata; class Mammalia; order Primates; family Hominidae; genus Gorilla; species Gorilla gorilla. The sequence goes on from NC_073241.2 coordinate 39,622,264, forward strand.
TCCCAACCTATTTATATGACTCAAAGCCCAGATGTGGTTAGCCTTAATTCCTGATTGTCATCTATGTGTGTAAATACATAGCACATACATATTCTAGTCTCTATTTCTTATGAAATGTTTTTGTCTCCCATGGCACAGTGCAGAAGAACACAGGTGTTTATGTCAGACAGCCAGGGTCCAATCCTGCTTCTGCTGTAGTGCAATGTAGGTAATATCTGGCCTGCATTTGGTTTATATGTAGGAACTCTGTCTTGGTTTAATGATTTTTAAATGCTACTAAATTCAGCTTCAGAGGAAGCTGTTTAGATTTGTAGAAAATGGAAACTTTAAAAAATTTTCTTCCCAGAAGCCAAGAACACTTGACTCATGTCAAGTCTACCTATTTATCCACCTGTCCATCTGTCTGTCCATCCACCCATCATCCAACCATGGAACTCAGTGCGAACTCCTGAGGTGATAATGCATTACGGACTCTCCTGTTCTTTCTAGTCACATATTAAAGTGTTCATAAGTTGACCTTGATTGTGATAAGCATCAAGCCCACTTTCTCCAACACTGTGGATTGCTATCCCCCAAAACCCCCTCCAGCTCAATCAGGCAGGCGGGCTCCTGCACTTCATAACAAGCTTACTAGAATATTTCCACTACCTACGCAAGAGGGAAAAAAAGTTGTCTATTCTTTAATATTTTGTTTTAGCATGACATCTTTCATGAAAATTTCTCCAGTAGCCACTCCCAGAGCTTGTTTTTCCCCTAATATTTTAAAACCACTGAAAAGGTTTCACAATATGCCATGTCATCTGGCACAATACATTGATTGCCTTGCCTTCTTTGGTTTGGTTTTGGTTCTTCAAATTGACTTAAGGATCGGTACTTTCTACTCTGTTTATTGCATCTGTGCTCCTGAGGAAGATTAGCCTCCGGTTTTCCTCTAGGATTGCAAGAGACAACCCTGCTTTAGAGATGAGAAATCTGACACTCTAGAGGTGAAACACTCACCTAAGAGGACCAGGGAGTTAAGTCCATGTTTTATGCCAAAGCCCATTGTTTTCCCGCAGCCATGACATCATTTCTTACTGTATTGGTAAACACTTGGTAGAGACACTCACCTTTAAAATCTCCTGTGGTTGGTGGTTTCGTGAGTATGTTGTGTGTTCCTGGCAGGGTATTGTACAGCACTGCCTATGAGGCATGGAGGAGTCTCACATGAAGGCCGCCTGCATCCTGGGGGAGTTCCTGAAGCTGCTGCCCACGTTTCTCACAGGGAGGCCAGGGAAGATCAGCCCCATTCTGTACACAGGCAAGCCATGAACTGAGGACATCCCTTTCAGGGTATGAATTCTGAGGAATGTTTCTAAGGTGTAGAGAAACATGAGAAACTAGAAATCCATTATGTCTGGAGGTAAAAACAGAAGACCAGAGGGACAGAAGAGCTTGTGCAGCGGTCAGAGGCAGGGATATTTGGTGTGTTTGCTGCTCTGCTCACCTCGCTCTTCAACCTCCCTGCTGGATTTTTAAAGTCATTTGGGTCTGGGTGTCCCATTTTGGTGAGTGGCTTGGACTGGAGTAAGTCCATAGAGTATGGCAGAGGGTACTGAAGGCTGAGGTAGAATGAGGTAAATGGGAATTGGATAAGATGCACTGGCTGCATTTGGTGACATTTCTCCCTGAGTAGGTATTCGAATATGCACTGCCACTTCTTGGTCCCCCTGAGACAGCTGGAGAACTGAATTGACTTTCACTGCTCTGTAATCAGATTGTTTGTAGTAGTTTAATTTACTCATCAGGTGACAATAATTATTGAAAATATTCCTAAAATGAACTTTCTGCCATTATTATGAATAGTGAAGAAAACTGAAGCCTTTTTGGGAGATCAACAAAATGCTGACTTGGTTTCTATGTATGCCTCATGGGTCATAGCACCCAGCCACTAGCCAGTGCTTGCACCCTTTGCTGGCCCCAGGACTAGGAGGTCAGGGTAGCCTCTCTGATGAGCCTCTGACCTCCAGCCTCAGTAGTGGCAGCACCCCTTCTCCATGGACTTCCACACCAAGGTCCAGAAGCAGGTGTCAGGGAGAGAGAGAGAGACCGAGCTCCTCCTCACAGGGGGTTGCCGAGGGCCCCCTGGGCTCTGCCTAGAATGCTCTTGGCGAAGTGCAGATGGAGAAGCGGATTAGAGGCTCCAGTGGTTGGTTCCAGTGAAACTAATCAGAGTGCTAGAGTGCCAGAGACAGGAGAAGACATTTAGGTTAATTTTATCTGTTTCCACATACAAAAACTAAGGCCCTATTTTTAAATGAAATTGTTTTTCTTCCTTTTAAGTGTCTCTAATTGTACCTGACTTTTGCTGACACTCCCGACGTTCAACCATATATTCACAAAACTTCATTCATGTTTTTCATGAGGGATGCAATTCTCACCTGCTCTGACAGGTGAATGCACCATCCAGATGTCCCTATATACATCACATGAAGGAGGTAACAGATGAGTCATCCACACACTAACACAGATGAGTTTATCAAACGCAGCCATTAAGGATGGGCCCATGTTACCAAGGGACAGAGTGGGGGAAGGTGCTCATTCCAAGAGGCTGCTGCAAGAGTTCAGTCAACCCGGGACACCTAGAGCCATCTGGGCCTGAAGCCAGGGGCTGGCAAGTGACAGAATGGACCACAGAGTCTTCTCTTTCTCCTTCCACATTTTCAATAGACCATATACTGTCATAGTATTTTGTGAAACATTTAAAAATCTAAAGTACAACATATATACAGAAAACACATGAAACCTAATATACAGCTCTGTAATTTATCACCAAATGAGCACCCATGTAACTACAAGTCAGGTCAAAAACTAGAAGTTACCTGCACCCCAAAACTGTCCTTGTATCTCCTCCTTTCCAAAGCTAGCCACTACAACTTTGTGTGCTAGAGTTTGCTGTCTTTTAGTTTACGCTTATTATAAATAGAGTAACTCAGGATGTGTGTTCCTTGATTTCCAGAGGCTTTTGCTCACAATAAGTTGGAAACATTCAGCTCTGTGGCCATGTGTAGCTGTAGCTCATTCATTGTCTTGCTACACAGCATTCCACTGTCATCCGATGCTACCTTTACCCACTCTGCTGTTGATGGGCATTTGGCTTGAGCTTCTCTATTTACCTGGTGCACATGGACATGCATTGCTGTCACATATATTGCTAGGAGAGTGTATATCTTTTACTTTGAGTTCTTTAAAAATTGAATAAATTGGGTGGAAAGGAATGTTGGAAAATATTCTAACAGAAAAACAATTGGATTTTGGCTCTTTTAAAAATGGTCATATTGATAAAGTGGCATTTTAGTTAAGTGTGATAAAAATGATATGGTTCGGATGTACCATTTTTCTTTTTGTTGTTCCAATCTGTGGAGTGTATCGGTTTAAATAATGAAAACATGTTCTATCATCCCAGCTTCACACTTGCTGTTTCTTTAACAGCCTTCCCAATGGGGCAGGATGGAAGTAGGAGCCCCACTAGTCTCCCCTTAACCTGGAATCCCCCACTATCCACAGCTCGCTCATTGGAGGGGACACACTGGGCACCCAGGCCTCAAGGTAAGGACACGCTCCATCACCTAGAGGTGTACTGCCTGGGAAGACCAACCTTGGAGGGGCACTGCCGGCTTTACAGGGACAGAGGTGTCGGGAGGGACTGACCACCGATTGGTAAGGCTGTGCTTTGTTGGTGATGTGATTGTTTCACAGGTAATTGGGGAGGGACAGTCCCAAGGCCTCACCTGCCCCTGTTCCTGGCTCTGCACAAAGGCAATAAGAGAGGGATGGTGCTAAGAAGGATGGCGTGCTGCTGTGGAAGATGCTGGACTGAAATTCAGAAGGCCAAAGATGCAGTGGTCTCATAGGAGGTATGTGACCTTTGGCATACATTTTCTTTCATTGTTGATAAATTTGATAAATTTGAATGGTAAACCAATGACTATTTTTTCTATCATGGAGCATCTACTCTCTGCTGCTCTTGCTAGTCCTGTCTTTGTGGGGAAGATGGATGATTCATCTGCATATGCTGCACTGAGCAGAAGGAAAGGTACTACAAAAATATAGAGGAGGGTGAGGGAAGGGAGGGCCCTTCCTCCAGGTGTATGGGGGTCCTTTGGAGGAAGTGAGCCCGTGGCACCCTGGGGAAGGAGCAGTGAGGCTGCATGCCTTCTACAGTTGAGTACATGGTGTGTCTGAGGACACCCAGGAGTGAGGCTGGTCGGTGAGGAGCCTGTGGCAGAGTGAGAGGAAGCCAGGCCAGGAGGGCAACTGGAGGCCAGCCTCTGGGGGCTACTCCACATGCCATGGGAACAGCAGAGCCCAGTGGGTGGGAGGCACAGGACATACCGAAAACACATGAAACCTAAATATACAGCTCTGTAATTTATCACCAAATGAGCACCCATGTAACTACAAGTCAGGTCAAAAACTAGAAGTTACCTGCACCCCAAAACTGTCCTTGTATCTCCTCCTTTCCAAAGCTAGCCACTACAACCTTGTGTGCCAGAGTTCGCTCTCTTTTAGTTTGTGCTTATTATAAATAGAGTAACTCAGGATGTGTGTTCCTGATGGATGTGTGGTGGCTGATGACAGAACTGCAAGGAGAGCAGTGCCATGCACTAAACCCTGATCTTGTTCTGGGCATTGGGCTAAAGCTTTCCGTGGCTCATTCCATTTAGTGGCTGGAAGTTGCAGAGGTTTCAGAAGCTCATCCAAGATTCTGGAGCCCCCATCTCCAGCCCTAATGCTGTCCGCCTTTTCACCCAGCCACCACCTGTTTCAGGAGAACACACAGAAGTGATGACCTTTTCTGGACAGGCAAGTAAATCCTGCTGTTTTTATTATTCACGGAAAAAACACTGGCTCATGGGAGGTGGGAAGGTGACAAACTCATTCTCCCTGGACCCCAGGAACCACAGATAGGATTATACTGACTACCAGTATTTTATTCGGTTAGTTCTACCTACATGAATCCTGTAGTACTGAAATGCGTTAGGTTAGCATTTTTGGCCTATGTACTTTACATTCTGGGCTAGAGGTTTTTAAGATTCACCTGTGTAAGCTGACTTAGTTTTCTGTAAGTTTGTGAAAAAGTACAAAAATGGTGATCTCTTTTATCATACAAATAATTTCTTTTTAATAGAATGTTTTTTCTAATTAATGTATTAATGTACTTTTCATTCAATACATTCATCGCTTACATTTGAACTATTATATGAATGAATGTTTAATTGCATAGGTGAAGATTACTAGTCACGGGCATTTTACTAACTGATTCTCATTAGGCATAGGTTCATGTGATTTCAAGGAGCTATGTTTTGTTTGGTAAAAGTAATAAAATAGCACAAGAATGAATGCAAGCACTGAAGCACGATGGAGGTGCCTATCATGACTTGTCTATGATTTACATCACTCGTTGTCTTTCCAGGTTGTTTATCATCCTGATAATTGTCATCAGCATTGTTTGGGTCCTTCTGGCACAGTTTCACAAAATGGGCAACTCTTCCGTTAGGTAGAAATAATTCCATTTGAGCCTTTAGTTGCATCTGTCTTGCAGCTTCTTCTTTTGGAAGAGTTAATTAAAGGGTAGATACATTAGAAATTTTTTTCCCATGTTAGAATGAGCAAACCACAATGTTCATTTCACTGGAGTAGCAGAATGCTTCCTTTTGACCTCCCAAGCTCATCTCAATTTCATTGCAGTAGCCCCATTTCCTAATGCTCACCAAAGTGTGTAAATACAGAGGGCGTTCCTGTAGTCAGGTGTTTCTATTTCTTATGATCTGTGACATTTATACCTAGCACAGTGCTCAGCAGCACAGATTTGGGAGTCAGGATGCTTGGATCCAGTCCTTACTCTGATACTGAATAGAATTGTGATCTTGAGCAAATCCCTTAAATCTATGTAAAAGTATTATAATTCTACCTTATTTTTGAGGTTCCTGAGACGATTAAAGTTTTTTTTTTTTAATGAAGCCCTGGAGCACTAGATGTACCCTTATCATTATTATTATTATTTTCAGGTGTTGGTCAGGTTCAGAGACATTAATATCTCTTTGTCTTTATCTTCATCTCTCAAAATCATCTGCTTGCCTTATGCAATACTGTTTTTCTTAAATGTAATTCCTTGCACAGGAAGACTGGGGATTACCACCAAATTTTGAAAGTAAATAAAAGCTCTTAATTATCAAAAATTTTAATGGAACTGTCAAAACCACCTAATATCAACTTTCTAAATTGTATACCAAAAGTCAGTTCTGTTTATTCTACAAAGTGAATATTTTTGAATATATGTATAATTAATTATATTAATTACATTTTTCAAGGAAACCCACCATTTTGGATCATGGAGTGCAGGATTTATGAGTCTCCTGGAGGCTGGAGAATCAAAGTACAAAGCCGTGTTCCTGGAGTGCAACAGCCCACTACTAAATACACATGTATTTGCAGCCTTTTTGGCTCAAGGCTAGACGCTTGTCAGTCCTTAGGTTGAGAAAGCAGGCATGGTGACAATTATGACCTCTCCTATTTCCTCAAATCTCTAATTTGTTCTTGCTTCTAAAGCAGGATACCCTCTGAGGTCAAATCACTGGGCTTGTGGCCATGAGACCACAGACTTTGCCTGGCTTCCAGTGACTGTCCGAGATGACCAGTGGAGTGCACCGCCTGTACTTGGACATCACTGTCTTTTCGGATCCATACCTGTCATCCTTGGAATTTCCCCTGTATCCAAACCTGTTCCTGATACAGGTGTGAGTAATGAGTAAGGAATTCATGGTTTTATTTAAAGATAGGAGCTTTGCTTTTTAAAACTGCTGCTCATGTACAGGTCCCAGGCCAGTGGAATCATGGCAACACAGATTCCCAGAGCTAGAAGGAACTTGTGGTATCATTCAGTCATCCAATCAAATAATATTTGCAACTAATCTGTACAAGGAACCAGTGAAATAAGGAATAAAGGATTAGAAAATGGGCTCCACATAAAATTTTTTTAAAGGAAAACCTCACAATGCAATTGACAGGAATATTTGCACCATTCCTTTTGGATATCAGGAAGTAAATAGTGTTCCTCATGAGAATGGGAAAGACTTCACAGCGGAGCTGTCATCTGGGCTGGACCTATTTGTGGGTGAGTAGCATTTCACACACAGCATGCACCAGCACAGAGATAAAAAAAAAAAGTTTATGGAAACTGTGAGCAGAAAGAAGCAAAATAAAACACTGAGGTGTGCTTTTGTCTTTCAGGTTGTCACAGATGTTTAATACAGGTTAGCATCCCAAATCCAAAAATCTGAAATCCAAAATGCTCCAAAACCCAAAACATTTTCAGCTTCTAAATGATGCCCAAAGGAAGTGCTTGCTGGAGCATTTCAGATTTCAAATTTTTGGATTTGGAATTCTCAATCAGTAAGTGTATATAATGCAAATATTCTGAAATCTGCAAAAACCCAAATTGGAATCACTTCTGGTCCCAATCATTTCAGATAAGGGATACTCAGCTCTCATGTGTAACATTCAGTGTTGGTGAGGATGGGGGGTAACACCCACCCTCTGTAACTGCTAGAAGCATATGAATTTGTATGATTTGTAAGAGGGCAATTTGGGAGGACCTATCTGTTTTAAAATTCTCCTAACCCATGGATCTCATCCCATTTCTAGAGTCTTTTATGTAAAATATTTCTACCATTAGGAGAAATATATGCAAGGGGACTTTCTATGGAGCAGTGTTTTAATAAAATAGAAAATTGGGACAAACCAAATTTCCATCACAAAGGAAATATACACACAAATAATAATACACTGAATATTATGCAGGTTTTAAACATCAGAAAAGGGCTCAGCTTCTGATCTCCAATGATGGTGTTGAAGTGGGTCACAGCCGGTTTACACTTGGTTTTCATGTGGGAACTCTGGGTGTCTGCCTTAGTTTAATGATTTTATATGCCACTAAATTCAGCTAATGAAAAGCTGTTCCATGCATGGCAAAACGGAACTTGAAAACAGGTTCTTGTCAACAATCGAGTGGACCTGTTTTATGTACAACCCAAGCCTTCATCTGCCTGCCCCTCAGTCTGTCTGTCCTCACAGTCCTCATTCATTAGTGGAACTGAGTGCCCACTGTTGGGTTGACGATCAATTCCATAACCTCCCTGTTCCTAGTCACACATTAATTCTTCAATACATCCCTTTGGATCACTTGGGATTAAACCTCCATCTCCAATTTCTTCCCCAGACGTATTTCTCACTCTTCTCCCAGCACACCCTTCAGCCCATCCATGCAGGTTTCTTTGCTTTTCCCACTTTACACCAAACTCTCTGGTTTGTTGTTGTTGTTGTTGTTGTTGTTGTTGTTGTTGTTATTGTTGTTGTTGAGACAGAGTCTCGCTCTGTCACCCAGGCTGGAGTGCAGTGGTGCGATCTCGGCTCACTGCAAGCTCCACCTCCTGGGTTCACGCCATTCTCCTGCCTCAGCCTCCGGAGTAGCTGGGACTACAGGCGCCTGCCACCACGCTCGGCTAATTTTGTTTTGTATTTTTAGTAGAGACGGGGTTTCACCGCCTTGGCCAGGATGGTCTCAATCTTCTGACCTCGTGATCTGCCCACCTTGGCCTCGCAAAGTGCTGGGATTACAGGCGTGAGCCACCGCGCCCGGCCCGAACTCCCTGTTTTTACTACAACTTTTACCTCCTCTTCAAGACAAAACAAGCAAACAAAACTGTAACAGTATTTTTAAACTTAGCTGTAATCTTTCTTCCTTCGTGAACATTTCCCCAAAAGCCACTCCCATGGCTCTCTGTGTTCCAAATATTTTTAAATATTAGGTATAAGGTTGAGCGTTTCAGGATATGCTGTTTTGAGCTGTACACTAACTGTATTGTTTGTATTGATTCTTCACATTTGAGGCATGGTCATTGCCTCCCACTCCTTTGGAGAGTTGATGTCAGTGCTCCTGAATAAGATCGGTGCACAGTTTTTCTTTTTATACTTAATTTTTTGGTTTGGTATTAAAATTACAGTGTTTTCATCAAATTAATTGTAACTAGCCCCTTTCATCAATTTCATGGAAATATTTCAATCAGATTTGAATGCAACTGCATGGTAATTTTGGTATTAAGCCAATAATACTATTAGGGGTGTGTGTGTGTGTGTGTGTGTGTGTGTGTGTGTGTGTGTGTGTGAGAGAGAGAGAGGAGGTGGGAGGTGGAGGGTGGGATAAAGAAAGGGAGAGAAAGACGGAGACGAGGAAAGATACTTCTTAACTACTAATTAAATTTATATAATGGCTATTGAAGTATTTAGGATTTTTCTTCATGAATTCATTTTAGAAATTTATGCCTTCTAGGATTTTATCTATCTTGTAAACATTTTAAATGTCTCAGCATAAATTTCCTCATAATATCCACTGATTGTTTTGTAATCTCTGCTACCTCTATAATTATGTCTTTTTATTAAGTTCTGATATGAATTTTTGTGATTTCTCTTTTTTTCTTGATAATACACTTTCCTCAAAAACAACTGTTGGCTCTGTTACCCCTTCCCGCTATTGTCCTTATTTTCTCTTTCATTAATTTCTCTTCTCATCTGTTATCCTTCCATTACATTATTTGAATTTCTTCTGATGTTATTTTTTTCTAACTTAAGTTGTATACTTAATTTTTACCTTTCTTTCCTATTTATTTTTGAGACAGAGTCAGGCTTTGTTGTCCAGGCTGGAGTGCAGTGGCAGGATCTCGAGTCACTGCACCCTTTGCCTCCCGGGTTCAAGCGATTCTCCTGCCTCAGCCTCCCCAGTAGCTGGGACTACAGGCATGCACCACCACATCTGGCTAATTTTTGTACTTTTAGTAAAGACATAGAGACGGGGTTTCACTATGTGGGCCAGGCTGGTCTCAAACTCCTGACCTCAAGTGATCCTCCCACCTTGGCCTCCAAAAGTGTCAAGTTCCTAATTTCAATAACTCATCTCACAGATTGCTCTCACATAATGCTCTTTGCTGCATCTCCCAATTTTCAATTTGTGCAATTTTTATTATTTATTAGTAAGTGTTATCTAATTTCATTGTGATTCTTACAGAGACTTGAGTTTAGAACTATGCTCTACATTTTCTCATATTGCAGCCAATGCTCCTGCGCATGAGTCTTCATATTTTGCAAGTCTACTTTGGGATAGATTTTGAGATGTTGGACAATGGGTCAAAGCGTTAGTGCTTATGCAGCTTTGCTAGATGCTGCCAAACTCCTCTCCACAGGTGCTGAGTCAGCTTTCTTCACAACAGTGTGGGCACAACCACACTAACGTAGTTACATGTGAAACTTCTGAAATTTTGTCTTGAAGTGGTTTCTCAGTGTAGTTTTAATGTGAACTTTTTCACATTTTGAATGAGATTAAAAGCCATTTGTTCTTTTGTTTTTCTTTGAACTGTTTCTTCATGTCTCTGACATGCTTACATGGGCTTGTTGGTAGTCTTTTCTTCCCTATTTTTAGAGACTTGTTATATATTAAGGGTATTAACACCTTTGTGTTATGCCAGGCCTGTTTCGTTTTGTTTTGTTTTGTTTTTCCTGTATACCATGTATCTTTTGCACTTTATTGAACTTTAGGTGATACAAAATTTTTCTATTTTCATATAATAAAATTTAATTATAATTTAATGATATTCTCAGGGTTTCTTCACCACTTTCAAGGGGGTGTTCACTTTCTTCAGTAACGTGTGCTGCTTTGACAGGGAACAGTCAGCGTCAGCTGAAATCGGAATTCTCTGTCTCATGTTTTAGAAGAATTGATCTTTCTTTATTTCAGATAACCCTAAGGAATATCTTGGATGTCTTCACGGGGCTTATGACTTATTCTGAGGCTTGCAAAATAGAGGCCCCCAGCTGAACAAAGACAGGGCTGCAGCGCCGAGGGAACAGCTGCCGGACCCACAGGAGAGGCCTCCTGGAGCACGCCGGGACTCCCTCCACCCCCTGGCTTTGGCTGCATCCATGGCTAGTTTGCCTGAACTATATCTGAGCCACTGAGAGTATTTATTAAGCAGAGAATAATTTTGAGTTTCACTTTTATAACTTTTGTTTCAAAAGTTGTTTTGGATAATTTAATGAAATGACTGTAAACCAGAATTCCCCTTTTCATTATTTCTTTGTGTCGATATAAAAAGAGTTGATGATTTTAAAAGCCAGTGAGATGTCCCTGTCTGTGGGTGTCAGTGGGAGCATGGGGTCTGACGCCTTTCTCTGGTGGCTGTCCAGGAAGATTGCCCCAGCTTGCACTCCCTTTTGGCGGGTTCCAGAGCCTTCCATTTGAAAGGAGCATCTCTCCCCACTCTGCCCCACCCAGCACCAGCTCTTCTGGAACCCACTGACTTCCTAAACACTTTCTTCCTCCTTCACCTCATTGAATTCAAGACTTGAGAAAACAGCCAAAAACTCTAGAGGTGGGGGTGGGTTCGATCTGGAAATCCCTGCTGTAATCGTTTTAAGGGAATCCACTGGAAATTATTAATTTATGTTTTAAATAAAACCATTCCTTACTTCACAGAATATTAAGCCACTCATTTTTTAACAGAACTTTCGAGATATAATTAAAATGCCATAAATTTCACCCCCACACAGTGTACAGTTCCAAGGTTTCCAATATAGTCACAGAGGTCTCTGCAACAATTACCACAATTTTAGACATGAAGACCATTTGTTGGCAGCCCTACCTGCCTCTATGTGTATGTATATAATTTTAATATTGGATTGGATATTATAGTATGTAATATTGTACTGTTACCTATTTGTGTCTTTATATTGCTGTTTTTTATTCAGGTGAATAATAATTATCTCCATATAGTCATACATTTATATAGGGTTAAACACACCTTTTTATAATTCAATAAATTAAATTGGTCAGGTGTGGTGGCTCACACCTGTAATCCCAGCACTTTGGGAGGCCAAGGCGGGTGGATCACCTGAGGTTGGGAGTTTGAGACCAGCCTGACCAACATGGAGAAACCCTGTCTGTACTAAAAATACAAAAAATTAGCCGGGTGTGGTGGCTCATGCCTGTAATCCCAGCTACTCGGGAGGCTGAGGCAGGAGAATCACTCGAACCGAGGAGGCGGACGTTGCAGTGAGCCGGGATCGCACCATTGCACTCCAGCCTGGGCAACAAGAGCAAAACTCCATCTCAAGAAAAAAAAAAAAAAAAGAAAGTAAATTGTTTTTAATTACATAAGAAACACATGTGTTATTGTTATAAAAATTCACATAGTGCTTAGGTCTACAGAATAAATGTATCCCCGCCACCTCCCAGCCCACCCCCTCGTCTGCATTCACCTACACACAGTTAAACATGCACATATGTTTCCGTGACACGATCTTGCTTTGCATATTGTTCACTGACTGGCTTTTCCATGTAAGATTTAATTTGGTGATTATTGCTTATCAGTACCTTTAGGTCTCTCTCATTATTATTTATAATTACATCATTATTCCATAGGGTATTTTACCATAATTTGGTCACTTTTTCACTGAGGAATTTTTATGTCAATTTCAATTATTTGTTATTGTTACCAATGCTGTACTGGACATCCCTGTATATCCACCTTTTTGTTGCATTAGTTAAGTGGTTTTTTCCTTTTATGATTGATTTCTAAAAATAAAATACTGCAGCAAATGTTAATGTTTAATATTTTCATAAAATTAAAAATCTGTGTTCCAAAAAGAAATCAATGGTTTATATTTCTACCATCAGTGTATGAGAATTCCTATTTCCCCACACCCTTAATTACACAGGAAATTATCAATGTTTGCCAATTTTATGATTTTAAAATATTTTTACTTTTAATTTGGATTTCTCCACTTATTAGGGAGATTGTGCATATTTGTGTATGTGTGTTGCCATTTGTATTTCTCCCTGTGATTTTCATGATACGTTTTCCTAGTTTTCTAATTCATTTAGTGATATTATTTATATGTTCTGCACGTTTATTATTTCCATATAATTACTGAGTTTTTTTTAAGGTCTGTGTCATAACTTTTACTTTGTTTATATTGTTTTTGTTTTGAAGAAGGTTTTCTTTTTACACAGTCAAATTTTCAATATTTTCCTTACCATTTCTGGATTTTGTGACAGGCTTTCAATAGTTGGTCCTTTTAGGGCTTTATTGATTTGTTTTGTTTTAAAGAACATGCTCAAATCCTACATTATATAGTGATTTACTTGTTCCCTTTATAACACGTGGTAGACATTACTAGTTCCAATTAATGTAGATTAAATGTATTCTTTTCAGTTGTGTAGTAATTCATATTACAGATACGTTCTGATTTCTTTATTCTCTCTTAGATGGATATTACGCTTATTTTTTAAAATTCCCACCACTAATGACTTTCCAGTAATCATCAATATACATAGATCCCCCCAATGTTTTTGTTTTTTTGTTTTTATGTAGTATACGATTCTCAAAATGGTATAATTGAGCTACGATAAATTTAATTTTACTTTAAAAAATACTGACATTAATTTTCACAGAGTTAATCAGATCACACTCTTACCAATTACATAATTAGGCCTCTTCCTATCTAGGCTCAATAGCACTAAAAGTTTTTTTTAATAAAAATACTAATTTGGTTTGTGAAAAATCCCATAGGTGCTTTAATCAACTAGTTCTATTTCAGTGGTTGCCTATTCAGTGTCTGCGTGTGTGTGTGTGTGTGTGTGTGTGTGTGTGTGTGTTTATGGCTGAGCAGGCCCTGCCTGGGCCACAGCTACCCTAAACATAGACAAAGGACTGTAGGTCAGAATCACAGCCCCCTGAGGAGAGAGGTGTGTGAAGCAGAGTGGGGTGAGGTTCCCCCTCCCCTATGCAGGGGGTGAGCAGGATGAGGACAGGAGCCCAGGGAGTGGTGCAGACACAACTCCCACTTCCTGACACTGCTTTGGAGCCTGGGCTCCTTCAAAGCCGCCTTACAGCTCCTAAAACCTTCATGGGGGCACAGCCACTGCATGCAAATAAGAGCTGTTACCTGTCTGTCCCTGGGCCTCCCTCTCCTGGGTTCTCACAGCTGACCCAGTGGGTGGAGGGGGGTCCTCGCTGTCAGCGTTGCAAGCCAAACCTATCCAGTGGGCACCCTGATGGCTGAACTCCCCTGGAGGCCCTGAGGGGTTTCCCAGCTGGGAGGGGCCATCTCAGGAGTGTCCCCACTGTCCCCCACTGCCCTCAGACCCCAAAGCCTTCCTGCCTCCCTGACACACCTGGGCATCTCAGTGTGAGGCCTGCAGTTTTCTAAAGCTGTTCATGGTGTCAGAGAGGGGCCAGGGCATCTGGGAACTGTAAACAAGGGTGCTGTCAGTGGAGGGAGGTCCCTCCCTGAAAGGAGCCGCAGCCACCTGCTTTCCAGCTGTACCAGCAGGGCATGTGTGCTATTTCCTCTCTGTCGGTGTTTCCTGGGAACTCTGCCTCCCGGGTTCAAGAGATTCTCCTGCCTCATCATCCCCAGTAGCTGGGACTACAGGCATGCACTGCCACATCTGGCTAATTTTTGTACTTTTAGTAAAGACATAGAGATGGGGTTTCACTATGTCGGCCAGGCTGGTCTCAAACTCCTGACCTCAAGTGATCCTCCCACCTTGGCCTCCAAAAGTGTCAAGTTCCTAATTTCAATAACTCATCTCACAGATTGCTCTCACATAATGCTCTTTGCTGCATCTCCCAATTTTCAATTTGCGCAATTTTTATTATTTATTAGTAAGTGTTATCTAATTTCATTGTGATTCTTACAGAGACTTGAGTTTAGAACTATGCTCTACATTTTCTCATATTGCAGCCAATGCTCCTGCGCATGAGTCTTCATATTTTGCAAGTCTACTTTGGGATAGATTTTGAGATGTTGGACAATGGGTCAAAGCGTTAGTGCTTATGCAGCTTTGCTAGATGCTGCCAAACTCCTCTCCACAGGTGCTGAGTCAGCTTTCTTCACAACAGTGTGGGCACAACCACACTAACGTAGTTACATGTGAAACTTCTGAAATTTTGTCTTGAAGTGGTTTCTCAGTGTAGTTTTAATGTGAACTTTTTCACATTTTGAATGAGATTAAAAGCCATTTGTTCTTTTTGTTTCTCTTTGAACTGTTTGTCTCTGACATGCTTACATGGGCTTGTTGGTAGTCTTTTCTTCCCTGTTTTTAGAGACTTATTATATATTAAGTATATTAAAACCTTTGTGTTAGGCACAGAGTTTACTCACACCACACTCTCATCAGCCTCTCTTTTATCTATTTTTTTCCTTTATAACTATTTCAGATCATGTTTCCGTCCATCCCTGAGTCACCAACCCAAGTGTAAATAATGTGGACCACTCTTCCAAATAATCTCTACAGATACTTAAAGAATTCATAGAGTGTGTTTGCATTTTTGCATTAAATTATTTTCCCCCTTTAGGCCTCATCTGGTTTTTTATTTTTTCTGAGATTTAAACTCATACATTTAATTTTATCCATGTGTGCCTGTGAGCCTCTTCCGTGACTTCCAGCTGGTCAGCATTGCGTCAACTACACTTTCCTTATAAACCCCCTTGTGCCGAGCAGCCAGGTTGCTGCTGATACCAGCTACCTCCTACAGTGAGGACGCCTCCTGCATCTTTCCTGCCTCTGAACGAGAAAGGGCTTGGTGCTTGGAGGGTGCACACTTAATGTTCCTGTGTGCTGAGGAAATCCCTCAGGATGGTTGACCTCCTAAATACTCCCAGTTGTGAGTGAGAGTTTGACTCCCCATAACCTAACTAGCAATTTATTTTGATTTTTTTAAATTGCAACATTAGTTGTCTGCTCAGCACTCACTGGTTTCATGCCTGACTGAGAAATAAGTGTGCAGTTCTGGAGTGTCCACGAGAACCCACGGGTTTCGCTTGCCCGAGCCGTGCTGGCGGGCGGACCTCCATCCCTCTCCCTGCTTCCAGCTCAAGGGGCTCTGGCTGCTCCCGCCACTCCCATCGCGCTCCGCCCCAAACCCCATCGCGCTCCGCCCCAAGCCCCATCACGCACCGCCCCAAGCCCCTTTGCTTTCCCTTTGCCCTTCGTGGAGGGAGCCTCCCACAGAGATGTGCTGGGCTTCTCCACAGCCACTGCTTTTGCCTCAGGTGGATCTGAACCTATGTTCATATGACTTTTATTCATCCACATTTGCCTTCTGTAATTGCTTTGTTGTAATATTTGTCCATTTTTAATTAGGTTTCCATTTTATCTGTCTTTTCTATTTTTTTTCAGAGTTCTCGGTAGTCCTTGCAAATATCTTTCCATTGTTTGATAACCCTGTGCAATTTTACCTATTAAATCCTTCTTTGAACAAAACGCCTTAAATACTCGTGCAGGAACTCATAGGGTTATGTGGTTTCTCAGACAGAATAACACACCATGTACTCACTTTCGTCTGTCAAATTCACAGAAACCTCAGCAAGTTTGGCATAGTAAAGCATATGAAAGTGCACTCAATCACACATGATCGGAAGAATGCATATTCAAACTAGAGTTTCTCACTTCTACACCCACCAAAATAGACACGTTATCAGAGAGAAAAATGCAGAGGGTTGGTGAGGTTGTGGAGGAACTGGAGCTATCACATGTGACTCTGGGAACATAAACTTAATTTCATCCACTTTGATAAATGACTTTCTAGGGTGTACTGGAGTAATCGGTACCTGTGACCCTATAGTCCACTCCTGCTACCTATGTCCAAAATACATGTATAAGGCAAGGATGTTGGTGTCCCCCTGGGGGGCTTTATAGCAGCATCGCTTCATGTAACTGTAGCAGGACAAGCCGCAGACAAAACCCCTCAGACACCGAATTAAAGCAGGAACGGCTTTATTCAGCTGGGAGCTTCGGCAAGACTCACGTCTCCAACAACTGAGCTCCCCGAGTGAGCAGTTCCTGTCCCTTTTAAGGGCTCACAACTCTAAAAGGGTCTGCGTAAGAAGGTCATGATCGATTGAGCAAGCAGGGGGTACGTGACTGGGGACTGCATGCACCGGCAATTAGAATGGAACAGAACAGGACAGGGATTTTCACAGTGCTTTTCTATACAATCTCTGTAATCTATAGATCACATAACCGATTAGGTCAGGGGTCGACCTTTAACTACCAGGCCCAGGGTGTGGTGCTGGGCTGTCTGCTTGTGGATTTCATTTCTGCCTTTTCGTTTTTACTTCTTCTTTCTTTGGAGGCAGAAATTGGGCATAAGACAATATGAGGGGAGGTCTCCTCCCTTATAACCATCATGATAAACAGAGCGAATGTAAAACATAGAGGGTGAAAACTCATTGTGCCAACTTCCTACAATGTAGATGTTATATATGGACAGGACCGAGCAGTACAAAATGCTGCCTGTGTCATCACAATGGAACATAGGTGAAATTCACATGATATTCACGTGTAATTTTCATTCAGACACAAAAGAGTACATACTGTAGGTTTCCATTTATACAATGTTTAAAACTAAATTTAAAATATGTTGATCATGACCAGAATAGTGAGTGTCTCTTGGAAGTTACTGCCTGGGAATTAGCCAAAGAGGGGCTGCCAGGGTGTTTCTATCTGGGTGGTGGTAACACAGTATTTGTCAGAAGGCAACAATCTGTACATGTAATATACTGTGCACTGTACCACAAGTAAAGCAACCATCAAATAAAAACAAAGTAATACAACTATTTTTCCATACACAAACTTCCATCCTTACGTCCCCTCTGAGTCCATCACATATTTTAAATAGAAGTAACTCCAATCTTGCATGCACACTTCCGGATATAGAGGGAACACACAATGCTCTCTTTTAATCGGGACAATCACGACAGCAAATTCAGCAAAAGACATCACAAGAAAGGCAAATTAAAAGCCAAACTCGGCTGGGTGTGTGGGCTCCTGGGGACAGTGGGGTGTCCCCTCCCCTCACTCCAGCTGCCCTGATTTTCTAGCATAGGATTTGCTGGCCATGCCCTTCACTCTGTTTACACATCGCCCCCAGCTGTGAACCCCTCTAGGACCTGGATGTGACTGAGTGTTCAGCACCCCTAGGGCCTCACAGTGCACCGGATACTTAGGCCTGTGCCCAGGAAGTACATACTGGATGAAAGATAACACTAGGCCATTGATGGCTACGCTGGAAGGAAAACCCAGAGGCGGGGAGGTGACGTCTCCCTCATCTCTGAATCCCAGTTCTGGGCTCCCTGGTGCCACAGTCATTAACCAGGTGCATCTGTATTTTAAATTAATTTTAAAATGTAATCTCCAGTACCTCATCACACCAGGCATATTTCCAGTGCCCGGTAGCCCTGCGCTCACAAGGCAGAGGGAACATTCCCGTCTGTGCAGAACAGGCTCGTGGCAGTGGCTCCAACCTGGGACAGTGCCTGTTTGTGAATCACTGACCTGTAGGGTTGGAGCCCCACATTGATAAGGCTGGTGGGGAGAGCTGCAATGATCCGGAAGAGAGGGGAGTGGCAGGTGGGAAGGGGGTCCTCTCTTGATGTGAACATTTGCAAATGTGAGCAGTGACTTGTTGAAGGCCTCTGATTCCAGAGAGCCCAGGTAAGTTCTGAGAAAGCAGAGGACGGAGCGGGGAGTTGCTGTGGCAGCTGGTGTGGCCTCCCCTGCAGCAGGGAGGATGGGTAAGTGCCTCTGGGTAACACCTTTCTTGTGGTACTTGTGTCTCCAGAGCTTGGATTGGCAACAGGAGACATGACTCCAGCAGTGACGATGATGACGCTCCAGGTAGATGGGCACCCTGGAGAGGGGACGCCATGAAAGTGGCTTCCCGGGAGCAGTCCACTCAGGCCTGCAGCTTTGGAGACCAGGGAAGGAAGAGGGAGATGAAATTAGAAAAAAAGAGAAAATGTGTTATGTTTAAATGTTCATGACAGTAAAAAAAAGTGATTATGTCTAGGGCCTTTGAGTGTTGTGTTTGTCATCATCTTTTCTTGCTTTGCTTCTCAAACATTATCTTTCCCTTGGGACCTGCTCTTTTCTGCCTCTTCCATACCAAATCCCAAACACTTGGGTTCTATTGGTTATCATCTCTTGAGAATCGGCTTGGTTTCTCCTGACTGCTTAGAGTAAAATGCAACAAGAGACTGGGTTTTGGTGCTGGCCTACCCTGCAGGATGTCCGT
This sequence comes from Gorilla gorilla gorilla, assembly GCF_029281585.2. Lineage (NCBI taxonomy): Eukaryota > Metazoa > Chordata > Mammalia > Primates > Hominidae > Gorilla > Gorilla gorilla. The sequence goes on from NC_073241.2 coordinate 39,641,436, forward strand.
GGGCACAGCTCTCCCCAGGCCACCCGACACTGGGAGTCAGGTGGGGGTAGAGGAGGTGAGTCTCTCCTCTCTGCACTCTCAGGCGGGGGTTGGGGGTGGGCCCCTCCTGTCTGCACTCTCAGGCGGGGGTGGGGACTGGGCCCCTCCTGTCTGCACTCTCAGGTGGGGGCGGGGACTGGGCCCCTCCTGTCTGCACTCTCAGGTGTTGTTGCAGCAACTTAGTGCTTCTGCCCCCTCTGCTGACTCCTGCTTTGATGGTAAGGGAGGAGACCACCCCTCATATTGTCTTATGCCCAATTTCTGCCTCCAAAGAAAGAAGAAGTAAAAACGAAAAGGCAGAAATGAAATTCACAAGCAGATAGCCCAGCACCACACACAGCCCAGCCCTGGTAGTTAAAGATAGACCCCTGACCTAATTGGTTATGTGATCTATAGATTACAGAGATTGTGTAGAAAAGCACTGTGAAAATCCCTGTCCTGTTGTGTTCCGTTCTAATTACCAGTGCGTGCAGCCCCCAGTCATGTACCCCCTGCTTGCTCAATCGATCATGACCCTCTCATGCGGACCCCCTTAGAGTTGTGAGCCCTTAAAAGGGACAGGAATTGCTTACTTGGTGAGCTCGGCTCTTGAGATAGGAGTCTTGCCAATGCTCCCGGCCGAATAAAGCCCTTCCTTCTTTAACTTGGTGTCTGAGGAGTTTTGTCTGCTACTCGTCCTGCTACATTTCTTGGTTCCCTGACCAGGAAGCCAGGTGATTGGCGGATGGTCGAAGCAGCTCCTTAGGCGGCTTAAGCCTGCCCTGTGGAACATCCCTGCGGGGGACTCCGACCAGCCCTCCGCTCTCTGATGTGGATCATGAGAGCATCCTGGGTAGGCAATTGCCCAAGCGGGACACCTCGCCAGAGCAGTGTGTAGCAGGCCCCCGTGGAGAATCAATGCAGTGGCTGAACACCGGGAAGGAACTGGTACTTGCAGTGCGACCATCTGAAACTTGGTAAGACTAGTCTTTGGAACCTGCGAACCTGCCTACTCCGTCTGAGTGGAAGCGTGGCCTGATCACCCACAGCATGCCTTTATTGGCACTTTGGTTTTTGTTTTTGACTTGACTTGGATTGCTTGATACTTTGGTTTTGGTTTTGACCTGGCTTAGATTTCTGGATACTCTGATTTTGGTTTGGTGTAAACTGCAAAAGTGTGTGTGTGCCCTTTTTACCTGTTCTTTGTTTTGTGGTGTGCGTGTGGTGTGAGTGTTGTGTTTTGTCTTGAAGAAGCATGGGTCAGGCACAAATAAGCCCACTCTACTAGGAACTATGTTGAAAAATTTCAAAAAAGGATTTAAGGGAGACTATGGAGTACTATGACACCAGGAAAACTTAAAACTTTGTGTAAAATAGACTGACCAGCATTAGAGGTGGGTTGGCCATCAGAAGGAAGCCTGGACAGGTCCCTTGTTTCAAAGGTGTGGCACAAGGTAACCTGTAAGCCAGGGCACCCAGATCAGTTCCCATACACAGACGCTTGGTTACAGCTGGTTTTAGATCTCTCCACACTGGTTGAGAGAACAGCAGCATAAGCGAGGCAGAGAGAGAGAGACAGAGAGGAGAGAGAGAGAGGCAGAAAGGAGAGAGAGAGAGAGGAGAGAGAGAGAGGCAGAGAGGAGAGAGAGAGAAGCAGATAAACAGAGGAAGAGACAGAGGCAAAAGGAAAGTCAAAGAGAGAGAGACAAAGTCAAAGAGAGAAAGAGAGATATATACAAGTAGCTAAGAAAAAAACAGTTTATGTGCAAGGTGTATAAGGAAATTAAAATATACCTTTGGTAAAAGAATTATAAGGAGGCATAAGAATATAAATTTTTACCTACATTAGAAGGTTAAAAATGTGTATACTTTGTTTTAAAGGTTTAATCAAGTTTTAAAATGTACATTGAAAAGAAAATTCTGTGTGTAAACATTGGCTAAAGTTAGAGGTATCATCCAGTTTTGCTGTAAACTGGACATTAAAATAAAAGCATAGCAGATTTTTCTTAAAGCACCAACCTGCTCTTTAGCAAAAATTATAAAAGGTTAAAAAGAGTCTATAAAATCTTACCTTATGGTCAAACATTAAAAATTGGATAAATATGTCTACAAGGTTTTATTAAAATTAGGTATAACATTAATAACGCAGTAATATAAAGGTAAAATTTAGCTTATCTGGTATAAAAATCATACAAATAGCATTGTTAAATGTAAAGTGGTATTTGCCTTTCTTTGGTTTAAAAACTAATAAAAATAGGTGCTAACGGAAATTTCTCAGTAAGAAGGCACCAAGGACTATAAAGTCCACTGCCAAGGTCCTCACATTTAAAACAAAAGGTCAATTTCTTAGAAATTATATACTCAGTGTATCTTCCACTTTCCTTTCCCTCAAAAACTAAAAGTCTTTTAGCACAGGTACCACCCCTAGAATTTCCGGTAAACCAGCACCAGCCTGAAAATCACGTTCTCATCAAAGGGTGGAAAGAAGAAAAACTCGAGCCAGCCTGGGAAGGACCCTACCTTGTGCTGCTAACCACCAAGACTGCTGTTTGTACAGAAAAAAAAGGATGGACTCACCACACCCGAGTCAAGAAAGCGCCACCCCCTCCAGAGTCGTGGGCCATAGTCCCAGGGGAAAACCCTACCAAACTAAAGCTGAGAAAAATTTAACTCTTTTCATCTATTCTATTACTCTTTCTTCTTTCCTTGCTCTATTGCTGACCATCTGGTTATTAACATAACCAAGTCAATTTCACCTTAAACTATTGCATTTAATGCTTGCCTTGTTAGACCCTGTGGAGACTTGCCAAGTCAAAGACAGCTCTCTACTTCAGAAAAGTACCTCTGTCCCTCCTGACTCTCCTCAGACTGGGCATTAGTAAACTAGGACCATTTAATCCGGGCAGATTTCAATAAAGACCCCAGTGCCAACCAGGAGTCTTGCCCCCAATGTAGAGCTTTTATGCCTTAGTTGGTCCAATGTTCTGTGGACCACTAAAGAGCAAGGATGGACTGCCCCAACCGGTTTTTGTAATTTCCTAAAATCATACATTCATTTTACTAGAGGATCATAGAAGTTAAAGACTTAAAACAAACTTTGGCAATTAAGACAGCATACCAAGATGCAAATACCTGGTTAAAATTGATCAAATATTCCTTCTGCATGTTAAACAAAAGCAACTGTTATTCTTGTGCACATGGCAGGCCAGAGGCCCAGACTGTCTCGTTTCCACTAAGGTGGTCCTCCAGTCGACCAGGCGTAGGCTGCATGGTAGCTCTTTTCCAGGATTCTACAGCCTGGAGTAATAAGTCATGCCAAGCTCTCTCTGCTATATCCCGGAGACCGGCACCCTGCGGGTCAGCCCCTGAGGGCCATCCAGCTTCCATCTCCCAACACTAAGTTCACTTTGTGTCTCTCACGACAGGCAGGAAACTTAGCATTCCTTGGAGACCTGAAGGGATGTAATGAGCTTAAGAATTTTCAAGAGCTTATCAATCAGTCAGCCCTTGTTCATCCCTGCGCGGATGTGTGGTGGTATTGTGGTGAACCTTTACTGGACACTCTGCTGAATAACTGGAGTGGCACTTGTGGTTTAGTCCATCTGGCTATCCCTTTCGCCCTGGCATTTCATCAACCAGAAGGAGAAAAAAATAAGACATCGTAAAGCGAGAGAAGCCCCTTATGGGTCTTTCAACTCTCACATCTATTTAGATGCAATTGGAGCCCCGCAAGGAATAACAGATCAATTTAAAACTTGAAATCAAATAGCTACAGGATTTAAGTCAATATTTTAGTACGTGACAGTTAATAAAAATCTAGATTAGATAAACTACATCTATTACAACCAACAGCAACAAGCTTTTCATGAGTTTAAAACAAAACAAAACAAAACAAAACTCATGTCGGCCCCAGCCCTGGGGCTACCTGACCTGACAAAACCCTTTATACCCTGTGTGTCAGAAAGAGAAAAAATGGCAGTTGGAGTTTTAACCCAGACTGTAGGGCCCTGGTCAAGGCCACTGGCCTATCTCTCAAAACAACTAGACGGGGTTTCCAAAGGCTGGCCCCCATGTCTAAGGACTCTGGCAGCAACGGCCCTGTTAGCACAAGAAGCAGATAAGCTCACTCTTAGGCAAAATCTAAACATTAAGTCCCCCATGCTGTGGTGACTTTAATAAATAGCAAAGGACATTATTAGCTAATGAATGCTAGACTAACTAGATGCCAAAGCTTGCTCTGTGAAAATCCCCGCATAACCAGTGAAGTTTGCAACACTCTAAACCCCACCACCTTGCTCCTGGTATCAGACAGCCCAGTTGAATATAACTATGTAGAGGTACTGGACTCAGTTTATTCCAGTGGGCCCTACCTCCGAGACCAACCTTAAACATCAGTAGACTAGGAGCTGTACGTGGATGGGAGCAGCTTCGCCAACCCCTGCAAAGTGACTCTGAAAAAGACAACAAGCCCTGCTCCAGTCACACCCGGAAGTTGACTGGTCCATGCACAGCTGAAGCATGAGAAAACTCATCATGGGACTCATTTTCCTTAAAACTTGGACTTGTACAGTAAGGACTTCAACTGACCTTCCTCAGACTAAGGGCTGTTCCCAGTGTATACATCAAGTCACTGAGGTAGGACAAAAAGTCGCTACAGTCCTATTATTTTATGGTTATTATAAGTGTACTGGAACTCTAAAAACAAAGCTTGTTTGTATAATGTTATTCTATGCAAGGTATGTAGCCCAGGAAATGACCAACCTGATGTATGTTATGACCCAGCTGAGCATCCCATGACCACAGTTTTTAAAATAAGATTAAGAACTGAAGACTGGTAGGGCTGTTCACTTTTGTTTATAAGCAGAATGAGTATATACTCTAATATAATGATAAGGAAAACAGCATGGTAAATACATAAACCAGTGAAAGTCATTCGCTGTCATTATCAAGTATGATGTACTGCACATAATTGCATGTGCTGGACTTTTACATGACTGGCTGTGAAGCAGGTGTGTTTATACCAGCACCGCCACAAACACATGAGCAGTGTGTTGCTATACAACTTTACTATGGCTCTGACATCACTAGACAATAGGGATTTTTTCATCTCCATTATAATCTTATGGGACTGCATGTTCATATGTGCAATCCATCATTGACCAAAACGTTATTTGATGCATGACTGTATTTTGTGTCTTGCTTTCCTGCTAGAGTAGGGCTTCTTAAGCATGCATTTACAGTTGACTCTCATGATTCATAACTTTGGACTTGACAAATTTGCCTACTCGCCAAAATTCACATGTAACCCCAAAGTCAATACTCACAGTGCTTTTGAGGTAATTCACAGGCATGCATGAGTGACACAAGATTTGAGTTGCCCAAATGCACATTCCCAGCTGAGGTGGAACAAGGCGATGCTCGGCCTTCTTGTTTCGGCTCACGCTGTGAACAAGCTTCCTTAGCATGGTCTAGTTAGTGTCATTTTGCCACATTTTTGTGCTTCCTGTTGATTTTGCTGTTGAAAAGGCCCCAAGCACAGTGATTTCGTGCTGGCTAGTGTTCCTAAGAGCAAGAAGGCTGTGATGTGCCTTACAGAGAAAATATGTGCGTTAGATAAGCTTGGTTTAGGCATGAGTTTTAGGGCTGTTGGCTGTTATTAATGTTAATATATATTAAATAAGGTGTCTTTAAACAGAAACACAAATAAAACAAGGTTATGGGCTGGGCACGGTGGCTCATGCCTGTAATCCCAGGCATGATTGGGAGGCTGAGGTGGGTGGATCACCTGAGGTCAGGAGTTCGAGATCAGCCTGGCCGACATGGTGAGACCCCCGTCTCTACTGAAAATACAAAAAATTAGCTGGGCATGGTGGTGCACGCCTATAGTCCCAGCTACTCAGGAGGCTGAGGCAGGAGAATCACTTGAACCCTTGAGGTGGAGGTTGCAGTGGGCTGAGATCGCACCACTATACTCCAGCCTGGGTGACTGAGTGAGACTCCATCTCAAAACAAAACAAAACAAAACAAAAAATACCCCAAGGTTATGCATTGATTGGCTGATGAAAATGTCTTGGTCAGAGGCTTGCAGGAACCTAACCCTATAATTCCTCTAAGGTCAAAGGTTTTAGTATTTACTAATTCACTGTTTGCAGCAACTTTTAGAACAAAACTACCATGAGAAATGGTTGTATTTTGTATTCCCCAGTACAAGCTAACACAATGTTGGCACATAGAAAATGCTTAATAACTGCCTGCTGATTCACTGTGAAAAAGAGAGAGAAGAGAACCTAACTTTTCTTCCAGTGAAGTTATCTGATATGTGTTTGTTTGTTCATTCGGTTATTTATTTATTTTTTTTAGATGGAGTCTCGCTCTGTTGCCCAGGCTGGAGTGGAGTGGCACGATCTCAGCTCACTGCAACCTCCACCTCCCAGGTTCAAGTGATTCTCCTGCCTCAGCCTCCCGAGTAGCTGGAATTACAGGCATGCACCACCATGCCCGGCTAATTTTGTGACATGTGTTTTATAGTTTGCATAGTGTGCAATGATTTTTTATTTGGTTTGTGTAAATATCCTCCCAAATCTGATTCAACTAAGATTGAGAATATTCCCGTATATGTTGTTCCCTAATAACTGTATAGCTTATATAAGTTAAATTTGTATGAAAAAAATTAGAACTTGTCTACATTAAAAGATCAAGGGCTCAACATTCTCATTTTGGGTCGGGAGAATGTTTCCTGTCATCTAGCTCAGCGGCTCAGTAATTTTCAGATTTTTATTTTACATAACACTAAAGGAATGCTGAAAAACTACGTACTGCCCCACCCATTCTAAGTTGTCCACTAACATTTTTTTTCTTTTTCTATTCTTCTTCTATTTATTTATTTATTTATTTTTATTTTTATTTTTTTTATTTTTTTGAGACAGAGTCTCGCTGTCGCCCAGGCTGAAGTGGCGCGAGCTCGGCTCACTGCAGGCTCCGCCCCCTGGGTTCACGCCATTCTCCTGCCTCAGCCTTGCCAGACGCCCGCCACTTTGCCCGGCTACTTTTTTTTTTGAGACAGGGTCTCACTCTGCCACCCAGGCTGTAGCACAGTGATGCAATCTCAGCTCACTGTAGCCTCAACCTCCGGGGCTCAAGCAATCCCACCTCAGCCTCTCAAGTAGCTAGGGTTACAGGAGCACTCCACCACACCTGGCTAATTAAAACAATTTTTTTTTTGTAGAGATGGGGTCTCACTTTGTTGCCCAGGCTGGTCTGGATGTATGGAATTCTTGGGATGGCAGTGATTGACCCAGCATACTGAGGAATATAATTTTGGGTTTTATTATTTGATGGGCATATTTCTGGTGGCGTGGATGTATAATAATTGGGAAATCTGCAAAACCCTTAGTGAATTGTGGGCACTTATGTTTTCTTATTTAGAAATTTATTCTTTTTGTCATTTCCAGAATGTATTAATGATATGATCTTCCGTGAGTGACAAAGGAACTGGAAGCCAGGGACCCCGCATAGGATGTACACACTGCTCACACAGGAGTAAGCACAGTGCCTGGCTTACTTACGGCATCACTGTCTTTGTGATCTCAACGATTCATCTCAGAGCAGGGCGGAGCATCTCAGATGGGGTGGTGCAAATCTGCAGGCAGCTAGGCAGACTAGTCCTCAGATGAGACATGGCACAGGCAGGATTCGAAGAGGGGACTCTGTACCTGCCAGAACTGAGGCTGACAATTTGTAAAAAGATAGTATATCTTGGCAGGATTGACATATTACAGTGTGGTGGCCTGTTCTGTGGCGGCTGGGAGGAAGAGCGGCTTCTTTTTGTTTTGTTTTTTAACCTTGGGAAATTAAAATCTTTCCTAGTTGACCTTAAATCCTGAAACAAGTCGGGCGCGGTGGCTCACACCTGTAATCCCAGCACTTTGGGAGGCTGAGGCAGGTGGATCACCTGATGTCAGGAGTTCGAGACCAGCCTGGCCAACATGGTGAAACCTCGTCTCTACTAAAAATACAAAAATTAACTGGGCGTGGTGGCACATGCTTGTAATCCCAGCTACTCAGGAGGCTGAGGCAGGAGAATCACTTGAACCCGGGAGGTGGAGGTTGTGGTGAGCCAAGATCGCGCCATTGCACTCCAGCCTGGGTGACAGAGTGAGACCCCATCTCAAAAAACAAACAAACAAAAATCCTGAAACAGGTCAGCCCTTCTTAGATTCTGTCCATCTCAAGCCTGTAGGGCACACCCTGGTGTGATGAGTAGTTCTATCTTCTCTCTTTCTGTACTACCCGCCTTCCCTCTGTGGTACATGGAAATGCTACTCTTCTGGCTGGGTGAGAACTGAATCATTCCTCTGCTCTTGCCTAGAGCCCGGGAAGAAGTCCTGGCAGCAGGTCCCTGGCTAGGATATTGATATAGAGTCATAGAAAAACTGGTAAGAAAAAGAAACACAAGTCATTCTTTTTCTGCTGCTGGCAGAAAAAAAAAAAAAAAGGAACATGCATTAAAATTCACAGGACTTTGGCTAGGTACAATGGCTCATACCTGTAATCCTAGGAATTTGGGAGGCTGAGGCAGGAGGGTTGCTTGGTGCTAGGAGTTTGAGACCAGCCTGGGCAACATAGCAAGATCCCATATCTGCCAAAAAAAAAAAAGAGAGAGAAAAAAAGAAAATTCACAAAATTCACAGGACTTCTAAGATAGCCATAAAAATGTAAAATTTAAGTAAAAATAATGAAGTAGGGATCGTGTTTCTACATTGTGAGTTGGGCAAAATGTGTGTAAGTTTTATTGTTTTGTGTAACATTTAGCACATGTAAGTCATATATGTATACACAGGATGTGCCCACTGTGGGGTGTGTGTTGAGTGTAGGTGTTGGGGAGACATTTGTGCTTGGCATTTGCTAAAAGTCAAGTGACTGGTGGGGTGGAGAGGCCAGGGGCACAGTAGTTAGTATGCTGTGACAAAGAGTGGTGGAGTGGTCATCTCAAGTCTTCACTGCCATAGCTCACCCGCTCCCCAAACCCTACTGCTGCAGGAGTTCACACGCCACCTGTGGATGGAGCAAACACATGCAGACAAGACAGGCCCCCCGCCACTGTTGGCACACAGGACACCCACCCAGCCTATGGTCCTGTCTGTGGCTGGACGACGTAATCAGAATAACAGGTAATCCTTACTGAGCACTATGTGGCAGGCACATGTCCAACAGTTAATATATAGTAAAGTGTTTAATTCTTACAGCAATACTGTGAAGTAGGTACTGCTATTTAGTTTATATTTCTTACCTTTTCCCTTTTATTAATTCTTTTCTGAAGTGTTACTTAATTTCTAAGTTTTCCTAACTTAGATTTATGTTATTACTTCATATCTCCTATTTACTCCCTTAAGGTCTTGAGCTTGTTCTGAAACTGTGGGCTACAGCTTTTATCTGTTTCGTGGTCATGTCTTTGTGGTATGCTTTCATTGTTTGTACAAATGTCTTCTTCCTCCCTTCCTCCCCTCTTCCCTTCCTCCATTCCTCCCTTCCTCCCTTTCTCTCTTTCTCTCTTTCTTTCACAGGGTCTCACTCTGTCGCCCAGGCTGGAAGTGCAGTGGCGCAATCATAGCTCATAGCACCCTCAACCTCCCAGGCTCAAATGATCCTCTAACTTCAGCCTCCTGAGTAGCTGGAACTACAGGCACATGCCACCATACCTGGCTGATTTTTTATTATTTTTTGTAGAGATGAGATTGCTGGGATTACAGGCGTGAGCCACCGCACCTGGCCTTCATTGTTTTTCTGATGATAACTTTGTACATCTTTGATGTCATTTCTTCTCAAGTGCTCCTCCTTAGGCAGGTTACTTCTCGTTAACACCTAGAAGGAGGCAGAGTTCCGGAGAGCTTCTGCAACTTCACCTAGTGTCTTGGTTCGTTTGGGCTCCTTTAACAAAATGCCATAAACAGGGTGGCTTATACACCACAGAAATATATTTTTCACAGTTCTGGAGGCTGGGGAGTCCAAGATCAAGACTGGACTTGACAAATACAGACATTGGTAAATTCAGTGTCTCGTGAGGTCCTGCTTCCTGGTCCACACAGTGCGTTCCTGCTGTGTCCTCAGGTGGCGGTGGTGAAAAGGATAGGGAGCTCTCTGGGGCCTCTTTCATAAGGGCACTAATCCCATTTGTAAGGGCTCCACCACCATCACATAATCACCTCCCAAAAGCCCTTCTTCCTAATACCATCACATTGGTGATATCAACACGTGCATTGGGAGGAGTGAACACAAACATCAGACCATAGCACCTCACAAACTTTTCTGTTGTTTTAATTAGTGTGCTAAAATAGGGAAGCTTGCCTTAGGAAATTTCCCTTTTCTCACCTTTTTCTGCACTTTCTCTTTCTTACATTTCTCTAGTCTACATCATGCAAAATTCTCATTCCATCTTAAGAGTCTCCCCTCTGTGAGGGGTCTTAATCCCGGAAGGAAGGATTGCTCTAGGCTTTCAGGTCTCACCATGGGCCCCTTGCACTCACTCACTACTGCACGGGGCGAAATCCTTCCTGTTTTCAGCCACTGTTCTTGCCACACTTTCCTGGGGTAACCTGATGCTATTTTTGGATTCTCCTCACTTCATGTCCACCACATGCTTTGTCATGCCCTTGTTTTTATCTGTGCATTTGCTGACTTCACTCAGGTCTTGCAGCTGTCTGTGGTTCCTCCTCACGCCTCTTACATTTGGGGTTTGTGGGGATGCCTTGTCAACTAGTTTTGTTCTAAACCTTGTGTAGGGATTTTTACTTTTGCCATTTAGTTGCTCGATCCATAGCACCTAATGGATAAATGGCTTTTCTTCCATGTTTATTAGAAAAAAAAAAAAGGAAAATTTTAATGAGTCATTTTCAATGATTTGAACTATGGACTCTGTCTTGAACTACACATGAATGCAAAATAATCACAGTAACTCTCCCAAGGAAGTTCTAATAACCAAGCTGCTTAAAAGGAATTACCCTGAAAAGTAACTAAACCAAGGCTCCCTAAACCAGAATCTCTGACAACCACGTAGCACATCTTACTGTTTTCCACTCATTCCATACATTTTGATTGAGAATAAGTGATGTGTTGGATTCTACTAAATGCTATCATGGTTATAAATAAGTATGAAGCTTGGCCCTTCTCTCAGGGAGTTTCAAATCTGTCTGGGATTGTATTAGACACAGGAGGTAGGAAGATAATTTGTAAATTATAATGACATAAAATGTATCAATCATTTAACATCTCAGTGCAGACGGACTAAAATGTATCATGTGACAACCTCCCCACCCCCCATAGTTCTCTGTAATTATTTGTTTGAGACAAGGTCTCACTCTGTTGCCCAGGCTGCAGTGCAGTGGCAAGATCTCAGCCTTGACCTCCCGGGCTCAAGCAATCCTCCCACCTCAGCCTCTCAGGTAGCTGGGAGTATAAGAGCATGCCACCAAGCCCGGCTAATTTTTTTTTCTATTTTTATTTTTTTTGAGACAGAGTCTTGCTCTGTCGCCCAGGCTGGAGTGCAGTGACGCAATCTCGGCTCACTACAACCTCTGCCTCCTGGGTTCACGCCATTCTCCTGCCTCAGCCTCCCAAGTAGCTGGGACTACAGGTGCTCGCCACCACGCCTGGCTAATTATTTTGTATTTTCAGTAGAGATGGGGTTTCACCATGTTAGCCACGATGGTCTTGATCTCCTGACCTCGTGATCCACCCACCTCGGCCTCCCAAAGTGCTGGGATTACAGGCGTGAGCCACCACACCTGGCCACTTGTTTGCTTTTTGAGACAGTCTTGCTCTGTCACCCAGGCTGGAATGCAGCGGCACCAACTCAGCTCACTGCAACCTCTGCCTCCTGGGTTCAAGTGATTCCCCTGCCTCAGCCTCCTGAGTAGCTGGGACTACAGGTGTGTGCCGCCACACCTGGCTCATTTTTGTATTTTTTACTAGAGATGGGGTTTTGCCATGTTGGCCAGGTGGGTCTCAAACTCCTGACCTCAGGTGATCCACCACCCCGGCCTCCCAAAGTGCTGGGATTATAGGCATAAACCACAGCACCTGGCCAAGGTTGTTTTAAGTTGCTAAGTTTGTGGTCATTTGTTGCATGACAATTTAAAGCGAATACATCAATTCTCCACAAAAGTTAATCTCTTGGATTTTAGGATCCTACTCTCCCTTTTCCCAGCTTCATCTTCATGTCCACAGCACAGTCCCTAGAATGATCTTTGAAAATACCAAGTAGATGAGATTACTCAGCACCTAGGATGTGAGAAGGCTGAATGCCATGAGATGAGGAGTGCTCGGCTTCCTGAGTTTCATTTCCTCCCAGAATGCTCACTGACACAATGCAGGCAAATATCTTACAATAATTCAGCAAACATGGTTAAAATATAAGAATGGTCTCTCCGCTTGGTCAGGTGGCTCACACTTGTAATCCCAGCACTTTGGGAGGCCAAGGTGGGAGGATCACTTGAGCCCAGGAGTTTGAGACCAGGAAACATCGTGAGACCTTGTCTCTACAAAAAATTTGAAAATTAGCTGGACATGGTTGCATGTGTCTATAGACCTAGCTATGCGGGAGGCTGAGGCAGGTGGATCACTCGTGAGTCTGGAGGTGTTCACGCCACTGCACTCCAGCCTGGACCACAGAACAAGACGTTTTTTTGTTTGTTGTTTTTTTTTTTTTTGCTTTTTTTTTTGTTTTTTGTTTTTTGAGATGAACTCTTGCTCTGTTGCCCAGGCTGGAATGCAGTGGCACTATCTGGGCTCACTGCAACCTTCACCTCCTGGGTTCAAGTGATTCTCCTGCCTCAGCCTCCAGGGTGGCTGGGACTACAGGTATGTGTCACTACACTTGGCTATTTTTTTTTTTTTTTTTTTTTTTTTTTAGTAGAGACAGTGTTTTGCCATGTTGGGTTTTGAACTCCTGACCTTAGGTGACCCATCTACCTCAGCCTCCCAAAGTGCTAGGATTACAGGCGTGAGCCACGACCTCCAGCCTTATTTTTATTTATTTATTTTTGTGATAGAGTCTCACTTTGTTGCCTAGGCTGGACTGTAGTGGCACAATCTTGGCTCACTGCAACCTCCTCCTCCCAGGCTCAAGCAATTTTCATGCCTCAGCCTCCCTAGTGGCTGGGATTACAGGTGGGTGCCACCACGCCCGGCTAATTTTTGTATTTTTTGTATGATGGGGTCTTGCCATGTTGCCCAAGCTGGTCTCAAATGCCTGAGCTCAAGCAATCTGCCTGCCTGGGCCTCCCAAAGTGTTGGATCACAGGCGTGAGCCACTTAGCCTGGTCTGACTCTATTTTTTAAAAAAGAAAATATCTCTCAGTTTTGTCTATGAGGCTCTCAAACACCATTTTATATTGGAGTTTCCAAGGCTTCCGTAGTGTAAGCCAGGATTTTTAAAATACAATGTGGCAAGGATACCACAATGTTACCACAACACAACAATGTGTATCACAACAATGTATATACCACTATGTATACCACAATGTTATCCACTATAGCTGCTCCCACAGAAAAGTAGTTTACAAGACAGTGAAGTACAATATGAAACTGAAGATGTTAGAGAGGAAAACAGTGATTTGAAGAGTACTCTATAGAATTGAAACCAGCTAGCCCGGCACATTGGGGAACACCTCTGGTCCCAGTTACTTAGGAGGCTGAGATGGGAGGATCACTTAAACCTGGGACTTTGAGGCCACCCCGGGCAACACAAGAAGCAAAACCAAAAAACCCAAGTAGGCCGGGTGTGGTGGCTCAAGCCTGTAATCCTAGCACTTTATGAGGCTGAGACAGATGACTTGAGGTCAGGAGTTTGTGAACAGCCTTGCCAACATGGGGAAACCCTGTCTCTTTTTTTTTTTTTTTTTTTTTTATTTTTTATTATACTTTAAGTTTTAGGGTACATGTGCACATTGTGCAGGTTGAACAATGAGATCACATGGACACAGGAAGGGGAATATCACACTCTGGGGACTGTTGTGGGGTGGGGGGAGGGGGGAGGGATAGCATTGGGAGATATACCTAATGCTAGATGACGAGTTAGTGGGTGCAGCGCACCAGAATGGCACATGTATACATATGTAACCCCGTCTCTTAAAAAAAAAAAAAAAGCCAGGTATGGTGACACACGCTTGTAATCCTAGCTACCCCGGAGGCTGAGGCATGAGAATCCCTTGAACCCGGGAGGCGAAGGTTGCAGTGAGCAGAGATCATGCCACTGCACTCCAGCCTGGGTGACAGTACCAGATTCAGTCTCAAAAAAAAAAAAAAAAAAAAAGGTTAATGGCATTAAAAGTCAACTAATAAAATTAGTTAAAACTATGAACTTTAATAAATGTTGTTTTAGCAATTTTTTATTTGAGACGGAATTTTGCTCTTGTTGCCCAGGCTGGAGTGCAATGGCTCAATATCAGCTCACTGCAACCACCGCCTCCCGAGTTCAAGTGATTCTCCTGCCTCAGGCTCCTGAGTAGCTAGGATTACAGGCGCCCGTCACTACGCCTGGCTAAATTTTGTATTCTTAGTAGAGACGGGGGTTTCACCGTGTTGGCCAGGCTGGCCTCAAACTCCTGACCTCCAGTGATCTGCCTGCCTCGGCCTCCCAAAGTGCTAGGATTACAGGTCTGAGCCATCACGCCCGGACAGTTTTAGCAAATTTGACAAAATGTGGGTAATTTATTCATATAATATAAAGTACCTTTTGGCCAGGCGTGATGGCTCACCCCTGTAATCCCAGCACTTTGGGAGGCCGAGGCGGGCGGATCATGAGGTCAGGAGATCCAGACTATCCTGGCTAACACAGTGAAACCCTGTCTCTACTAAAAATAGAAAAAATGAGCCTGGCCTGATGGCGGGCTCCTGTAGTCCCAGCTACTTGGGAGGCTGAGGCAGGAGAATGGCGTGAACCTGGGAGACAGAGGTTGTAGTGAGCCGAGATTGCGCCACTGCACTCCTGCCTGGGCGACAGAGTGAGACTCCATAAAAAAAAAACAAACAAACAACAACAACAACAACAACAACAAAAACCACCTAATATTCATTAATTGAAAATTAGAAATTACATTAAAATATTCGGTTCTGTTTTTTAACTATTCTTTTATATATTTTGGGAGATTATTTTCTTTAAAAATTCTGTTTTATATGTTTGATTTACTGTTTTATCTGTTTCCTGAAATTAATATATGCGAGTAAGAAAATTACCTTTCTCTTCCTTCAGCCTCCGCTGGCTCTGCAGCCCTGAGTCTCCGCGGAAGCCTCCCGCGGCGGGCGGCGGGCGGCGGGCGGCGGGCGGCGGGCGGCGGTGCCTTCTACCCAGTGCCACCGCCTTCTACCCGATGCCACCACCACCGCTGCCTCCTCCGCTGCCCCAGCGCTGGCCCTTCCTGGGGACGGACGCCGGAGAGCGGCCGTGGCCGCCGCCTCCCGACCCGGGGCCACCTGGAGCCCACGCTGGCTTGAGGAGCCACCGCCGCTGCCAAGTAATAGCGAGCCAATGAAATAAATCACCCACAAAGTATCAAGGACGTGGCTGGCAGCAGAATTCAGTGAAAGCAGAAGCTGGGGCTCACACTCCCGGAGCACACGAGAAACACAAGCTTCTCTCCTGTACACACACGAAGCCATGTTCAGAAGCAAACAATAGCCTGGAAGGTGATGCGAGCCCCATGTAAGCCTTCAGTAATAGTCAAAGGTGAATCATCAGAAAGAACCACACATAGGGCCCAAGTAGAAAGATTTTTTAAGTGGGAAATCAATATAAGCAAAAAGCCGAGGACAAATGTGTGTCATAAGAGATACTACACAAGAAAGAGGGAGAATTTAGATAAGTAGTTATCCATAGTCAAACAAATTACACACAGAGATGCACGCGCGTGCACACACACACGAAAACAATATTAGAGTTCAAAGCAATTTTCTAAAGAAAAAATAAAAAAAATTTAAATGTGAAAGAGATGAAAATGGCATTGCAAGTAGCAAACATGCAAAGAGTAACCACGAATTAAAACACAGAGGCAAAGTAGGCAGGACAGAGCATCACAGGACAGTTCTTAAAACGATCAGATAGAAGATGTCATGGATGACCCAAATGCAAATGCACCATGGTCACAATTTCTTCCCAAAGAAGAAAGTAAAGCAAATGAAACAGAAAAGACTCAACATTATTAAAGAGCCAAGGGACAAGCACGGTGGGTGGGTATGCACACTCCTACCACTGCCCCCGAACAAAACTGTGGAAAGGAGAGGAAAAGAGTAGAGCAGGTGAAATCCTCAAATTAAGGAGTACAAAGAAAGGAATGGTAACAAGTATAGCAGGTCAGAAAGCAGAGAGCGGAGAAGGACCGAGATAGCGGAATCTAAGTGCCTATGGAAGGGGATACCAACAGGAAGGGGCCACTCCACCCCCACAGAGCCCCCAGAAAGTCTGGAAACTCGATGTGCCAGGAGTCATCGAAATGAGGTAAGAGTGGACAACAGGGAAACGGGTCCAAATTCTGGTTACAGAGCAGTTAGCGCCCCATAGCCCGTGGCCCATTATGCTCAGTTGAGTGAAAACCTCTTGTTCAGGATTCTGCAAGCAGGAGAACAGGACTGTCTGGGAGGACTGAATGAGGTCTGCTTTCTGCCTGCAGGACTTTCCACCCTGCTACCTGCTCATGGGAGATGGGCCACCATAGGACATGGGGGGAGGGTCTTCTCCAGAAAGACCACTGGCCCAGAGAAATGACCTTCAGATACCAAACATCTGGAGTTTCCGAAAAGAAGCTTCTGGATACCTATTCAAATCACCCTATGCAAAGCCCATTTATCCACAAGCCTTGCCCATCAACAGCTCTTCCCATTAGCCTTTTGGTATGCCCCACTAGAGTTAAGGGAGTCACAAAGAACCACCAGACATTTAAGGTCGTTCAGCATGAAAGACAGAAGCCAAAACATACACGAAAATGGAATGTAGAAGCAGTTTTGAAAAGCCCAATAATTAGAATTTTCCAAAAGACAATATACTATATTGCACTCAAAAAACAGAAACAGTTTAATAAGAGTGGGGTGAGAGCAGAGGAACAAATGAGACAGAAGGAATAAAGAAAAGGTTCAGTGGAAATTAAATACTGATAGCTAAAATGAAACACGCACCAGTTGGTTAAAACTTAAAATTAATAAAATTCTCCAATACACAGAAAAAAGGCAGAGAGATTTAAAAAAAATAGGAGCAGAAAGATTAAAACATTAGAGGGTCAAATCGGAAGTCAATATCCAACTAGTAGGAAACCCAAAAAGAGACAACAGAAGAGAGGAAATTACTTTAAAAAAAAACAAAAACAAAAACAAAAAAACAAGAAAATATTCCAGAAATAAAGAGCTTGGTTTTTCAGCATAATTCATGAAAAGAACCACTCCACAAAACATAATAATGAAGTTTCAGAACACCAGAGTTAAAACAAACATTCTAAACGATTCCAGAGAGAATGCTTGAGAGAGAGAAATTGCCAGGATGGCAACAGACTTCTCAACAGAAATGACGGGAGCTAGAAGATAATGGGGCAATGCCTTCGAATTTCCAAAGGAAGAGGATTGCTGATTTAGAATTCTAGTCCCTTCCAAATAACAAATAGGAGAATAAAAACAGTTCAGATGTGCAACAGGGCAAAACAGTATCTCTACCCCATTTTCCAGGAATCATAGGAAGGTGTGCTCCACAAAAGTGAGGGAGTAAATCAAGAAGAGGAGAAATGAGAAACAGGAAACAGGAAGCAGGGAGAAGAGCAAAGAGAATCTTAGATGATGAGGTGAGAGCCCAGCACACAGCTGTCACAGCCCTGGAAACCAGGGAGGCTCATGGTGTGGAGGGGAGATTATGTGAACTGTTACAAAAGACAGAAGCAGAATTGTAAGATGGGGTTACAACTCCTTTGGAAATTTTGGAAGGATCAATTATGATTACATGTAATTATGATTACATGATTAAAGACAAGCAAATAAAAAAGGCAATTACTAATTTAAGGAAAAACAAAAAGTTGTACAGCAAAGAGTATATAACTGTGGCACTCTGTCTTCTCAGCATTTACCCACTTAGCAAGTATTGGATGAGTAATGATTTCAAGTCAAGCATTGTTTTAGGCTCTGAAGTGAAGCAGGAACAAAACAGATGAAGTCCTTGGATTGCATTCTTTAGGAGAGGAAAGACAAGTACAGGCTGTGTAATTAAAAAAATACAACAGGGTAAGGAAGACGGGGAAAGTGCTGGTTGCTTGGAGACATGTCTCCATTAGGGATGAAAAGCAATCAATGTTGTTTATATACTTAAAATAATGTAAACTCAAAGCACAAATTCAACCAAAATTAGGTTATAACTATGTTGGTTAGCTGAGGGTGAGTGCATAGACTAAGAGGGAAAAATCTCAGCGTTCACCAAAGGAAGTTATTAAGTAATGTCCAAAGTCTAAAAATCAAGAAAGAATATTATAAGCTTGTTATTTAAAACTATAGAAATATAAAAAGAAACAAAACATATGAATTGGTTGGCTCTGGAAAATAGGGTTGGGAACTGGAGAAGTGTGGGCCAAAGAATATTCAACTCCAAAATTATGTGCATATATTACATTAACAAAAATAATAAATTCATTATTTAAAGACTCACAAAGTATGAACAGAAACTAAGGATTAAATAGTCCTGAAATAATGACATACTTGATTTTACAGCTTGTTAAAATTCAGCCTTCAATACACACACATACATACACACACACACACACACACACACACACACACACACGAAATGGAATCAACACCAAGTTTGGTGCAGAGTAGACAATGAACTCCAAGGGTACAGAAGATTTACATGTTCATCTAGGCAGAAGATCCACATGACATACAAGGGGAATAATTGGGCTGGGCTCAGATTCCTCCAGTGCAATATTCAATGCCAGAAGCCAGTGCAGTGTTATTTAAAAGGTTTTGAGTGGGAAGAGTGTCACCCAAAAGTTTCATACTTAGCCAAGTTGTATATAACGTAGAAAAAAAAAAGGCAGATGCTGTCAAGCAGGCAATACTTCAAGAATTCCATGAGCGCTTACTGGAAAAAGAAAAACTGAATGATGAAATTTAGCCAATTGAAAGACGAATCAAAATAATTTTTTTAAAAAAGGAAAAACTGTAGTCAAAGACTAGTGGTGAAATGCTGATCATCACTAATCAGAGAAAAGCAAATCAAAACCACAATGAGGTATCATCTCACCCATTAGAATGGTTTATTATCCAAAAGACAAAAAATAACAAATGCTGGTGAGGCTGCAGGAAAGGCAAACTCTTATACACCATTGGTGGGAATGTAGACTTCTACAGCCACTATGGAGAACAATATGGATGTTTCTCAAAAAACTAAAAATAGAATGACCAGAAGATCCAGCAATCCTACTGCTGAGTATTTATCCAAAAGAAAGGAAATTATTGTATCAAAGAGGTATCTGCATCCCATATTTATTACAGCTTTTATTCATAATAGCCAAGATATGGAATCAACCTAAGTGTCCATCAAAGGATAAGCGAGGAAAGTAGGATACATATGCACAACAGAATATTATTCATCCATTAAAAAGAATGAAATCTTGTCATTTGCAGCAACATGTATGAGACTGGAGGTCATTATGTTAAGTAAAACAAGCCAGACATAAAAGCCAAATATCACATTTTGTCATATGTGGGAGCTAAAAAGTGGATCTCATGGAGGTGGAGAGTAGATTGGTGGTTGCCAGAGGCTGGGAAGAGTAGAGGCGAAAGGGGGATGAGGAAAGGTTGGCTAATGAGTAGAAAAACACAGACAGAAAAAATACTATCTTCTGTTCAATATTAGAGTAGGGAAATAATAGTTAATAGTAATTTATTGTATATTTCAAAATAGCTACAAGAGAGGATTTGTAATGTTTCCAACACAAAGAAAAGATAAATGTTGGGGGTGACTGACATCCCAATTACCCTGATTTGATCATTACACATCGTATACATGCATCAAAATATCACTCTTACCCCATAAATATGTACACTTATTCCAGGTCAACTAAAAAGAAAAAGAAAAAAAAAGACTGGTGGTGAGTTCTAAATCTATCAACTATAAAACTAAGACTAAAAAACTAGAAAACTTTGCTGAAAAAAGAGAAGTGTTAGGAACTTTGAAAATAGAAAAATTTTAATATAACTTTTTTTTTTTTGAGACAGAGTCTCCCTCTGTTGCCCAGGCTGGAGTGCAGTGGTGTGACCTCGGCTCACTGCAAGCTCTGCCTCCCGGGTTCACACCATTTTTTTTTTTTGTATTTTCAGTAGAGATGGGGTTTCACCGTGTTAGCCAGGATGGTCTTGATCTCCTGACTTCGTGATCCGCCTGCCTTGGCCTCCCAAAGTGCTGGGATTACAGGCATGATTATATAACTTTTTAAAAGTCAGGACATTTTAAGAAAAACTATTCAAGGACCCAAGACTGTACCAATTGCCCCATATTTCAGAGCTGAGAATCAACAGAAAATGCCTAAAAATGCTTAAAATAGTTAGAAATACAAGCATAAACAATCCTTTTTAAATTTGAGAAGAATCTTACAGAAATGAATACCTCTGATGAAGAAACATTTATCTGAATTTCAACAATTATTTCATTTTTTTCTTTTATTAAATTCAATGGCGATTGTTATAACTTTATTTTTAATTAGTAAATAGAATCCTATATAATAATGTGTTTATCTATTGACCCTTTCACCAGTATCCACACGGAAAGGAGACTGGAGTGATAGTCACAAAGGTAACGTTTATTTCTGAATAATAAAATTTGAATGAATTTTTTTTCCTTTGCACTTTTTGGGTTGCTTGATGTTCTTTTCAAATGAACAAAAATTAAAGAATTTCCACAAAACAACAACTAAAAAGAAATATTTACTAAACCAGTTATTTTGTGTGAGACATTATGTGTGGTTAAGAACTGTGGAACTCTGCATGGACTTCTAGTTGGAAAGGCAACATGGATGGGGATTGGAATTATGATGATGGAATTACAGAGAGATAAATAGGTGATACACAGTAAAGATACGTGATGGACAAAAAGCTAAGCAGCCAATTAGATAAGGAAATACAGAATGTCACAGGGATACTTGGCCAGAACACCTTGCATCTATATCTGTATTATTCATTGATTTGTTCAGTAAGGAAAATAAAAGCAGAAAGATTTCTTGGCAGTAACTGTATCCTCTAACTCACCAACTGAGCAGTAAAATATCCCTCCTCAGTGCTATTATTAAAATGTTTCTCTAATTTCTTCATCTATAATACCAGGAACCTAATGTTATGCTAATTTTCAGATTATTGTTTTGATAAAGAGGATTTTATTTTCAGATTGTAATATCTACACATTGAAGGGGAGACAGCTGTTGATCTTTTAGCTTAGGCACACAGGCATAAAAGGAAGGCTGGTTTCTCAGGTCAAGAGGCCATCGCCACCATTCACCTGGTGAAAGGAAGCTGAGCCAGGGAGGAGGGCCACAGTGTGGGTGATGAGGGGCACCTCACTTTCAAGGGGCCCCATGACACTCCCGGCTGCTGTAGTGTTCATTCTGGTGTGCACGTGCTCAGGAAGTCAAAGAAATAAAATCAGTATTTTTTTTTCATGCTTCATCTCGTATGTGTTCAACTCTACCCCTTAAATTTTGAGTTGTTCGAAATAAAGAGCCTTCCCTCATATATGCATGGGAAGAAAATATCCTTTCCCAGGCCCCATGCACAGTCCCGCTCACTCTTCTGCAAGCAGTGAGAGCTGCGGGCAATATAACACTGAAAATTGTCCTTAGTCTCTATGTATTTGTTTCTCTGATCCGAATAAGCAAGCAAAAGGCCACAGGCCATGCGAAAATCCCTCCCAGGGAATGTGCAGTGATGGCTGCCTCCTCCCAAGCCCTGCCTTCTTCCTCTGTGAACACAGAAACCATACAGATGTGGACACACAACCGGAAATGCCACCCCATCAAAATGGAAAACTAAGTGGATAAATTGTTGAAAAGCCAACTTACAGACTCTGAGGAATGCTGGATTGAAAGCACATTTGTCTTCTGTTTCTTTTTTCTTTTTCTTTTTTTTTTTTTTTGAGATGGAGTCTCACTCTTGTTGTGCAATGGTGCGATCTCTGCTCACTGCAACCTCTGCCTCCCAGGGTCAAGTGGTTCTCCTGCCTCAGCCTCCCAAGTATCTGGGATTACAGGCACGTGCTGCCACGCCCAGCTAATTTTTGTATTTTTAGTAGAGACAGGGTTTCACCATGTTGGCCGGGCTGGTCTTGAACTCCTGACCTCCAGTGATCCACCCGCCTTGCACTCCCAAAGTGCTGGGATTACAGGTGTGAGCCACCATGCTTGGCCTCATCTTCTATTTCTTCAGCATTTTTCTGTGGAATTTTGGAAAAGACAAAGTCCATTCCCAGGAAGGAGCATGACCACAGAATCTATCCAGTGAGCTCTCACTAGCCCTAAAGACTTAGGTCGGATTTCTCCTCCCCATAAGAGCCTCCCTAAGGCCCCAGAAAGAAGTCCTTCTTGTCTCATCACAGTCCCATAGCATTTTCCATATTGTATTATAGATATTTATGCAGCAGGACAGCCCACATGAGCCAAGACTAGTACTCAAAGCGAAGGATGCTAAGTTAGGAACATGAGCTGTGGTCTATGGAAGGAGAGCGGAATTACCAGAAAGACAAAGCAATACAAGTTGCATAAACAAATGGATATATTTGCTTTTTCCCCTGTAACAGGAAGTTTGAGTGTAGTTAGAAATGAACTGACACAGTGGCTTAAAAACATTACGAAGTTCTGCTGTAAATTTTTTTTTTTTTTTTTTTGAGACAGAGTTTCACTCTTGTCACCAGGCTGGAGTGCAATGGTGCAACCTTAGCTCACTGCAACCTCCGCCTCCCGGACTCAAGTGATTCTCCTGCCTCAGCCTCCCAAGTAGCTGGGATTACAGGTGTGTGCCACCACACCCAGCTAATTTTGTACTTTTTTTTTGGTAGAGACTGGGTTTCACCATGTTGGTCAGGCTGGTCTCAAACTCCTGACCTCAAGTGATCCATCCACCTCAACCTCCCAAAGTGCTGGAATTATAGGCATGAGCCAACCTGCCCAGCTGCTGTAACATTCTTAAAAATATTGACATGTTGCCCTATGAATGTAAGACACAGGCTAGGCCTTCAGACACTTCCAGGGTCAAGACTGGGAGACAGTTGAAAGGGAGGAAAGCAAGGAGCTTTCTCCAAGGGAGATTATGCTTTAGTATGGGGTAAGGAAGGGGATCCCCAGTGCACGTTTATTCCACAGCATTGCCCGTCACGAGGCAGTGATCCTGTCTTGGATGAAAAAAGATTAGGTGACCATGTCTTGGTTAGACCAACCACAGCTCATCCTCTTAAGTGGAAGAAGGGCTTCCCTTTCTTGCAATCAAGTCAGATCCACTACCAACTAGACAAAGTGGGGTTTGATTCACAGGGAGGAAAGGAAATGCCCACAGTCTAGGCAGCAGACAGGATGATGGCGCAGCTTCTGATGCCTTGGGTTTGTGCCTTTATGTAGACAGCAATTAGAACAAGGAGCAGAAGAAATTGTTTTTATTGGGTACTTTGTAGGAGGCTGAGTCTCCAGTGGTACTGATTTGGGGCCCAAATGAGACACAACAAGTGCCAGAGGGTTTGCTCCACAGAATGTGTTAGTCATAGAATGCTACATAGCAAATCCCTCCAAAACCTCATGCCTTAAAACAAAACATGATTTTTATTTCTCACAGTTTCTGTGGATTAGGCATTTGGGAAAAGCTTGGCTGTGTGGTTCTGCCTGGGTTTCTGATGAGGCGGCAGTGAAAATATCAACTGCACCTGCAGATCTGAAGGCCTGGGCAGGGCTGAAGGACCTGCTTCCGAATGGCTCCCTCCCACAGTGGCCTCGCCCAGGATGAGAGATCCCACAGGCAAAGTGGGAGCTGTATGCCTCCATGACCTTGCCTCAAAAGGCAGGCACCATTTCTTCCACCGGCTTTTGTTTTGGGTCAGCCCAGATTCGCCATGGGAGATGGCTGTGTGAGGGCATGAACACTAAAAGGCAAGGCCATTTAGAAGCATCTTGTGTAAGAGTTAAAGAAAGAGGAAAGAAACACGTGAAGTGGCTCAACAGTCAAAGACAGGTTTATTTTTGAGAGGGGCTTCTGGCCACTTTCCGTCAGGAGCACTCTCTCAGGAAAAGTTTATGGTGGGGTTGTAATGCCTGTGGCTGGAGGGGAGGTTATCTTAAGGCTGACATCTCTCAGGTAGGGGAGGGGTTTATCTTATGGCTGGAATGTTTCCGGTCGGAAATGTCATTTGTGGTTTATGGTCATGCTGACCTTAGCCATTAGGCTGATGTCCTTTGGATTTAGGCAGTTTTTGATCAAGGTGAACTTTAAAATGATGGTGCTTGTCCAAGTTGGCAATGCTCCTGCTGTCATGCTGGAGGCTGGCTAACCCCATCCTCCTGTATAGAAACTGGAACTGCTCTGATAGCTGTGAGAGGAGCAGGATGCTGCCCCCTGGGGACTCATGGAAATAATATTGGGAGTGGAAGGGGCTGGTGGAGAACAGCCTAAGATTTTGCAGTTCTGCAGGAGCCATCCAAGAAGTCATGGTGGCTTGGACATTAGTGTTAATGTGATGTCATTTGTGCCCCAAAGCTGGAGAGGGCTGGGACAGTCTATTTCCTTGATTTATAAGTCGACCTCCTCTGAAGACCATGAGTTCCTCAGACAAATAACTCATGTTGTTTATCTTCAAATTCCTACTGCAGAGCACATTGTCTGAAACGTGGAATGTGATTCCCAAATGTTTGTTAAATGAATAAAATGAGTGAGTCAGTGGATTCCTTTGTAGGCAAATTTTACAATAACTCCTCTTATTAGAGACCTTAGAAAGATGGAGGTGGAACTGGGGCGGGAGATGAAGGAACACAACCCCAGATCACATAGACTCAGGACTGGTGCTGCCTGGAGCAAGGATGGGAACCCCCCGGGCCTGCCTGCAGAGGCTGTCCCCCACCAGCCATCCCGGGAAGCAAGTGATCCCTCATGGCCACCTCTGGAGGCCTTTACATTTGCTCAGGACTTTGCCATCCTGGAAAATGAAGAGACAGGCAAGAGACGGCACCTGGGTAACCTCTGGGGGCCATCACGCCTAAGCCTTGACAGCTGAGGTGTGCCTCGCCCTGCTTCTATGGCCGCTGTCCTTATCCAGCCACCTGCAAGGGAACTGCAGCCATGTGGAAATCACCTATAGCTGGAGAGGAGCCTGTCCAAGGGGCCTCTGGGATAAGCAACAGCAGAAAGGGAGATTAGCCATCAAAACAGAACTGTATACCTCCAACTGAGGACAAAAAAACTTAACTTTAAAAAAAAGCTACCTAATAGCAGAATAAAGCATGAAGAAGCCTGTCTGCAATGAGCATACGGGGGTTAGAAGAGCAAAGTCATCCAGCTTTAGTGCTTGGCATGCTGTCCATTTTCCAGCCCCCCTGAATGACTTGAGCAGCTCTGTGGGCCCCACATGTGCAGCCAGTAACAGGATCTCACCCACCCCAACCCAAGGGCCCCGGGCGTCTGTCTGCAATCCCCACATCCCCGCTGTAGAGGGGCAGACAGTACACATATGCTGCCCATTTGCGGAACCTATTGATTTATAAGAGGGACTAGTTCTGAGGCAGGCACTGGCTGTGCTAGAAATTAATTCACTAATCAATTCCTCTCACATCCCCGGTCTGCGGGATATTTCTGTGTGATGGATTCCTCCAGCCCCGCTGAGCTGCGGCTTTGGTTTTTATAATAAGACGGTGGTGGGGGGAGGAGCCAAGATGGCGGAATAGGAATAGCTCCTGTCTACAGCTCCCAGCGTTAGCGACGCAGAAGACGGTGATTTCTGCATTTCCATCTGAGGTACCCGGTTCATCTCACTAGGGAGTGCCAGACAGTGGGCGCAGGTCAGTGGGTGCGCGCACCGTGCGCGAGCCGAAGCAGGGCGAGGCATTGCCTCACTTGGGAAGCGCAAGGGGTCGGGGAGTTCCCTTTCCGAGTCAAAGAAAGGGGTGACGGACGCACCGGGAAAATTGGGTCACTCCCACCCGAATACTGCGCTTTTCCGACCGGCTTAAAAAACGGCGCACCACGAGATTATATCCCGCAGCTGGCTTGGAGGGTCCTATGCCCACGGAGTCTTGCTGATTGCTAGCACAGCAGTCTGAGATCAAACTGCAAGGCGGCAGCGAGGCTGGGGGAGGGGTGCCCGCCATTGCCCAGGCTTGCTTAGGTAAACAAAGCAGCCTGGAAGCTCCAACTGGGTGGAGCCCACCACAGCTCAAGGAGGCCTGCCTGCCTCTGTAGGCTCCAGCTCTGGGGGCAGGGCACAGACAAACAAAAAGACAGCAGTAACCTCTGCAGACTTAAATGTCCCTGTCTGACAGCTTTGAAGAGAGCAGTGGTTCTCCCAGCACGCAGCTGGAGATCTGAGAACGGGCAGACTGCCTCCTCAAGTGGGTCCCTGACCCCCGAGCAGCCTAACTGGGAGGCACCCCCCAGCAGGGGCACACTGACACCTCACACGGCAGGGTACTCCAACAGACCTGGAGCTGAGGGTCCTGTCTGTTAGAAGGAAAACTAACAAACAGAAAGGACATCCACACCAAAAACCCATCTGTACATCACCATCATCAAAGACCAAAAGTAGATAAAACCACAAAGATGGGGAAAAAATAGAACAGAAAAACTGGAAACTCTAAAAAGCAGAGCGCCTCTCCACCTCCAAAGGAACACAGTTCCTCACCAGCAACGGAACAAAGCTGGATGGAGAATGACTTTGACGAGCTGAGAGAAGAAGGCTTCAGACGATCAAATTACTCTGAGCTACGGGAGGACATTCAAACCAAAGGCAAAGAAGTTGAAAACTTTGAAAAAAATTTAGAAGAATGTATAACTAGAATAACCAATACAGAGAAGTGCTTAAAGGAGCTGATGGAGCTGAAAATCAAGGCTCGAGAACTACGTGAAGAATGCAGAAGCCTCAGGAGCCGATGCGATCAACTGGAAGAAAGGGTATCAGCAATGGAAGATGAAATGAATGAAATGAAGCGAGAAGGGAAGTTTAGAGAAAAAAGAATAAAAAGAAATGAGCAAAGCCTCCAAGAAATATGGGACTATGTGAAAAGACCAAATCTACATATGATTGGTGTACCTGAAAGTGATGGGGAGAATGGAACCAAGTTGGAAAACACTCTGCAGGATATTATCCAGGAGAACTTCCCCAATCTAGCAAGACAGGCCAACGTTCAGATTCAGGAAATACAGAGAACGCCACAAAGATACTCCTCGAGAAGAGCAACTCCAACACACATCATTGTCAGATTCACCAAAGTTGAAATGAAGGAAAAAATGTTAAGGGCAGCCAGAGAGAAAGGTCGGGTTACCCTCAAAGGGAAGCCCATCAGACTAACAGCGGATCTCTCGGCAGAAACCCTACAAGCCAGAAGAGAGTGGGGGCCAATATTCAACATTCTTAAAGAAAAGAATTTTCAACCCAGAATTTCATATCCAGCCAAACTAAGCTTCATAAGCGAAGGAGAAATAAAATACTTTACAGACAAGCAAATGCTGAGAGATTTTGTCACCACCAGGCCTGCCCTAAAAGAGCTCCTGAAGGAAGCACTAAACATGGACAGGAACAACTGGTACCAGCCGCTGCAAAATCATGCCAAAATGTAAAGACCATCGAGACTAGGAAGAAACTGTATCAACTAACCAGCAAAAGAACCAGCTAACATCATAATGACAGGATCAAATTCACACATAACAATATTAACTTTAAATGTAAATGGACTAAATGCTCCAATTAAAAGACACAGGCTGGCAAATTGGATAGAGTCAAGACCCATCAGCGTGCTGTATTCAGGAAACCCATCTCACGTGCAGAGACACACATAGGCTCAAAATAAAAGGATGGAGGAAGATCTACCAAGCAAATGGAAAACAAAAAAAGGCAGGGGTTGCAATCCTAGTCTCTGATAAAACAGACTTTAAACCAACAAAGATCAGAAGAGACAAAGAAGGCCATTACATAATGGTAAAGGGATCAATTCAACAAGAAGAGCTAACTATCCTAAATATATATGCACCCAATACAGGAGCACCCAGATTCATAAAGCAAGTCCTGAGTGACCTACAAAGAGACTTAGACTCCCACACATTAATAATGGGAGACTTTAACACCCCACTGTCAACATTAGACAGATCAACGAGACAGAAAGTCAACAAGGATACCCAGGAATTGAACTCAGCTCTGCACCAAGTGGACCTAATAGACATCTACAGAACTCTCCACCCCAAATCAACAGAATATACATTTTTTTCAGCACCGCACCACACCTATTCCAAAATTGACCACATACTTGGAAGTAAAGCTCTCCTCAGCAAATGTAAAAGAACAGAGATTATAACAAACAATCTCTCAGACCACAGTGCAATCAAACTAGAACTCAGGATTAAGAATCTCACTCAAAACCACTCAACTACATGGAAACTGAACAACCTGCTCCTGAATGACTACTGGGTACATAATGAAATGAAGGCAGAAATAAAGATGTTCTTTGAAACCAACGAGAACAAAGACACAACATACCACAATCTCTGGGATGCATTCAAAGTACTGTGTAGAGGGAAATTTATAGCACTAAATGCCCACAAGAGAAAGCAAGAAAGATCCAAAATTGACACCCTAACATCACAATTAAAAGAACTAAAAAAGCAAGAGCAAACACATTCAAAAGCTAGCAGAAGGCAAGAAATAACTAAAATCAGAGCAGAACTGAAGGAACTAGAGACACAAAAAACCCTTCAAAAAATTAATGAATCCAGGAGCTGGTTTTTTGAAAGGATCAACAAAATTGATAGACCGCTAGCAAGACTAACAAAGAAAAAAAGAGAGAAGAATCAAATAGACGCAATAAAAAATGATAAAGGGGATATCACCACCGATCCCACAGAAATACAAACTACCATCAGAGAATACTACAAACACCTCGCTGCAAATAAACGAGAAAATCTAGAAGAAATGGATAAATTCCTCGACACATACACTCTCCCAAGACTAAACCAGGAAGAAGTTGAATCTCTGAATAGACCAATAACAGGATCTGAAATTGTGGCAATAATCAATAGCTTACCAACCAAAAAGAGTCCAGGACCAGATGGATTCACAGCCGAATTCTACCAGAGGTACAAGGAGGAGCTGGTACCATTCCTTCTGAAACTATTCCAATCAGTAGAAAAAGAGGGAATCCTCCCTAACTCATTTTATGAGGCCAGCATCATTCTGATACCAAAGCCAGGGAGAGTCACAACCAAAAAAGAGAATTTTAGACCAATATCCTTGATGAACACCGATGCAAAAATCCTCAATAAAATACTGGCAAAACGAATCCAGCAGCACATCAAAAAGCTTATCCACCATGATCAAGTGGGCTTCATCCCTGGGATGCAAGGCTGGTTCAATATACGCAAATCAATAAATGTCATCCAGCATATAAACAGAGCCAAAGACAAAAACCACATGATTATCTCAATAGATGCAGAAAAAGCCTTTGACAAAATTCAACAACGCTTCATGCTAAAAACTCTCAATAAATTAGGTATTGATGGGACATATTTCAAAATAATAAGAGCTATCTATGACAAACCCACAGCCAATATCATACTGAAAGGGCAAAAACTGGAAGCATTCCCTTTGAAAACTGGCACAAGATAGGGATGCCCTCTCTCACCACTCCTATTCAACATAGTGTTGGAAGTTCTGGCCAGGGCAATTAGGCAGGAGAAGGAAATAAAGGGTATTCAATTAGGAAAAGAGGAAGTCAAATTGTCCCTGTTTGCAGACGACATGATTGTATATCTAGAAAACCCCATTGTCTCAGCCCAAAATCTCCTTAAGCTGATAAGCAACTTCAGCAAAGTCTCAGGATACAAAATCAATGTACAAAAATCACAAGCATTCTTATACACCAACAACAGACAGAGAGCCAAATCATGAGTGAACTCCCATTCACAATTGCTTCAAAGAGAATAAAATACCTAGGAATCCAACTTACAAGGGATGTGAAGGACCTCTTCAAGGAGAACTACAAACCACTGCTCAAGGAAATAAAAGAGGATACAAACAAATGGAAGAACTTTCCATGCTCATGGGTAGGAAGAATCAATATCGTGAAAATGGCCATACTGCCCAAGGTAATTTACAGATTCAATGCCATCCCCATCAAGCTACCAATGACTTTCTTCACAGAATTGGAAAAAAACTACTTTAAAGTTCATATGGAACCAAAAAAGAGCCTGCATCGACAAGTCAATCCTAAGCCAAAAGAACAAAGCTGGAGGCATCACACTACCTGACTTCAAACTATACTACAAGGCTACAGTAACCAAAACAGCATGGTACTGGTACCAAAACAGAGATACAGATCAATGGAACAGAACAGAGCCCTCAGAAATAACACCGCATATCTACAACTATCTGATCTTGGACAAAACTGAGAAAAACAAGCAATGGGGAAAGGATTCCCTATTTAATAAATGGTGCTGGGAAAACTGGCTAGCCATATGTAGAAAGCTGAAACTGGATCCCTTCCTTACACCTTATACAAAAATCAATTCAAGATGGATTAAAGACTTAAACGTTAGACCTAAAACCATAAAAACCCTAGAAGAAAACCTAGGCATTTCCATTCAGGACATAGGCATGGGCAAGAACTTCATGTCTAAAACACCAAAAGCAATGGCAACAAAAGCCAAAATTGACAAATGGGATATAATTAAACTAAAGACCTTCTGCACAGCAAAAGAAACTACCATCAGAGTGAACAGGCAACCTACAAAATGGGAGAAAATTTTCGCAACCTACTCATCTGACAAAGGGCTAATATCCAGAATCTACAATGAACTCAAACAAATTTACAAGAAAAAAACAAACCACCCCATCAAAAAGTGGGAGAAGGACATGAACAGACACTTCTCAAAAGAAGACATTTATGCAGCCAAAAAACACATGAAAAAATGCTCATTATCACTGGCCATCAGAGAAATGCAAATCAAAACCACAATGAGATACCATCTCACACCAGTTAGAATGGCAATCATTAAAAAGTCAGGAAACAACAGGTGCTGGAGAGGATGTGGAGAAATAGGAACACTTTTACACTGTTGGTGGGACTGTAAACTAGTTCAACCATTGTGGAAGTCAGTGTGGCGATTCCTCAGGGATCTAGAACTAGAAATACCATTTGACCCAGCCATCCCATTACCGGGTATATACCCAAAGGACTATAAATCATGCTGCTATAAAGACACATGCACACGTATGTTTATTGTGGCATTATTCACAATAGCAAAGACTTGGAACCAACCCAAATGTCCAACAATGATAGACTGGATTAAGAAAATGTGGCACATATACACCATGGAATACTATGCAGCCATAAAAAATGATGAGTTCATGTCGTTTGTAGGGACATGGATGAAATTGGAAATCATCATTCTCAGTAAACTATCACAAGAACAAAAAACCAAACACCGCATATTCTCACTCATAGATGGGATTTGAACAATGAGATCACATGGACACAGGAAGGGGAATATCACACTCTGGGGACTGTTGTGGGGTGGGGGGAAGGGGGAGGGATAGCACTGGGAGATATACCTAATGCTACATGATGAGTTAGTGGGTGCAGCGCACCAGCATGGCACATGTATACATATGTAACTAACCTGCACAATGTGCACATGTACCCTAAAACTTAAAGTATAATAAAAAATAAAAATAAAAAAAATAAGACAGTGGCACCCTAGCACAATAAAGAACAGTGCTGTCCAAGAGTGTCTAAGTGTCTGGAAACAAATCCAGGTGTGCTGGGACCTTACTGCCCCTGCTGTGGCTGGGGAGTCTATGAGAGGAAATCTCAGTGAGTCACCTGGCTTGGATGAGGACAGGGCAAGCAGGCCCAGAGAGCAAAGTGCAATGCCATCCTGACCCTGAGATGTTCCCCTCCATCCTCAGACCCAGCTTCCCAGGGAACTGGCACAGACTGCTGTGCACCCCCAGACTGGGCACGGGAGGCTCCCCCAGTGGGACTCTCATTCTCTGGGATGCAGAGAATTCTACCAGCCCCGCGTGTGTCCCATGGTCAGTTTCAACAAAGAGCTCACAACCAGTTCTCCAAAACAATTAAGTCTTGACCTGATGAGACTTAATTCCTAAGCTCAGGGGTGAGATTGGCCATGGTCCTGCCTGTGCTGGGAGCACTAGTACCAACCCAGCAGGGTCACTGTGGCCCTTGTCCAGTTTTGCAGCCACATGCTGGCTTTTCTTTACCTAGTGAATGGACAGGAACAGAATGATCCCCAAGGGGCCAGAGATCCATTCTTGTCCTGGGAGTTGTGAGTGTGCACAGGATGCAGTTGCCTTCTGGCGCTGCCCGTGGGGTCTCCACCCTGGCAGAGATGGCCACATTGTGCTCCCAGAAGCAGCTTCCTGGCCCCATGTCTTTGGCCTGATTCCCCATTTGTGGTTATTTAAAGCTTACTACAGACGACAGATACACCCAAATTTCTTAAAGTATGTCCCTTTAGGAAGGCTATCCCCTCCCCCTGCTTCCAAACCTCACCCCCAGCCACCAAAACAGCCAAGCCTGGAGGTCGATACTTGCCTCCACTCCCAGAGGGGGCTGTGGAGTGTCTGGAGAAGAGAGCCTTTGGGTTGTTGTGGGCAAGTCCATGCATAGCTCTGCCCTCATCCACGCTTCCAGGACCTGGGCTCAAGCCTCCTCATCAAGGCACTGGACTGCCTGCTCAGGGCCTCCATGGCCTGAGATTCTAGGAACCCTCAATTCCTATGTTTAGATCCATTGATCTTCCTGGCCCTCTCTTCTGGCTGGACAGCTGCCTAGTTCTGAGGATTAGGGGAGATCCAAATTCTGTAGGACCTGAAGCTTATACAATTTGAAAGAGTCTTTAAGAAAAATATAAAAATAAGAATACAAAATTAACGGCCGGGCGTGGTGGCTCACGCCTGTAATCCCAGCACTTTGGGAGGCTGAGGTGGGTGGGTCACGAGGTCAAGAGATCGAGACCATCCTGGCCAACAGGGTGAAATCCCGTCTTTACTAAAAATACAAAAATTAGCTGGGCGTGGTGGCATGTGCCTGTAGTCTCAGCTACTTGCGAGGCTGAGGCAGGAGAATCAGTTGAATCTGGGAGGCAGAGGTTGCAGTGAGCACAGATCACGCCACTGTACTCCAGCCTGGTGACAGAGCGAGACTCCATCTCAAAAAAAAAAAAAAGAAGAATACAAAATTAGGTACAAAGTGCATCTTTATTTGGCAGGAGAAAAAAAATCACAGCACTCAAAAATTTTAAAAAGTTAACAAGTACCATGAATGTCACAACATCTAGAAAAAAATTTAATTTACTCCATGTTATAATTTTTTTATTTTTGTATTTCTTGAGACTGTCTCACTCTGTCACTCAGGCTAGAGTGCAGTGGTGCAATTATGGCTCACTGCAGCCTTGAACCCCTGGGCTCAAGCAATCCTCCTGCCCCACATTCCTGCATGGCAGTGACAACAGGCACATGATACCATGCCCAGCTAACTTTTTAATTTCTTTGTAGAGATGGGGTCTTGCTATGTTGCCCAGTCTGGTCTTGAATTGCTTGCTGGGCTCAAGCAATCTGCCTGCCTCAGCCTCCCAAAGTGCCGGGGTTACAGGTGTGAGCCACTGTGCCCAGCCTGTAATTTTGTAACAATTTCCCTTATATTCTAGGGTTTCATACTCTTTGATCTTCTTTTTATATGACAATGATTTTATACTATTTTTCTATAAAGAGAATAGATAGTCTTCTGTAGCATGATCAGTCAAAATTTATTTTCTATTATTGATCATTTAGAAAAGCTCCTTTTGACCTAACAGCTTATTATGGGTAATGCCATGTCAAATTTTGTCAAATTTGGGGAAACTTCTAGCGTGTTTATTTTATACATAAAATGTAAGATTTCAGGACATTTCAAGTTTTCTTACATAGTAGCTAACAACAAACATATTTTAAATTATAAATGTTTATTAACCAGTTTGTCATTGATGTTCTCATTGTAATGGCATGTTACAAATTTTGTTAGTATCAATGATGTCAGTGTTTTAATAAATCAGCCAGAAATCTAAATCAATCTCTTTTGGCTTGCAGGGCTTCAGTTGAGAGGTCCACTGTTAGTCTGAGACATTGAATCAACCTGAATGCCCATCAATGATAGACTGGATAAAGAAAATGTGGTACATACACCATGGAATACTATGCAGCCATAAAAAAGGGATGAGATCATGTCCTTCGCAGGGACATGGATGGAGTTGGAAGCCATTATCCTTGGCAAACTAACGCAAGAACAAAAAACCAAATACCACATGTTCTTACTTATAAGCGGGAGCTAAATGATGAGAACACACGGACATATAGAGGGGAACAACACACAGTGGGGCATACTGGAGGGTGAAAAGTGGGAGGAGGCAGAGGATCAGGAAAAATAACGAATAATAGGCTTAATACCTGGTGATGAAATAATCTGTACAACAAACCACCATGACACCAGTTTCCCTGTGTAACAAACCTGCACATGTACCCCTAAATTTAAAATAAAAATAAAAATAAAACCTCAATCATCATCCATCATGTTAGCGTGCTTCACTCCCCTTAATTCGCAGCTGCCTCTCAGTTAACTCCTGTCCTACTGCCAGTGCACCCTCCCCTAAGCCTCCTATGCACAGATCTCCAAGTCAGTTTCCAGACAACTGACCTGTCCTGGGTTGAACAGTGTCCCTCCCAACTTCATGTACCTCTGGAACCTCAGAACGTGGCCTCATTTGGATATAGCATCCTTGCAGCTATGATTGGTTAAAGCGAAGTCATACTGAATTAGGGTGGGGCCTAAACCTAATGACCTGGAGTCCTTATAAGAAAAGGAGAGAGAGCACAGAGACAAGAGGGAAGGCGGCCAAGTGAAGACAGAGGCGGAGATTGGAGCCATGAAGCTGCAAACCCAGGAGCTCCAAGGACTGCCAGCCACCATCAGGAGCCAGAAGAGGCCAGCCCGAGAGGGTCCTCCCCGAGAGGTCTCCCCCGAGAGGCTTCCAAAGGAGTGTGGCCCTTCTGACGCTTGGTCTCCAGCTTCCTGTGGCACTGTTACAGCTGCCCTAATACATGACTCCAGACACTCCCCTCAGCCGGACACCAACATTCCTCAGGCCATATACTTCACACAGGCGATCTGAGATGGGAAGAGAGGTTGGCTTACATTAGAACATTTTACACAACCATATATGAACACGCTGTTGGGGCTTCTTCTCAGTCCTAGAAGTTGCCAATGCATGGCTGCTTGAGGGAACAGGCTAGGGTCCGCCCACCACAGAACCAAGCGTCCGTCTCTGAAGACATCCGGGTGAGCTGCAGAGCACAGCCCAGGCATTTGTGTTGCCAGGACTCACAGGACCATTTATGAAATGCGATCCTCCACAAACAGATGCTCAGAATAGATGGATGGATGGATGGATGGATGGATGGATGAAAAGGAACCTTGATGTAAGATATAGTCCTTATCCCTAAATCTTAATAACTGACAGTGCAGAAGAGATGCTGGCTGTATTGTACAGCACAGTGGAACGAGACAGATGCCATCGAGTGCCCATTAGCGCAGGCTCTGGGAGCTGAGAGGAGAGGGGAGCCTGGGCAGCAGCTGCTGGAGCCTCCCAGGACTGGGCGGCAGAAGACCAAAATCCTAAAGGATAGGAATGTTCTTCTTCTTTTTTAAATTAATTAATTATTATTATTTTTTTTTTAGACAGAGTCTTACTCTGTCACCCAAACTGGAGTGCAGTGGTACAATCTTGGCTCACTGCAACCTCTGCCTCCCAGGTTCAAGCGATTCTCCTGCCTCAGCCTCCTGAGAAGCTGGGACTACAGGCACCCGACACCACACCCAGCTAATTTTTATATGTTTTTGTAGAGACGGGGTTTTGCCATGCTGCCCAGGCTGGCCTTGAACTCCTGGTCTAAAGCAATCTACCCGCCTCAGCCTCCTAAAGTGCTGGGATTACAGGCATGAGCCACCACACCCAGCCAAGGAAAGAAAAGTTCTAACAAGCGAGAGGCACCCTCCCTCCTGCAAGGCTGAGAGTAGTGTGCTCTGATGCCCCAGGGGAGCTGAGTCCCCACTCAGAAAACTTGTCTCTACAGGAGAAGGCTGTGTTCCCTTTTTGCACAGTGGATTTTATTATTTATTTATTTAATCTATTTATTTATTTATTTATTTATTTATTTATTTATTTATTTTTGAGATGGAGTCTTGCTCTGTCGCCCAGGCTGGAGTGCAATGGCATGATCTTGGCTCACTGCAACCTCTGCCTCCCAGGTTCATGCAATTATCCTGCCTCAGCCTCCCAAGTAGCTGGGACTACAGGCGCCTGCCACCACGCCTGGCTATTTTTTGTATTTTTAACAGAGACGGGGTTTCGCCATGCTGGCAGGGCTGGTCTCGAACTCCTGACCTCAGGTGATCTGCCCCACCTTAGCCTCCCAAAGTACTGGGATTACAGATGTGAGCCACCGCATCCGGCCTAGTGCAATGGATTTTAGAGCAGACTTGATGTAGCCATCAACGTTGTGAAAACTGGCTTGAGGCCTAATGCCTATTTCCATTTTCCCACAGCAAGGTTTATGGGTGCAGGAAATGTGTATGAGACCTAAGATAATGAATTTTTATACCTGTGAAAGTGGAGAAAATATAAATTTAAAACAACCTTCAGGCAAAGAGGTAATTAAGTAATTTTTCATAAATACTGAGTCTTCCATTCTTTAGAGACCTTGAAGTGCACCTGGTCCCAGCCCCCTCATCACAGAAAAGTGAAATGCAGAGGGGTTGAAAACCCTGTTTATGTCACAGCAGGGCCCAGTGGGTCCTCATGACTGACCCCCAGGCCATCACTTTCCTATCATGCCAGGAGAAGTCCCTGCATGCCAAGTAATTGCTTTCAGAGATTAACCAGAGGAGAAGGTGTAAACCTGGCATCTACTTTACCCCTATATGAAACAGCTTTAGGGATGACATGTAAGCCAGAGCTCCACAGTTAAACAGCATGGCAGCTGAATCCTCACAAGGACCTTTTTGAAAAAAAAAAAAAAAGGTAGTGGCCAGGCACAGTGGTTTATGCTTTTAATCCCAGCACTTTGGGAGGCCGAGGCAGGAAGACTGGTTGAGGCCAGTTCACGACCAGCCTAGGTAACAGAGTGACACTTCATCTCTACAAACATTTTTTTTTTAAATTAGCCAGGCATGGGGGTGCACACCTGTAGTCCCAGTTACTTGGGAGGCTGAGGCAGGAACATTGTTTGAGCCCAGGAGGTGGAGGCTGCAGTGAGCCATGATTAGCGATCAGGCCACTGCATTCCAGTCTGGGGAACAGAGCAAGACACGGTCTCAAAAAAAAAAAAAAAAAAAAAGAAAAAAGAAAAGAAAAAAAAAAGAAGAAAGAAAGAAACCTCTCAGCCCAGGCAAACAAACCAAGATGCAAGATGGCTGGTCACCCTAACTCTTCAGAGAATTTCCACAGTATTTGTGGTTTTTCCCTCGCTTTCTTTTCCTACGTCTGGTGGATTGGTAAACTCTTTCTCAATGATATATTAGATTAAATATGTAAATCCAATGAAAACCTATGAGAACAGTTGCAAATTACCCCACCTCCTGGATCAAAGTACAATTGGCTAAGTAATGGAAATTGTAATGGTAATGAGCCTTAAATCTTTACCCAGGAAAGTCAATGAAGTTGTGTTTATGCCCTGTCTGAAGGCAGTCCTGCTCTTCCATGACTTACACATGAACAGTGTTCCTGATGTTTTGGGAGTCAGAATATGGATCGAGGTGAGTCAAAGTTAACCAATGAATGAGTAATGAATTGGTTAACAGAAAGATTATTGTACCTTAGTTTCCTCATTTACCAATCAAATGTAGTAATAGTATGTACTTCGTAAGATCCTTACAAAGGTTAAATGAGTTAATACCTGCAAAAGCACTTCGGGGAGTGCCTAGCACATAGGAAGGACTCTAGACGTGTTCCTAAAAAAAAAATAAAAACTGCGTGGGACAGTTTTTGTTTTTGTTGTCTTTCTGATGCAGCTAGGAGCTATGTATACATGTGCTTATACACAGTCACACACAAACTCATGTGAAGAACATGCTCACAGGAGTGAATATGAGAAGATTTGAAAATATATTTGAACCTCACTTTAATGTAAGGCCAAGATTTAAACCAAAGACAAATGAAGTTGACTCTTCTCTTCATGAACAATTTCTTTAAAAGGTGAAACTCCCTCATTTACAGAACTTTTGGCTCACACATAGCTGTGTTGACACCACTTTCAGCCAGCTGTCCAGACCGCGGGAAGCGGGACACGTGGGCAGCCTTGCTTCTGAGCTTCCACCTCCACTGCTTGCCTGAGAACATCAGGGAATCTGCCTACTTCCCTTTGTTCAGCCAACAGCAGATGTCTGAGCTCACTTTATTAGAAGGGGTTTGCTGGGTCACAAGGGGTTAGAACTTAGGAGGGGAGTTAATACAAGCACCTGAAACAAGCACAGTCCAGACAAAAGTGACAGGCAGATGGGTCCCTGTTTCTGGGGGTCATGGTGGTTAAAATGACAGAGAGATGGGCCCCTGTTTCCAGGGGTCATGGTGGTTAAAGTGACAGACAGATGGGTCCCTGTTTCCAGCGGTCACAGTGGGCTTGGCACCCAGTGAGCGGGGTGGAATGAACTGGAGATGACATGGCAGGAGGGGCTGGAAGGGGCACTCGAACCTGACCTTCCAGTGGGAGGGCTGGGGTGTGTGGACATGAGGGGCGGGGCAGAGGGAGCCAGGCGGATGCACAGCTAGGGTGCTGTGGGGCCAAGGGGAGGGAGTGGTTTGAGAAACGCACATGGAGTAATGTAAAGAGATGAGAGACAGCGGGCACCGGCATGAGAGCCCAGACTCAGGGCCTCCTCACCGACAGCCACATCCTCCTGGCCACGAGGCTGGATTTCAGCAGGGTGTCTTGCTCCAAAAAAAAAAAAACAAAACCAAAAACAAAGTGTATTGATGTGCTCAATTCATATCAGTCAAGCCTATGGTAACCATGATAAAAATGATATTTTCACAATGACAGAGATGGTGAGAACAATCAAGATTTGATCATTGGGACAAGGAAGGATTGGAAGAATCAAACACAACATGAAGGGAATTAAGTAGGAGGTAGAGGAATGGGAGGAGGGAGTTGGGTTCATGGAGCTTCACGTCAACGAGATAATAAACAACTGGGTGGGGCTGAAATTTTAGAAGAGTCATGGCTGAAGATAGGGATTGAAAAAGCACCAACCCAGAGTTGAAAAATTAAAGCCATGAAAAACTGGGGCTAAAAGCAGGCGTAGGGAGAAACAGAGCCTGGGAGCTAGGGTCCCTTGAAAGGCAGGTGGGTCAGGGCCCCTGGAACTGAGGTCCAGGTCTCTGATGACCATCAAGTCAATGCCAGTCCCTCCAGCCCCCAGACTATAGCCCCTGATGGTGAACTATGAACATCTTGTATCCCACTTCCCATCCAAGCCCTGGGGTGCACCCTGGGGGCCGATGACAGTGTCAGGCATCCCTGTGCTTGCCATGGGCCAGCACCCCTGGGTGGGTGGAGATGGACTGAGAGCCAGGCTGCTGTGGAGAAAACACCTGAAAGAAGGTGTCTCCCCATCCCCCTTCAGTGCTGCCCCCAAGACCTGAGCCGTCTGTGTTGTGGTCATCCCCAAAGTGGGTGAAGGGAGGATAGAGTTTCCCAGGTAAGATGGAGCCTGTGAGAGCCCAGGGACCCTGTACCCTGGCCTGGCGTGACTCGGGAGGCGGATCTGGTGCAGAGGCTGAAATTCAAGAATCATCAGAAAAATTACCCACAGGAAGTACTGTGTCCACAAAGAGAGAAAGAAAGAGAAAGGCGGAGCCCCAACCCCTATTTAAAAAGTCTGGAAGAGGAGAAGGGGCCCCCAAAAAAGGGACGAGGTGAGCCAGGATGGGACCGATACCTTTGGGAGGGTGAGCAGACGCCCCTGTTCTGCTCTGCTCTGGGAGCCCTGCCCTGATAGATCCTGTGTCTACGCTAAGCACACGCCAGCTGGTCCTCACACGAGAGCACGGGTCTTCCTTCCTGGCGGTGGAAATGCAATCACGGCCTGAGGCCCACAGCCAGGGCCCAGGGCAGGGCACACCACACATAGACGCTTGGACCAAGCATAGAAAAGGGGTGGATTTCACCCTCAGGGATGCTGAGCTGAGCCCAGCGAGGACATGGCATTTTCTGGGCTGAGGACAGGTCTGCTGAGTCAAGAGGCAGTGCAGTCGGACTTCAGATTTGTACTCTTGCCACTGTCACCTGGGATAAATGCCAGCCGTTTCACCTTCATTGGTTCCTTTGAGAGACCAGATGTTTTCCTTTGGAAATTCGGAATTTGAAACATAAAACTAAAAGAGCAGTGCCAGCCTGTCCATAAACCGGTTCCCTGCCGTCCAGAAGCTGCCAAGCCACCACCCAGCCTCAGCCTGGCAAATGGACTTGACCACGTCAGGGTTGTTGGGTTCACCTTCTACATCCTTCCCAGAAAGGCCCTTCTAAAGTGACTTCCCAAACGTGTGCCAGGCATCATTCTAAGTGGCTTGCATATGTTTCCTCATTCAATTCTCCAACAACTCAGCTGTGAGGACTCCAAAGAACCCCATGTAAAGGTGGAGAAACAGAGGCCCAGAGAGGGAAAGTCACTTGCCCAAGGTCATGTGGCCTGGGGCACTGGCATTGACCCCTGCAGGGTGGCTCCAGAGTCTTCTCCGGTAACCACTGGACTACACTGCCTGTCAAGGGTGGATCAGCTCATTTGGGGTCCTTAAGCTCCTTGAAGCGTAAATCGTGTTCTATTCTCTTCCGTCTTAGCACATCCTGACAACCATGCTAAGCAGGAATGATCACTGAAGAGGAATGATCACCAAAGAGGAAGCTAGTGTAGAGGGGTTTATGAGTTTTCTGATATCACACCTGGAATTGGAATCCTTGTCTATTAATTCCAAGTCCTGGGCCTTAACAACAGCAACAGAAGTAGACTTTTACCCTAGGTCTAGGGAGCAGAACTACAGCATGTGGCTGGAAGAAGCCCCTGGCAGCAAACGCCACCCTGGATCACAGCTTGGTAGAGAAAAACACCAGGGACTTAGAAGCAAAAGATTTCATTGTGAATTTCTACCCCACCAACTCAATGAT
The DNA here is from genome assembly GCF_029281585.2 of Gorilla gorilla gorilla. Taxonomy (NCBI): domain Eukaryota; kingdom Metazoa; phylum Chordata; class Mammalia; order Primates; family Hominidae; genus Gorilla; species Gorilla gorilla. Next base: position 39,682,915 of record NC_073241.2, read on the forward strand.
TTAGGGTGAATTTCTTAAATTTGTGGAAATGATCCTACCCTGATAATGGTCTTCCTATTGCCCAGGGTTGTTAGGCATTGAAAACTAACGATGCCCTCTGTAAACTGTAAAGTGCTGTGTGGCTGCCAGTGCAGTTGTGGTTGCCAATGATAATAAGATATCTTTTCTCATTAGGGCTATGAGGGTTATGAAATGGCTATTTCTCACCATGGTAAAAATTCCTTCTCTCAGGCAGGCAAGAGCTCAGTGCTGCTGTGCAGCAGAAGCTTGAACTCAGAAATCCTTCACATCACTGCCTTTGAGGTGTGGGGTGGACAACCTGCGGGTAGTACATCATGGTTGTGTATTCCTGGGATTTCGTCCACAGAGTGTGAGTGGATGTTTTCTGAGAGGTCACTACAGTCCAGTGTGTTACAGACGTGCTGAGTCACACAATATTCAAGGGCTTTCTTGTCTATAGCACTTCTCAAAACCTTTAATAGGCTGTGGCATGTAGTTCCAGAAAATATTACATAGAGTTTCTTAAACATTTTCAGCTGGGTTTTTTTTTTTTTTGGAATTTTTTTCAAGGAGCATCTCTTCAGAATAACGATCTGTGACTCACTCTGAGAAATGCCACATGCTGGAAAGAGTTAAGAAACAAACAGTTGAGATGAAAAAAGTACTGGGTGGGCCCTCGATTCTTCAGAAGGCTCGTATCTTCACCCGTGGAGCTTCTAGTGCAAATCCATCTCCCCCTCTCGCTCTTTCTCTGTGCACTAATCGCTTACATATCATTGTTACTGGGAGCAGCAAAGCCTGTCTGGGCAGGGTGGTGGATATCCTGAAGGCAACTCCCAGTGTTTTACTGAGGAACGTTCATGCCTCCCTGCTTCCAAGCACTTACTGCCTAACGATCTCTGTGTAACTCAGAGGAGGGTAGGGTGGGGCAGGGGGTATTTTTCTTTTTCTTTTTTTAAGACGGAGTCTGGCTCTGTCGCCCAGGCTGGAGTGCAGTGGCGTGATCTCAGCTCACTGCAAGTTCCGCCTCCCGGGTTCACGCCATTCTCCTGCCTCAGCCTCCTGAGTAGCTGGGACTACAGGCGCCCGCCACTATGCCTGGTTAATTTTTTCGTATTTTTAGTAGAGACGGGGTTTCACTGCGTTAGCCAGGATGGTCTCGATCTTCTGACCTCTTTATCTGCCCGCCTCGGCCTCCCAAAGTGCTGGGATTACAGGTGTGAGCCACCGCGCCCGGCCAGTAGCGGGTATTTCTATCAGAAACTTTTGAATGTCTCTGGGATGCTAAACTAGGAAAACCTTCCTCTACTCCAATAATCTAGTTGGAAAGGGAAAAAAGAGCCAAGGACTTTGTCTTTCGGTGACATTGTGAACTTTCAAGAAGGAGAGAATAAATCCAGTCAGTCAGACAAAAAAGATGACAGGTTGCTTGGGGGCCCAGACAATACACACCCTGATGTAGCCTGTGTAGGATTCCAGGACTCAGATAGAGGCAGACAAATGAGGGGTGACCGGTAAGAGCTGCTTCCAGAGCTTCAGAGCAGACCTCCATCCTACATGACCTGTGGGGGGAAAGGGGGTCCTCTGGCTGCTGCGGCTGCTAAATTGCCAGGGTTGGTTTGTCAGACACTCCTGCACTGGATCCTCTAATGCAGGGTTCTGTGGCTTGGGGCTAAACAGTGCATAGATGTGCCTCAAAAGAATATTCCAGACCAGGGCTATCCAACAGAACTTTCTGCAGTGATAGAGATGCCTTCTGTGTATGTGTGCACTGTCCAAAATGGTAGCCAGTAGCCACATGGTGCTACTGAGCATTTGAAATGTGGCTAGTGTGACCAAAGAAGGGAACTGTATTTTATTTTTCATTTTAATTAACTGAAATCCTAACAGCTGGCTATCCCATAGGACAGCGCAGATCTATGATGGTGTTTGCAGACATTTCCTAAGTGTTTATGGCAGAGGGGTGAAAAAGAGGGATCTTGTATTTTCAAATCTGTCTGTGGTTCCCAGGAGGGGACAATACCCCAACCCAGGGTGCAGCCCCTGCACACGTGTGAGGACATTTTTGGCTTATCATGGTTCTTGGGGGATGCCATGAGTATTTCCTGAGCAGGGCCAGGGATGCTCAATGACGGGCAGTGAAAGAACAGACCACACAGAGAACCGCCCTAGAGAAGCACTGCCCAGGACAGAGCCTCAGCCACACTCAGAACAGCTGTTATCCACCATGTCATTTTGTCATGGCTCAGGGCCAGGAAAGGGACAAGGGGTGAATAGAATAAGCATTTGCACACCGAGTGTCTGTGTGCATGCATGTGTACTTCAGAGAAGAACACACCCTGGCTGCAAGTTTTCATCTGATCGGTAAGCGCAAATCCTATGCACCAATTCTATAATTTATCCTCACTCTCTGTTGGTAGGATAGTAGGCTTGGGATTGGTCCGCGTAAAGTCTTGGTCGCAGTGGGCCCTGGTGCTTTAGTCAGGACCAGCTTTCTCCCTGCTCTGGAATCTGTAAGCTTGCTCTGCGCCACCTGGTGGTTAGAAAAATTCTGACCCTGGACTCTCCTTGATAAACCTGAATTGTTTCTTAAGGAGAAAACAGAGGGAAGGCAGGGAATAAACTGCAAATAAACGTGTTCGTTCCATTCCAAAAACGTTTGCTAGTGGAAGTCAGCATGAGGTGGTTATGAGCTCCGATGCCAGGGAAGCGCTCTGGAGAAGACCCTGACAATGAGAGGGCCTCACCGCCCCGAGAGCTCACCAGGCACAAGCACCTCCCAGCGGACGCCCCGGCTAAGCTCCCTCCCAGGAAAGCCCCCTCAAGGCTTCGGGACAGACCTAACTGGGTTCCACCATCTTCCCTCCCTCCCTGCCCGTTTCTCACGTGGGCTGCTGGCTTCCCTCCATCTCACCTTCCCTCACTCTCTGCTTCCCTTCTGTTCTGTGATCTACTCATGTCGCACCCCTTGTGGCTCCTTCTCCACAGACTTGCAATGTGCCCTCTCTGCCCTGTTTCCTTCACTCCGTCTGTAAGCAGGGGGCTCATGGCTGCTGCTGGGCACACAGCCTAGGCTGCGGGGGGGCAGGGTGAGGGGGCATTTCAAGAGGGCAACATGGACAGCCTGTGGCGTCGTCACCAAGCCAAACATGCCCTGTACTTTAGAGAGCAAGGGCTGAACAAGGAAGCCTGTGGACACACGCACGCCAGGTCACAGCTGCTCAGAGGCGAGTCAGAGATGTCTGGATGAACTTGGGCTCTAACTTCAGCAGCCTTTTCTATGCACTCTTATGGGGTCTCAGGGTTTGCTACTGCAGCCTGAGAACATCCTGGGCTTCCTTAAGCCTCCCCCTGCTCCCCACAATGGTGTCCTCCCCTCACTCCCAGGGGGAATCTCTGAGCTTAATAATTCAAGCACGCTCAACTGTGACAAGGGACCCGTGTCAGCATAGGAAATGTTATCTGCCTCTGTTGATTCCTCAGTAAAGAACCTCAAAGGCCTCAGCAAATGACTCCGTGGCCTGTGAGAACCCTTGCCACCCTCCCAGGGTAGACCTTGGATCTAAGATCCTCACAGCCCATGGCAAACTCCTCCAGGATGGAATAAAAGCCAGGGTCAGGGGTGCAAGGGAACCCCAGGTGCACATCTAGACATGAAAGCTGCATGCCAGAGGGGGCCATTCATGCCTCACCTGAAGCCACTGCCAACTGGCTTCCACATGCTGAAGTCTGGCTCAGACACCTTGTGCTGGAGTCCCGGTAGCTCCACAGGCAGGTGGCCAGTGCAAATGTACAAGGCCCACACTCTGAAGGCCCTGCACGTGGGGATGTCTTGAAGTTCTTAACAACTATCTTAGAATTTATGTTTTGTAAGCTAAGTTTGATGGGACAGTGGAGGCTGCATCCTCCTGCAGGGTCCATCCAATAATGGGCCATTGGCAGCCCACTCCCCGACCCTGCCCAGAAAGTGCAGCTGCACTCCCCATCAGAGATGGGCACAGGGAGGGTTGGGCTGGATGCACACCTTGTGCCACGTCACAAGGCATGGGTCCACACACCCATGCAGGTCTGTTCCTGAAGCACGACACGGAATAGGAAACGAAAAACACCATGGCAGGTCAACAGAGTGACTGCAGAGGGAGGTCTCTGCATTTCCTGCATTTTCATTTTGCACTGGGCCCTGCAAATCATGTAGCCAGCCTGGCTGGAGAGCACCCCCTAACTCCAGGGTCACTGCCGGCTGGAGTCACCCGGACCAGGATGGATTACCAGCAGCTTCTGGAAACTTTTGGCACCCCTACCATTCCAGCTCACTTGGGGAACATGTACATGCATGTCCTGGACCAGGTGGCTGTGCAGCTCAGAGATGTCAGGGAACTGCCCCCAGATGCCTGGGCCACTCTGACTTCCATTTGTCAAGTAACTTTTGTCATCCTGTCCCTATTCTCACTGGAATTTCTGGTGACCATCAGAGCAATCTGTGCCTGTGAGTTTTGTGTCTCTCCTGTAGCTGTCTACAAGGCACATGGAGGAGGTAAGGAGCTGAGAGGATGGGGACAGAGCCAGGGTCTGGTGGACAGTGAGTCCCTGTGGGCCAGAGGTCACAGCTTGCCACTCTGTCCATATGGAGACTCTCAGCCCATGCTCACCGCAAGAACAAGGACTGAGGTGTGAGGAGCCTCATGTGTCTCAGTGGGACTATGCTAACACCTTTGCCCCACTCACTTCCTCTTCTTGTACTGTCCACTCTCTTCTCTAATAATAGGGATACATTAACTCACTCTTTTTGTCAAGAGAATCAATCAGTTAGGATCATAGCATTACACTATTTAAGATGATGCTCAGCTCTGAAAATAGGAATCGTGGTGGGGGCGCACTCAGTCCTTCAGTACTAACAAGTGCTCTTTCATCATAAACCAAAACTTTGTCAGTGTCACTTCTAATTTCATCCTATCATTTAGGTCAATGATAGAAACATACAAGCACTCAGAAAAAAAGGCCAGGTGCTTGGAAAATTCTGGTCTTTCTCCTGTATAGATCCTGGAGGAGAGGCATTCGGGCTGGCTGGGGGATTTGCTTCCCATTCTGGAGAATGAAGCCTCCAGAGACATGAACAAGAGAATGAGATGTTCCAAATAGGTTTGTTCTCAATTATCTATGACCAAAAGCATCCCAAAGACTGACAGGGTCACAATGCTAGGGCACAAGACCGTCCTTCACTTATGGGCCTGAATCATAGGCGCAATGCTGGTTTTGTGGTTCTTCAGCTAAGGACACTTGACTTTGTTATTGCAGAACTAAGCACATATCATTGTTTTATTTAGGACTGAACCTAAATCACACTTAAAAAATGAAACACGAGTTCAATTTTTAACACAACCCTTTCAAAGACAGGATCCAACAAGCAGTCTATGTGATAAGCCACTGAAGTGTTGACTGTCCCCGTCAAGGTCTTCAGTGCAAATCATGTAAGGTGTAGATTGTTCCACTTCTTGAATTGTAAAGCCCAACCTCTAGAAAGGGCTATAGAAGTACTTTCAGTAAAGAGGAGAAGCAAGATTTCTGTGTATAGGTTCAAATATTTGAACAGGGCAGTTCAGACCAATTTTGTTTCTAATTTCTTCTTTCCCAATCACTGCCCACCTCACGTATCATTCCTGTGAAATCACTGCCAAATCTCATCTTAGCTTCAGGCAATAAAAGCTTTTGGTTTGGCTCTGAGATTTGGAAAAGTCGGCACCCAAGAATCATGGAAGAGATCCATGCTGGGCCCTGAGAGGCAGGTAGCTGAAAGCATTTCCATGTGCTTACGTATTTCTCAAAGCACATGTTGAAATCCTGAATGTGCCTTGGCCTACTATCTAGTAGGGTATGTTCAGTCTCTAAAGTAGGCATAGAGGGCTGGGGAAAACAAAGAATCCCGTAAGTTAAATAAAATTCTTCATGAACTGAGTAGCATGGCATCTATTTGTTTTTAAAAGTGTTGAGTAAGTATTGGTGAGTAGAAATGAGTGGGAACCACATTACTAAAGGCCTGCCAATTTCAATCAAAACAGAATAGCATTTGCTGAGTGCTTTTGCTCATGTAGTTATTAACAGTTATTGAAAGTGTAATATGTGCCAAGCACTGTTCTAGGAAGAGGGAGGAAGGGTACCACGGCTCTCGTGGAGCACATTTTAATGGGGGAGACACACAACGAACACATCAACACACAGCACAACTTCCAGAGCCGGGGAGTGCTATTAAGTCAAATCAAACAAGAGCAAGAGCAATCTGGGGTGGAGGGAGGCGATTACAGGTAGAGTAGCTGAGGACAGTCTTAATGTTTATTGTATACTTTTTTTTTTTTTTTTTTTGGTGAGACAGTCTTGCACCGTCACCTGGGCTAGAGTGCAATGGCACGGTCTTGGTTCACTGCAACCTCCACCTCCTGGTTCAAGCGATTCTCCTGCCTCAGCCTCCCAAGTAGCTGGGATTACAGGCATCTGCCACCACGCCTGGCTAATTTTTTGTATTTTTAGTAGAGATGGGGTTTCATTATGTTGGCCAGGCTGGTCTCGAACTCCTGACCTCGTGATCCGCCTACCTCAGCCTCCGAAAGTGCTGGGATTACAGGCGTGAGCCACCACACCTGGCCATTGTGTACTGTTTTTCAATCGCTCTTTACAAGAGCTTTGCACCTGTGAACTCTAACCCCACAACTGCCCTGTCAGCAAGTACCGTTGTCCCCAGGTTATCCGGTGAGGAAGCTAGGGCATAGCAGATGTCAGCCTCGAGGCGACATCCCCGAGTGGAGAAGGACCCAGACAAAAATCTGCAAAACGGCCCCTAGGCAGGGACCTAGACAGGCAGATCCTGCGGCCAACTGGGGAGTGCCCAGGCATGGGGACAGGATAGCTCCTCACAGACTGTCCTCAGCCACCATCAGGCCATACTGAAAACCAAATGAAGTCTGCTAAAATGACTTAGGCTTTAGTCTGAAATGCGTTGCACTGGTTATCAGGAAAGTTTGACTGTCAGAACAGGAACTAAGTTCACTCTCTCAACCATCATCCTAATGTTTATTGTCTACCATTTTTAAATCACTCTTTACAAGAGCTTTGCACCTGTGAACTCTAACCCCACAACTGCCCTGTCAGCAAGTACCGTTGTCCCCAGGTTATCAGGTGAGGAAGCCAGCCTGCCTGGACCCCACAGCCCGTTGTGCGGTCCCAGTTAGGAATCCAAGGCAGGCAGACTTGCTCAGAGCCACACTCTCCAGCACCACACAACACCACCGCCATCGGCTTCAAAGAATCCCAACAGGAAAGCCAAACGTGCTTTTTAAGAGATATTAGAATAGTTCACAACAAAAGGTGCCTTAACCCAGGTTCATATTCTTAAACATGGGGAAAAGGAAGAACTTCTTTAGTAAGAGTCAAGTGGTGTCCAAATCCTGGGCTGTTCTTTACATGCTCAGGCCCTGAACCTTCACTTACCGATGCCGCTTCTGCAAGGATGCTCCCCAGCCAGCCGGGCCCTGCATCTGATGTTCCCCACAATATGGTTTACTACTTGGATCAGAATTAAGATAAATGTTGAGATCTGATGGAAAAATTTTAAGTATGAGACACGAAAAAGCAAAGAGAGAAAGAAATCTCTATGACAGAGACCCTGATTTCAATCTTCCTGGATGTTCCAACTCCTTAGTGCAGGAAAATCTTGAGACCTGAGATTACCACAGGATGAAAGCCATAGCATCTGAGCTAGGAAACCAGCCAGTCTGAACCACGCTGCTTAGTTTTTAACAACCAAATGCTCACATTCCTATTTAAAAATCAAATTAAAAGCTCAACCTCCAAGTTGGCCTACTGTTGTTTTTCATTTAACATAAATGACAGAAAACCAAGAAGCCAGTTCAAACAGTTATCTCCTATTAGGAATATTAACATCAGAAACATTCAGAGTAAATTAATTCCTCTGAGTTTGTTTACTCACCTGAAAAATGGGGATAAGAGAATGACTGTCAGGGCTACATGTAATAATATGGTGAAGCCACCCTGAATGTGTGTAACAGCATAACAGCGACTGCTGTAGGATTGCCTATATTGTTTTCTACTAAAGTCCTATAATGACAATTAGGAAAAGTTAATAAAAAATAACTTCTGATTGACCTCAAATGCTTTAAGATATAAGTAGATTGTATCATCCCTAGCATAGCTGGTTCTCCTCTCCCTCTGCCCCACAGGCGCCCAAAGGCTCTGGCCCCTTTATGAGTTGGTGAACGAATGTAGGTCAGGTGTCTCACTTCCGGGATGAGCAGCACATTGCTGGTACAAGACCATCTTGAGTTCCTTTCTCCTATCACTGGGACCTGTGGTCCCTTGTTCTGCCCTGAGAGCGGCAGACATGGGGCAGAGCTGACCTGTGGTGGACATGTGGCACGAATGGAAATGAGCCTTCGTCATGTTAAACCAGAGATCTGAGGGTTATTACTGCAGCATAACACAGTCCTTCCTGACCATTCAACTTTTTATGAAGTCATAGCTTCCCGGTAATGAGACCATCTTATCTATAGTGGTGGTTGTTCCACTAAATTTATCAATATAAAGCCTACTGAATTATGAATTTATCAATATGACTACTAAATCGTGGCCTAAAATGCATGAAACATGAAAAGACACGGGAACCAACTGAACAGTAATAGATACTTCAATCCAAATCAAGTAGGGGAAGATAGTACTTTCAACTTGATTGTAGGTGCAGAATTCTTTCTATCCAAATCCCACTACAGAATGTTAAAATAGGTTACAAAAAAACCATAATAATAAACCCAAAGACGAAGACTTTAAAATGCCATGGTCTACTGCCTTGTGAAACTGAACTCCAAGCTGAAAGGCACAGTCCTGGTGTCCCCCACTGACATGGTACAAAAACTAAAGTAAAAAAGAAGGCCGACCATGCTCACCTGAGTATGCACAGAATCTCCTGCAAGAATTTAGCACTCATGGCACACATCTCAGTCTTCGCGCTCCAACTGTGCCGTGGTCCCAACAGCATTCTGGCCCTCCCAAGAAGGTAAATTTGTTCTTCTTATTTGGCTAAATTAAATGACTTACCCCTGGGTTAAGTAAAGAAATAAGTATTTCATATCGATAAAGTCAACTTTAGTGATAATACTTTCTAGTTGTGCTTAGGAATAAATTTTATGATCATTATGATAATCTGTGCAGGTTTATATTTAAGGTTCTTAAAACATTTAACAAAATCTTACATATTAATCTTTTGATTTTCAATGTTTAATTGTGATTGAGAATTTTCACAAACAGTATTTGAAAATCTGAAAGCTCAAATTACCATATGTGTATGTTGGATTTACTAGCTTTACAAGAGTTACTTAAGTAGTTAGAAAAATTTTTTAAAGTTTTAAGGCTGTTTAAATTAGGCCCCTTGAAAAATTTAAGAGAGTCAGATATTAAACAACTATAAAGGTAATGTAACTCTATGGGAGCTAATTAGCCAAGTTTGTGAAGTGGAGGTAATTATCTAACGGCATTTTATTCAGCATACTTGAGTATTAATTAAAAGCCATGTAAGTTGTTTCTATGCACAAAACCTTGTTGGAATAAAAACAATTCAGTGGAAAGTTTGTTTTCCTTTTTCAAAATTGGTATTTGCCTCAGTCCTTCTTACCTTCAAGATGTTTTTAATGTCCTTAAATTTAACTCATCATATTAAAGTCATTATTGAGGCTTTCTTGATGAGTCAAATGAAAGCAACGCGAGGGATGACAGCAGCAGGTGGACTTTGCTTATCCCTCCTGGCTATCTCCTCTTGCTGCTACAAACACAATAGTGACCACAAACCACATTCAAGACACTCCAAGGTGTCCTGGAAGAAACACAAAATCACACGATGTCCAATAGCCACTCCTTCTGCATTCTTTCTTACTTCAACTTCTCCTGAATCCAGGTATCAAATTATATTATTAATTTCCATTCCATGAAAGACAGGGATAATATTACATAGTTAGCATCCAATAAATGTCTGATTGTAAGTAAATCTGCTAGTATTTAAGGTGCTAATTATGTAAACAATTTCACATCAGTTCTCTTAGCCTCCTATCATACATGGTTTTATCTCACTTAACCCAATCAAAGAATTACTCTCTTGGAAGAGGTATTAGTCTTTCATCTCACCAAACAGCAGTATATGTAGTATTACAATAACTGAATGACTGGTATTTTAAGAAGCTCAAACAGTTTAAATTCCCAAAGGTACCTTACTCCCAAAGAGCAGAAAAGACAACTGCAGATAACAAAATACTGTCCTTGTAAAATAATGCTGAAGTCATATAATTAAGAGAATGTGTCCCTGGAAAAAAGAAAATTAAAACAAGCTAAACAAAATAATACAAAGAACAATCATATTTATATAGTTTCAGGTTTTATTTTCATAATTATCTTCCTATAGAAGCAATAATCTGTATTTCCATAACAACACATTTAATATTCTACTCATCAGAGTTGGAAAAAATAGGAATAAAGCAGATTCCATACAGAAATACCATACTCTGTATATGTACAAATAAATTCAATATATTAAATCTATTTTATAGCTGGACTTCACTTACAATGTAACTGAACATTGAATATTAGATTCTGAGCATATTCATGCAAACTTCCACTTTGGTGAAAGTGATGACAGTGGAGTTCTGGAAGACAATTTTCCTTGTAAACACCAAGTTTTGCACTTTGGACTATGCTCTCAAGATAGAAACTTACGTGAGTGGAAAAAGAAAATGTATAAATGTGAAACAAATATTCCTTACCACATAGAATAACCCTGACAACAAACAATATCCCCAAGTCCTGGTTATTCAATCCTCACCATGGGCAGGAAGGGTGAAGGAGGCTGCACTTGGACACAGCCTTTTGTGTGGTTTAAAGCATAGCTGCGCTGCTGCTACAGAATGCACTTCATCATCACCTTTTTTAAAAAAAGTTTTCAGTACATAAGAAGAGTAAAATTAAAAATTTTTTTCCCCAAGACTTTAATGGGTAATATGATCTATACATAAATAGTCTACAATATCTTTAAAGTATTGCCAAATCTGTTTAAACAGATTACTAATTAGCTCAAATGAGCATCAATGTAAGACTCCAGAAGTTTCCGATTGGATCTAAAGGATACAAGCTGCAATGATGGGATCTTTGAAACACTGCAATGTCCTTAAATGCAAATGTCTACATATAGCTTGTTCATAGTTAATCCCAATATCATTAATAAAAATGAGATGCTACCTGAAGAACTATGCCAATAAATTAAGGAAGAAAAACATTAAATTTATTAGCATTTTGTATCAGACTTACAATAAAGACTGTATACCAACATCCACACACCCGAGACCACCTCCCAAAGGAGGATGTTATTCTAAGCTCTCCCACAGAACTGTGACTAAAATCACTTCTGATACTCCACCTTAGTGTTTTCAGAAAGTCTAGCAAAATTAAGCAACCTATACTCAAATAAGGTATGACTCTAAAAGAGACAGAGACAGGGCATGAATAAGCAGGAAATTACTCTGGCAGCGTGTACCTGCAGAACGCACACTGCTGGTGTTTGTAGCCTCTTTCCAATTAACAGATTATGAGATGGGTCTAAGCCACACAACAGGGTGAAAAAGGAATGTTTCGAAAACAGCATTTTAGGAAATAACTATAAAGGATCAATATATTGGCAGTGCGGTGTTTTAAATATTGTCTTTCTAAAACAATTCTTCCCTTTCAGCTAAGTTTTCATAGTATATAGCATTTTCCATGTCCAGTTATGACGGAGTTACAATCAAAATAAAATAAACAATCAAAATAAACTGTTTTGGAGGGAAGAAATATATCTGTATTAGACTGATGGAAACATTACCTCATTCTTACAATGTTAGAAAGATATTCATAGGCTGGGTGAGGTGGCTTATGTCTACAATCCCAGCACTTTGGGAGGCCAAGGCAGGCAGATGCCTTGAGCTTAGGAGTTTGAGAACAGCCTGTGCAACATGGAGCAACTCCATCTCAACAACAACAAAAAAAAATTAAAAATAAAAACATTAGCCTGGCGTGGTGGTGCATGCCTGTAGTCGCAGCTACTCGGGACTGAGGTGGCAGAATCACCTAAGTCCAGGAGAGGCTGCAGGGAGCCGTGATCGTGCCACTGCACTCCAGCCTGGGCAACACAGTGAGACCCTTAAAAAAAAAACAAAAAACAAAACAAACAAAGAAACAAAAAGGTATTCATTACCCATTAGCTCCTATTTGGTCAAGAACCAAGTAGATCTGAAGACAGTCACTGTATGTATTTTTTAGATAGAAGAAATACCCACACTTCAGAGAGGACTGAAGATATTTATAGATCACTTCAATATGCTACCCTCAAAATTTTTCAAACTCATAATATATAAGAGCTTCAATGCATCTTTTATTGGGCTAAATAATATTGTAAGGCTCAAAATAACTTCCTGTCCCCATCTCATCTCTGAAAAGACCTAATAATTTAAATGTATCTAACATCATGGGGGATAAATTTCCTTTTCAAAACAAAACAAATTTTAAAATAATTTGTCAGTAAACATCACCTTTGGCAGCAATTATTAAATGAAACGTAAAAAACAATTCACTAACAGTAACTTACAAGTGTCCAAGAGAGAATACCTATGCTTATTACCCCTTTTGTTTAGAACATAATTTATGTATAATTTGGCTTGCAAATTTTTTAATCAACTGTATTAAAACATGACAGTACATTTTCTGTTAATTCCTGCTGGTGTCTCAGAAAAGCTCTTATGGAAAGAAAAAGATATGCTTCACAGGTAATGGATACAATGAGTGATTTGGGAAGATGGTAACTAAAAACCAGTTAGGATCCAAAATCATGACTGTAATGAAGTACGGATATCCCTAATCTATTCCCAAGTCCTTGAAATGGCATGTCAGGATTTTACCTTTGTTTCCCTTTTCTTTTCAGCAAGCAAAATACTAGCATAGTCCTCCTGAGTATTCATCTTCCTCTTCATCAGCAGCCGTGGCAGTGACACCATCAGGCTTGGCCTGTGGTGTTGCGGGTGATTTCTTCTTGATTCCCCCTCCTGGAACCACCAAACTCAGGCCCAGCTTAGCATACTGTCAACAACAGAACATGTTCTTAAAAGCTGGATAACTAGAATCCTAACATGTTTTACTCAGCTCTAAAAAGACACAGCCTGGCTCCCCACCCTCATGAACACCAATTCTACCATTCAGATGGAAAAACAAAGCCCAACAATGCTGCTCCCCAGATGCCTCATGACCATGGTGGGACAGGTACACAACTAGTAAAAGTTTCAATTATAAATTTTTTTTAATTAAAAATTTAAAAATATATATATTTTCAAAACCTATGTAAGAAGTTATTTAGAAAAAAATTTATGTACATATACCATTATAATAAACAACTGAAGGCCTTAAGTTGATCTGATACTATGATGATACTCTAAAGGCCTAAGGCCAAACAGGTACTTACAAATCTACTGAAAAAGACAAACGAGAAAAAATAAAAACTTATAGTCATGGTTCACTTTATGTGCAAGACATCATGTGAGGATATTTCTCACACACTGACTAATGTATTCTTCACAACAGTCCAGCAAGACAGGTACTAGTGGCTTCATTTTTACAAATGAATTAATTGAGGCTTAGAGATAATTAATGACCTGCAACACATAGCTAGTCCTCACAGATTTTCATAGGTCTACTGAATTACAAAGGCCACTACAGAATGGGCCTCTTTCAGAGAGTCCGTCTAAAAGAAATGAATAAAAGCAACCTACAGAGGACAACAGATAGAGGAAAAGTTGAGAAATGAGCCTCAATTTTAAAATATGTATATGATCAACAGAGTTAGATGTGTGAGTAAATGGCTATAAACCACACAACTAACATCTATTTTATCTAAATCTATGGTGAAATTCAATGCAAGTGGTCAGTTTCCTTATGAGTAGTAGTTTGAGAAGAAAAAAAGAGGTAGGAAAAAAATCTCTTAAGTACATGGGTAAAAAATAATCTCACTAGAAACCTCTTTCTTTCAAGAGAAAAGATGAAAGCTATGCAAACGGGTCCACTTACATCATTGTCCATGTACTTGAAAAGCGGTGAGTTGCAGACATCTGACACCTGATCTTGGTCTTGCTGGTCATAACCTTCAAGAAGCTGTTCCAGGGCAGCACAGTCTTCACTGCCATTGAACCCAGGGATGCTGCAGTAAGCACAAATCACATGTCTTCACCTTCTCCTTAAAAGAACACATCTCAGGCAGGGATGATTCTGCCCCTGGCATGTGACACTGTCTGGAGACATTTTGGTACTTAAAAGTGTGGGAATGCTAGTGGCATCTAGAGGGCAGAGACCGGGGATCCCGCTAACCAGCCTACAGTGCACAGGACAGGCCCGACCACAAAGAATTATCCAGCCCAAATGTTAACAGTGTTGAGATTAAGACTGCTCATGTTAAACACCGAGAAAATTCCTCATTTTGATTTCTGTAACATAAATCTGATCATTTTTTCCCCCTTTTTCTTGTTCTTTTTTTCTTAGAAGGCAAATAAAATGACTAAAATGACTAAAGTCATTCACTTCCATGGAGGTCCCCAAGAGAAAAATACAGGAAAGGAAAAAAAAAAAAGGTGTAAAACATCCACTGTAAAAGGTGAAATGGTAGACGAGCACTCCTAAGATTTAGAAATGACAGTTTCATGGCCAGGAACGTGTGTCCTAGCAGCAATCTTAGTTGTAGAAACAGAGGTGTCGCCACTCCAAGTTAAGAGGGCCCAGACAACGTCTTACCTATAGCTCTCCCGGACACATCTTTCTGCAGCTACATAGTCATTTCTGTGTAGATGAACTAAGACTTGAGCAATTGTTTTCTAAAACAAAAGAGAGGATCACGGTCAAATTTACATCTGTTTAATAAAGTCAATATCCTGGCAGTATTGAAAACACCTGGAGTTTAACTTTCAGAGTCTTTGTTTGTATAAATAGAGATTTATAAATGCTATAGTAACTTCCACGGGACACCTGAGGGGAAATATCCTAGAACAGTACTTTTCCAACTCTCATGTCCTGGGATTTGGCTGCTTGGGGCAAGCCTGGGATTCACCCATTTCTAACAAATTCCAGGGGGCACTCTTGCTGCTGGTCTGGGGACCGCACTTTGACACAAGCCTTAGATCACAACCACATTTTAAAGAGAATCTCTTTCAAATATCTACACAGATTCAAGCTTGAAAAGTGAATAAAAAAGAAGTGGGGGGGACCCGTAACACCACAATGATACTTAGAATCCTTAAAAAGAAACTAGGAAAAAGATGTATGAGTGAAAACTTCAGATAACAGAAACAATGATAGTATTGATAAGTCAACAATAAAAGTAGTAATAAGATCAAGCATATGACTGATAAATTACTGGAAAAATAGGTCTTCATGAAGTATTTTTCCATCTTTTGGGGTTTGTTTAGGTAACTTTTACTGATCTATCTTTAAGTTCACAAAGTCTTCCTTCTGTCATCTCTGAGATTAAGCTTATCCAATTATTTTACTTCAATAATGTATTTGCCAGTCCTAAAATTCCCATTTAGTTCATTTTTATAGTTTCTATAAAAATAATTTTTCCTATAAAAAACAACAGGTCCTCTTTTCTATTCATTTCAATTGTGTTTATCTTTACCTCATGGAGCAACTTATAGTTGCTTCAGTCTTTATGTGATAATGCCAACAACCCTGGTCACTGCTGGGTTGCCATCAGTTGTCTTTTCTCCTGAAAACTGGTCATATTTCCAGGTTCTTGCATGTTGAGTAATTCTGGATTGTACTGTGAATGTGATGCTGCACAGCCTCTGCTTAATTTTCAGGAGAGTACGGATGTTTTCAGCAGGTAATCACCCCAGTTAGGTTCAGACTACATGTGGTGCCTTGTTTTTGGTGGATGGAAGTTCTACACTTAATTCAAATCCTTTGCTATGTGGCTTTGGGCCTGTTCCATGCATAAGCCCTTCAGAGGGCAGTGCAACACTTCGACAGTGATGAAATCTTAGCTCTCCAAGCTTTGCGCTGCACTGCTACTTTGAGGCCTGTCTCAGCACAGCTGAAGAGTAAACCCAAGACTTGTGTGGGCCACATCCACACTCAGGGGACTCCGTTTCCAGCTCTCTCCTTTCCAGAATTTTCTCCTTGCTCTCTAGCTCATTTTCCTAGTTCCTCTGGCAAAAGAGACTGGGGTCCTTGTGGAGTTTTATCAACCTGAGCCATCATCACAGTGTAGCTCCATGCCTGGGACAAGCTTGGAGCAAAGCCAAAGGAGAGGAAAACAATGGGACCTCTTCTCCCAGTGCTGGTTAGAAAGGCGGGGTTTCTTTTGGAGTTTTCATTGTTGCAGCCTTTGCTGCCCAGCTCCACAACTGTGGGCTTCTCTCAGGGTAGGGCAATGCTGCAAGAGGAAATGGAAAAAAACCCGAGAAACTCATTCCCATGGTGGTTGTTTCTCCACGTGTTTGCTCCTCTCCTTAGTCTGTTTTTATTTACTTTTCAGAGTTCAAGGGTGGTTGCTTTTGTATTTTATCCAGTAGTTTAGCTGTAATCAGCAGAGAAACAAGCTGTAGTGGGCTTACTCTATCTTGGTCAAAAATAGAGGCCCATGAAGTATTATTTTACAAAAACATAGAAATACCCATAGAATCCTTTCTTAGGTACTTATTCATACCAGTATAAAAAAATCATCTAATGTAATACCAAAAACAAACACTTTCAAAGAATACCTTATAACAAGTTGGATAATTCTCAATTTCCTTATAAATATTTTTTTCTTTCTGAATAGAGAGTGCTGCCTCATCAAACCTAAAACGAAACACAGAAATGTAAAACAAGCAGGTCTAAATGCTCTATAGCAGAGGTCCCCTGTGAAATGTACTTGACATCATAGATTGTAGAGACACCAAGAGGACAGGTATTATTAGCAGCTGCCCCAGGACCCAGGTTTCCACATACTCCGCTCATCTGGCTTACCTTTCAAATGTCTGACTCCCCACTTTCAGGCTGCAGGCTGACAGAAAAAGCAAAAGAACTCAAGGATGGGTTAGGTCAAACGGGGAGTTTTAAGCTTAGTAAGGACTGTCCAATAGCGAGTGTCACGACTTCTTCGTGATACGTACTTGAGACGATCTTCGATTAAATCACCCAAGATTTCTTTCCTCCCGACTGAAAGAACATCCAGACACCCAAGGCACTCGGTGCCTTCCCCCCACTGTGTCCCTCCATCACATACTCCACTGCTGCCCCAGTGGCCCTAGCAAGCTCTGAGGTGCCTAAAAGGGCAGCAGAGGGGAGGCAAGTTAGAGACCTAAACAAAAGCCTTCCTGCATCTTCAGTCTTCAACATTCATCTTTTCCATTGACCCTCATACATTCTCCTTTTCTTCCATTTTGCCCAAAGGCAGAATGAAGATGAAAGCAAGGAAAGGGGTCACCAAAACTTTTCCCCCTAACCCTCCAGGCCCTTACCCCTTTCTCATTCCCCCAGCCCTAATTCCATCAAACCCTAATTGAATCCTCCCCTCCCTGCAAAGCTGTAGTATACTCCAAATGCCAGGACTCCCTCAGTAGTACAACTTGAGACTGAGTGAAATGTACAGTCTTCAGCCACTGCTCTCATCCCAATAACAGTCCACGGTTATGGGAGAAACTACCAGGGTCTGGGCATTGGGAATACACACAACCAACAGCCAAAAGGGGCAAGAGTCTGTACTATCGGGATTCAAAGGGAGGTAAGTGGTATTGTAAACCAAAGTAAAAATACAAAAATGTTATGCTTGTTATGCTATATGCTCTATTTTTCTGTCTTTTTATTTTTTTTTTGAGACGGAGTCTCACTCTGTTGCCCAGGCTGGAGTGCAGTGGCGAGATCTCGGCTCACCGCAATCTCTGCCTCCCGGGTTCAAGTGATTCTCTTGCCTCAGCCTCCCGAGTAGCTGGGATTACAGGCGCCCACCACCACGCCCAGCTAATTTTTGTATTTTTAATAGAGATGGGGTTTCGCTATGTTGGCCAGGCTGGTCTCGAACTCCTGACCTCAGGTGATCCACCTGCCTCAGCCCCCCCAAAGTGCTGGGATTACAGGCGTGAGCCACTGCACCCAGCCTGTATGTTATCTTTTTAAAAATAGTGGCATGTACACACAGACACACACACACACCACACACACAGTGGCTTGGCTTATGCTATTATGGCTACTTACATCATGAGTTAAACTGAATCTTTATGGGATGCATGCTGGCAACTTAGTGCCTTATAAAATGACACTCATAGGAGAAATGCATTCTGAATTTCCACAGGTCAACTTGATAAATTTTTGGAACAAAGTCAATTTATAAGCTGGGTTTGGTAGCAGAATTCTAAGAGTGCTCCCGTTTCTTGCCCCTTGTAAACATTTCCTCTATAATCCCCCTTTAAGTGTAGGTGTGACCCTCGGAATATGATGGGCCATCCTGTGATTAGGACACAAATCAGCTGACTTCGAGTGAATCACTGTCTGTGTGGGCCTGACTTAATCAGGTGGGCCCTTCCTTAAGTTAGAGGCCAGAGTACTCCTGATGTCTCGAATTAGCAGCAAACTGCCATGCTGTGAACCACCAATGGGGTGCACACGGCCAGGAACTGAAGGCGAACTCAAAGCTAAGACCAGTTCCTGGCCAACAGGCAACAAGAAAACAGGAATCTCTTTCACACAGCTGCAAGGAAATCAATTCTGCCAACAATCAATGAGCTTGGAAAAGGACCCAAGCCTCCGGTGAGATCAGCCCCCTCCGACACCTTGATTTCGGCCTGGTGAGACCCTAGCTCTGCTACCTAGCTACACTAGGACCTAGCTACACTGTATCCAGACTTCTGGCCTCGTGAAACTGTGAGCTGATCAGTGAGTATTGTTTTAAGCTGCTAAGTTTGTAGCAATCTGCTATGCAGAAATAAAAAATTAATGCAAGGCGGACTACAGCTACATGTATCTGTATCATTTATAACTGTGACCCTGAGCTTATAACAGATCCTGTTTTATAAAATAAATTACGGTCAGAATATTCTGTGCCCGTCGTGTCTAGATTATATCATTCTACTAGCAATCTCAGTATTTTAAACTTTTCATATATTTAACTATAAAGGGTGCATTCTTTACACATAAACTGTTTATTTCCTTGACATAATAATAGCATTTCTTTGTGCTAATATATAGTTACCTAACAAAAGAGCCAAGCCCTTACGTGAGTTTGTAGTCGAAAAAGTTGATCGACATGCTAAAAGGCCATGAAATTAGCATACAAAGCCATCTATTTTTAAATGTATCCAGAAAAGTATTAGTTACTTATTATAATGAAACACAGATGCTTTCAACTTTTCCATCAGGTAATACTTAATATTCCTAACAAAATGACAAGAATCTGGTTTTGCTGAAAAAAGAATAAATTGTTTTTATCTTCCCCAAATGTAACAAAATTGAAACCCCACAGAAGTTATGTGCAAATGGCAGAAAACTGTCACAGAACCTCATTCATCCCCAAGCTTTCAACAGACATCTTCTACACCACAACTCAAACTGCTCCTCTGGCCCCAACTATTTCCTGAACTCCAAAACCTATTTTTAACTACCTACAGAAATGTTTAGTTTATGTGTCATATTCCCAGCTAAGTTTATTATCATCACCGATAAGTTTGTTTCTATATTCCTTATCTCAGTTATTAATGGCACCATGGACAGAACAGTTATGCAAGACAGAAACCCAGTGATTCTCCTTAATAGCACACATCCCACCCCTGAACATATACACACCCAACCCTCCTTGTGTTTAGGATCTAGTGACAGTCTCAGACAACTGGTGAGAAGCAGCTCTTTTCTTTGCTAAGTGAATCTTCTAGGAGGGATTTGGGTTCACTGAGACCACACACCTTGTCTCAGAGGCACAGACCTTCTCTCAGAGGCACAAGGTCATGATCAACTTGCTGGAAAGGTCTTTTTTTCTTTTCTTTTTTTTTTTTTTGAGATGGGAGTCTCACTGCAACCTGCGCCTCCTGGGTTCAAGCGATTCTCCAGCCTCCCGAGTAGCTGGGATTATAGGTGTGCGTCATCACACCCGGCTACTTTTTGTATTTTTAGTAGAGAAGGAGTTTCACCATTTGGCCAAGGCTAATCTTGAACTTCTGACCTCAGGTGATCTGCCTGCGTCGGCCTCCCAAAGTGTTGTGATTACAGGCATGAGCCACTGCACCCAGCCTGGAAAGGCCTTTTCTAAAAAGGAACAAGGGCACTGGCTTTGGACTGACTTTTCCCAGATGTAATCTAAATGAAACTATGAATCCCTTCTGAATTTTGACTCTCCAGAACTGAAGGAGAAGCAAGAGATTAATATATTAGATTCTTTGCTATACTAACATAGAAAGTATTAAATTAGGACATCTTACAGACTCATGTTAATGTAAAAACATAAGTGCACTAACTAAATATAACAAACATAAAACTTTAGACTCCATGCCACACAGTCTATTAGTAGATGTTGCTTGTGTGAAGCACAAAATTACCACCTGTTTAGTTCTTTTAGGCAACCGATGCAATCAAATAATAATCTAAGCACATAGTTAATATTTTCAATTATCACATAAATCATCTCAATAATCTCTCCATCACTATAAACGCTGCATGTTTTTTCTTACCCTGCACTATTTAAGTTCCCAATAGAAGTACCATGACAGTAGACTTAATTTTTTCATACCAAGGTACCCAGAAACACTTTTCAAAAGATCAAATTCCTTCATGTTCCTGCACAAATTTAAATTAATTTTTATATTGTTAATACACTTCAAAAATGTATTTCCATAACATTTTTGTTGAGCACAGTAGAAAGTACCATTTTAAAATACATTTTTCCTAAAAAGAAAAAAAAAACCCAATAAAACAAAGTCACGAATAAAAGCCCTAGATTTATAAATGTGCCCTTTGAGCACATCTACGCAGCATTCTCACTTCTGCTGCTCACTCAACTTGCATTCTCCCCTCTGCTGCTCACTCAACTTGCATTCTCCCCTCTGCTGAGGCTTTGAAGAATTTAACGCAGTAATTGCTTTAAAACAATGGCTTTCATCAGATGTGTCCAAACCGACTGGCAACACTGGTAATGTTTTGAGGATGATGGTGGCCCCCATCCCTAGTGGAGCTTTCTAAAGGAATATGCACAGGCAGCTGGAAAACGTTCCTCATCTGACCTCCCCCGAAAAGATCCTGGCCTCTCTCCTTTCCTGCTACTCCCTCTACAACACAGCTTTAGATAATCTATACCTTGAGAAACAAAAGGAAAGAAGATGTGGAAAGCAGAAATACTTCAGGGGAGCTGATGCAGTCTGGACTTTCACACAGGGCTGTCCTTAACTTCTGCCCCTTCCTGCACCTTCACTTCCTTCACCTTCCATGGGGTCTTATAGTAAGGCGCTTAGCGCTCTAGAAAGGCACTGGGAGTCTTGTCGGGGAGCATCAGGAGGTGAGAACAGATGAGAAAGGAGGTAAACTATGCTAAAACTTGCCTCCTGGCTGCCCTGAAAAGAATGAAGGACACTGTTTCTAAGACATGGGGCCCCTGCTCACAAGTCAGAACCTTGGTATCACCTCACAGTTCAGCTATTTTGCCACAGCCATAGCGCCATCACCAAGAACAGCTCTGCTGCTGTAACAAACACTTTCAGAAACTAAAGTGAACCATTTTTAAGTTGGGAATTGTCAGAGTTAGCATTTCATTCACTGATTTCTGGGAAGCGACAAGTAAGTAATAAGATGAATAAAGATAATGATCCTGGACTGACATTTAAATTAAACTTTCCTTCATGATTAAAGTCCTAATTTAAAAACAAAATGAAATTTCTATTCCATTTAGACAAAAAAATACTACTCAGTGAAGGAAGGTCCTATAAACAAATTAATCTAAATGAGATTGTTTAATAGTTAATTCTAGATTAATTTATTCTCATATTACTCTAGACCGGTTTAAATTGTATTTCAGAATCTGCAGTCTTCACGAAGAAAAAATTTAATTCAGTCTCGGATAGGATAGATTCATCAGTCATTTCTATTTTGATTCCTTGACATATTAAATGGATCTTGGGTGTTTTCTGTTACTGGGAAGCTTTGGACAAATTTCAATTAAGATATCTGCAGACTTACAATCTCCTAGAGATGTTTATCTTAAATATTATTGATACAGAATTTTATTAATGAAAAAAATTGTTTACTAAAAGTAAACTGAGATAAAGTAAAAAAACAAAAGGAAATCCCAATAGGATTTTAGCTTTCTGAGGTTCAACTATTTGTGCTTCAGGTCATATGTGAAACGATAACAAGGTAAATATTCTAATAACGACACTATTTGTCAAGAACCTGTCAATTTTCATGGGTGAGTGTTTATGCATCTTTGTCATTTATCCTAATATTCTTATTTTTCCTTGAGAGAGATATTATAATCCAACCAAGTAACAGATGAAGAAAACTGTTCCCTTTCATGTTGCTGAGCCAGGGTTCAACCAATAAAAGCACAGTGCATGATAAATTTGGGCATTACACTTTCAAAAAACAGCAGATCTTTTAATATCTAATTCAGTGTGCCTACTGTCTAGTAAATGTTAATATTCTATTGTGTGGCCTGGTGTGTCCACAGCTTATACCAAAAAATTAACAAGCTATCCCCCAAATTACTTTCCAGTTCCAAATGTGGATTCAAAGTATAGTTAAACACACAGCAATAGTTTTTAAAGACATACCTACGTCCTCGTACTAGTAGTCTGGAGGCTTTTCCTAGTAATTCAACTGCCTGTCGTAAGCGTTCTTCATTCTGAAGGAATCAAAGAAAAACAAGTGTTGGCTGCTTTAATGTTGAAATGTTTTTATCCCCTAATATTTATTTTGTAAAGAAGTAATGGCACTGGATCAAGGGGGGAACACGAAAGCTGCTAGTTCATTTCACTACTCTCTAACAGAAAAGAAATAGCGTGCAACTGTGAGCAGGGAAAAGTTTTAAAAGTAGCCACTGCACTTCTCTATTTTCCTATATATTATTAATCTAAACATTCTAAGTAATTAAAGAAAAAAATAAGATTCAAACTTACTTCAAACACATTAGCTGTCTGTTGATATAACTGTACAGCCTTCTCTGGATCAACATTTTCTATAAGCCTGAATTAGACAAGAAAACGTGTCTTACACGAGAAATGGAAAACTTGTTTTTCAGGGACCTCTTTAAAACAAAAAGACAAGACTTCTATGCAGAGACTTGTCCATCTCACACTCACTTTCCAGCTCGCTCCAAAGCCATGGCTGCTGTGTCTGGGGTGCCGTTTTCTAGATACATCATGCTGGCTTTCTCAATTAGCTGAACGGCCTCTGGTAGTTTCTGCATCTCCTTTGGGCAAAGGATACAGCAGACAGGTCAGCAAATGCATCAATTAAAGAAAAACAGAGTTAACAATCTGAAATGCAATTATTTTTTATTTTAAGTTCTGGGATACATGTGCAGAATGTGCAGGCTTGTTACATAGGTATACATGTCCCATGGTGGTTTGCTATACCTATCAACCCATCATCTAGGTTTTAAGCCCCGCATGCATTAGGTATTTGTCCTAGTGCTCTCCCTCCCCTTATTCCCCAGCCCCTGACAGGCCCAGGAGTGTGATGTTCCCCTTCCTGTGTCCATGATTCCCACGTATGAGTGAGAACATGCGGTGTTTGGTTTTCTGTTCCTGTGTTTGTTAGTTTGCCAAGAATGATGGCTTCCAGCTTCATCCATGTCCCCGCAAAGGACATGATCGCATTCTTTTTTACAGCTGCATAGTATTCCATGGTGTATATGTACCACATTTTCTTTATCCAGTCTATCACTGATGGGCATTTGGGTTGGTTCCATGTCTTTGCTATTGTAAATGGTGCTACAATAAACACACGTGTTTACTGTATAAACATACGTTTTTATAGAATGATTTATGTTCCTTTGGGCATATGCCCAGTAATGGGATTGCTGGGTCAAATGGTATTTCTGGTTCTAGATCCTTGAGGAATCCCCACACTGTCTTCCACAACGGTTGAACTAATTTACACTCCCACCAACAGTATGAAAACTTTCCTATTTCTCCACAGCCTGTACAGCATCTATTGTTTCCTGACTTCTTAATCATCGCCATTCTGACTGGCGTGAGATCTCATTGTGGTTTTGATTTGCATTTCTCTAATGATCAATGATGATGAGCTGTTTTTCATGTTTGTTGGCTGTATGTCTTCTTTTTCTACAAGGAACTTAAATTTACAAGAAAAAAACAACCCAATCAAAAAGTGGGCAAAGGATATGAAATGCAATTATTTTATCCCTAATTCATGAAAGTAAATGACTCAAAAACATTGTATAGCAATAAATATATTTAAAATGAAATGCTTCACATGATTACTCTCCCAATCAAGCTTCATTAAACCCAACCAAAAAGGTACCAGGTAATTTCTACACAGAGTTCATCATCACTTCACAGACCTTTGGGAAAGCTATGAAAATAGAAAAAACCAAAAACCTTGCTCTTTACTGTTTTCTAAGCACTTCTTATTCTTTAAACATTTACCAAGTCCCTACTACATACAAGACCTATGCCAAGGATCACAAACTGGCAGCCCAATGACTCTATCTCACTTCCAAGTGTGTTTTGCTTGATCCATGCAGTATTTTTAAATTAGATACTTTCATGAAAATTGTTTTATGGCTTTCTTCAAAAAAATATCAAAAGCTACGGCATCAGCAGGCTTGCATCCCTGTACGGCAACAGGCTGGGGCTGGGCAGCACTGTCCCGCCACATGAGCATGTACCTCCTGGCGCTTCTCCCCGCTTTTCACTTCCAAATACCCTCCACGTCCCAGCTGCTCATTCATTTTAGTTATTCCTGTATACCCTGAGTTCATCTGAGTTTGCAACCCTCTTCCATGACTGATAAATTCTGTATCTTACTATTAATCTATACATCTCAGGATCATGCAGTCCTAATGTGTAATATCTCCAAATCAAACATTTTAAAAATAAACTTAAAAAAAAACACCATTTAAAAGCTAGTTATAAAGTTTACATAAGCAACTTATTTAGTGTTGACTTGCTGTATCTTAAGGTAGGCTCCACACTGACATCTCATGGGTGGTTTACAAATCTGCCTATTCAGTCCCTTGCTAAGTTGACAAATTCATTAGGATACCCTTAACAAAACTGGTCTCATTTTCGCCAACCCAAAAACATAACTTTATTATTTAGCTATGGAAACTAACAATAACACAGACTGAAAGATACTGTATGAAATAAGACTGCTATCATTCACTCAAGCAGAATGAAATGCTAATACATTTCCAAACCTCAGTGAAAAAATAAAAACAATACTTTTTTTGTTACAAAACCAAAAGTCAATGAAAGAATCCGAGTCTACAATATCTGCTGAAAAATATCTGAATGAACAGGGGAGGTAAACCTAACAAAATCTCTCTCAGACACATTAGTCCTCAGGGTCATTTTGGCTTTTAAAGAATACAACTGAACCTTGAACAGCAGAGATTTAAACTGTGCTGGTCCAATTATACGCAGACTGTCTTGCTCCTCTGCCACCCGAGACAGCAAAACCAACCCCTCTTCTTCCTCCTCCTCCTCTTCCTCCTCCTCAGCCCACTCAAACGTGAAGACTATGATGAGGATGAAGAGCCCTATGATGCTCTACTTCCACTTAAAGAACACTAAATATATTTTCTCTTCCTTACGATTTTCTTAATATTTTCTTTTCTCTAGCTTTATTTTAACAATACAGTATAAAACATATTCCATACAACATACAACATATGTACTAACTGACTGTTTATATTATTGATAAGACTTCCAGTCAGTAGTAGGGTAGTGGCTCACGCCTATAATCCCAGCACTTTGGGAGGTGGAGGCAGAAGTATCACTTGAGCCCAGGAGTTTGAGCCCAGCCTGGGCAAAACAGCCCAAAAAAATTAAAAAATTAGCAGGGCATAGTGACATGCACCTATAGTCCCAGCTACTCAGGAGGCTGAGGTGGGAGGATCGCCTGAGTCCAGGAGGTTGAGGCTGCAGTAAGCTATGATTGTGCCACTGCAATCCAGCCTGGGCAACAGAGCAAGATCCTGTCTCAAAAAAACAAAAACAGGCTATTAGTAAAGTTTTTGGGGAGTAAAAAGTTATATGTAGATTTTCAACTGCACAAGGGGTTGGCAACCCAACCCTTGGGTAGTTCAAGGGTCAACTGTATTTCCTCCCCAAATATACCTACCCACTAATTACATATATAATGTGAATCTACAACATAAAAGCATTTGGGAGGATAAAAAAACCACAGGAACTATTCGTCACGAGTTTTACCCAGTAGATAGAACAAAAAATACATTAGAAGGCAGTAAAAATGGCATCCGAGTCCTATTTGTTGTTTAAAAATTAGCAACTACATCTTCCTGTTTTTGCATAAAATCAAGTGAGGCTGTGAGTAAGAGGTCCAACCACAATATTGATACTTCTCCATAAAAAATGATGAGCTGCCTACTTAAAAGTTATACCCTCCACCATAAATATGCCTATTTTCAATGGCTGTGTGCCAGTGGAGCAAACAGGATATGAAATCACAGCAGTCATCAAGTGACAGAACCAAAGGTTGATCCAACAAGTTTCTGTGGCTTCCCTTGTGCATCTGTCTACAAAATGGCACTCCCCAAGCCTTTCTGGTGAATCAATGTGAAGGTTTGTATGACAAACTGGTAGAAATTTTAGCCCACAGAATTGTGGACCACGTAGCTCAGGGGTCCTGTGCTCCCAAGACTGTCCAAAGGCATTTAATTTAAATATAAGACAATGCCAGAAAGCATTTTCCTTCATCTGTTTCCCTATCCACTAAGTTAATTTTCTTTCATTCAAAGTAGTGCCTTTCCAACCCTCAAATTAAATAGATACTTGAGCAATGGAAATGATGCCTGAATAATAACTTTTGATGAAGATTCAAGTCTTAGTGCAGCTGTTGTAATATAAACTGAGGCTGTGAGAATTAGAGTGTTTGAGCATTTCTTAAACAGGCACGAAGTACACTAAGAATGTAACAGCCACCTGGGAGCTTCCTAATTCTCAGAGGAAAATGAGACACAAGAAGACCAGAGCAGATCCCCAGCTTCTTTGGCCGTAAGAGAAACTCTATGGTTTCAAAGGAACTGTGGTTAATAACCTAACTTGCAGCACCAAATACCAATTCAGTTGCATGTTTGGCCAGAAAAGCTTTATTTCAATGGATATATAACAGTTTATAATAAGGAAGCATCATAATTTATTTAAACACTTTCCTATTATTATTATTACTTTGAGACAGAGTCTCGCTCTGTTGCCCAGGCTGGAGTGCAATGGCACGATCTTGGCTCACTGCAAACTCTGCCTCCCGGGTTCAAGCAATTCTCCTGCCTCAGCCTCCCAAGTAGCTGGGATTACAGGCGCCCGCCACCACGCCCAGCTAATTTTTGTATTTTTAGAAGAGACAGGGGTTTCACCATGTTGGCCAGGCTGGTCTCGAACTCCTGATCTCAGGTAATCCACCCGCGTTGGCCTCCCAAAGTGCTGGGATTACAGGCATGAGCCACTACATCCAACCTCACTTTCCTATTATTCAAAATTTAGATAATTGCCATTTCTTCAAAAAACAACCTGATGCATAAATCTTTGGTCTCTCTCTCTCGATGACAGATTCACAGAATTGAAATTCCTGGGTCAAAGACTATAAAATCTTTTAAACTAAGTATGTTAACAGCTATTACTAACATTCTTTAACTTTTCGGTATTTTTTATTGTCTACAATGAGCATGTGTTCACTAAAAAAATCAGTAAGTTCACATTATAAAAGTCATAGAAATTAAAAACAAAAGCTTTACTAAGGTAAAAGTTCTTAAAAACAAAGCTTTATAATAAATACTTGAAAGTAGCTTTTACCATTTTAGAAAAAAACATTTTAAAAAAAGAAAGACAAACACTTCATTTCAACTGCCAGCTGGCATACTTTGAAAGTCAGCATCATAAAGTAGTATGTTCTGTCTCACCACAGCAAGACATTAATTCCTGGCCTGCTTTTGAGGAGCAGAAGTACAAACAGTGGCACAGGTACATTAGTTGGAATATTCCATGC
Source organism: Gorilla gorilla gorilla (assembly GCF_029281585.2). Classification (NCBI taxonomy): domain Eukaryota; kingdom Metazoa; phylum Chordata; class Mammalia; order Primates; family Hominidae; genus Gorilla; species Gorilla gorilla. The sequence continues at coordinate 39,711,178 of NC_073241.2, forward strand.
AGAATGAATTAAAGTAGCAAAAGCTTAAATCTGTGGTTGTTTCTGCTGCCAACTGTTATTCACATAAGTAAAAATCTCTTCTATAACCCATGTATGATAATTTTTTAATATTTATAAAATTTTACTACATTTAGATGTCCTTCTCAAAAGTAGAGAAACTTCCCATAGAGCTCTTTTTATAGCAATATACATCTATCCTGGTTACAGAGCTTAGAACATTAGTGTTCCCAGTTCACTCCAATACATTTTCTCTGAAATTTCACTTTTAACATTCCTTAAGACGTACTGAATGTATTCTATGGGTCCAACTAACGTTACCGTGGACAGAAAATCTTAACTTAGCACCTCTTGCCTTACAGTAAGGAAGCTTTTCAACTTCAACATAAATTCTTGTTTAACACCTTGTAGTTAATTCATTTTACCTGCACAACAATTGTGACATAACATTACTGACCTTCAACATCATTCCAGCTTGCTCATAAGCTCTGCAAAGAGAATATAATTTCTCTGATGAAATCTTAACGAAATAAGGGGTAGAAGAAACTTTCTGGTGAGGAACTACTGGTAAGGAAAGTGACTTCAATTACAACGGGCTCATGCACAATGTATCACTTCAGGCTTATATTACCACACAATATAATTTTTTATTCTTTTTTCGTGGGGAATAATGGCTTAGAACATCAGACATCTGAGTTAAAGAGATTTTATTTTGCAGATGCAAAATTAAGTAAGGCTCAGTAAGGTTAAATTAATTTCCATCTGACAAACCTAAACCTAAGTTTTTTTTTTGTTTCTTTGTTTTTGGGATGGAGTCTTGCTGTGTCGCCCAGGCTGGAGAGCAGAGGCACGATCTCAGCTCACTGCAACCTCCATTTCCCAGGTTCAAGCAAGTCTCCTGCCTCAGCCTCCCCAATAGCTGAGATTACAGGCACGTGCCACCACATCCAGTTAATTTTTGTATTTTTAGTAGAGACGAGGTTTTTCACCAAGTTGGCCAGGCTGGTCTTGAACTCCTGACCTCAAGTGATCCGCCTGCCTTGGCCAACAAATAACTACTCTCCACAAGGCAAGAGAAAACTTCCTGTTTCATTTCCACAGGCACCATTAACTATCAAACAGAGGAAAAAAGAGATCCTAACTTATTTTTTTTCCCATAGGCTACTGAACAAAATGCTCCTAATAAAATATTATGGCAAATTTAATTTAAACTCTTTACATCTTACAGTTAGGAGTAAGTCTTGGTTTTTAAGGTTTAGGTAAAAACTGAAGCAAAGAGAAATGATTATTATTTAAATCAATACAAAATTTATAATTTGGGAAAAAATTACCAACCTACAGAAAAACAGCAACATTTAAAACATAATTTGCAAATACATGAAAACATGAAGAATACTTACTTGGCAGCATGAAAAAGACTGAATGGAAGTAACGAAGTCAAAGTTAAGGAAAAAAGAAAAAAATTAATAGTTTCTACAGATCATCTATTTAAAGACAGTTAACTAAATCACTGACCCAGTTGGTTCCAAAAGACAAATCCTACAAACCGGTAAAAAAGAAGTAATTCAATACCTGTCGATATAGTTTAAAACTATATAATTCCCAAAACCACTAACAAAACACTGCACAGATTTTAAACTATTTCTATTATGCAATAATCTGAAGTTTTACTGAAGTACAAAGTTATTATGACTACAGTTTGCAAGTAAGAAAAACATTTTTTATTGATAAGTTTGCAAACACCTCAAGAAAATGTACTGTTTTAAACTACTTATAATTTTTATTTCAAATACCTAAGGAAAACTGTATTTAAAAAAATTGATACAGTAGTTCACGCGTTTTCAATACCTGTGCTACTTCTTCATTCTTCAGCACATGTCTAGAGACTTACTTTACTTCATCCCAAGTAAAACCATCATCAAGTAAAATCACAAACAATAGAAAGTAAGTATTGTAGCTCTGCGAACCAGTGTGGACCTTATAATCAAACTTCATTATAAACGCTCCTTCACAGTTTAAAAATACAGAATTTTTCTAATCATTTTCTAATTTAAAAACATTTTACTTCACAGGTAGTAAAGTAAATTTACAGCAAGAGAAAACAGCTTGTCAAAATCATCTAATTGTTTAATTTCTTTTTAAAAGTTGAAAAAGATACGCCCTATTATTTTCATGGGCAACAGCTTCCCTCAGGCAGGCATCTTTTGCTTGCTCAAACTGTTTGGCATTTTTAAAAGCAACAGCTGAAATAGAAAAAAAAATTGACTCTCTATTTCCATCATTAAAAACCTCAAATGAATCATTACTGAAATCTGCATTTTATATGAAGTATTACAAACATACTTACTTCAAATACTTAGGAAGTATCCTAAAACTATAAAATATTACTTTTTCTAAAGCAATTTCCTTACAACTTTTCCAATTATTGGTAACTTACGAGTATTTTTAAAACTTTTTCTTTTTTAATTGTTGACTACTGGCAACAAATCAGTGTTTCTTCCACTCAAAATCAAGAAGTCTTTCTAACACCAACACTCCCCAATACTCCCCCGTAACCGGCAGATTCTTCAGTCACAAAAGACAGCACCTTACTTCACCAGTTTTACCTTTAAATGGTATTTTGGGTATAGGTCATTCGATTAGGTAGAAACTGAAGGCCAATAAGCACATTTAACAGTTTTTTATAATAAACCTTCCTTTTGGCACAATCTTTAAATGTCTAACAATGCATTTTTTTAAAAAAACAATCTTTTATACTGTTTACTATCTATGAAAAAGATGTCTCACTGTTCAAACAGCTAAAGTATACTGCAAGCTGTTTTAAAAGTGTAATCATCAAAACAAAACAGGAGTGCTTATAACATATGATCTTACAAATTCTGGAAAACTTATCAAGGGTTGCTTACAAAGAAGCAAAAAGCAAAATGCTTTAAGAAAAGTGCTATTCGTTAAAAACACTCTTAAAATTCTCTTTAATAAAATGTGAAAACCAAATACTGAAGCTATTCCCCTCCCTGCTTTTCCATATGTTGCTTTTTAAAAAATTTATTCTGATTAAATAGATTTTCCATAAGCCCTTAAAGAAAATAAACAAAGGATGCTTCAGCGGGAAAATTTCATCTAAAACATTTATTTTTGAATGTAATTCATGATCTCAGAGGGGCAGAAAACAAATCTGTGTTAAATTTCCCTCACAGAGGAAACTTGCAAAATGTTGTTCCCTTCTGCTACAGAAGCCTCCTTGCATGAGTAGTCCATAAAACTCATACAAAGTTTGAACTTTTAATAATTTTCAAGTATAAGATAAACAATTTGCATGATGCAAAAAAACAGAATTTACTCAGATTTAAATAAAAGTACTGAAGACTCATTTGCTGTTTAACCAAAAGCACTTGCCCCAGATGATCTCTATGCTAGGCTAACAAATGTGATAAGGGCTATCGCTGAAATACAACTGAAAATGTGTTCAAGGTACTTCAAAATTTTGTTATATTTATACTCCAAATTATCACAGATATGCTTAAAGCTATCATTCTGTAATTCAGAATGCTAAATTTTTAGTAAATTCCCTTTCTGTTGCACATTTCAGATTGTTTGTATCTTATATAAAGATAAATAGATTAAAATATGTATATAGCTTAACACTTCATGAACACTGAACAGATACACTCAAAGTGAGGTTCATAAAAGACATAAAATACCAAGCAAACATATGATTTGCATATCTGCTTAAGATGAGGCTAAGTTAACAAAAAATTTAACAAATTCCTAATTCAATAGAAAGTATAATAGAGAAATACGGCAAAGCTCACGGATATAGTATTCAAATAACTGGAGTTAAAGAATATATAAGCAACGCTAAAAACCCACTACTGTGTATCACCAACCCCGCCCCATCCCTGCTGTCACAGACAGCAGGTACCAGGAACTCTGACTCAGCTCTCAACACATCTGAAAATAACAAGTGGAAAAAACCTCAAGGGCTTGCACAGTTGTTTTGTTTGTTTTTTAACTATTAAAGCCTTGTAGAAAGCATATGAGTAAGTATTATGGTGAAATGAAGTTATCAGACTATTTTAAGATTACATACTGGAGCAACTGGACTATAGTCAAAAATACCTGCTTTTCCATATTCAGAAGCGGCACTGTCATAATCTGGCTTCCATTTTAAAAAACCAGTTTTCAGGCTAGAATGAAAAAAACACACAGTTAACAGGAGTTACCAACCACATTTATAAGTCAGATCTCTGCTTGTAATGACCTTCTAGGTCTTTAAAAAAAAAAAAAAAAAAAAGGAGAAACCATCAGGCACAAACTCTGTGTCACCCGCCTCCATCCAAACTTAGGCCTAACAAACACAACCTCACCTCTTTCACTCCCACTGTCACAGGTACGTAGTTTTCCTCCTAGAGGTTCTCAATTCATGGTCCCTGGACCAGCACCATCAGCACTGCCTGGGAACTTACTAAAATCGTAAATTGTTGACCCCATCCCAAGCCTACAGCACCTCTGAGGTTTAACGAGCCCAAAGGTGCATTAAAGCTTTAGAACCTCTGAAGCACAGTATCGACAGCAGAGGGATTCATGAAACTGACGCACAGAAAAGAGGCTAGAGACATAAATGGAGGCATCATAAGCATATGTCAAGAGCATAGATGAGATCAGATCCCCTAGTGAGACTGCAGAGAGAGAACAGAAAGACTAAGGAATACAATCATTCAGTGAAACAACAGAGGAAGTACGAAAAAAAAAAAAAAAAAAAAAGTGAAAACTCGCCACCCATAAACAAGAAGGATAATCAGAAAGGGAAGGATATTACAAAAGCCAAGAGAAACTGCTTTCCAGGATCACTACTGGCTTCTTGGATGCCAAACCAAAGGACAATCAATTTTGAATCCTTATCTTACTTGCCTTTTCCTCAATAATTTTTTTCTTATTTTAAAATAATTTCAGACTTAGTTTAAACTAATTCAGTAACGGTCAAATTTGGGTGTGCATAAAAATTGCCCAAACCATCTTAAATTCTAAATTTCATTCAATTAGTGAAGGCCTGCTTGCATAGAACACTGCTTGCTTCAAATGACTCAGGGGAGTATCTTAACTGAAAGATGAGGAATCTGTATGAGCCCTCAGAATTACAGCCTTCATTGTGTGACAGCCATGGGAACTGCCACAAAGTCATAGCTTCTTTTTTTTTTTCTTGAGATAGGGTCTCGCTCTGTCACCCAGTCTGGAGTGCAGTGGTATTATCTCGGCTCACTGCAACTTCTGCCTCCCAGGTTCAAGTGACTCTCGTGCCTCAGCCTCCTCAGTAGCCGGGATTACAGGCTTCAGCCACCACACTCAGCTAATTTTTGTATTTTTAGTAGAGAAGAGGTTTCGCCATGTTGGCCAGGTGGTCTCGAACTCCTGGCCTCAAGTGATCCGCCCACCTTGGCCTCCCAAAGAGCTAGAATTACCGGCATGAGCCACTGTACCCAGCCAGCTACAGTAACGTTTTTTGCCAATTAAATTTATTCAACATATTTAGCATCTAAAACTTGTTTGTGTATATAGTGTTACAAGATTCAAATTAAAATAAGCAATTTTTCAAGCTTACCAAGAATTTCACTGTTCAGAAAAATAATATCCTTAAATTGTGGTGTGTCTACTCAAATCTACAAAATTGAGGAAATATGCAATATGCAAAATGCTAACCCTCTGTTCCTATCCCATAACAAACATTACATTCTGTATATTAACATAATTTTTTTAATCCCACTAAAAACAAGATACAATCATTCGGTCGCCTAATGTGCTATACACGGAAAGACCCAGAGAGTTTAAAACTGGGCAAACCATCCCAAGTCACATGAACACCACTAATAAGGAAGAAAGATATACAGCTAATTTAGGTTTAGCAGCCATACCTGTTAGTCCTTTTGACCTTTTTCTCCAAAGAATCAATAAGGAAACTGACCAATTTCCACAGAAAAAAAGAAAACAGCAAAATTACCATCTGTGTGGGGATCAATTTACAAAATTACTCAGCAATATTGAACTACATCATCATTAGAAAATGGAGAAAAATCAAATATCTCCTAAGCTCCTGGCCCATTTTTCCTACCACCCACTGAGTAACTCTGTCTAGCAGCATTTCAAACTTAACACTTCAAGCCTGAACTCCACACCTCCCCGCCCCACCTCCCTGCCCCAGACCTACCCACCAATCACATCCATTAATCTATATCCCCTATCTTGGCTGAAGGCCTCTCCCACTCGTCTCCCAAGTTAGAAACCTAGGAGTTAACTCTTCATCTCTACATGCAGGCACCTCATTAAAGCATGTCAACCTTACTGACAAACATCGCCCAATCCTACCCCTGTACTGTTATTTGAATTCAGGCCATCACCACCTCTCCCCTGAAGTCGACAACCCACTAACATGTCTGGCAGTACCTTCATGGGAGAGTCACCTTTCCTCCTCTTCCATTCCCCGCATCCTGAGCATATTACCTTTTCCTTGCTTCCTATCTCTACCATACCACACTGAATACTTCTATTCTAGCACTGAACATCCTATTTTTAGTCCTCTGTTAACTTGTCTGCCCACCTGTGAATTCTAAGCTCTTGAAGAAGGGACCACTTTTGGTTACTCCAGTATCCTCTGTGGCTGGTACAGGTACACAGAGACAACTTTGTAAATGTTCGTTTTTCGTTTACTGAATATGTCAAAGTCCATTCTCCACACTGCTGCCACATTTCTTTTTCTTTTCCTTTTTATTTATTTATTTTTTTGATACAGAGTCTTGCTCTGTCTCCCAGGCTGGAATGCAGTGGCGCGATCTCCGCTCACTGCAACCTCCGCCTCTAGGGCTCAAGGGATTCTCCTGCCTCAGCCTCCTGAGCAATTGGGATTACAGGTGTGCGCCACCACACCCGGCTAATTTTTGTATTTTTAGTAGAGACAGGGTTTCACCATGTTGGCCAGGCTGGTCTCGAACTCCTGACCTCAAGTGATCCACCCGCCTCAGCCTCCCAAAGTGCTGGGATTACAGGCATGAGCCACTGGGCCCAGCCTGCTGCCACATTTCTTTCACCAAAAGCAAATCTAACCGAGTCCACTGGTTGGATGCCTACAATAGCCATGTGAGAAGCTGTCCCTTCACAGTCTGGCCCCAACTCTTTTTCACTCCAGCTCGTCCCCTGGCACTGTGACTACACTACATTCACTGTTCCCAGAGCACATTTTCAGGCCCGCGTATAATACATACTACAGGTTGTGCACAGAATCTCTTTCACAAGATTTCCCCTCTGTCTAAAACATTCCGTATTTTTCAAGCCCTGCTCACAAATCATCTCCTCCTCAAATTTTCTCAGGCAGAATAAACTTCTCCCTCTGGGTTACCTATGCACAGTTAATACAGCTTTTTTGTGGTCCCTATTCCACACACTATTCTTATTACAAATTTTGCGTTTGCTCCCACTAGAAAGCAGAATGTTGTGGGAACCTCCTGCACCAGGAGAGCCCCAGTACCTTACACACTGACTGCCTCGAGTGATGTGATAGAGCTTGAGTTTTTCCACTGTTTGAAAACTGGCTCTGCGATCTTTCACCTGTGCAGTCTGGGGCAAGTCGTTATGAGGCTTCCCTGAGTCTCATTTCCTCTTACGAAAAATTAGAATCTCTATTTGGAAAGTTATTGTGAAGATCTCAGCTTATGAAATTATGTATGTGAAGCACCCACCACAGAGCACAATGCTGACTTTTTCTTTTTCTTTTTTTTTTTTTTTTTTTTTTTGAGACGGAGTCTCGCTCTGTCGCCCAGGCTGGAGTGCAGTGGCGCGATCTCCGCTCACTGCAAGCTCTGCCTTCCGGGTTCAGGCCATTCTCCTGCCTTAGGCTCCCGAGTAGCTGGGACTACAGGCGCCCACCACCACGCCCGGCTAATTTTTTGTATTTTTAGTAGAGACGGTTTTCACCGTGTTAGCCAGGATGGTCTGGATCTTCTGACCTTGTGATCCGCCCGCCTCGGCCTCCCAAAGTGCTGGGATTGCAGACGTGAGCCACCGCGCCCGGCCCACAATGCTGACTTTCTATTAACTGTAACTGCCAGATAAAAATGCACTGGAGTAATGAAACGGGGGGAAGAGTCTGCCAAAAGGATGAATTAAGGAGAATCAGTTCAGTCCCACAAACATTTGCTGGGTGCCTACTACGTACTGTACCAGAGGTGGCAGGACACACACATTAAATGACGGAGGAAGCACAGTCCCTGCCCACAGGGACAGTAAAATGCCAGATGACAAAGGTTCACCGAGGAGTTTTTGGGGTAAACCTATGGTCCCCTCCACACAGGGGGCTCTTCTAGGGCGGTGGTTCTCAACAGAGCGATGTTGTTCCCCAGAGGACATTTTGGGTTGCCACAAATGGGGAAGAGATGCGACCGGCACCCAGCAGGTAGAGGCCAAGGATGCTGCTAACGAGCCTCCGATGCACAGACAGCCCCCACCACAATCTTCAGGAGCAAAGCGCCCAAGTAGAGAAGCCCTCGCCCCGCAGCACTGCGCCGGGTCCCCGCCCACACCGGCTCTGGGGAGCGGACTTCCGGCGGGGTGGACCCACGGCGCTTCCCGAGGCGCAGCAGAGCTGACCCCGACCCCGGGAGCGCGACCCCGGGAGTGTGACCCAGAGGACACCGAGCCCCGGCAGCCCCGCGGGCACCAGCGCGCCGAGCCCCCTCAGCCCTGAGCCCTCCCTCCCGCCCCCCCGGGTGCTAAGGCCGCGCCAGTGAGAGATGAACCCGGCGTCCACACACAGGCCCCCGGAAGGTTCTCACTCACTATTTCTCTGCTTTGGCGAGGTGTTCCAGCCCCTCGTTTATCTTCTGAGCCGCCATCTCCACAGTCAGGTCTCTGACGTGGAGAGAGGGTGACCCTGCCTCTTCCTCCGGCGCCAAGAATCCGCCCAAATAGGCGTGGGAACGCCGAGGAGGAAGCTAGTGCAGCGCGACAGTCGAGCGGCTACGGAGGACCGGAGGGCCCAAGCCGCTGCGACGAAGCGGGGCTGGGAGCCTGCCGGTGCGCCCCGCAAAGAGACATCGCGCAGGCGCAGCGCGTCAAGGCTGGCCTCACCTAGGGCATCTAGCGCAGGCGCGGTGAGATACTGATGGGGCGTATTCTTTCATTCAACATTTGCAAAGCACCTAATACGTGTCAGGCACTATTTTAGATGCGGGAAGATCAGCGACAAAAACTCCCGCCCTCTTGAAGTCTTGCTTTTTCATTGATGTGAAACTGCTGTGGATCCTGTTTGTAGGGTTAATTGGCCTTATAATTTATTACATCTGAAGTTTCTCTGTATGACAGATAGAATAGTATTCTTCTATCCATTCTGCCTTTTGGGTATTAATCGTATGTCAGTCAAGAAACGAAACAGACTTGTAAACTCTGATAACTGTCAAATAATCCGCGCCCGACGGAAATAATCGCTCTAATATTTCAAGCCGTGATAAGTGCTCTAAATGGGAAGTTGAGGGATCTAAAGTCGCGTACAGTGGTCTGGTAAAAATAGTAACCAGTAATACAGTTGGCTCCATTCATAATTCATGGTGATTTCAATATCCACATGGATGATTCCTGCAATGACTATACAGCCTCTCAGCTTCCAACCTCCTGTGATCTTTCCCACACCAGCGCAGCCACACATTCCTGGGATCACACCCTTGACCTTACTCATAACTGTGTACCCTCCGTAGTGTCAGTTTCAAACAGCTCACTTTACTTCCCCTTTCCATTCCAGCTCATACCTCCCAGTGCTAGTAATTACTTAACCTTCACCAGATTCCTCACCTTTCTCTATCCCTCTGCTCTTACACGTCCCTCTTTTCCCAGCATAAATTCATGTCCCATCATTTTAGTGCGTATACTCTCAACGGCCTTGGCTCCCTCTCCCTCCTTTCTCCAAGCCAGGAAAAACCCCAGCTCTCCACCTACTCTGGAACTGCTCTTGAGCAAGTGGATTTGACTGGAAAAAAACAAACGAGGATGCTAACATTACTCATTTTAATGATCATAAACATTAAGCCGACCTTTGGTGCTGCTGAGCAACTCTCCTATGTTTCCATGGTCAAATCACTCACCCACTCACTTGGAGGGCTGTTCACACCTTCCTTCTCAAAACTCCTACACAATCTCTGCTTGTCTGCCAACTCTCACTTATTGTTGAATATAAAATAACTATTCGAAGAGTTCTTCCCTTTGGCCTCACCACACAATCTATCGATCTTCCTGCATCTATTTGCCAATCAATATTTTGCCTTTTTTTCTAGTGACAACAGGTGAACTGACCTTGGATTTTTTTCTCTATCCTCACTTTCTTATTTAGTACCCACACACAAGACCCCTCTTCATTTGGTTGTCTAGCCTGGGCTTCCTTATAGGAAGGCAGCAGAATTTCAAGACAGTGAAAGTGGAAACTTCAGGCTTCGTAAGGCCTGGACTCCCACTGCACATTACTTCTGCCACATTTTATTGATGAAAACAAGTCATAAGGCAAGTTCAGATTCAAGAGGTAGGAAAATAGAGGAGTGTAAAATACTTTGGCCATGACTTCCAATTCACCACAACTCTGGGATGACTGATTAAATATAAAACGACTGTTACCAGTGGAAAGCCTTATGTTTTCAAGTGAATTTAGATTTATTAACCACCCAATACCATCACCCTCTAAAACCATTGAAAGTGCCCAGAAAGTTTTCTAAGCCTATAACCTCCTCCACATTCTCCCTTATTTATTCATTCATTATTGAATTATTGTTTACTGAATGCCCACTCTGCACAAGACATTAAGCCTACACACCTAGGACCCAATTGTTGAGCAAGAGATATAATGCCTGCCCTCATTGCATTCGTGATCTATGAGAGGATACAATATTTAACTTAATTTTACTTTGGCATCAACAAAGAAAGAATGGAAAAAAAAAACCCACGATAGTGATATAGCAGTTATTAAGAAATAGTTTTTAGGCAGATAGTAAGGGTAAATGTTCTCAGTGGAAATTTTCCTGTTTTAGGAAACAACCCCTGAACCATCTCTTTTCTAACAGAAAAGGCAGCTTGAAGAGCCAGGCCCGCAAGCTTTGATATGCAAATGTCAGTCCTTAGAAACTGGGTTCACTCAACATGGCGATTCCGCCATCTCTTTCTTGTCATCAGGTGTACCAAGTGTCATGGCCACCTCCAGATAACACCATGTGTTCAGAACATCACGGTGACCTGTATTTGCATATTAAAGGGCTAAGGTGGGAGGGCCAGGTTTTTCAAGAGCTATGTAAATGACACACCTGGTCAAACCAATTCCCTGGGCCCTACGCAAACCAGACACCGCCTCCTCCAGGATCCCAATATAAGCAACCACTTTTCCACTGCACACTGGGTTTTCTCTTTGTTCAAATCCTCCCTACCTCTGTCTCTGTGTGGGGGAGGTGTTTTCTTCTTCCTTCCTTCTTTCTTGCCTATTAAACTTTTCACTCCTTAAAACTACTCCACGTGTCCGTGTTGTTAATCCTATCGGCACGAGACAAACAACCCTGGTGTTCCTCCATTCATTGGAGCTGTATCAATAGCCATGGGCATTCAAGGGTTCTATGTTTCAAAGGACCCTTGACCAGGGAAGCCGTGGTAAGTATGTGCTAACCTGCATTCATAGGAAAGGGGAGAAGAAGAGAGAGAATGGGCACAGTAAAGGTGTAACACAAATGCCCCCACTTTCTTCCCCTCCCCCTCTCTTCCTGCAATAAAATTGAGGTGGGAATTGAGCAAGGGGAATTTAAACTGAGAAGTCAGCTTAGAAGAGCTGAGAATGGAAAGCATGGACCAAATGATGATAGACTAAGACATGTAGTTTCCCAAGCTAGAATCGATAGTGTGACCCCAAGCCTTGGTGACCCATAAACGTAATTCTTGTTATCACAGCAGCTACCACCAGAACCTCAGCAAAATTGTCTTTGTGACTTCAACTTACCTCTTGCCTCCTCTCCTAAGGCTCTTTAGACACTCATGTCCTCCCTCACCCACCCCGTCAACATACAGACTTGCTGGCTGCTGGCCCAAGTGATTCCATCTGAGCCAATCCTCTCCTCTAGTTCTAGAAACTCTTTTTCTTTATCCTGCCTCAATAAAAATGTGCATTCCTGAGTGATCTACTTGTTTTGGATGTGACTAAAATGATTCACATCAAAGTGTGAATGAGGCTTAAAATAGAGCTTGCAAACCCCATTCCTTCTCTCATGGTGGGCTTAAGTCTCTGAGAGTTCTTTAAGCCTGCATCCCCAGGTTCCTTGTCTACACAAACCTGCTTCCTTCCCCTAGCCTAGTCTGCTGCCAGGAAGCAAAATCCTTGGACCTACCTCCCACAACTGAATGTTCCAGTCAAATAAAAGGTCTTTGTCATTTCTTGGAGAGAGGGTTTGATTGGTCAAATGAGCTCTATTTCAAATCAGGAATCATAAATAAGGAAACATAAGAGCTCCTATATCGCTAAGTTTTGTTTGTTTGTTTAATTGCTAGTAGCTTGACAGTGTTATTTTACCCTTTTCCCCCACAAATATACTGTTATGTTATACAAGAGATACACTTCTGAGACCCAGCCCAAGAGGTTAGCCATGAATCATAAAATTATTTCTCTGGGAAAATATATTCTGAGTTATAAATAACGAATTTACAAAAAACCTTTGGAACAAATTCTGCTATCATTTGACAGTTCCTTTCATCAGAATAGGATTTTAGAAGATTGTTCTTGGCTTTTGTTCTGATAAAACTAATAGAAGCCATTATGATCTGTATTTTTTTTCTGGTTAAGTGTTAATGAATACATTGACTTTTAAAAATCACCACTGAATCTCTATGAGATTAATATGGAGAATTCATTCTCCAGATTCCTGTGTTCAATGCCTTCTTAGCAGCTCCACGTAAACATCTAAAATGTCATACATAATCTGTTCAAATCTGAGCTCCTGATGCTCCCATACCTGCTCTCCCTTCAGGCTCAGCCATGTTGGGTTCATGGCAGCTTCACCCTCTCCTTGCCCAAACACTTGGAGTCATGCTCCTCTGCTCTTACTGTCGCACACCACATGCAATCTGTAGGAAATTCTGTTGACTTTGCCTCCAAAAAGTGCCCATAGGCAACCACGTCTCCTCGTCTCCCTGTCCACAGCCACCGCGTAGTCTGTTAGTTGCCATCGTCTGTGACTGCACTCACCATCTGTGTTCAGAACACAGCGCAGTGCGAATTCCAGAGCGGAACTCAGTCAATTTTGGCTGAAAGTCCTGTGTCATTACGGAAGAAGAGGAAGAAGCATTTGGACACTTGGAAGGTGTTTTCTCTTAAGTCTGGCCGTGGCCCTTCTTCAAGGTAATTTCTTTTCTTTCTTTCTTTTTTTTTTTTAATTATTCTTTCTTTTTTTTTAGAGACAGGGTCTTACTCTGTCACCCAGGTTGGAGTGCAGTGGCATAATCATGGCTCACTGCAGCCTCAAACTCCTAGCCTCAAGCAATCCTCCTGCCTCAACCTCCCAAGTAACTGGGACTGTGGGTATGTGGCACCACACCTGGCTATTTTTTATTATTATTTTTAGTAGCGACAAGGCCTCACTATGTTGCCCAGGCTGATCTCAAACTTCTGGGCTCAAGCAACCCTCTTGCCTCAGCCTCCCAGAGTGCTGGGATCACCAGTGCACCGCCCTGCACCCAGCCCTTTCCAGTGATTTCTTTGGCTTCTATTTGCTTCTTTTTGCTGGGCTTTCTCCACATTCCTCTCAACCTCTCCTGCTCTAACCTTTCACAGAACCATCATTATTAATTTTTTTATTTTCAATTGAATTTCAAAATCAAAGCAAGAGAATGAATGTTTGAAAAGGAGAAAGAGAACGGGGCCACACCCACAGGTGCCAGCCATTGAAAACCAGGTAGACTGGCATCCCCTAACCATAGCATAGCTTCCAGCGCAGCAGGGCCAGGTGGGGGCGGTGGGGAGACAGGTGCCAAAGGTGCCTGGAGTGGGAGTGGGATTAGCAGCGTGGAGCTTGCCTGAGCTCCCAGGCACCTGATGGATGCTGGCAGCTAAAACCTCTGCTAAACCCTAGGGCCCCTGGTCACCATTTGCCAGAAACTCTACAAAGTGCTTTAGAAAGACTGTTGTTATCCCATCTCACACATGAGGACTGAAGGTCAGAGAAGCTAAGTAACTTTCCTAAGGTCACACAGCAAGTAAATGGGAAGATGGGGACTTGAACCCAGACCCATCTGACTCCAAATTTATACTTGGCCCACTATAATGGACCAGAAAATGGTCCTTATTTTGTAATAGTTTAATAACCACTCACGCAACACCGCTGCTTAGTTGTATGGACCAATTATTAATTTTCAAATGTTTTTATGGGGGAAAAAATAGTCAGTTTACTACGTACCTGGTACTTTACACCTACCTGCTTTGAAATTTTAATAATAATTGGAAAATGAGAGTTGGAAGTTTATTAGGTTTGACTGAAGTAAGTTGTCAAATGGCTGAGAAAGGGCCACCCCTAACAGATGCGCCAAGCATATTATACCGAGAAGTCCCACTTAGGTATACGTTGGCTGGGGAGAGTCCCGGCGTTCATTCCTTCTCCCGTGTAGCCTTATGGGTCTCTTCAGTAAACACATGGTGGCGCTACCTGCACGTGCCTTTACAAGCTGCAAGCCGTCCAAACAAAAACAAAAGTGGTTAGTTTCTGCCTCTTGGGATTACAGTCAGATTCTGGCAACATTTCGCATTCATAACTGAACTTTCCACATAAAAGCGATCTCTCTCACTGTTTTGTACACAAAGTGAGGCAGCATTGTCTGAGTACAGTAATGTTGGAAAGAGATGAAGCATTGTAAATGTTTAACAACAGATCTCTGTTAAATCCACTCTAACGAACACAACCGTTTTGATGAATATTATTTTTAAAGAAAGAGAAAAATACAGATCTTCCTTTGCAAGCTATCTTTGAATAAAAGATAAAACCAACATACTGAATTGGCTTAGTGGAAACCCATCATGTATTTCATTAGACCACTTGCAGATAGCCTAGTGCCAACCTATAAATGTTTTCTCTTGAAAACCACATCCCATAGATATACAGCAATCATTTTCTTTCAAGGAGGATATATTCACGCAGTTACATTTTGTACAAATATAAAGTAGGCAAAATTGAAAGAATACAACATAAAACATGACTCATTAATGAAGTTTGTGAATTACTCATTCACAAACTGCATTAATGAATTTTTTTAAATAACATGTCTTCCAAATTAAAAATTCCTCCAGAAGTGCACATTTGGAAGCTGCCGGGAATAAAGAGCTGTGGACTGGGTTTATGCTATTCATTCTTTAGGCACTCATTCAACAAGTATGTGTGGAATGGTTTCTCCATGCAGGCACTGTTCTAGGCTCTGGGAGACAGCCCTGAATGCAGCAGGGATTCACAGAGCTGACATTCTAGCACAGGGCATATGGGTGGGGTTGTGGAGTCCAGTAGGAAACTGGCTAAGGCGGTGTAGACACAGTGCTAGACGGGATCAACACTCAGGAAAACAAAGCAGGATGTGGGAATGGGAGGGCACCTGTGAGTGTGGGGTGAGTCTCCTCACCAGGTAGGTGACAATGAAATAAAGCTCTGAAGGAGTGGTGGCCTGAGACCTGGGATATCTGGACAAAGATAGTTGCCGATAAAGAAGGAACAGCAAATTTGTGAGGCAGAGTATGCGGGCGCCTGGCCCCACATTCCAGGGGAGAGTGGGGAGGTGACGAGGTTGCAGGGGCCAAGGGTGACTTGGCTAGAAAAGCAACACATGACTCCCTTTGTGAAGACTGGATTAAAATTATGCAATGGTTGCATTAAGTTTGAAAATCTTCAGGGACACATTTCTTGCAACTTCCCTCTACTCGTGTAATTAGAAATGAATAAATGTTAATAAGGAAGCTGAAACGGCTCTAATGGTCTAGGACATTATATAACGCTTACTGGAACATGAAGTTCTCAGAGTGTACTACGATTGCAAAAGCAGCCACAGGACCCTTATTTTCCAGATTCCTGTGGAGCTGAGGAGGAGGAATCACAGCCTAATGGAGGGACACATGGCAAAGGAGCATGGAGCTGAGTGCTAGCAGGTGCACAGCGGGGTCATGGCCACTGTTGTTCAGTGGGGCCACCAGATCACAGATGAACACTGCAGCCATTTCACATGTGACTGCCGTCATCCTTCATTTCCTATCCCCCACTGCGTGGAGCTCTTGGGTCACAGTTATGGCTGGAGGAGGCTGTGGATTCAGAAACGCAGTTGTGGATAAGGAAAGGTTTAGCACTGCCCACAAATGAAAAGAGACCTTCCAGATTTAGAGAAAAGGAAAAAAGCAAACAAAACAAAATAAAAACCCTCTTTTCTCCAGCCCCCAACATAATCAGAGATGAAAGAAGACAGTTTTAGCCTGGTAAATAAGAAAATAAACAAGAGCTTGAAATGGATACGTTTTTTCTTCTAAATTTGTTTTTGCAAAGGGTTTTTCTTCCCTGAAAAACAAAATACTAAAATAGCAAGTTGTGTTTTCATTTATAAATCCTTCTCAAGAGGAAATCTAATAATAACAAGGGGTTTCCATTGGATTCCAGCTTATTTCATAATGTAAATATATTTCTATCCTCTGGGGAAAAAAGCTTCCCCAAGCCAGGTATTTATCGTTTAAATTTGTGATTTTATTCACTTCCATTTTCCCCTCTTCTTTTACCTTGAACAGCCTCTCAAACTGAAGAGGAGTGTTCAGTTCTACAGCTTATTAGATAGGGCCTCTTCATTCAGCGATGCAAAGTTTAGAAAGAACGTGGACGATGACTTGCTATGTTTTGTTCTACATCCAATCAGAAGAGTAGCTTGTGGCTCAAAAAGTCTTATCTTAGAAGATCAAATGTCCACATTTTAAGAGAGCAGGGCTGTATACTAGAAAGAAAAATGGATTAGAGTCAGTCATACTTTCAAACCTCAGCAGTATTTCTTATGTTATTTAAAGACATATATTATCTGGTTTCTTTGAGCTTCAGTTTCTTTTCCTATAAAATAGGAAGAATAATAATGTGGTGGATTAAAAATGGCAGCCAAATCTCTGACTCTCTTCCATTGAGAGGGGGACTCTGTCCCATCTTCTTGAATGCAGGTGGGTTTTGTGACTGCTTTGACCAAAAGAACAAGGATGTGATACTGTGCCAGTCTCAGGGCCCAATCTTCAAGGCACAGGCAGCTCCCACTTCCCATCTCTCAAAACATGAAATAGCTCTTGGAACCCTGAACAGTGCAACTCCCTTGAGGCTGCCATGATGTGAGGAAGCTCAAGCCACCCCGGTAGAGGTCTATGAGCAGAGAAGCAATGGCCAGCTTCCCCGCATCTCCCAGCTGCAGCCATTAGAGCCGTCCCAGCAGAGCTTCCAACCGTGAAGCTGAGTGGAGCTCCTCTGACTGTGCCCTGTCCAAATTTTCCATCCACATCATGAGGAGATACAATAATACTGTTTTAATCCATTGAGCTTTGAGATGGCTTGTTAAGCAGCAATAGATAAACATACTAAATGCTTATGTTGTGGAGCTACTGTCAGTTTTACAAATAATACCTCCAAGGCGCCTACACAGAATGGACACATAGGGAACAGTCAGTAAATAGGAGCCATCATTTGTACCGTTGCTTTCATGATCTTCCCACAAGAGCGTTTATTAGAAATGTGATCAGAGAATCCTTTCTGAGCTCACAGAAGGCATTGAAATCCCTCACAGCTGACTTGCGTGGGAGTACACGGGCTTTGGGATGGCAAATCCTTCCTAGCCCAAGCCAGTCAGGTGCAGGAGGGCCACTAAAACCCTGCCAGTGCCTGCACTGCCATTAAACATGTGTCCTCTCAGTAAACGAGACATGCTGTCCCTGCATTCCAGAAACATTGCAGCTCCACCTTGTTCTTGTATTTTTTCCTCCCCTATAAATCTCCCTGGTTACCTAAACTCAGTAGGCAACTAAGCACAATTGGGTTTACAGAAGGCAAGGTGATCTAAGAGATCTTTGAATGTAGCTGTTGATGTCCAGACTGCATGGAGAGCTTGCCAGCCAGGTTGAGAGCCTCTCAAGCACTTATGGTCCCCCTACCCCCAAGTGACCTTCTCTTTGGGGCACAGGTATTTAGGAGACACTTCTAATGATGACTGTAGACATCTTGGGACCATTGAGACACTGATAATATTAGGAAATAAAGTACTTTCAATGGAGCTAACTTGAAGGATTCAGAATCCCAAGATTCCTTAACCTCTACTGCTGAAGTCCACTGCTCCCCATCCTGGCTGCTGTCAACACCTTCTCTTGCCCGGCCTGCTGGACAACCTGCCTTTCCTGATTAGTCATTCTGCCACCAACCTGGCCTCTGTTCAATGCATCCTCTCCTCTGCAGCACGGTCTTCTTAGAGCACCAATGTCACAGTGCAGTTACGCACCTCTTTGTTTTAGTCCTTCTTTACTAATGGAAGAAAAATTTACCAACTGGAGAAGCCTAGGTTTCCAACCCCTGTGTACCACCCCTCACTTCTCTGACTGATGGCTCATGGGTTAACTCTGTGGGAGGAGTGAGGGACAAAAGCCAGGATGACATGGCCCACAGCCGATGGAAGCAGCCAAGGCCAGCTTGGAGGGGAGGGGAGGACTTCTGCTTAAGGATTTCTTCTATTTCTCACAGCCTCTGGATCTAAACTGGGACTCTTAATATCAGTCCAAGTTACCAGGACTAGGACAAATAACTTGGAATAAGGTGCTTTTTTCCATCAGTTATTTCAAACTGTTTGAGTAAAAAAAAGAGATGTAACTAAAAGCAGAAAGTTACAAAGCAAAACGAGGGAGGGAAGAGACTTCCAGTCAAGACTCACATGTTCCCCAGCCAAGCCGGGACCAGGCGCTCAGCTCTTGTGCTGATGCTTTAAGCTGTCTCTGTCTCTTAAGGAGAACAGCTTAGGAGTCGTCAGAACCTGCTCGAGTTCCATTTAGAAGCCAAGTGCCCACTTTCCCACTGTGCCCCATGTTGTTTTCCTGTTACCAGTTTCTCCTGTCTCACTCCTGCAGCTCAGGTTTTCAGCTTCTCCTTTTCATCCTCATCTCCAGCATCCCCACAGGAACCTTCCTGGACAGGTTTCTGTCGCTCATCTGAAGTGCAGGCCCTAGCTTGCTGCTGCCCTCCCTTCGGCCTTGTTGCCTTTGGAAGGGCATTCTCTGCATGGCTTCTTTCTGCCCTGGGTTGGCATTCTGCCACCCATCCCACATCATTCTCAGAACAGAACCACAAGTGAGCTGAGAACTTCCATCCAGTGAGTTACGTAAAAGCCACACCAGTGGCCACACAGACACATGGAACCATGATGAGGATGTAGCATTTGCAGGCAATTCCAGGAAGAGTTTCTACCTTAACAATGACTTGCTTTAATTTCCTCTGTTCCTGAGCTTCAGTGCTGATCCTACAGATGAAGAGAGAAAGGTCCTTCTCTCATGGTGCAGGCTGAGGACAAAACAGCAGTACACCTGAACGTGTCTGTCTCCAAGCCATCCCCAAGCTTCCGTTTCAGTCATTCTTTGAGCTGTGGCCTTTACCACGGTAGAACTTGAATTTTATGGTGTTAACCTTTAAATCCAAGATGGAACCTATAATTTAGATAAGTGCTGACCAGCAGATAACTTCCAGTTTACACTACAGCATATGTCTTTGATATTCAAAACAGGCTTCCAAATCAATGCTCTTACTGAATTATAATTTTATACATCTTATTTATTAAAAATATGAATTTACGAAAACAGCAGAACTTGGCAACTTTAACCTGTCCTTTATCCATGTTTCAAGACTCCTGGGTTGTATGAGAAGGTGTTACCGTGAACGTGCCCCTCCACCCCACACCTTGCACGGGCTTCCCTATCAGGTGGGTCAAGTTCAGCTCCCAGAGACCAGTTTGAGGCCCTGGCCAGCCTAAGTGAGGTTCCAGGAGTTGGTGTGAGGGTCTGTCTGTCTTTTGATTCTCACAGTAGCAAGAGCATGCACTACCTTACTGTTGAGACATTGAACAGGAAACACATAAATCTTCCCACTTGTTGCTGGGACTATCTGTGTGTAATTTTCCCAGAGAGATTCTTTTTTTCTGCATCCTGAGTAAAGAATTCTCTTTCTGATTCTTAGGTAAGCACTGGAGTTTTTTGCACAGAATATCATTCACAATGAACTTTGCTCCTGACAATAGTTTTAGATAGGGAATTAGTGTAACATTTATAGTAGGACAAAAATCTATATGTTTTATATAGAATATTTTTAGATGATTCACAAGAATTTTTGAAGCTGAAGTTCTGCTCTTTTTACTCCCAGTCCTATGATGAAATCTGTTTACTCTCCGTTCAGATTTTGTAATATTCTGAAACTTTGAATTCTGTATAGAGCAGTTTTTAATGAAGCGAGGCTCTAACGCTGGTAGGGGACCCAGATGGCACATGCAGTGTTTGCTTGCTCATCAGAACATGTTTTGCCAAAAGTGTTCCATGTGCAAGGCACTGAGATCTGCCAAGGGCACCAGCAGGGACAAGTCGGGAACAGTCCCTTCCCTTGAGGAGCTCACTTTCACAGCAAAAGAGACAGATAGTAAATCACAATTTTAGAAATTACAAATATGGAAAGTGTTGCCAAGGAGACTAAACCTTCCCCCTCCAAGGGGATGAGGCGTGGGGTGCATTAGGGAGGGCTGGACATGAGCTGCATCCCAACAGCACAGGGAAATCTGGGGGATAATAGTCTTTCTCTCTCTTTCTTTTTCTTTCTTCCTTCCTTCCTTTCTTTCTTTCTCTCTCTCTTTCTTCTCTTTCTTTCTGTTTCTCCTTCCTTCCTTCCTTTCTTTCTCTCTCTCTTTCTTCTCTTTCTTTCTGTTTCTCCTTCCTTCCTTCCTTCATTCTTTCCTTCCTGTTTTCTTTCCTTTTTGTTTGAGACAGAGTTTTGCTCTGTCACCCAGGCTGGAGTGCAGTGGCATAATCACAGCTCACTGCAGCCTCTACATCCTGGGCTCAAGTGATCCTCCCACCTCAGCCTCCTGAGTAGCTGGGACCACAGGAGTGTGCCACCATGCCTGGCTGATTTTTAATTTTTTAGGTAGAGTCAGAGTCTCACTACGTTGTCCAAGCTGGCCTCAAACTCCTGGGCTCGAGCAATCCTCCTGCCTCAGCTTCCCAATGTGCTGGGATTACAAGCGTGAGCCACAGCACATGGCCAGGGATGACAATCTGAAGAAAGACTCATTAGTGGAGAATAAGCTTCCAAGAGCCTGAGACCCTGGTGCCTGAGAGTGCCACTTGCAGTTAAGGTGTGAGGCTGTGGGGGCCAATCTAAGAGCAACTAGCACAGCACTTTCTGCAAATGTGGCACTCACTGTAGTATCCATCAGCTGAATAAGTGATGTTTCCTCGGCATGTTACAGGGTGCATCCCGAGCCTGAAGGCTGGGGGAACAGGTTGAAGACTGATGATATGAGATTTGGAAGAAAAGATAAGTTTGAGTAAGTCTGGTATTTTTCACATTTGGAGGTTCAAAATTTTAAAAATGAAGATTTGGGGTTGACTCTTGCATTGTAAGCAATTCCAGGGAAGGGTCAAATGCTTCTTAAAATGACAATTATTATAAAAGAAAAGAAAGAAGCAGTGCTCATCTGGCTGTGGCTTGATTGCCTTCAGTAAGGAAATCAGCCTCAGCCAGGCTAGCAGGGCGCTGAGGAGCAGTGGATGCTCCTCCCATCCATTTATGGGGCCGCATGTCTCCTTCTGTGGCGAGCAGGCTGTGACCCGGCAAGGAAGAAGCCCCCGTGAAGCCTGGATGCTAGTGTGTAGGGCAAAGAAGACCCAGAGGGCATCCGCGCCCCACCCACACACACACACAGAGACACACACTGCACACACACACACACACACAGTCCCATGGGGACACACACAGAGACACTCATATACCACACAGACACACACATCACACAGGCACACATATACTCAAACATACATAGAGACACATAGACACACACACAAATACAGACACAGATTATCACACACACATACACACACACCCATCTTAGGAAGAGCAGGGATTTATTTCCCAGGGGAGAAGCTGCCCTGGATTGAGGACTTTAAGAAATCCCTCTGCCAGAAGATAAGAAGAAAGGAACAGGGAGAACTCACGAGAGAGGGCGGCATCTGTGGGCTCACATATGGAGGGCCGTCCCTTCCCGGGCAGCACAAGGGGATCCGCGACTGAGGGAAATAAGAATTCTTAGCCTCGTGCTTCCAATGCTGAGATCCTCCGGACTCCATGCGAAGCCTTGCCATTGAGGTCTGCTGTCACTGGTCAGGAGTAGACTGGCCAGGCAGGAGGGACCCTGGAAAAAGTAACTCCTCACTCCCAGCCATTGTGTGAGAGAGCTGTCATGAAGGTGAGAGACACAGCCATGATTAACTTCAGAGGAGAGCGAGACCTATGAGGCTGGGCACATGGAGACCCTCTAAGGATGAAGATGGTCATGGTCACCCCTCCCCCAACAAGAGTCTATCCAAGAACATCCTGGGATACATTTTGTAAAGCAAGGACCCTTCCACATGGAGGTTACACAATAAGTGGTGTCGCTATGAAGGAGAGCAATTTAGAGTTTTAAACTTGGATAGGTTTAACAAAAACCGTCACATCAAATATTCAGCAGAACATACTCCACATGCAGACTGCACCCTCTGGGCATTTATTGACACCTAATAAGAGCATACCTTAATTACATGAAAGCTCTGGGAACAGACAGTTAAGCCTCTTTGATGGGAATGAGACCTCGAGTTTATGACTTGCGTAACTAGGAGACTTGCTCCACCAATCTGCCTTTCATTAGCACATAATAACATCTCATTTTTATGGAAAGTTCCTTCAGTTAATTTTCTTAATTAGATTTAACTGAAGGATGAAAGTAAAATCTTGCTACACAAAGCCCTGGTAAGGAAGGCCACTGTGTTTAATGCAGTAATTCAAACATAAAAGCCACATACATCAAAGGTACACACAAATAAGAGAATTATGTTTTCTAAAGATCCTTGGAGCAGTGAAGGCTAATTTCAGATGGACCCAGGGTTGTAAATTTAACCGAAAACGTCCATGCTTGGATGGAATGTGGGGCAGACCTAGGGTATGTAGCATTGGTATCCTTAATCCATATTCTAAAAGATACACCAGCGTCTATATTCCTAACTGGAATGAGTGTACCATGCTGAGCAATAAACAAGTGAATTCCTCTGTGTTTAATAAATTTCCCACAAATGGGAAGTCTCTCCCTGCTGTCAGAAACAATTGTGCTTTTTCCTGAGCAATTAACTTGTTCAAGTCATATGAAATTTTAAGCCACATTACCACGTTAGCATCTAGAAAGGCTGACATTAAATATGGCTCAACTACAGCTAGAGTTTAAGATTTGACAGCACATCCTAAGTATTCCAAGGCCACATCTGGACTGTTCTTGTTTTCACAGCCCTACATTCTGGTTGTCCAGATGCACTCAGCTATTTTTATATTTTGTTTGGTCTTCTTGAATTGTAGGTATTTCCGTAAGCTGCCTTGAATCATTTTTGGAATAAAGTGGGATATAAATAAGTAAATAAAGAAATGCTGATTGCAAATTAAAGAACTCAAACAATTTAACCATACAATATAAACGAATGCAATAAGATCAAAGCCAAGAATATAAATCAACCATTCAAAAGCACTAAGATAATCAAAATATAAGTTGACAGCCCACTTCTCCACTTCTCTGCTCTAAATACAACCACTTGCTGTCAGACCAAGGTGATGTTCCCCATTTTATCTTTCCCTGAAAAAATGTCCAGCTCTCGAAGCTTCTCGGTCTCTCATGGAAATAAAACTCAGCAGTCCTGGCTTCAACAGCAATCTTGACACGCACTAATGTCTTGCCATGCAGACGAATCTAGTTCTTCCATTGCAATTAAGTATCTTCTATGAGCTTTGATAAGCACTGAATCTGTCAAAGGTAAAATATTTCAGCAAGTATCTTCATGCAGTATCTGCTATTTTGTGAATTACATATGATGCATGCCTTAGATGCCAAAGACAGAGGTAAAGTTGACATTGTACTGGGATAGCTTCCAGATAGATGCAACAAGTACATATAACTTATTTATTTCTGAAAAACTTTCAATCTTTGCAAGTTCTTATACTAATGGCTTATTGAATCTTTGCATTTCTACATCATGTAACATAAAAGAGATAACTCTGGCTTCCAAATCTTTGAGAATATCAATTCTAAAATGAATGTAAATCTTATTTTAAAAACTATAATTTATCTATTTCACCAGAATTGGTCCAGGATAGGGGAAGTAGTGGTACTAATATTATTTTCATTGATTCATCTACATTTCTTTTATTCAGCATTTTCATAGAAATGCTAATTTGTCAAACTGGAGCTTGACCAAAGGTGCAAGAATGGAGCAGTGACTTAAAGCAGTGGTGTCCAAGTGCTATCAGGAAAGAAATTACAAGTCTTCCAAAATGGAATGAGAAGCTTTGGAGATCTGAGTAATGTCTCTGGAAGTGTCCAAGCTGACGTGGAAAATTCTCTATCAGTTACAGCATTGAGAGGATCACAGCATTGTGTGTGGAGTAGAACTAGATTGTTTCCAAGGTTTCTTTAAGTGTAAAAGTCCTGTTTGTTGCAACATATTTGCTGTTCTTAAATAGTGGATGGGCTTAGCCTCATTGATCAATTTACTTAATGGCGGCCATGTAAAAATTAGTGAAAAACTACCAAAATATGTGTTTGAATTTAGAATAATGGACTTAAGTCATACCATCTAGGATTAGCTAACCTGCTATTTATCTTAGTCTGTTCTGTTTTTGCTATGCAGCAATACCTGAGACTGGGTAATTTATAAAGAAAAAAGGTTTATTTGGCTCACCAGTCTGCTGGCTGGAAGATTGGGCATCTGGTGAGGGCCTCAGGCTGCTTCTACTTATGGTGGAATGTGAAGGGGAGCTGTGTGGAGATCACATAGTGAGAAAGGAAGCGAGAGAGAAGGGAGAGGTGCCAGGCTCTTTTTAACAACTAGCTCTCATGGGAACTAATAGAGTGAGGGATCCACCCCCATGGCCCAGACACCTCCTATTAGGCCCCACCTCCAACACTGGGGATCCAGTTTCCACATTAGATTTGGTAACATCCAAGCCATAGCACCTTCACATTCTGTTGTGTCTTTGCATGACTCCCAGGAAAAAAGCAGTTAGGTTATGTAATTAGCATGAAGAACAATGCTGGGACTTCATAGACCTTACAGGAATAAGTGGAATAACTATTTTTGTACTTGTTTGTTATAAGATGTTGGTATGTGCAGCAAAATTTTACATGAGAGTTGCTTTTCTTATACCATAGTGCCTGGTGATAAGGTTGTAGAACTAGATAGAGCTTGTGGGGCAAGGTTGTAAAGTCACAGATCCCCCACATGTGCCAAAATAACCTGACAATTATAAAGAGCCAAGTTCCCATTCCTGAAAGTTGTTCTGTAGTCTTTTCTGAGAGATGGAACACAGTAAAACAGCATTGGTATCCAGCTTTCTATTTGTAAACAGTATTATTTTAAAGAAACAGATTATAAAATGTATTAGAAAAGAGAAAGACTTGAGTTTTTAAAACAGGGTCAATAAATACAAAGATTTTATTTTGAGGTAATCAAAGATTTTAAAAAATATAGAGTAGGCCATACTTCAGTGCCTATTATAAAAACATATTTTAAAATTTTGGTTTTAAGATTTGGCAAGGTCTTGTGCTTTCAGCACATAATAGATTTTGCATCAGAGATATTTTCTGGGATCAGCAAAATTTGTGTTATTAAATACAAAACAGAAATAACAATTCTAGACAAGTTTAGGTTAAAAGATTATTATGTGATTGAAAATAGAATAGGGAACTCCAAAACTAACTCCTTTCACTAAAACAATGATTATGCAAGCAAAAGTTGTTACAATTAGCTTTTTCACATCTCTGGAATTTAATTTAAAAACTTACAACAACAAGGAGAATGATTAAAGAAGGAAGAAACTGCTGAAATTTGTGAAGAGATTGTGGTAGCATTTCAACACACCTGTCCATGATCCTTTGTTCCAGAGCATGGCAGTAGCCATGAACACAGGACCTGTGTTCATGGTGCAGCTTGCTGGTGCTAGATAGAGCAGTGTGGGCTTGTTCTTGGAGAACTGTGTAGGTGGACATTGATCTGCCTGGTGGCTCCCTGAGGGATTCGTCCATGGGGCTAAACTTTGTTTTGCCCACCATAGAATTTTCTCAGAGATAAGTGGCTTTCCAGGCAGTGTTTGTCAAATGCATTTAAAGGTAAATATACTAGAAGTAGCCCCTAAAGGGCAGGCAGCAGGCAAGCCAAAAAAATCTGGGAAGGAAGGAGTTGGGGAAAGAGATACACAGGGGAACAAAGGCTTTGAAAAGCTCCCATGCATACCAAGGAAACTAAAAGGTTATACTAATGCCCAGGACCAGAACTATGTTCATGAAAGACCAGAAAGGACCCTAAGCTTTTACTTCTGGCTGCTTCTATGCTCTGTGCAAGCAGGAAGTGAGGGCTAAGGCAGAGTTGTAAACAGCCTGGCTAAACATGAAATGAATTCCCTCAACAGAAATCAATCTGAAAACCCAGGAATATTGTTTTTTTCTTAGTGGGGGGTTGGTGTTTTTTTTCCTCTGGGCACTTAGGAAAATCTCTAGCTAACAGCTAAGCTAACAGAACAGACACTTCAGTGACCATGTGCAGCAAAGAATGCAGTCTTTACAAAAATAGTTTGGAAACATGTCACTAAACAAACCACTTCAACCCATAACAGGCAGCAACAATAAACCCTGGGCAAGGCTAAAAATCTGATTTCCAGAATTATCACATAATATTTGATATATAAATATATGAAATAACCAATTTGCAACAAAAATTATGAGGCATGCTAAGAAATAAGAACATAGGGCCCATTCACAAGAAAAAAGGAAATTAATGAAAACTGTCCCCAAGGAAAGCCAGACATCGAACTTGCTAGACAAAGACTTTGAATCAATTGTCTTAAACATGCTCAAAGACATAAAGGAAATGAGGAGAATAATATCTCACCAAATAGAGACTATCAGTAAAGAGATAGAAATAAGAAAAGAAACCAAGTAGAATTAGAAATCCCGGAGCTGAAAAATACAGTAAGTAAAATGGAAAATTCACTAGGTCAGTTCAACAGCATATTTGAGATGGCAGAATAAAAAAATCAGTGTTCTTTTTTAAATTTTTTTGTTTTTGTTTTTAAATAAACATAGAAATTAAGAGAAAAAATCAGTGTTCTTGAAGATCTTTCAGTTAGAATTATCCAGTCTGAGGAGCAGAAGGAAAAAAGAATGAAGAAAAATGTTTCTACAGTCTCCCTCTCTTGCGGAGCCTGGACTGTACTGCCATGATCTCGGCTCGCTGCAACCTCCCTCCCTCGGGCTCCGGTGATTCTCCTGCCTCGACCTGCCGAGTGCCTGGGATTCCAGGCACGCGCCGCCACTCCTGACTGGTTTTTGTATTTTTGGTGGAGACGGGGTTTCGCCGTGTTGACCGGGCTGGTCTGCAGCTCCTGGCCTCGGGTGATCTGCCTGCCTCGGCCTCCCGAGGTGCTGGGATTGCAGACGGAGTCTCGCTCACTCAATGCTCATCGTTGTCCAGGCTGGAGTGCAGTGGCGTGATCTCGGCTCGCTACAACCTCCACCTCCCAGCCGCCTGCCTTGGCCTCCCAAAGTGCTAAGATTACAGCCTCTGCCTGCCCGCCACCCCGTCTAGGAAGTGAGCAGCGTCTCTGCCTGGCCACCCATCATCTGGGATGTGAGGAGCCCCTCTGCCCGGCCGCCCCCTCTGGGAAGTGAGGAGCGCCTCTGCCCAGCTGCCCCGAATGGGAAGTGAGGAGCGCCTCTGCCTGGCCACCCCCTCTGGGAAGTGAGGAGTGCCTCTGCCCGGCCGTCCCCTCTGGGAGGAAGTGAGGAGCGCCTCTGCCTGGCTGCCCCGTCTGGGAGGAAGTGACGAGCGCCTCTGCCCGGCCGCCACCCCGTCTAGGAAGTGCTGCCTGGCCGCCCATCATCTGGGATGTGAGGAGCGCCTCTGCCTGGCTACCCCATCTGGGAATTGAGGAGAGCCTCTGCCTGGCTGCCCTGTCTGGGAGGAAGTGAGGAGCGCCTCTGCCCGGCCGCCCCATCTGGGAAGTGAGGAGCACCTCTGCCCGGCCACCCCGTCTGGGAGGTGAGGAGCGCCTCTGCCCGGCCACCCCGTCTGGGAGGCGAGGAGCGCCTCTGCATGGCCGCCCCATCTGGGAGGTGAGGAGCGCCTCTGCACGGCCGCCCCATCTGGGAGGTGAGGAGCGCCTCTGCCCGGCTGCCACCCAGTCTGGGAGGTGAGGGGCATCTCTGCCCAGCCGCCCCGCCTGGGAAGTGAGGGGCACCTCTGCCCGGCCGTCCTTCGTCTGGGAGGTGGGGAGTGCCTCTGCCCGGCCGCCCCGTCTGGGAAGTGGGCGCCTCTGCCCGGCCGCCCCGTCTGGGAGGTGAGGGGCGTCTCTGCCCGGCCGCCCCTCCTGGGAAATGAGGAGTGCCTCTGCCCGGCCGCCCCATTTGGGAGGTGAGGGGTGTCTCTGCCCGGCCGCCCTGCCTGGGAAGTGAGGAGTGCCTCTGCCCGGCCGCCACCCCATCTGGGAGGTGAAGGGTGTCTGTGCCCGGCTGCCCCACCTGGGAAGTGAGGTGCACCTCTGCCTGGCCGCTCTTCATCTGGGAGGTGAGGAGCGCCTCTGCCCGGCCGCCCCACCTGGGAAGTGAGGAGCGCCTCTGCCCGGCCTCTCTGTCTGGGAAGTGGGGGGCGCCTCTGCCTGGCCACCCTTCGTCTGGGAGGTGGGGAGCGCCTCTGCCTGGCCGCCCCGTTGGGGAAGTGGGCGCCTCTGCCTGGCCGCCCCATCTGGGAGGTGAGGGGCATCTCTGCCTGGCCACCCTGTCTGGGAGGTGAGGAGCGCCTCTGCCCGGCCGTCCCATCTGGTAGGTGGGGAGCGCCTCTGCCCGGCTGCCCATCGTCTGGGAGGTGAGGAGCGCCTCTGCCCGGCCATCCCGTCTGGGATGCGGGGAGTGCCTCTGCCCGGCCACCCCGTCTGGGAAGTGAGGAGCGCCTCTGCCCGGCCGCCCCATCTGGGAGGTGGGGAGAGCCTCTGCCCAGCCGCCACCCCGTCTGGGAGGTGAGGAGCACCTCTGCCTGGCCGCCGATTGTCTGGGATGTGAGGAGCGCCTCTGCCCGGCCGCCACTCCATTTGGGAGGTGAGGAGTGCCTCTGTCTGGCTGCCCTGTCTGGGAAGTGAGGAGTGCCTCTGCCCGGCCGCCTTGTCTGGGAAGTGAGGAGCGTCTCTGCCAGGCCGCCCCGTCTGGGAAGTGTACCCAACAGCTCCGAAGAGACAGCGACCATCAAGAACGGGCCATGATGACAATGGTGGTTTTGTTGAAAAGAAAAGGGGGAAATGTGGGGAAAAGAAAGAGAGATCAGATTGTTACTGTGTCTGTGTAGAAAGAAGTAGACATAGGGGACTCCATTTTGTTCTGTACTAAGAAAAATTCTTCTGCCTTGGGATGCTGTTAATCTATAACCTTACCCCCAACCCCCTGCTCTCTGAAACATGTGCTGTGTCCACTCAGGGTTAAATGGATTAAGGGCGGTGCAAGTTGTGCTTTGTTAAGCAGATGCCTGAAGACAGCATGCTCATTAAGAGTCATCACCACTCCCTAATCTCAAGTACCCAGGGACACAAACAGGGCCGAAGGCCGCAGGGACCTCTGCCTAGGAAAACCAGAGACCTTTGTTCTCGTGTTTATCTGCTGACCTTCTCTCCACTATTATCCTATGACCCTGCCACATCCCCCTCTCTGAGAAGCACCCAAGAATGATCAATAAATACTAAAAAAAAAAAAAAGAAGAAGAAAAATAAACAGAACCTAAGAGACATGTGAGACACATACCAACATACCAATGTATACATAATGAAAGTCCCAGAAGGGCCAGGCATGGTGGCTCATGCCTGTAATCACAGCACTTTGGGAGGCCATGGCAGGCAGATCACCTGAGGTCAGGAGTTTGAGACCAGCCTGGCCAACATGGCGAAACCTCGTCTCTACTAAAAATACAAAAATTAGCCAGGTGTGGTGTAATCCCAGCTACTCAGGAGGCTGAGGCAGGAGAATCACTTGAACCTGGGAGACACAGGTTGCAGTGAGCCAAGATCATGCCACTGCAGTCTAGCCTAGGTGACAAGAGTGAAACTCTGTCAAAAAAAGGAAAAAAAAAAAAAGTCCCAGAAGGGGAGAAGAAGTAAGTAAAGTCAGAAAAAATATTTGAAGGGAGAATAACGAAAAGGAGCAGAAACAATATTTGAATAATGGCCCCAAACTTCCCAAATATAATGAAAGATATGAATCTACATAACCAGCAAACTCAATGAACTCTAAGTAAAAGAAACTCGAAGAGATTCACACTGAGACATTATTACATGTTGAAAGCCAGAAACAAAGAGAAAATCTTGAAAGCAGCAAGATCAAAGTGACTAGTCACAAACAAGGGATCATTAATTAGATTATCCACTTATTCCTCATTAGATACTATGAAGGCCAGAAGGCAGTTGGATGGCATTTTTAAAGTGCCAAAAGAAAGAAAAAAATTGTCAACCAAAAATTATAAATTGGCAAAACTATCCTTCAAAATGGAGGAGAAATTAAGACATCCCTCGGTAAACAAGGCTAAGAGAGTTCAATACTAGTAGACTCACCTGCCCTACAAGAAATGCCAGCACGAAGCCTTCAAGCTGAAATGAAAGAACACTAGATAGTAACTGTAAGCAACATGAAGAACTAAAGAATACCAGTAAAGTTAACAACCTAGGTAAATATTAAATCCAGTATTATTATTTTTAAAATTTGTAATGCCTCATTTTCCATATATAATTTTAAGAACAAATGCATAAAACAATAATTATAAATCTGTTTGCACAGGCACACAATATATAAAGATATAATTTGTGACAATAACAACATGAGGCGGCAAATGGAGCAATATAGATTCAGAGTTTTTGCATACTATTGAAGCTAAGTTGAATATTAATTCAAACTAGATTGTTACAAATTTAAAATTGTTAATTGTAAACCTCAGGATAACCACTAAGAAAACAAATACAGAAATAATAATATGAAGGAAATCCAAATAGCACACTATAAAAAAATCAATTAAACACAAAAGAGGGCAGTAATGGAAGAATTGAGGATTTTTTATAAAAGGCATACAGAAAACAAATTTTTAAATGGCAAAAGAAATTTCTTTCTTATTAATAAGCACTTTTAAAGTAAGTGAATCACACTTTCTAATTAATAGCCCAAAATTCACATAATGGATAAAGAAACATGCTCCAGCTGTATGCTATCTACAAGCTACTCACTTTAGATATAAAGACACAAATAAGTTTAAAGTAAAAGGGTAGAAAAAGATATTCCAAGAAAATACTAACCAAAAGAGGGCTGCAGTGTCTATTCTATACTAATATAAGATAAAATAGACTTTAAATAAAAGTTGTTACAAGAGACAATGAAGAACATTATATAGTGATAAAAGGTCAATCCATAAAGAAGATATTATAATCATAAACATATAGGCACACAACAGAGCTCCTAAACATCTGATGCCAACATTGACAGAATCGAAGGGAGAAATGGACAGTTCTAGGATAATAGTCAGAGATTTCAATACCCCACTTTCAATAATGGATAGAATAATTGGACAGAAGATCAGTAAAAAGATACGCAACTTCAACAACACTATAAACCAACTAGACCCAACAGACATATATAGAACTTTCCACCCAACAACAGCAGAATATACACTCTCAAGTACAAATGAAATATTCTTCGAGATAACAATACATTAGGCCACAAACAAATCTCAATAAATTTTAAATGACCTAAATCATACAAAGTACATTCTCTGACTACCATGGAATGAAACTAGAAACCAATAACAAAGGAAAACTGGAAATTTCACATATACATGGAAATTAAACACAAACTTGAACAACCAATGAATCAAAGAAAGAATTTCAAGAGAAAATAAGAAAATACTTTGAGACAAATGACAGCAAAAACACAACATACCAAAACTACAGAAGGCAGCAAATCAGTGCTCATATAGAAATTTGTAGATGTTAATAGCTACATAAAAAAGAAAGAAAATCTCAAATCAATAAACTGTACACTTTCAGGAACTAGAAAAACAAACTAAATCCAAAGCTATTAGAAGGAAAGAAATAAAATGATAGAATAGGAAGAGCGAAACAACAAAAGCAAAAGTTAGTTCTTTGAAAAGATCAAGAAAATTAACAAACTGAAAAATAAAAGGAGAGTAGATTCAAATTACTAGCATTAGAATTAAAAATACAACCTTAAAGAAACAAAAAAGATTTTAAGGCAATACTATTAAAAAGTGTAGGCCAATGAATTAGATAATCTAGATAAAATGAATTAATTCTAAAAATAATAAACTATGAAATCTGACTCAATGAGACACAGACAATATCAACAGATCTAAAACAAGTAAAGAAATTGAATCAGTAATAAAAAACCAAGACAAGAAAATCCCAGTACCAGATGACTTCATTGGTGAATTCTACCAAACATTTGAAGAGTTAAAATTAAACTTTCTCAAATTCTTCAAAAGGTAGAAGAGAAGGGAACACTTCTAAATATTTTATGAGTTCTGCATCACCCAAATACCAAAGCCAGATGAACATGTTACAAGAAAAGGAAACTACATACAAATCCCTTACAAATACAGGTGGAAAAATCCTCAACAAAACTCTATCAAGCTGAATCCAGAAACATATTAAACAGATTACACATCATGATTAAGTGGGATTTATCCCAAAAATGCAAGGGTAGTTCAACATAACAAAGTCAATCAATATAACACACCACATTAACTGAAGAAAGGAAAAAGAAAACAACCCATATAGTCATCTGAATTGATGCAGAAAAGGTATCAGAAAAAAATCCAGTGGTCTTTCATGATTTAAGAAAGAAAGCAGTCAGCAAAACAGGAATACAAGGAAACTTCCTCAAGATGGTGAAGGGCATTCATGAAAAGCCTCACAGCTAACATCATATTCAACTGAAAAACTGAATGCTTTTTCCCTATTATCAGGAACAATACAATAATTTCTACTTTGACACATATTCAACATTTTACTGAACGTTCTATTCAGAGCAATTAAGCAAGAAAAGAAATATAACACATCTACATTGTAAAGGAAGAAATCAAACTATCACTATTCACAGATGACATAATCTTATATATAGACAATACTCAAGACTCCTCATAAAAATTATTAGAGCTCATGAATTCAGCAAATTGCAGGATAGAAGACACACAAAAGTCTAGTATATATCTGTACACTAGCAATGAACAACCTGAAAGGACATTATGAAAACAATTCCATTTACAATAGCATTAAAAAGAATAAACTAGTTTGGAATAAACTTAACCAAGAAGGTGCAAGATTTGCATACTGAAAACTATAAAATATTGAAAGAAATTAAAGAAGACCTAAATAAATGGAATGTATCCTGCATTTACAAAGTAGAAGACTTAATATTGTTAAGATGACAATACTCCTCAAATTGATCTACAGATTCAATACTATGCCTTCAAAAATCCCAATAGTTTCTTTTTTTGTTGTAGAAAAAGAAAAGCCAATCATGAAGTTCATAAGCAATTGCACGGGACCCCAAATAGCCAAAACAATATTTAAGAACAAAGTTAGAGGACACATATTTCCCAATTTCAAAACTTACTACAAAGCTACAGTAATCAAAACAATGTGCTACTGGCATTAGGATATACCATAAAGGTGTAGGTTAGATCAGAAACATATGGATCATGGAATGTAATTAAGATTGCAGAAATAAACCCATACATCTATTATCACTTGATTTTAACAAGCATGCCAAGATCATTCAGTGGGAAAAGAATAGTTTCTTCAATAAACAGTGCTGAGGTAACTAGATATCCACATACAAAAGGATGTTGGACCTTGATCTCACATTGTATACAAAAAATAACTTCAAAGTATCAAAGATCTAAATGTAAGGGCTAAAACTGTAACACTTTTAGAAGAAAAGATAGCGGTATATTTTCATAATCTTGGATTTGGCAGTGGTGTCTTGCCTATAATAACAAAAGTACATGCAACAAAAGAAAAAAACAGAAAAATTGGGCTTCAAAATTAAAAAGTTTTGTGCATTAAAGTGCACAATCAAGAAAGCTGGGAATGGTGGCACATCCCTGTGATCTCAGCTACTTGGGAGGCTGAGGTGGGAGGCTGAGGTGGGAGGATAACTTGAGTCTCAGACCGGCCTGGGTAACACAGTAAGACTCCGTCTCCACAAAAAATTTTAAAAATTAGCCGAGCTCTGTGGCACATACCTGTAGTCCCAGCTATGAGAAGACTGAGGCGGGAGGATCACTTGAGCCTGGGAGGTGCAGGCTGCAGTGAGCCATGATCACACCACTGCACTCCAGCCTGGGTGACAGAGTGAGACCCCAACTCTTAAAAAAAAAGAAAGGGGAAAAGACAGCTCACAGAATAAGAAAAAATACTTGCACATCATATATCTGATAAAGATCTAGGATACAAAATATATAGAGAACACTTACAACTCAACAACTAAAAAACAAACAACAACCCAACTCAAAAATAGGCAAAGAACTTGAATAGATATTTCTCCAAAGAAGATATACAAATTGCTAATAAGCACATAAAATGATGGTCAATATCACTAGTCATTAGGAAAGTGCAAATTAAAGCCACAATGAGATACTACTTCACAACCACTAGGATGGCTATAATAATAATAAAAAAAAACTGAGACTAACAAATGTTGATAAGGATGCAGAGAAGCCAAAACCCTCATACACTGCTGGTGAGAATGTCAAATGGTAAAGCTGTGGAAAACAGTTTGGTAGTTTCTCAGTTAGTTAAACATGCAACAACCCTATGACCTAGCAACTCCACTCCTAAGTATACACCCTGAAGAACTGAAAACAAGCATCAAACAAAAGCTGGTATATGAATGTTCATAGCAGCACTATTTGCAATAGCCAAAAGATGAAAACAACCTAGATGCTCATCAACTGATGAAGAGCTAAACGAAATGTGGTCATCCATACACTGGAATACTATTCAGCCATAAAAAGGAATAAAAAGTCCTGATACATCTATAACATGGATGAACCTAGAAACATTATGCCAAGTGAAGAAGCCAGAGAGAAAAAGCAATGTAATGTCCGATTCCATTAAAATAAAATATCTGGAATAAGCAAATCATAGAGACAGAAAGCAGATTAGTGGTTGCCCAGGGCTGGAAAGTGGCAATGGGAGTTACTGCTTAAAGGGTACAGCATTCCTTTTGGAGTGATGACAATGTTCTGGAGCTAAATAGTGGCAAAGTTTGCATAAAGTTATAAATGTACACTGATTGTATACTTTAATATGGTTAAAATGCTGAATTTTATATGATTTTAACACAGTAACAAGTTATTACTCAAATGGTTATTTATAAACATTGTCTTTGTCTACATCAACTATATGTTAAATTTTTCTGAAAGTGATTAACTTTCAGAAAAACAAATAACACATTGCCTTAAATGATTATTATTTCTGTTACCTTATCATCACTATTCAATTGCAGCCTCTTGGGAGAGGAGTCAGTATTTATAAATCTCCGTAGTTCTCACAGTGCCTCTTTCAATGTCACGTATATAATAGTTCCTAAAATAAAATGACTCGTGGTGAAGAGGAAGGCGTCAAAACCACAAGATGCGCCATGAGAAGTTGCATAACATCACCCTCTCAGAACTCCTACTTCTTAGGCATCTACCCTGTACCACGCACACTCACTTCTAATCTCTATATCAACTCTGTGGGTAGGTCCACCAGCATGCCACAGGGATGATAGTTGGTCTGCTAAGACAAAGAGTGAGTTGAAGTGAGAATACCATAAACAAACAGTTTCAATATACGTTGAATATTTTATTTTAGTCAAAAACATGTAAACGTACATTTATGCATCAATCTTTTCGTAACAGACCAGGAACATATCTTGGCCCATAGTTGCACCAACTTCCTGCATACATCTCACTTGTAATGCATGCAGGTAGCTTGTAATACTAATAACTTAGAGACATGTGTGAAATCATTAGAATTCAGATTCCTTCTATATTTTTACATCCCTCCACCTCAGTCAGTAACTAACAGTTGTCTTATTTATACCTTACTCAACATCAATATTTTAAGTCACTTTGCATATCGTCTTTCCATCACATTCACCTTGGGTTTCACGGAGACAACAACTTTCTTTACAAAATAAATAAATAATTATTTTATTTATTTATTTTTTGTTTTCATAAAAAAATTAACTTTTAAAATTATTGTACAATTATAACAAAAAGAACAGCAAGCATACAGAAGCTTGGGAATTAAAACTTACTATGAAGGGGCATACAACTTAGCTTGTGGCAGTAGAAGTACCTGGGTGTGCTGGAGTCAAGTCCTGCCTCTCCATCTTTCTTTTGCACAGGAATCCCCTAGAGAGCTTAATGAAATGCAGATTCTGGTTCAGCAGGTCTGGAATGAACCTGAATTTGTGCAATTTTAACAAACTCCCAGTTGCTGCAATGCTGCTGGTCCAGGGTCTGCAGTGTGGGGAACAAGTCGCTGTATCAGGCCACGTACAGCAGCCAGCACACTTTTCTGCAGCAATGGGAGTGCCATTAACCCAGAAAGTTGTTCAATGCAAGTCCAGCTTCTCCTCTACTGGGTTAAGAATCCCAGTATATAAGTGAGGAAGCTAAGCACAGAGAAGCTGAATGACTTACAAAATGGGCAAGTGCACAGTATATGAGCAGGAATTCAAACACAGGCCTGTTTGGCTCCAAAGCCCATACTCCTTCCACTTCACATCTAAGGAAGCCAAAAGCAGAGCACGGAAGAGCCCAGGCATCCACAGAGGGACCTGGAGGAAGTGGATGGCAACCCTGCCCAACCCACTCAGAGAAAACAGCAAAGGGAGAAAGCAGGCTCCAGGGCAATAGCTTTGACTTGCTGGCCGTCTTTAATCATTATAAGAAAAAGACTTCATATTATCTTCTTCTATTTATGTATTGTCACAAGAACTTTGGGCTTGCAGAATTCGTATTGCTTTTTAATTATTTTTATCACCACCATTTCCTCTGACATCCTGGTGTTTGTCAAGTGATTTGAAACTGAAGTTAACTTATTGGTGCTGTTATTTGGGAAAACGATCAGAAACAAAGCACAAGTGTTAAATTGCGCACAGTACAGTGATATTAGTGCCTCCATCATTCCCTAGGAGAAAGGTTGTTCCAGAAATAGAAAGTATTGCTATTTTTTTTAAACTAGGCTGATCATATGAATTCATATTCAGTGCTTTATTATACTGAAAACTGCACATGACTTCTTTGGATCTTTGGCTCAATAATCACTTTGATGTTTTATTTATTGATGCAAAAAGTACTTTCCTTTCAAGTTTGTTATCTCTCATTTCAATGGAATTTTTCAAAGTATTAAGAAACTAGCTCCACAGTACTGTCTATCCAGTTTTAAATTGGCACAAGATTCTAGTGTTACTAGTGCCCCTGGGTGTTTCCTGCCATTTAGTTTCAAGCTAATAAGGAAATGCAGAGGTTGGCTAGAATTTGCTATGAATACTGCAGATAGACATTTTTGCTGGAACACACTCAAAGAAGGTTGAGAGAATGCATTTTATCATACCAGGCACTTTGTTTTTTTGCCCATTGAAATGATTTGTATTTGGAAATCAGAGCTATTTTTTGTCTTTGGCCAAATCTTTCATGAAGTCTGAACTTCCATGTTTATGAAATCCATCTGTGACATCATTGAGTGGTTTTCACAGTGAAAAAGTAATTGTCAAGGAAGACAATATAAAATGTAATATATTTTTGGGAAAAATGTTTATTCCAGTCTCTCACCCATTCTTTCAAATAAAGTTACTTGGGTTTTGTTTGTTTGTTCTGTTGTTGCTATTGAGTGTAGGAATTCTTCATATATCTTATTTATGAATCCGTTATCTGATGAATGGTTTGCAGATATTTTCCCATTCTGTAGGTTGCTTCTTCACTGTGCTCATTGTTTCCTTCACTGTGCAGAAGCTTTTTAGTTTGATGTGGTCCCATTTATTTTTGCTTTTGTTGCCTATGCTTTTAGCGTCATGTCCATGAAATCATAGTCAAGACCAGTGTCATGAAGCTTTCACCAATGTTTTCTTCTATGAGTTTTACAGTTTCAGGTTGTATGTTCAAGTCTTTAATTTACATTGAGTTCATTTTTGTATATTGTGTGAGATAAAAGTCCCAATTTATTCTTTTGTATATTGATATCCAGTTTTCCCAAAACTATGTATTGGTGAAACTATCTTTTCCCTATGTGTACTCTTGGTAACTCTGTAGAAAAGTGGTTGACTATATATATATGTGGTCTATTTCTGGTCTCTCTATTCGGTTCCATTGGTCTGTATGTCTATGTCTTCATGTCAGTACTGTAGTGTTTTGATTACTGCAGCTTTGTAATATATTTTGAAATCAGAAAAAAAAAGATGCCTCTAGATTTGTTCTTCTTTTTCAATATGTTTTGGCTATTTGGGCTTTTTTCATATAAATTTTAGGTTTGCTTTTTTCTACTTCTGTAAAAACTGTGATTGGGATGTTGATAGGGATTGAATTGAATCTGTAGATCACTTTGGGTAGTATGGACGTTGTAACAATGTTATGCCTTGCATTCCATGAGTAAGTAATGTCTTTCTATTTAGTTGTGTCTTTTTTCCTTCATTAATGTTTTGTAGTTTTCATTGTATAAGTCTTTCATCCTTAGTTAAGTTTATTCCTAGAATAAAAAGCCAACCTACAGAAGGGGAGAAAATATTTTCAAGCCATATATCTGATATGCAGATATATAATAAATTCCTAAAACTCAATAGCAAAAATCCTAATAACCCAATTCAAAAGTGGGTAAAATACTTGAATAAACATTTCTCCAAAGAAGACATGCAAATGGCCAACAATATGAAAAGATGCCAACATTACTAATCATCAGGGAAATGCAAATCAAAACCACAATGAGATATTACCTCACATCTGCTAAAACGGCCATTATTTAAAAAAAAGATAGCAAGTGCTGGAAAAAATGTGGAGAAATTGGAGCTCCTGTGCAAGACTGGAAGAAACATAAAATGGTGCGGCCACTATAAAAAACAGTATGGAGGTCCCTCAAAAAATTAAAAATAGAACTATCATATTATCCAGAAATCCCACTACTGGGTATATATGCAGAAAAACTGAAATCAGATCTTGAAGAGATATTTGCACTCCCCCTTTCATTGCAGTATTCAATATGTAAGATATGAAATCAACGGAATTGTCCATCAGTGGATGAATGGATAAAGAAAATGTGATCTACGCACACAATGCAATATTTTTCAGCCCTAAAAAAGAGAAAATCTTGTGTATGTGACAACATGGACGAACCTGGAGGACATTATGTTAGGTGAAATAAGCCAGTCACGGAAGTACAAATACTGTGTTTTTCACTTATATGAGGAATCCAAAATAGCCAAACTCATAGAAACAGTGAAATGGTGGCTTCCAGGGGCTGGGGTGGAGGTACTGTTCAAAGGGTATAAAGTTTTGTTACACAAGATGAGTAGGTTCGAGATCTGCTGTACAGCATGGTGCCTATAATTAACAACATTGTCTTGTGCACTTAAAAATCTATTAAAAGGGTAGATCTCATGTGAAGTGTTCTTACTACAATAAAAAAGATGTCTTTTTAAAAAACACACTAAATGTCTTGTCATTGAACTTTTCACATTGAAAATAAGAGTATTGATTAGTTCAAAGTCATAGTGACGCTATATATCGTTTTTGGGAAGATTAATAAAAAATGGAGACACATAGAAAATAGCTTGGGGTAAAAATATGAAATTTAATCTGAATTATCAGATATATAGTCTGCCACTAGAATAGAGAGTGAAGTTTATATAACGTGGAAAATATTTTTCATCAAACTTGTCCATGTGGAATCCAGGCAGTTCAGCTTGTTGTGTGGCATCACCTCTTCTCTACTGTCCATTCCTCTTGCCCAGTAGCTGAGCTGCCTACACGTTAACAGGGTTTGTAAGTGCAGGAGAGGTGACTTTGGGTGGAGACATGCACCAGAAGATTGCGTTTGCTGAAGAAGTATTTTACTACTTATGAAATGAAACACATCCTCAGAAAGGCTGGCACCAAATTTGAAGCAGGAAGTCCTCATGTGAAAAAAGTGATTCTAGCTTATATTCACTTGTTCCCTGTAATAAAATCAGATATGCTACAAAGAGAGAAAATCAGACGCAAGAGTCCCTCATCAAAAGGGAAAAATGAAGATCATTTACAAAAGTAGGGACCACAAATTTAGAAAAATCAACTAAAGCTAGTGCAGTTCTCTAGGGCCAGCAACAGTGGGAACCAATATATCCAAGACCTGAAGGGGCAAAGGAGGAAGTGGCTGCTGGTAACCTAGACGTGGAGGTCTTGTGGAGAGAGCCATGTGATGGGAGTAGGCACCTCTACCCTCTCCTCCTGCCAGGGATCACCCACCTACACCCTGTTAGCTGAATCCAGTTAGAAGGCAGAAGGCAAGGGAGCCGCTGCTATAGTCAGTGTGGGGAAGGAGGATGGGAGCGGGTGGAGAGGAAAACTGGAGGGACCGGTAGGAAATATCTTCATAACTTACTATGGAGAGCATCACCTGGATTTTCCTCAGAGCCTATTCTGCTGAGCTTGGCCTCCCTTCCTGAGTACTTCATCCTCAAAATGTCAGCAAGCCTGCATATTTGAAGTGACCAGACCATGGCCCAACTCACAGCACTGCCTTGCAGATGGAAGCAACGGCTGGATGTTTGACTTGGGTGCAAACATTGGGAGAAGTTACGGAGGGTTTGAGTAAGTGATGACTAGGCAACAGATACTTTATTAACCATTTGCAAATGTGGCTTCACGCAGAAGGCAGGATAGGCCAGGGCCAATATGAGAGTAGTGTGCTAGAACAATTCACTAAAGTATACTGGTGGCCCAGAAGAGTGTGGACATGTAAGGGTACACACTTCTGCCCAGAGGATCCCTCACATAACTATGTGTCCACAACACACAGTTATGTGAGGAGCTTCATTCAGGACATTAGATATTTCTCCAGCTTCACCTGAGATGTTCAAATATTTGTCACTTGAAATGGAAAATCAAGTATGTGCGTGTGTGTGCAGGAGCTCACCTTGAAGGCACCTTCCCTCACTGGCCTGGAGACCTTGGGCCAGGAGAGATCTGGAAGGAATTGTTATTGGACTGGCTCAGGAGCTGAGGGTCACTCAAACCTGAGAATGTTTGAAAGGTGAAATCGCCCACCTGCTGTAGGAGGGCACCCATTGTTCTGCCTGGACAGTTTCTGGGAGGAAACAGTTTCCTCTGACTTTCCTCAGCCTGGATCAAGGCACTGAGATTGGTGATTCCCACTCTCATACTGAAAAGCAGAGTCTGAGGCCCCACTGATCTCTACTTTTTCTCTCCCCAAGTCAGGAGCCAGGCCAGAGGCTTTGTAAGCTTCACTGAGTTCACATGCTCTGGAGGGGTCAGCGGTGGAGGCCTTAAAAATAAAAAGCTGTTGGGGGTTGGGGTGAGAACATGGAAAGTCATAACCAGATTTTTTAGTAAGAATTTAAAACTGTAAAGTATCTTGCTGTAGTAAGTTGTTATGAAAATTAATCAAGTATGCTTTTATGGAACTGAGTACAAGACCATATGATTTAGTGTGCATTCAAGAAATGGCTGTTGTTGCTGTTTTTGAGAAAGCCAGGCTAAAATTCTGGGGCAAAAAAAGGAGAAGAGCT
Organism: Gorilla gorilla gorilla; assembly: GCF_029281585.2. Classification (NCBI taxonomy): domain Eukaryota; kingdom Metazoa; phylum Chordata; class Mammalia; order Primates; family Hominidae; genus Gorilla; species Gorilla gorilla. Next base: position 39,753,340 of record NC_073241.2, read on the forward strand.
AAATCAATGCTCTTTGGCTCCTTGGCCCTTAACCTCAGAAAGCTCCACTTTTATCATCTATAATATGAGATTAATGATACCTTGTCAGTTGGTTGAAGTTTCCAAGGCATTCAAGGCAGTATTCATTAGCCTTACTTTAGTAAATATTTTAACAGCTGGCCAGATTTGTTGGGCTATGTAATCCAGCGCATGCAGTGAAGAAGAATTGTTTTGTACATTGGCGAAATACATATGCAACTGCAAGAGGAAAAGATCTTCATGTTGACAATGGACAAAGGTCTAAACTGCAGGTAGGATGCTGGCTGCTTCTCTTCCTACATAAATGGCAGAGAATGCTGTGACGAATAATATTGCTTTTTAATGGGCTCTAGTACTTGCACTGCGGTGCTCTCCATTTGATATTAGGAAGAAAACACCTCCTAAAAGTTATGCAAAAGCTGCGCAAATGACTGTCAAGACAAACCAGCCCCATGGTTTACTAAGATGCCTTTCATGTTTGTTGGGCATAGTACAGCAGCAGTGTGGGAAGAGAGCTATCTTGTTACAGTTCTGTTTCTCAGACTGTCTACCCAATCTTACCCTGCCAAACTGCTTACTTCTGACATAACGGGGTATTCCCTCTTCTGCATTAGAACCCATAGGAGACTATAGGCTCTTTTAAGGGACTTTAAAAAATGCTATGAGTTAAGGATACTGTGAAGCTAATGAACTATTTTCTTTCACATAGGTAATGCTGGACTCTAGATATAAAATAGCTTCATTTCCTAAATGAGTTGGAGAATAAAACTTCAACACACAACAGATATCTCAGTTTTTCAATCTAAATAAACTGATCTCAGGGCAGATGTATTACCCTAGTCCTAGCCTGTGAGAACTTGGACTGTTTTATTGAGGAGACAGAAAGATGTTCTGCACGTGAGCTCTCTTAGTAGATAGTGGTCCTCACTAGTTTGCTATCATCTTGATTTTCTGAAGGTCAAAGTCTCTCAATTCTCTTGCATATGTAGCCTCATCAACTGCAGAAAGAAGACTAGGCCTCAAATGCCTAAAGCCCTTGGAAAATACAATTTCCAACCTTCTGGAAGTTTCTCCTCTGCCTTTCATTTCACTCGAGAAGACGCAACTTACTGAGAAAAAGGCTGGAGCAACTCCTTAGAGGCTGGCAAGAGTGCCAATCCTTCCTCCAGCTCAGGAAAACAAGATTTTGATCAAGACGAGACTTTGTTTCAGAGGCTGAGGCTGCAAAGCATAGCAATTTGTGCCCACAAACTCTCTTGTGTTTCTGAATTCCAGTGTAACAGCTGAATGAGATTCATTAAATGAAGAGGGGGTAGAAATGCTCATGGAGCGTTTCAGAGGCCGTAGGCTGTGGAGGTGGTTGTTCAATAGACATCAGAAACAAAGTGACCAAGCTGAACCTGTGGAAACCATGGCCTTATTCTTGGAATGGGAGACTAGGAGTCAGACACTGCAACCTGCTTTCAAGAGCAACTGTGCATTGGAGTAAACAAGGTGCATGTGCGTGCAGTTTCACAGCTTGGGTGGCGTGCCACTGGGCCTCAGGTTGGTCTCTCTTGACTAGGTATGACTATATAAAGTGCAATGTGTCAATCTGATCACATCTCAGCCAATGGAGAAGTTGGAGGCCATACTTCTCTAGCTTTTTTCCAAGGCAGGGTTACTTCTGCCTAGTCAAACACCAGGAAAATGGGATTATGACCAAACAGGAGCCCAATTTTATATTTAGAGATTGTTGACCCAAGCCAGGAACACTCAGGAACAGTCTTAGATTTGGGGATTTGAAGAATTTAATTCTTTTATTTAGGACATGTGATTCTTTTACTGGTAAGAAAAGAATGCTTGGCATTTTCTCATAAATCTAGAAATTGGTGGAAAACATTGATCCAAACTGCATTTGTTCTTGATGCAGATATTTCCATGAAAGATGTTTGGACTCATGAAAGCTCAGATGTCTCAAGAAAGCCAGAGAAGGCTGTGTGGGGTAGGGAAGGTCTCTGCTTGTGAGTGGACCCACTCTCTCCCTATCCCCAGGCTCTTTGGCATTTTCCTTTGAGGACAGTGTTCTGCAACGCCTAATTAGATGCTGTCTGTTGGCTTTGGTATCCCATCGCTGTGTTCCTAGTTTGTCTTACAAGGATTGGGTGTACCATGTTAAGACAAAACATTGCAATGTTAAAACGCAACACTGTTTAGAAGATCATCTTTGTTTTCAGAATGTATTTTAAGAGCTAGTGGAGTAGAAAATGGCCGGTTTGTTATCAGTAAAGCTCTTCCTTCACCCAGAAACCACAAGAGCCTGACAGTGAAGTCATTCCCACAGGTGCGTGTGGTCCCTATCAGGGATGTGCTGGGCTGCCAGCCTCCCTGACGGGCCCTTTGTGGTGGCGCTGCTGAGTTACCCTAGCATGGCACCACGGGATCAGACTACTGCTGCAGACTGTTATGACGATGTCACCCGGAGGTGGCAGACCTGAGCGTGAAGCGTGATCCTGCTCTCTGACACAGGAACTTTCATGTCTGAGCAAACTGACCTTTAGTTCTGTACCAGCTAGAGTCAGGAGGCCAGAAATTTCCTTTTGAGCCCCAGGTTAACTTGGATTGTATGAAGTAGAAGTCTAAGTGATACCCAGATTTTGCTATTGCCCAAAGAACAGCTTTCTGACCTGGCCCTCATCAGCCTGCTCCCCAGCGGAGGAAGGCTGTTCCCAGCAGGTCTTCTTCGCTCTTCACCACCTTCCCTGAATCTGGTATTCCCACGTAGAATGACCTGCTCCTAACTGAGGGGGAGGCTGGCCAGCACTGATTGCATGCTGTGTACTTTAAGCTTGTGATGGAATATTTAAGGGCCAGACATGCCTTCCTCAGATAGAGCGCCGTGGTCTCGAGTTAAAATTTCTGACACTCAAACCTGAATGGCTCTTAGAGATCAATCACTGTTTCTTGGAGGTGATGGGAAATACCGTAACATGGAGATCATCATGGAACACTGGGGAATTTAGAGTCTTATTTGTGCTAACATGACACAACCAAGATAAGTTGGAGTGTATGTGGGTGAGATGGCAACAGGCAGAAAGCTAAGGTGCCAGAGATCCGTGAGTGAATTCTATTGTTTCTTGTTGGTAAGGATTTATATTGTATCGGAAAGTGGTAAGACCACAGGAATTTCATATCATCCCTAATAAATATATACATATACATACATTGTATACACGTTAATATCTATATATTTGGGTATACGTGTACATGTGTATATGTAGCATATTTTTAAGAAGCACAAATAGCTGAGTCTAGGGGAGTGCTTGTGAACTGCATTGTGGTAAATCACTGAGGTATTCTTCAGCAGTGAATACAGTTTTTCACATGATTTTATTACGTCTTTTAAAGATAGTATCAGTTGTATTTCTGAGAGTATTTTGACATATTTGTTTATTGAACTTGGTAGCCATTTGTTAGTATTTTCATTTTGAATAAGCCCCCTCAGTCTGCACCACAACTTAAAATATAATCTGAAGCACTTTGGTACTCTATGTGGTCGTTGTAACTTAATGCCACACTGAATGCTGTGGCATTTCATAAAGTTACTTTTTTTTTTTTTTTTTGAGATGGAGTCTTGCTCTGTTGCCCAGACTCGAGTGCAGTGGCACAATCTCGGCTCACTGAAAGCTCCACCTCCCAGGTTCATGCCATTCTCCTGCCTCAGCCTCCCGAGTAGCTGGGACTACAGGTGCCCACCACCACGCCTGGCTAATTTTTTATATTTTTAGTAGAGATGGCATTTCACAGTGTTAGCCAGGATGGTCTTGATCTCCTGACCTCGTGATCCACCCTCCTTGGCCTCCCAAAGTGCTGGGATTACAGGCGTGAGCCATGGCACCTGGCCAAAGTTACTCTTAAATACAAGGATGGCTCTTTGCCGTGATCATGGTTTCCATGTTTGCTTTCGTTCCATCTGGCTTTCGGTTACTCCCATTTCCCTTTCCCAGTCTCTGTGAGCAGTAATACTTGGTATCATATAGCATCATCTGCGATACTCCAAAGGAATGGGCAGACATGCACTCCTGCGCCCTTCTAATGTCCCTAGGAAAGCAGCACACTGACCCTGAAACTGCCAGCACAGAGCCACATCAGCAGCAGGAAAGACACTGAGTGAGCCAGTATGTGCAATGACAGGATGGCTTTACACAAAGACTTGGTTGCATGCCAAGTCAGGGTGTAATGGAGCAAGCCCCCAGGGCAGACCATGCCCACTGCACTCTCTCTGAGCAGCTGAAGTTCTGTCTCTGCGTGTTCATCTTAGAAGGTGGCATGGATGCCAGAGTGCAGCTTCTTCCGCCTGCCCCTAATAAGACAGTGAGAGTCAGGGCTCAGGTCCCCCAGGAAGAGGAAACTGCAATGAACGGGCACTTTCTCTATCATTTGTGTGGCATGTACCACACTGCAGCCACCCCTGTGTCACTGCTCCTGTGTAACAGGATTGATGTTGCTATTTTCCTAATCATCCTGTCTACTGAGAAGGCTAGGAAGCCACATGCCTCCTGCAACAACCAGAAGCCAACAAGCGAGTCTCCTCTCTCAACAAGGTAAGACAAATGATGTAAAAATAGGTTAAATTACTTCAAAACTTTAATTACAGATACTTTTCCACGCAACATTTCTGAAACGAAAGCTTTGATTCTCCCCTTTTTTTGCATAAAGGCTGGGAAGGTGGTTTGGCCAGACCGTACATCTTTTTGTATATACATATCTACACCTGTGTCTCTTCTTTATTAATAAAAGGTGTCTTGATCACAGTCCCAAACCAACTCTGCATTGGATTCCAGCATATAAAACTCAGAGAGTAAAACAATTTCAAAGGAAGACAGGCTGCAACCACAGGAAAATGGCAGGAAAAGTTGTAGCTTGATAGTTGTTTCTTCTAAGTTTAACTCAGAAATATAATAATAATTAAGAGAAAAAAATAAGAGGCCCTAGCTTTCATCCCTGCTACCAAACACGCTCGTCCAGAACTCTAGGCTGTCTTAAAGTGCAATTACTGTTGTGAAGTTGCTTAGGCCAGGGATCAGGCTGGACGGAGTTCAAAGCAGAAACTTCAAACACTCCTTGCTGTTCATGACTCAGGGGCTGGGAGGGAGGGAGAGGAGAAAAAGAAGGACAGTTCTCTGGCATTCAAGTGCATCAAAAGAATAAATGTCTTTTCTTTTGGTAAAGAAAATCTGTCAATAGTAAGGAATCCTGGTTTGGAAAAATATAACTTTCTAAAACTTCTATCTGCGGATGTTCCAATGCAGCAGAGGGACAAGGCAGGCAAGGGCAGCCAGCAGCAGGGACCAGGTGTGCCTCCCAGGGGCCCGGCCATACAGGCTGCTTCCACTGTCTTCTGCGAGGTCCTCTGCCCTCGGCGAAGAGGAGGCACACTGGACCAAGGGCATCTGGTAGGACGTGGCTCTCTTCTCTGGCCTGTCTGGGCTGGACCCGTCGCTGGGCCTCTGACCGTTGAACAGCAGATAGCGCCCCCGGGCATCCTGTTCCATTTTGAAGATCTCGTACTCCGTGTGAGGTAGTTTGATGCCCAGGGCCACGCAGCCATTAGTGTGGGTCACATCCTGCTGGATGCCCACCTGCCAGGAGCCCTCGGCCCCGCACTCATTCCCGTTGAAGACGTTGAGCAGTGAGGCTGTGGCCGCATCCATGGGGGTGACCTTCATGTGATTCACTGCAAAGGAGAAAGGAGAGTTCCATGACTCCAGGGAGTAGGCGTGGGATCCAGAAACCCACCCAGAAAACACTGGCCACACTCTAACTAGACAAGGCTTTCTTTTCCAAAAACAATCCCACCTACAGACCCACCCATCTGACCGCAGTAGTCATCAAAGCACTGTCAGGCGGAGAAGAGTTCAACCTGTTGATCTGGGTGGCAGTCACACCGATATGCTGCAGGTGTGGCCACGCAACACAGACCATCTGGTGGAGAAACACTGAGCCCAGAATACAGCTGGGAGTGCCTGCAGGCAACAAATAAAACTACAGCTCGGAGTGCTCCTAAGGAGTTTTATTTGGTGATGCTGACTCGTTGGGATTGAAAAAAAAATATTCAACAAAGGCTGGAATTTTGCTTTTATCAAAAGGTTTTTGGGTTTCTAAAAGTTTTGGTATCAAACACCTATTCTGGTTGGCATTCTCACACATTCCTACGGGCCCATACATCAGGCATCTAAAATAAGTTAGGTTGCAAGCAAGAAAAATGTGAGTGAATAAATTAAATACAAATCCCGCCTTTTGTGGAGAATTGCTTTTGAAGGTCCCTCCAGGGGGACACTTCCGTGTATAACACGATGAGCTTCGGGGTGGAGTCAAGTAAAGATTGCTTGCTTTCAATTAAGTTTCTCAAAGGGCCTGTATTCCTGGAGCAAACCTTGCTACCCAAAAGGAGGGCTAAAGTCTTCCAGGACTTTCTGGGTTAACAGAAACATTTTTATAGTAATGGGACTGAACCCTGGAACGCCATCCTGGAGGAGTCACCTGGGATCGAGGCTATCCCTCTTTATTTGGCATGATAGGGCTGACACCATTTTACAAAGATGCACAAACTTAGGGAAAAAAAAAAGCAACCTTTTAAAAATAGCAACCACAAGCCCTGCTTTGTTGCTAGCAGCCTGGTGCAGCTCCTTCCTCCCCTCCTCGTTTAGTGATAAGGACACAGCCTGAACCTTCCCATAGATGCTCCCACCTCCAAGCAGGTGACAATCTGTCAATTACACGACAAGCTCAGGGTTGGAAAGGACAGCTCTGAGCACCTGAGGTGTCACTAACACCTCTTTACTGCTCACTCAAGAAAGCACCGTGGCACACAAGCAAACACAGTGTTATTAGAGGGGCAGCATGGAATCTGCCAGAGTTGTGTATAAAGAACACAAAGTGCAGACTTGAGATTTCTTTTTTTGTTTTTTAGAGACAGGGTCTTGCTCTGTTGCCCAGGCTGGAGTACAGTGGCACGATCATATCTCACTGTAGCCTCAATTTCCTGAGCTCAAGCGATCCTCCTAGCTCAGGCTCCAGAACAGCTGGGACTACAGGCATATGCCACCACATCCAGCTAATTTATTTTATTTTTTTATAGAGTTAGGGCCTCACTATGTTACCCAGGCTGGTTTCAAACTTCTGGCCTCATGAGATCCTCCTGCCTTGGTTTCCCAAAGTGTTGGGATTACAGGCATGAGCCTCTGCACCTGGCCAGAGATTTCATTCCCAGTAACACCCTCCCTGGCTGGCAACTTCCCACACACAGTGGCGTGGACTCCTCCCGCATTCAGGCCTGCAAGCGGAGGCTGTCCACCTGATCCATTTTGAGCAGGGAGAAACTCAGAGGGCGTTGGGAAGGACTGAGGCAGAAATGACTCCCCAATTTCTTTCCTGGGAACTCAGGCAGAAAAGAGGTCCTTTCCCTCAGCTCTGCCTCCACAAAAATGTCACAGGGCTGTTTATCGGCTGTGATACTGGGACTCGAGATGGGAATCCTACCTTTGAACACGAACTCGGTGCCTCCCATGACCCTGGAGGAGAGGACACCGCGGCTGTAGCGGCCCCGGGCGTAGATGGAGAAGGTGGGGTGCTTGCACACCGGGTCTGAGTAGTGGTAGTAGTGGCCCTCCCAGGTGTTGTTGTTGTCATGGAAGATGAAGTGGCGGGTGAGGAAGAGGACTTCGGGGCGCACCTCACAGCGCTGGCTCACCCACTCCCCGTGCAGGCCGATGGTCAGGTCTGCCTTTGGGGGCAGGATGGGAGGGTGGTGCTCGTCTGACCGATAGATGATCCGACAGGCGATGCAGGCATGGTCATGGTTCTGAAGCCAAGAAACAAACACATTCAGAGGCCTCTATCTTCCCAAGGGAGCAGTGCACACATGCTTCCGGCAAATGGGGTCTCACCAGGTACCAGGTCACCATCACTGACAACCTCGACACCAAGAACCAACTGGAATCATGCTCCGGGCACAGACAGAGGTGAGAGTGATGTGTGCCTGTGTACTCACAAGTGCACACGTTTGCCTGACAGTACAGACCTACGCAAACATTTCAGGTGTGATGTGGACACTTCAGAATCCTATTGTTTTCAGACCACATGCACTGGACACTTGATTTCAAAAAGAAATGATGGCAGCACCTCACACCCATTAGGATGGCTACTATCAAAAAATGCTATCAAAAAATCACAAGTTGGCAAGGATGTGAAGAAATTGGAACCTTTAAACACAGCTGATGAGAATACAGAATGGTCCAGCCACTATGGAAAACAGTAAGGTGGTTCCTCAAAAAACAAAACAAAACAAAACAAAACCAAAAACAACAAAACAGAATTGCTATATGACCCAGCAATCTCACTTCTGGGTATGTACCCAAAAGAGTTGAAAGCAGGGACTTGAATAGATATTTGCACACCCATGTTCACATCAGGGTTATTTACAATAACCAAAAGGTAGAAGCAACCCAAGTGGCCATTGCCAGAAGGATGGATCAACAAAATGCCGTCTATCCATACAACGAAATACTCTTCAGCCTTAGAAAGGCAGGAAGTTCTGACACCCAATACAATAGGGATGAACCTTGGGGACATCGTGGTAAGTGAAATAAGCCAGACACAAAAGGACACTGTATGATGTCACTTATATGAGGTTCCTAGAGTGATCAAATTCATAGAGACAGAAAGTGGAATGGTGGTTGCAGGAGCTGGAAGTGGGGGGACAAGGAGTGGTTTAATGGGACTACAGGTTCAGTCTGGGAAGATGAAAAAGTGGATGGTGGTGATGGTTGCATAATAACATGAATGCGATCAGTGCCACAGAACTGCACACTTAAAACTGGTTAAACGATACATTTTACATTATGTGTATTTTACCACAATTAAAATTTATTTTAATAAAAAAAGTTATGAGACACAAAGAAAAAAAAAAGGCCAGCGCTCCACTGGCTGTGGATGAAATGGAGTTATGTAGGAAACGCAAGGTCCTTTAGAAGACTATTAGGGAAGGTCCATTCCCTAATGGAGGAGGCCGCCTGCAAGAAGGGAGAGCTGGAGGCCGCGGAGCAGCAGGCACACCTGCACACTGCCCTCTGTCCCGGTCTGCCCGCCTCCAGGTTCAGAAGGTTTCTGCGTTCCTCATCTGCTTCCTGCTTTCTCAGCTTTAAGCAAGACAGCCACAGCTCTGACCTTCCAGAAGACCCTCTCTTGCCTAGTCTATTTTATAACATGAACACAGCAGGGAACAAGGGCTGTCTAGGTTTGTGGCACAGAAAGGCCTCTCTGGTGAGGGGTGCACACGTCAGAGATGCTGGAAGTCAGGGCACAGGGTGCTTGAACACAGTGCCAGTGCCTCGCTGTCTGACCAAGGTCTTCAGACACCTCTGAGCCCGGGCTGCCTCCTCCTGCACCTGGGTCATCCCTCCGCTATTCTCCTCCCACCCGGGGGTGCAAAGCTGGTAGGCTAGCAGAACGCTGACCACTAGCAGCACGTGCTGATCGGATCAGGCTGTGGTAGGGAGGTAGAAGTTGGTAGCTTAGTGTTCTGGGGACGGCTGGGCCACCCCAGCCCCGCGCTCCCATGCCATCAGTTCACGGCCTCGCATCTGTCCTGCGGCCAAGGCTGAGGGGCACCCACTGACTGGGCAGGCACACACTTGTTCTCTAGCAGTTCTCTAAAGTTGGAGATCTCAGTCACCAGGGTCTTTGGGTTTACAGCCCTCACTCAACATGTGATTTCGTTGTGGTCGCTGTTTGGTTTCCCAGAGAGGGCAGGAAGAGCCGTGGGCTTCCCAGCTGCTGCTCACTAACTTGCGCTGCTGCTGTGTGCATTAGATGGGCATAGAGTTGCACTTCAGGCGAGATAATGTTTCCTTTGCTAACATGGTTTGTGGCTTGTAGACAATTGGATCAAAGAGCTGCAGCATTGAGATGAAGGCCAAGTCCTGGGCGTCCCCAGGCTCTACGTGCATTTTTTGGCCTGCAGTTTCCTACAGACGGCTTAGGGGCACACGGAGAAATTGCCTGCAACCTGTGCTCAGCAGTGAGCTGCCCTCTGCAAGCTACAGGAGAAATGGAGATGAGCTCCTGCATGAGGCCCATTAGGCCAGTGCTTAATTACGTCACGGAAAGATGTCTCCGGCCAGTTCCTGGGGGCCGAGGCCAGCCTCGGCCGCTTCACAGCTGGTGATTTTGGGCAAGCTATTTATTTCTCTCCATTTCAACTTCCTCATTTTTACAATGGTGATCATTACACTTGCTTGCAAAACTGCTGCAAGAAATGAACAGCAGATTAAGGTGGTTCCCACTGAGTGCACCCACTTGGTGTGAACATTAAATAAAGGCCTATCTGACACCCTATGTGCCACTATCTTTCAAATGCACCTTAAGGTGAAGAAAATACAAACTGAGTTAAAAGAAAGCATCACTGAGTACGGTAGCTTTGCCTTTATGTTTCCTTGGTCAACTACTATGGGGTAAAGGTTCCAGAGTTTTCACCTCAACAAGAGTTCTGATATTCAAAACACAGGGTGGAAAGTTAATATGACATAGTGTGCCCAGCCCAGGGCTCCTGCATAAGTGCTGGAACAGTCACCATTGAAATCAGGCCTGTGGTCCTGGTGTGGGGACCAGTGACACCCCCTCCGATACCGGCTGGGAACTTGGATTCAAATCACGAAAACTTCACAGCCAGGAAGGTGGTGTTCTCCTGTGATGCCTGTTATCAGACACAAGCTGTGCAGGAGCCGGCCCCTGGCTCAGCACCACCTACAGGTGAGCCCAGCACATGCTGAAATAAGAGAGGCCACGTGAAGCACTCGTACCATCAGGGTAAGAAGAAGCGCGGAGTCAGATCTTCCCGTCAGCCAGGAGGAGCTGCGCACTCCTACCATTTGCAGCTCATCGCTGGTAGTGGCTACCCCCTCCGCCTGGGCAGGTCCCCAAAGCCTAGCTGGCAGCCCCGCTTCCCCAACCCCAGCCTTCACCTCCCCTCTGCGCCATTCCCCGCAACTTGGTTTGCCATCTGTAATTTGGGAATTTAAAAACATCAGTTGCGACTCCTTCATTTCTGGTCATTCTAAGGAGGTGAGAGTCTCAATTCCTGAAAAGATTTAATTTGTCAAATACCAGGATCAATTCAGGAAGAGCTCAGAGAGCTTCTAAGGTGGGGGTGGGAGAGAGAAATGAAATAAGGGATGTTAGTTCTTGCAAGAGATGCTTCTGGGACGACGTCGAGGAGCAACTGCTGTTTGGCTCAGACAAGGAAAAGGCTCGGGGGAGGAGAGGGGCACTGCTGTCGCCTGGGCTGTTCCAGAATGAGTGTTTTCGGAGGTGCTTTCCTTTAGCAATAATGAGGCCGGGGTCCTGAGCTCCGAGATGAGGACCCAGTGGGACTTGGTCACTTCAGGAGATTGATGGTCCTGGCTGAAGTGTTGCTGTTCCATAGCAGAGAAAAGCAGGCCAGGCACAGTTTTTGTGTTTTTGTTTGTTTGTCTTGTGGGGAGCACAGGCGCAGGGAGGCTTGTTTTCCATCAGGTAGGCCTGAGAATTTAGGGAGGGTGCAGGGAGTGGGAGAAACCTGGCTCTTGGGTATTGGTCTTGCCAAATCCCTGAACTAGATGCTTTTTTTTTTTATTACTGTGTTAAAAAAAATACCTAACATAGAACTTGCCATCTTAGCCATTTTAAAGTATATTCACACTGTTGTGTGGCTACCCCTGGAACCTCTTCATCTTCCCCAGCTGAAAATCTGCACCCACTAAACACTAATGCCTCATTCTCTCTCCCGCCCCTGGAAACCTCCATTCTCCTTTCTGTCTCTGTGGATTTGACTATTCTAGGTGCCTCATCTGAGGGGAACTATCACTATTTGTCTTTTTATATCTGGCCTGTTTCACTTAGTATAAGCTCCTCAAGTTTTATCGATGTTGTAAAATGTGTCAGAATTTCCATCCTTTTAAGGCTGATATTCATTGTATGAATATTCCACATTTTGTTGATTTATTCATCTGTCGATGGACATTTAGGTTGCTTCCACCTCTTGGCTACTGTGATTGATGCTGCTAGGACCATGTTTGTTCAAGTCCTTGCTTTTAATTCTTTTGGGTATGTACCCAGAAGGAGAATAGGTGGATCAATTTGGTAATTCTATGTTTAATTTTTGGGGGGAACCACCGTACCATTTTCTGGAGTGGCTCAATCATTTTACATTTCCATCAGCAATGTATAAAGTTCCAATTTCTCCACATCCTTCCCAACACTGGATATTTTCTAGTTTTGATCGTTTTGTATTTTGTAATAGCCATCCTATTGGGTAAACTGATAGCTCATTGTGGTTTTAATTTACATTTTTCTTTGCCAATTTTTTTTATTTTTTATTTTTTTTGGTTGTTGACTAGTTACCTTTTTTTTTTCTTTTTTTGAGACAGGGTCTCACTGTTGGAGGTGGGAAAGAGAAAGTCTGGGGGTTGCCCAGGCTGGAGTGCAGTGATGTGATCTCAGATCACTGCAACCTCCACCTCCCAGGCTCAAGCAATCCTCCCACCTCAGCCTCCCAAGTAGCTGGGACTACAGGTGTGCACCACCATGACTGGATAAATTTTTTTTTTTATTTTTTGTAGAGACGGGGTTTCACCATGTTGCCCAGGCTGGTCTCAAACTTCTGAGCTCAGGGCAATCTGCCTGCCTCAGCCTCCCCAAGTGCTGGGACAACTCTTTAGCAGTCATGAAGAAGCCAAAGTTATCATAACAAGCAGAGTTGTTTCTGGCCTCTGTGGATACTGTCAACGAGGGGACAATTTTAGCTACCGTTGAATAAGGAGACACCTCTGTATTGTAACAAATTTTAAAAATATCATTTATGCTAATTCTCATAATCTTTGGCCTGAATAAAAATTAGAGACCTACAGGCACAACTACAGAGAAGCAGAAATTAAAGCCTGTATATTGTATTCATTCTAAAGTTTCTCTTTTCTAAGATGTTTTTCGGAAACAGTATTCTTCCAAGATGGATACATGGAAAGAGAATTAGATATGCAGTTTTTAAACATGATGAGTGATTGGTACTGTGGAATATCATTTGCTCCGTAAAATTATTCCCTCTTTGTTGGGGATCCATGTTCCAAGACATGACTCTCATTTGAGAAGTGTCCTCTCCCAAGCTCACCAACTTGGCTTCCACGGCATCCCCTTTCCCCGAATCTTAGAAAGGGCTATTTAAAGCCAGAGCTTCTGTACCCAGAAGATTTGAAGGTTAAAGCAGAGGAACCAGAAAGTGTTTCCTTGTTGCTATTCTTTACACACACTATAAAAAGCTTTCATCAGAAAGGGGAAGGGAGAAAAAGGATCCCATGCAAATAATCTCTGGAAAAAAAATTAAACTTGTTCTAAAAATGAGAAAGAAACTTATACTTTATAAATGAGCAATGTTCTAGGCAAAGAGTGGGGTTCTGCCTACTCTGCTCTCTGATTCCTGCTTAGCTCCGGGTAACAAGTTAAATAGCTACAGCTTGCATTTACAGGATATTCGAGTCTCGGAGGCTCAAGTACAGCATTTCCTTAGACTTTACAACCTCCCAGGAGACCATGGGTACATTTTACAGACGAGGCAACTAAGGCACCTGGAGAGAAAAAGTCAGATGACTTTACAAACCCAAAGTGGAGCCAGGATGGTAATTTGGTCTTAGGACTCGCTGAGTGCTGCCTCCTGGCCAGAGCTGCCTCAGGCTGCAGAGAACAGACGTTTCCCCAGCAAGGACCCCAGCCCAGGAAAAGGTCTTCTCCGGCTGATGACTGATGGGGATTCTCCAGGCTTTCTCTGTTCCCTGCCACTATTTATTTCTGGAAAGGTGGTTCATCAACAACATCTGCTGACAGTATCCGCTTGTTTTCGCCATCTTCCCAGAATGGAAGAAATTACTTGATGTGATCTTGTGAACAGATCAACTAAGGAAGCAGGCTGCATGAAACGCAAGTCTTCAAAAGCAGTGTTCCTTGAGCTAAAAGTTTTGTTCAAGAAGGAGGAAAAATGGGAGTAGATGATGGAAACTTCCTTTCCTAGGGTTTTGTTCCCTCGGATAAAAAACACACAAATGTTTCTCACAAAGAAACCTGCAGTGGCCAATGGCCCACGTTGAAAGCTTTCTTTGTAACTGCGATGTGCCGAGTATTTGATTAAATTTCTGCTGTAGATAACCCTGCAGGTACATCCTTCTCGGGTCTTCTGTATTACGAGTCCTTTGAGGCCAAGACCAAGTGTTCTCTCTTTGTCATATTTCCCATGACATCCAGGAGAGAGTTGCACAGGGTTCTCGGCTAACAGGCAAATGGAGAGAAGGCTGGCATTGGACATGTAAAGAGTTAAATGGAGTAGCTAGCATTCAGCACAAATGATGGGCGCCCACCTGCCTTGTGGGAGGGAACTCGGGGTACTTTTCATATCTGGGATTCTAGGAGCTTGTGAATTCGGGCTCATTTTGATCATCTAAAGGGAGCATGATGATGCCACTTTCAGAAGGAAGTGGGTGAAGAGCTGTGGCTTTAGGTACAGACTGCCCAGGCAGGCTTGCTGTCTATCCAACACACTGAATGTTTGTGTCCCCTCAAAATCCATGTTAAAATCCTTACCACGAATGTGAGGAAATTAGGAGGTGGGGCCTGTGGGGGGTGACTAGGTCATGAGGGTGCAGCCCTTAAGAAGGGGATTAGTGCCCTTATAAAAGAGGCCTGAGAGTTCTCCAGCTGTCTTGCTGCCACATGAGGATACAGAGGCAGGTCAGCAGTCTGCAACCTGGGAGAGAGCCCTGACCAGGATTCCAGCCTCCCACCATGCTGGTGCCTTGATCTTGGCTCCCCAACATCCAGAACTGTGAGAAGTGAGTGGCTGTCCCCAGTCCATGCTGCTTTGCTACAGCAGCCTGGATGGACTGAGGCACCTGCTGCCCAGCACCCACTCTCCGCAGGTGAGGGCAGCCCCTCAGTGTACAGACCCCGTGCAGCTGCGTCATCCCTGCCAGGATGCAGGCACCTCTGTGGTGCCAGGGGTACTCAGAGAGCCTCAGGGAGGCTGCACAGCCACCCCGGGCCTGTTACCACTGTCCAGGAAGGGGCCTGGGCCAGGAAGACGAGGGAGAAAAGGAGAAACCAGGCTGCTAACTCCTGAGTCTGTAGTTGGCTATGAAGCAGAGGGGAGCAAAACTCAACCAAACACTTCTGCGCCCTGGAATTCAGCAGGGGCAGCTGGTAGGTCCTTAAGAGCAACATTAGCCTTCTGGAAGTGGACTTCCAAGGCAGCTTAGAATCTGAGAAGTGAGCTCACAAAGGCCTTTTTTTGTTTTAGTTAACATTAGAATAATAAAAAAGACCGTTTTGCCTCACCCAGCAGCTGGAGAAAAAGGACCCTAAGAAGATGGTTCTTTAAGAGAAAAGACTTTAAGAATGGTTTCCGAAAAGAATTTTTATTTATTTTTACTTGTTTCTTTCTTCCACTCCTATGCATTTTGATTCATTTAAATAATTAAAGTAGACTTATTAAATCTGCTGTAAATCCACTGGGCACTCCTGGCTGGCCCATCCTCTTCCTTTCTCCCCTGGGGCTCAGCAAACACTCCCTGGAGTAGGGACCTCATGCGTACTTTTTAAATGGCCAATTTCCTGCTTTTGCAGGCTTTCCTCATGTCCTCTGAGCTTTCTTGCCTTTTAAGGGATAAAATGTTTACCACTTGCATTGTCCCTGACAACAAATATTTCCTGGTCCCCTAACTCCTTAAATAAAGCAACCTTGCATGCCTGTTTATCTGCTGAAATACTCTGGAGTCAAGAAATATAATGAGCTGTTTCTGCAATAAAAGTGTACATCAGCAGCCTTGTAGCCCAGCGATTGTGACACTGCACACCTCGGCCCAGATAAAACGTTCACAAAAGCAACCCCTTCAGGGTCAAGACCCCCTCAACCTATCCCAATTGCCAACTCTGTTTTTTCATAGAATTGTGCAACATTTGCTGCCTTATAGGAAACACCTGGCTCCAGGGAGCAGTCACAGTTTTCTTCTAGGGTTCTCCTTCCTGTAAGACTAGTTCTTGAAACTGTCTTAGGTCATGACTTCTTGAACTTCTGGTCGTCCACCACCTCCTCCATCTCCCATCACCTCTGCAAATCCACACTAGCAGAAAGAAAAGTGGCATGGAATTCTTCCACAAGCACCTGGCTCCTTCTATACCCCAGAGACGCGGTCGCCCACCCACCCAGGAGCCACACCAAGCACATGCTCAGGAGACGTCCTTCCATGCTGGCTCCTGCAGCTAGGCTGAAAAGTCCAGGCTCCAAGGCCACCTGACTCAACATCCCCATGGTGTCACTGATATCAGGAAGCTGCACAGGTCACACATCCTCTAAAAAGCCTCTGAGAGGCAAGCTACCTCAAAAACATATGCTGGCTCATAGCCTAGCAGCTCCTAAAGAATTTGAGAGAGAAAGCACAGCATGCTCTTTTTCTGCAGTTCTCAGGTACTCCCAAAGCCCGGTGCTTTTCTCCCTCCTGTGTGTAGCTCCCCTGCTGTACATGTGCTGGGATCGAGTATTTCAGATGCACAGCCTGGGGAAGGCTGTCTGGTTTTCAGACAGCCCCTTTGATTTACGATCCTGTGGTTAAATCAGTGCAGGATTTTGGAGAAAGACCAATTCCATTTGCTTACGAGTCTGATCCTGAGGCTCTGGCATCTCTAATGACCTTGGCATTCATTTGCTTTTAATTACCATTTGATTCCATCCCTGAAAGAATGAGCCTGGCTTCTACCCCTCCAACTGCATAGTTCTGAAGAATCTCGGCAGAGGATTATGGCTGCTCTGATGCTAAACTTGATTCAGGCAAAGCATCTTCTTTCAGGGTTACTTTACGCTGTCTTGACTTTTTTATAATGAAGAGTAGCCAGTTCCATCCTGAAGGAACCCTCCCAGCACACCTGAATCTCTTCAAACATCACTTATTTGCCAAAGGACTCTGGACCTCACAGCAAAGCTGTATAAAGCTTAGAAAAACAAGTTGACTTAAAGTTTCTATTTTTACACGGTGTCCTGTTTCTAGAGGGGCTGAGGCTCGTGGTTTGAAACTCAATTTAGCATTTAAACTAATTTTCAGCTTGGTCTCTATGGACCAGCAATTAGGGAAGGAGAAGAGTTCAAAGGAGGAGGTTCCAGCCTCTCCTGGGCAGGCGTGTACGGTCTTTGAAGACGTTCTCCCAGCCTTTCTTCCTGTCTCCGCTGGCAGCCACAGACAGCTCGGACAACCTGCTGTGGCTGGGCCCGCGTGGGCACACAGTGCCCAGTCTTTCTGGTGCCCGGGTCTGGAAAGACACCAATGGCTGAGTCCATTTTGTTCCTTCTCAGAGCTGTCCTGGGGAAGGATCTGAAAACTTCCTGAAGACTCCGCTGCACACTGCAGGCCAAGAGGTACAAGGCGAGAGACAAGAGAAGAATGGACCCTTTCAGCTCCCAGAGCCACTCGGCCTTCCACTGACCCCCCCCCCCCCCCCCTCCAGCCATCTTGCGAGGCAGCCGGGCTGGCTCAGGAAGCCTGGGTCCTCCTCCCAGCTGGGCTGCCACCTGCATCTGTGGCCACAGCATTCCTCTGGGTCTGGGAGTGTTTGCTTGCTTTTTTTTTTTTAATCTAAATTTTCTGTGATGACTGTGCTTAGGTAATAGAAGATCACAGCACAAAATGCAACAGGTACCAAAAGTGAAGTCTCTGTCCGACCATCCCAGATAGACAGCTCTGTCACTTCCTCTGAGGCAGTCATTAATTTCCTCCATAAATATCTGATTCCTTTGCAAAGAGTCCCTCTTCTTCTCCTTTCATTATTAGTTTTATGCACATGGTATCATATTATTCACGCTATTTTATAACTTCCTTTTTTCCTACTTAACAATATGTCTCGTGTAGTATCTAAGGTCCTAAAGCTCTTTCCACCTTAATTTTCTGTCACCAAGGAATCAGGCCTGGGATTTAAAGAGTCTATTTCTTAAGAATCTGGGTAAATCTTCCCACAACTGCCTTAGCAGAGCAGGGAGGAGAAAATGGGAGGAAGTGTTTTATGGCTAGGCATCATGAAACACTTTGATGTTCCCTGGTCAGTCGACATTGTCATTTTCATTCCTCTCTGAGCCATTGGCCCAGAAGGGCGACTTACTCTAGGTTAAGAGAGATGGAGCTTTGCATTCAGGCCCTATCCTGATGCCCACAGGATTCTGCACATTAACCCTATTGATTCTTATATTTTTGCCATTTTACAGAAAAGGAAAACGAAGTCTCCAGTAGGTCAGATAACTACCAATGTCACACGGCTGATGACAGCAGAACTGGCTTCCAGGACTGGCTACCGTTTCTGAAGTCCACATACTTGCCAATTTGTCCAAAAGGTGTTAAATTCTAAAAAGGTCAGCTTTACAATTGCTGTCTTTAATTGCCATGCCAATATTTAATAATTTTCACTTGCGGGGCATTTTCCCTCCAGGAGCCACAGACAGGTCTGCAGAGGGACATTGACGGGAATGAAGTGTCCCCTCCTGGAGTACCCCTGGGCGCCAGCCTTAACAATGCTGACTGGGCTTTCAGACTCCATCTGCGGAGCCACACCCAGGAGTGCAACGGGGTAGAGGCAGGTAAGAAAATAAACGTGGTGACGGTTAATTTTTCCCCCAGTACTAAAAAGAGCAGAAGAGATCAGAGCCCGTGCAGGCGCATGAAGGTGAGGAAAAGGAACCAGAACCTGAGTGGGTGCAAAGGACTAGTCCAAGGTCGGGTTCGGAGCCCACAGCCCGGCCCACGCCGGCCCAGCAAGTTCCCCAGCCGCACCTGCCTCCTCACTCAGACCTCGCACTCAAGGCTCCCCGTGCTTTTTGGTGTTTTGGGGCTCTTTGGTGTCTCTGCTAGAAAGTGGGCAGGCTTTTCCTATTCAGCAGACCTTCACAAAGGCCCCGAGGGAACGGCGGGTTGCGGGGATGCTCCTGGCTAACCCCAGGTTTCTGGATTATCTGTGGGCCGTTTTTATTCATGACATTCACACCTTCCTCCCGTTACCTGAGATCATTTGAAAGATGGCAGCCGGGCGGACGGTGGCTCACGCCTGTAATCCCAGCACTTTGGGAGGCCAAGGCGGGCGGATCACTTGAGGTCGGGAGTTGGAGACCATCCTGGCCAACATGGTGAAACCGCATCTCCACTAAAAATACAAAAATTAGCCGGGCATGGTGGTGGGCGCCTGTAGTTCCAGCTACTTGGAGGCTGAGGCAGGAGAATCGCTTGAACCCGGGAGGCGGAGCTTGCAGTGAGCCAAGATGGTGCCACTGCACTCCAGCCTGGGCGACAAGAGCAAAACTCCGTAAAAAAAAAAAAAAAAATCCCAGAAAGGTGGCTAGACTATACTCAGAGCGAGCCAAAGGTAGGTATGAAGCCCCTTCTCCTGCTACTATCTCAAACCAAGTGGACCTGGCCAGTATAAAACAAGAGAAATGCTATGCACCTACGGTGTCCAGTGCCACCTTTGGGCAGTGCTGCCAACCAGAAAGGCCCCAAAGTATAATTCGAAGCCCATTATTCTTACCCATTTTCCCAAGACACCCACTCAACCCTGACCCAGAAAGCACACCCCAGTCCAGGTATCACCCTATGAGCCGATTCTCCTTCTGATACCTGCCCTGGGGAATCAACATGTTGAAGGGCAGAGTTTTGGTCTCCTTTCCCTGTGTCCCATTCTAGGAAAACCTCTGGGACCCCCTGACAGCGGCAGCAATGGAGCCGGCATCAGAGGCTGCCCTCCCTCTCTGCCCTAACTCATGTTGGCCTCTTCAGTGCATTTGAAACTTACAAGGCAGAATGAAATGAGCCTGGCTCCTGATCTGTGTTGGAACAAACCCCCAAGGGCATCCTGAGCCGGCGGGAATGCTGGGCCTGGGCACATGGGCTAAGCACAGGGCTTCATCTCACACGTGGGGACACAGCCATGAAAAGATTCATCCAGAGGAAGCAGCCTCCACCAAGTGGGCTTTCTCAGCAGCTATTTCATTATTATAATAAGAGCCACTTGCATTGCACAAGCTCACAATAACATAGATTAAAAAAAGATAACACGGAGCAGTCTTTGGCAGAAGTGCCCTGTGATACCTCTATTGGTTATGAGTAGTCTTGGAGGACTAATAAGAAAAAAGATTTTTAAAAAATGAAGAAACCACCCAACAAAAGTTAAGCAGGGCTCCACAGTTACAGAGCCACCGTGCTAGACAGTGTTCCACGAAGTCAATGGGGACGGCCGGGGAGATACTCCACAGAGACCTGCCCACCACCCACCCGCAGCAGGCCCGGGTCTGCACGTTCACGCTACGCACTGGGCAGAAGCCCACTCCCCTCCTGCCTGGGACTTCACAGGCTCTGCAGGGAGATGGTGGAGGCGATCGAGTTACACATGGACGTGTACTCTAAGCTTGTGGGAAGGAAATGCCTTGTGAATTCCAAATATAATTACTAGAATATCATTCAAGGAAAAGACATTATAAGGTTTAATTGTTTCCTGCCCTCCTTAGTCCCCTCTTCTGATTATGGTGACTTTACATTTTCCTTAGTGAAATGAAAAGAACGTGGGGTATGGAGGAAGGACCTTTGGACTCATGGTCCAGCAGGAAAACTCAGTAGCCGCGTGGCCTGGGCAGGAGCCATAACCCCTGGGACCTCAGCAGGCTGTTCTGCCTAAGAGTGTGGGGACTCACCAGGGTGACTCTGGTGGACAGTCTCCGTGGAGTCTAACACCCCACACAAATCCCACTGTCACCTCCCCTTTCTGTCCCTCCCCGCCTCCTCCAGGGCCCAGGTAGCTGCTATTGTTTAGTATCTTTTCCAGGTGTGGTTATGACATCACCTTCACACTGTCCTCTTGGAATCACTGAAGAGGTTCCTGGGATGGGAGAGCTGAAAGGAGCCTTAGGAATTTTCTAGAACCATCATCCCATGCCACCACCCACTTCAGTAGGATAACCGAGGTTCCAAGTCACAGAGCAAGTTGGTGGCAGACCCAGGTCTCCTGACTGGCTACAGCACCCCCAGCCCCAGCCTTCCCCATCTCCTCCCACCTCGCAGCAGCCCCACCTTGGCCTGCCCCGCCATGATGCAGAATTCCCCCTTTCAAGGGTGCCCTAGAGCCCCCACGGCAAGCCTTTAAGAAGGATCACCCACTTTCCTCAATAAAGAGGAGAACACAGAGCCCTGAGGTACCTTGGCATTCTGCAGAGGGGGCTGGTAACTGGACGGCCGGTAGAACATCCTCTGGGTGGCATCAGTGTGAATGTCACCAAGGAAGAGCTCTTCGACCAAGTGGTCGAGGTTGTGGTGAAGGTACTGCTTCTCCACCCGGATGAGCTGAAGTTCATGCATGGCAAAGTTCACGGCTTTGGTGCATTCACAGCCGTTCTCCTCTCGCCAGAGGTCATAGGCCACGTCCTGCACCCAGGGACCCCCGTCTGCGAGGAAGCCCGGGCATGTGCGGTTCACCTGCTGGCCGAGCTTCTCGGCCACCGCCTCTGTGTGGCAGATCACCTGGACGTTGTGCAGCTGGTAGTCGGCTTCCGTGCCCCCTCGGATGATCCAGGAGGCCTGGCGGAGGCGGATCTTGCCCCGGATGATGAGAGTATAAGTGGGATTTGTGCACCGGTTGCTGCCATAATAAAACTGGTAGGCCTTGAAGGTGTTATTGTGGTAGAATCTGTAGGACCTTGTGATGAACTCTGGGCCTGACCTTACTTCACAGCTGGGAAAGAAAAGGGGAAGAAGAGACCTTTGTAAGCCTGAAGGTATGGGAAAGAGATTCATTATAGTACTAAGAAATTACAGAAATAATAATAAAGTGCTGATGATGGGCCAGACACTGTTGTCAGCCCTTTTTAGATACCAACTCATTGACTCCTCACAACAACCTAGGAGTTAGGTATTATCATCACCCGGGTTTTACAGGTGGGGAAACTGAGGTTAGGGAACATGCCCAAGAGCACATGACCAGCAAGTATCAGAGCCAGTCCATGAATCCAGGCAGCCTGGCTCTGATGCTGTGCTCCTAATCACTCTGCCTCAGCCAGCCTTCCACTCGCTTCACGAGCAGGCCAGGAGGGCAAACACCTGCTGCCCTGTGCAGGCATTTCTTTTTGGATAAGGAGGTTGAGTGCTGTGCTGGCCTATAAAAGAAGTTCCCTTACGCTAGTTCAAAAACGGTCGACTTCCTGAACACTTTTATTTTATGGACCTTGTCTACAGTAGGCAGGTGCAAAATGTCTGTCATCCTGAGACAGAATCTAGTCACCTAGCATCTTCTTGTCCATTCAAAATTAATTTTCTCTCTAGTAGAAAAGTAAAGGGGGCAATTAACTAAAAGCAAAGCTGGCACAACAGAAATAAGGGTTCCTTTTGTTTATGATGGTTGCCAGTATGGCCTTAGATGAATGCTAGGTTCCTGAGCCAGAAGCACTAAGACAGAATCTACAGAGCATAACAGGAGCGGGATGGAATTGAGGGATTTCACAAACGGCTCTGTCAGCCATTCATATATACTAGCTGAGGCTGCAATGGGGGTACAGGGAGGTACTTAAAGCCCTGGCCAAATGACCTGGCCTTAGCCTTTTGTTAGCTCCTAGTCTCAGTTACGCCATGACTTTCAGCTCATCAATTCTGGCCTTCCCACTCTGCTCTCATCTATGATGCTAACACAGATTCTGGTTTGAACTGACGAAGTGCTGCTAAATCAAGCAGTCAGGCTAAAATGCCAAACACAAGTGGTTTTCAAAATTGCTAACATTTTAATTTGCTCATTGATGGATTGGTGAAAGATAAGCATTATTTAGATGGGGGTACCGTTGCTATGTAACGTTTGACAACTGATGTCGAGTAACATCCTATGGACATAAAGCACTCAACAGTACCTGGGATATCTGTAATCTTAGAAAAAGGAGAGAGCAAACACCCCAGATTTCTCCCACAAGGAAAGAGAAGTTTAGTGTAAGCAGTGATTCATGTTAGATGAGGTTTAGAAAAGAAGATCCCTTTTGTTTAATTTTTTAATCTAAGCATCAACAGTCTGTTGATTCTGCCGGCCACGTACAGTGGATCTCAGGCCCACTCACTTCTCAGTTGCTCCTGCAGCTCCTCTTACCTAAGCCTCTGTGCTCTCTAACCAGAACGGTTGCAAAGGTCTTTTAACTGGTCACCCCCAAATCACTTTTTCTCCCGTCCATTTGCCAAACAGCAGCCAGAATGCTCTTTCAAAAAGCTGAATCATGTTTTAAGCACGGCCCCTGCTGAAAGCTCTTCAATGACTTTTCAGTTCTCTTAGGTTAGAAGATCTGGTCTGCAAGATGCCTTAGAGCTGGCCTACCCTCCCCAGCAGCCTCATCTGAGGCTGTCTGCCCTGGTTTACTGCATCCCAGCCACAGGGCTCTCAGCCAGCCGGTCCTCCAATCTAGCCAGCCTCTTGCTCACTCTGCATCTAGCCTGGCCTCTGGTTCTTTAAATACAAAGCTCTTCCCACAGTCTTTGCACAGCCAACAATGTCTCAGCTCAAGGGTCCCCTTCTTTGGTAGGCTTTCTGAACTCCGCCCTGATTTTAAAATGGGGCCCCCTGGTATTCTCTTTTAGCACCTGTTGCTGCCCCCACCCCTCCACTTTCATAGTACTTCTTGTGTATTTACTTATAAAACCCTTGAAGACAGGGACCAGGTCTGTTTTGTTCACTGCTATATAAACAAAACTTAAAATACTGTTTGGCATATGGTAGGCACTCAATAAATATTTGTTGAATAAAATGATAAATATTTTAAAAGTATGTAACATGAAGGTTGTTTATACAAATTGTTTATCGTGGTTATTTGGAGAGACCTCATTTTTATGAAATAAAATTCTGGGTCTTCATCATCTTATACAATTTCTTTTTTTCTCTTCTCCATATTCATCTGATCCCTCCCCAAGGAACCTGAAGGCTGCTATCCATATCCCGGGAACAGCGCACAGGGAGAAGTGATCAGATCCCAGAGTTAGTCTTGTTAATTCTCAGCAATTTAATGGGTAGAAAAAAAAAATCGCAGATCTACCTCTAGGCTATTTTTAAAAGCTCTAATGGAAGATAAGCCAGAGCTCAAACTGGGATAAATCTCAGCTTCATAGCATGGAAAAGAATCCAAGAACTGCACCCTGGCTAGTAGAGGTAGCTTTTAACTTACTCTTAGAACCCTGAAGCCATATATTAAATTACCAGAATATGGCTAGAATATTTAGACCATCCGGAGCTTGCAAGTCATGTTTCAGGGCTGGTGAAACACAGCCTCTTAATTTCACTTGCTAATGGTTTCTTTTGATACACAAGTGGTCCCATAGAGTTCAGTAAACAAGGATCTATTCACTCACACTGTGTGGTTAACAGGAGTACAATATAATCTCTGCTTTAGCATAAGATTTCTACAGTACTTAGCTCTTTTTCTTAACCAACCATAATTTCAAAGAGTGGTTTGGTTCTTCATTAGAACTTAGACAACACCTAAATCATTGTAAATGATATAAAGTCTCTGCATCTGAGAACCCATAAGAAGGGTCTTCCATAGTGGTGTGCTCTCTGGCCTCTCCCAGACCCCACCTGTTCTCTTACCCTGTGGAGACCCAGTGGCCCTCGATTGTAGGTGGCATCTGCACTGTGATCCTTGCACCATTGTGGAGATGTTTGAGCATGTGATGGCACTGTGACTCCTTAAAAGCCCTCCAGGCACTTTTCTCTAAGGACCTAGGATGAGACCTGCTGTCTGGATGAAGGAGGGCAGAACCCTCTCCCAGCCCTGAAAAATAAAAGTGGAAAGTTAGCCAAAAGAAGTAGCAGCAGACATGAATCAGGCCAAACAACCACCTCTGCAGCAGACAGTGGCTGAAGGTGGGAAATGATTGTTTATTCTACAAGGTGTCATCACAGTGCGCGCTCTCGTGTACGATGCACATTCCAAAGTGGCAAGTGTCATTGTAGATCAATTCCCTGGTGAGAAAACTGAGGTCCTTGGAGATCACCAACATAACTTGCTTGAGGTCACTTAGCTAGTTCCTGGCAAAGCCAGAGATCAAATCCATGCATCTATGAAGCAACAATGAAGGCTGTGCATCTGAGGAGTGTTTGTGCAGGGCGGCCACGGGAATGTGACTGGCACTGTAGCAGAGAGAAATGAACATGTTCTGGAGTCACCAAAGTGGAGGAGGTGGGGAGAGGTGAAAGAGGTGTCATCAATAAGGGTGAATTTACACAATGACAGATTTAGGTGAGGAAAGGAAAGAACAAGGAGACCAGCCTCAATGAAACTGCAGCCTGGGCAGTGATGGAAGAAGGCCCAGGGGACTAGGAAGATTCCCAGCTGGGATGTGCTTGCTGGCTTGGTTCCATCTGCTTACACCAAGCCATGCATCTTCTGATTCTCTGTCTTCAAGTGGACGCCCTCTACAGGGCTGCTCACCACGTGGTGTGAGCCTTGCACCCTCCTACCATAGGGACGTGGTGTGACATTCCCCCCCCCCAGTTATCTTCCAAGTCCAGCCCCTCACCCTCACAAGGCCAGAAACAACCTAAACATACAATACAGGGCTTTAAATTAAGAATAATGGCAAGAAGATTACATATGTTTATTTCCCAGGGGTAAAGACATACTAGCAGTAAACTTATCTTCAGAACGAGTCATGCAGGTTGGCCACAATCTACCCATGCAAAACTACCAGCAGCCTAATGTTCAGAATAAAGCAATTAAAACTGGTGGAATTATTATCTGAAAGCCACGGTCTCCTCTGATATTCACTCCTGAAGTGATTAACAAATCAACAGGCATTTATGGCGGACCTACTACGTATTTAGCCCTGTGTTAGCAGAAAAGACACTAGTTAGACAACTGTACAAACTTTTTTTAAATATACAAAATAAATAAAATGTACCTGTTTGAATGCTACTGGTGAGGAAGCAATTATATTTTTTAATCAACACACAAATAGCTTCATAGAGAAGGCACGGTTTCTGAGAGATGATTTGAAAATGAGAAGTTAGATTCAGAATATAGTCACTTACAGCAACATGATGAAAATCTACCTGGATAAACTGAGACCTGCAGGATGGTAACTTCAGATATCTGTTAAATATTCAGATATTTACCATCATGTGGACAAAACATTCAAAAGACTGAACTAGTTTTTGATGGAAAGTCTTGGTGTTGAGAAGACAGAATTTTCCGTATCTGAACTCCCAGATTTTCCCTCTAAGTAGAATTCTGGCTTTGAGATGGAAAGACAGCTTCTGATCGTTCTTACAGATTTTACATGCAATGAATGTCAGTGAGACAAATATACCTAACGGTATTACTCAACTAAATGAAAACTGGGAAAAGAGATTCTAGACAAGAGGACAGTGCCATGTTCAAATGAAAGGCAACCTCACTCAGCCCTGTTTAGCCAAGTCCCCTGATTCTTGCCTGAGCTAGAATGGGGCAAACTCTAAACATGAGAACTCTGCCTAGTGTTGTTATTATTCATGGTCATGGTTATTAAGCCAGGGCTTCCTTTCCTGAGGCCTCGAGTTCCATCGAGGCAAGGCATCTCCACTAGAGTGGTACTCCTGGGCATTCCCTCCCCATCCCTCATTCTGCCCTCCCCTGGTGAAGCCACATGAGTTATGGAAGCGGAAGCAAGCATGCTTGATTCAGTCATTTTTCTCTTTTCAAAACCAGCCTATTTACAAAGCACATGCATTTTGATCAGCTCCCCCAGGGGGTGAGGACCATGCCCCTTTAGTTGTTCAGCTGTGGCACTGGGCCAGATGGGAAGTCTGAAACATTCGGGGGGAACCATGAGCACTCCTATCATGGGCACCCATCTACACTGTGTCTTTTGATTAAGTATTTATCACTACACTAACGTTTTAATCCCCAAGTGCCTCACCCTCGTGTTGAACGCTCCCTTAGTTCCGAACCAGAGTAGGGGAGAGGGGACTGCTTACTGGACCTCTGCCAGCCTCAACAGTTGTAGTTATCTTGGTAACTGTCAACATTTCCTCAGTGTCCCTGCTAGGCAGTCAAGGAATGAAACCAGTATAACTTGCTGTCTGGTGGGTCAACAGTATGATCGATTTTGATGTGGCTAACTTAAAATAGATTTTAGCTAAAGTTACAAGGTATTGGGAGTTGGGGAAGATTCTGCTATAAATATGCTACTAAGCATTCAGTAAAGAAGCCATCATCTCACTATCAACCAAGCTGTCTTCTAAAACTTGATTTGTAACCCTCCACACCCTGCAAGTATTTTCCCATGAAGATAATAAAAGCCAGGAGTGTAGTGGATGTGGATTAACATCTCTATAGCTCAGCTGCTCGAGTCTGAAACTAGATCTGCCACTTGAAGGACTGCATTGAATCCAAGACATCAAGGAGTGTTGAGATGTATCATTATTTATCAGTGACGAAACACGCACGTTTACACAATGATATGATGCCTTAACAACAGTCATGAGATACCCGTGAATCACTTGCAGCAGCCTCCGATGGCACTGACATTTCTGTATCTAGTCAAAGACATCTGGCAATTTCTCTTGCATTTGGTGGCACTGCTGCACGTGTGACAGATAATCTGTTTGCTCTGCACGTATCTCAGTAACAAAACAAAAACAACGCCTTATATTTTTTGGGCATTCTCCTTTCCAAGTAGTTGATTGATGCTGTGTGAAAAAATACGGAGTTGCAGTTATTCTTCCAGCAATAAATATTTGCTTCACTAATGTCAAATTAACACTCCACTGCTCTATTAGAAGATCTGTCTGATTTTCACTGTGGTTTTTCTTTTCAGTGCTGAGAGTGTAATTTATGAGTGAGGGAGGAAAAAAACCAAGCATGCTGACTCAGATGTGTACTCTCTTGATGTTCAAAACCAGCCTATTTGCAATGAATCTCCAGATGAGTCCCAAGGATGGACATAAAGGTGATGTGGGGACAGTATGAGCATCTGTGTTCTGGTTCACACAGGCAAAGGGAATGTCACCCCTCATGGCTACTGCCTGGAGGCCAACGGAGACTGGGGCCCCCACTGATTGTGAGATGCACACCGCCTGCAGAGATCTTTAAGTACGAAAAAGATGGGTATCTTGCAGTCAATAAAACACAGTATTAGCACAGTGACCTTAAACAAATCACTTAACTCTCCAAGCCTCTGTCTACTCATCAGTGATGAAGGGATAAAAACATCACCCACTTCTTAAGGTTGGTTTCAGTTTAGCACCCTGCCTTTCATTCCATGTTGGTTGGTATTATTTCAAACAATGATAAGGCTCTTCGACCACCCTCAAAAAGTCCCCTCTAACTAACAGAACAGTTAAAATCATGGTAAAGTCACATGGAGGAGCCAGGCTCACTCTGAGCTCTGAGGAGGACAAAGTATAAGGACATAGGGCCTCCAGGCAAAGTTAAATGATGACCCTCAATGTAGAAGAGAGTGAGGCCCAAAGTGCCAAGCTCTGCAGTTGCTGCTAAGTTCTACTCAGTTTAACAAATACCTATCAAGGAGGATGGGCACAGTGGCTCATGCCTGTAATCCCAACACTCTGGGAGGCTGAGGTGGAAGGACGGCTTGATGCTAGGAGTTTGAGACCAGCATGGGCAACGTAACAAGACCCCATCTCTACAAGAAAATAAAAATAGCCAGGCACAGTGGCACATGCTTGTAGTCCCAGCTACTCAGGAGGCTGAGGCGGGAGGATCACATGAGCCCAGAAGTTCAAGGCTGCAGTGAGCTATGATCGCACCACTGCACTCCAGCCTGGGTGACAGAGTGAGACCCTGTCTCTAAAATAAACAAATAAAACACTATAAACCTTTATTTGCTATACTTTAGGAGCCAGAAACATAAAGACTAACAAAGATGTTTTGTGTGTGTGTGTGTGTGTTTTTTTTTTTACTTTGAAGCTTTTAAGGTCTCACTGGCCTGGATGTCAAAGAACAAGGGTCAAAATGATGAAGGAGATTCTGGGAAGGAAGTTAGGGAGTTCAAAGGCAAAGAGAGAGGGAGTGGTGGTTAGCATTTGTATGGGTCATTCATAAGACTAGAGTCACACGGGAAAGGAGGCCTACGGTTACGTTTTTAACCAGTGATGGAAGAAATACAATCTAAGAAAGCAGGAAAAAAAAGATATTAAATAGCCCAGGGTTTCTAAAGATCAATATCCATTTTGCTATTGCTCACATTTGACAATGAGCACAGCTCAGGAACCCAGCGAGGCTGGCAGTGCAGCCAGGGCACCCATGTGAGTGGCCAGATGGAGAACCCCAAGGCTGGCACAGCTCCCCAAGGACACAGTGATTTCAGGCTCACACTCTAGGGTGATATTCTATTTCTAAGATGGAAAAATGGGGTTGGTATTTATTCCATTTTTATCTTTTACCTTCAAAGTACCCAACATCTTCATTACTCTTAAGGAGCAAAATTAATTTCACTCTTAAGGAGCAAAATTAAATGGGTCAAGTGAAAGAAGTTGCAGTAAGGCAGGAGAAACTGACTCTTAGGGCTTCAGTTCACCACTGCAAGTGGTATCCAGTATTTACTTGGCTCATCTGATGTGGCAAATGTGGATGACTTTCCTGTGAGTACTACTTCTGTTAAATGGCTGGGAATTAAAAAGTCATTTGAAGCACCAGTTTCAGCTGCAGCAGAGGCCAAGCATAAAAGTTAGACCGGTAAACCCCAAAGCTTCCTTCTCAAGAATCAGTCATGGTGTGCCCTCCAAGGACACTCGTCTTAGATTTCTGGTCAACTAAGGAGCTCCTGTGTTTGTTGCATCGCCTGAAGTAAGTCAATTCCAAATTCGGGACTAGAACTAGCGAATCATTCATTCATCCAATCAGTAAGGCTCTGAAGGGCCAGGCACTGTTCTGGACATAGCATCTACAAACATTTTGCCCCAGGGAGTCTCGGTTGGGCAAGAAACTGTAGGGTTGTAGAGGACTCTAGACAGAGGGGGCAGGGTCTGAATTCTTCCTTGACTGCTCATGGAGAGGCATCTCTGTCTTGAATATGGAACAGAAGTGGTCTAGGTGGAGTGTGCTTGAGCATACTCAAGCATAGGGGGGCAGGAGTGAGAGATTCGCATAGGAGGCTCTAAGAGAAGGGGGCACGGGGTGACCTAGGACAAGGGGCAGAGGGAGGCAGGGCCACAGTTGAGAGCACCACACATCTGTTAACGCAGAGTGGGGACTTCACTGGAAAGGTGAAGGGGGGGGGGCCACCAAAAGATTTTCTGCAATGTCATGGTATGGTAAGAATTTTATTTTGGAAAAATCACTTTTCTGGTTTTTTGGAGGGACATGGGGGACAGATTGAAAGCAGGAAGATCAATGATAAGGCTACTGCAATGGTTCAGTCTTGTATGATTTATTGACTGGATAAATGAGAAAGATAAAAGAAGGGAACAGCTCCCAACAAACTACAGTAAATCTTCTTTGTAGTGTTGGAGAGGCATTGACCATCTCTTGCATCTTGTGGGGGAAAGAATTACCAAAAAGTTATATTAAAAAAGGAAGGAAGGAGGGAAGGAAGGAAGGATGGAAGGGAGGGTCACAGGAAGGAAGGAAGGAGGAGGGAGGGAGGGAGGAAAGGAGGGAGGGAGCAAGGGGGAAAGGAAGGAAGGAAGACAGGAAGGAAGGAAGACAAGAAGGAAGGAAGCAAGTAATTTAGCAGTACATCTGCATCTGAAAAGGAACTTTTGTAAAATATATATACAGCCTCCTTTAATACATTTTAAATTGCATAAATCAATCATCCCAGTGTTTAGCAATGCAAAGTTCAAGGACCGCACTAATAATAACCGTTCCTGTGTGAGTACACCTATTATTTATAATAATAAATGTGCTTATTATATATAATGCTAAGTTCTTAAGCCCCTCCACTTAATTGGATGACTTGTGTAATTGGAAGTGTTGGTTAATCACAATATTTGGTTGTTGAAACTTCTGCCATTGTATGTCAAATGCAGTTTGACCTTATGATCTTTCTTTGATGATTCAGGTTCTTAAAAGTGCCTTAAGGCACTACCGTGCCTGTAGAATGGGGCTGTGGATAGAAAGGTATTGGAATGAACACGTAACAACGCTGTGTAGACTATGGAGTTTTTTCCTCTTATTTTACAGATAAAACAAGAGTTAGAAACCATATACTATATGTGACAGTACACACACAAATAATGTCAACATTTTGATTAGTTGAAGATTCTAGATGTTAATTAAGGGGACTAGGGAATGGAGTTCCCATTCACTAAGATTTTGTTGCAAGTGAATCTGCAAAAAAGAGTTATCTGAAAGGATTAAACAAATATTAAGAAAATGGCTGTGAGTTTTTGGTCTTCAAAGTGGTTTTGGGTAAGTCATCTAATATATGCCTTTCTTTTTCCTCTATAAACTAAACATAATGATCATGATGATAATGACTAATGTTTGCATTACACTCGACAATTCACTTTATGTATATATCATCTCATTTGATCAAATGCTAGCTACTATACAGGTACAGAGGCACTCTTGATTGAGAATGTGTAAAGTCAGTCCATGGTACTGTCTGAACTTGAAGCTCTCCAGGGACTGTTCCCAGTCCAGAGGAATTCTGAATAAGGTTATCCAAATGATTCCACCATAAAATGGTCTCAAACATTGGGGGTCCAATGGTCTGGGCCCTGATAAAATTATTATGGCAAAGGGAGTAGTTTCTTCCAAATGAATGTCAGAGAATAAAGTAGATTCTGGAAGGAATGGTTCATCTGTTAGAAACAAATTAAGCCCTGTGTGCTTTAGGACATAATTTTATAGACAACCATATCCAGAGCACTAAATGAGATCCTGGAGCTCTGGAGGGCTCGGTGGTATGTAAGTGTGTGCACCTGCATGTGTGCACTAGTGATTTACTCCCAAGGAATACATTACCCCATGATAGTAATCCTAAATGACTGCACAATGATTGTAACTACAATCATAATCACAATAGTCTACCAGAGAGTGAAAATTCCCAAAGATATCACATTTTAAAAATAGAGTTACCTAAATGAAAGGAAGCACAGGGTTGACCATTGACATATAGGTTTATGCCCTAAATAAAAGGCCTGTGTGTCAGGTTAACTGTTCACATCCCCTGAATTCACCAGATCATGCACATAGAAAGCAGTCCTTGGCATAGTTTCCAAAGGGAACACACACAGTACTTCTGCTAGAGCCATCCACAGCAGATCTCATTCCTAAACCCATGGTGCGCTAAGGAAGCATGCCAGTGTACCCGGAAACCAAACAGAGCCTTTGTAGACAGTGAGAGAAGAAAAAGGGTGGGGTGCCTGCTGGACTTTTGCAAGTCAATATTCATTCATTCAACAAATGGTTGAGTGCCTTCTATGTGCTCAGGTATCTCTTAGGCTTGAATCATTGCGACATATACAGGAAAAAGTGAAATAGGACAGTATACTCCATGTACAAGTCCTTGATTTTTCAATAAAGTTTTTTTTGCTTGTTCTTTTTTTTTTTTTTTTTTTTTTTTTTGAGACAGAGTCTTGCTCTGTCACCCAGGCTGGAGTGCAGTGGCACGATCTCGGCTCACTGCAACCTCCGCCTCCTGGGTTCAAGCGATTTTCCTGCCTCACCCTCCCGAGAAGCTGGAATTACAGGCATGCGCCACCACACCCAGGTGATTTTTTTGCATTTATTTTTTAGTAGAGACGGGGTTTCGCCGTGTTGGCCAGGCTGGTCTCCAACTCCTGACCTCAGGTGATCTGCCCACCTTGGCCTCCCAAAGGAGGCCCTTGGCCTGGGATTACAGGTGTGAACCACCGTGCCCGTCCTCAACAAAATTTTAACAATCTGAATTATCTAGATGAATATATTCCATGGTTTTTCACCTGCCTATCTATATTGACTGAGAAATCAAAAGTTCTGATCTATTTTACACATAATAAAATGTAA
Source organism: Gorilla gorilla gorilla (assembly GCF_029281585.2). Lineage (NCBI taxonomy): Eukaryota > Metazoa > Chordata > Mammalia > Primates > Hominidae > Gorilla > Gorilla gorilla. Next base: position 39,786,389 of record NC_073241.2, read on the forward strand.
AATTATTTGGGAAGGAAACAATAATTTTCAAGCACACTTGAGGCTAAACTAATCTTTGATCAGGTTAATCTCTATACATGTACTCTAAGGCTTAAGGGAAAAAACCTGAACTTGAAAAAGACTAAGTATAATGTCAAAATATCAACCATTATGGAGAGCTTAAAATGATTCTTTTCTGTTCATTTTGCAAGTTTCTGTACTTTATATAATGCGCCCTGTATACTTTAATAATCAGACTGAGAAAAGTGTTCTCAAGTTAGAATTGTTGTGATACATAAAATGTGACTGATGAGATTAAATGCAAGTAATTACTTAGCCATGAAATTGCCTGCCCAATTAAATAAGCAGTCATTACTGTAAATGTGTGCTTTGAAGTGGGTGCTGGTAGATAAACTCCAGCACAGGTTTCCATTTTTTTGAAATAAAAGCATGTATGTATTACAGACTGTACTGAATTTTACCACCATTGTGGTACTTCTGCTTATCAAGTTCTTGTTTTTATTACCATTTTTTTTTTTGCAGTAAGCTTGCTGCTTTTGCCCATCTTAAAATCTTCATATCTAAAAGTCGTCTCTCTTTATGAGAAATATAATAAGGTCAAGTTTTCAAATTCCTGGCTCCATTTGACTTTAGTTGAAAACAAGTTACTTTTCTGTGCCACTTTATAGTGCCATAGTCCTCAGGGTGGACACTGAGGCTGAACCAGAGGTTGCAAAGTTTGCATGTTGGATCTGCAGCTGACTAGCCACATCCACCCTCTTCAGCACAGTTGTGGTCTGTGTGTGTGTGTGTGTGTGCACGCTTGTGGGATTCCCAGCAGGGAAAATAGTGCAATCAACTGCAGTGTGCCATCCACTCAGCTCTGGGGCTCTACAATCAGTATTTCTTCCCTTCTCTCACCTAGATATTCTTCAAGAATCCTCAAGGAAGGGAGAATGCTACCTTTCGGCCAGTGGACCTGGCAAGTGGTGGCACTTGGCACATAGTAGGCCCTCATAGATGAATTTTCTGAATAAATGGTTAGCTGAATGAATGAAACCGGAAAACCCTTGCAGAACAGAATATCCTTAATAATTTTAGGGTGATACCATATCCTTTCTCCAACCTTGAGATGTACATACCTATCACATGACTTTCCAGAATAATTTTATTCCCAAACTGGAGAGGACTAAGCAATGGCCTATGTACACAAAACCAACCCATTAAGAACTCATACGTCCAGGATGGTAGCGGATTTTTTCCTGGTTTTCCCTGCGATCACTTCAACTCCAGGGGAAGAGTCTACTGAAGACATGCCTTGCTGTGTATCTTTCAACCGATGTAGACAATCACTAACACATCATCTTCTATTTCTGGTCTGAAATGTTTTATGCCTCCCTTTGATTGATTATATTGTCATCAGTCTGTCCCTAAATAGTAGTATGTAATTACACAGACATATCACCCACCTATATTTAGTTCTTTTCTCATTTAAGGGGAAAAAGAATGAACTCAGCTAGTATAAAAGAATGAAATTGGCTTGTCAATCTCTTTAACAGAGGATATTTAACATCTGTCTAAGACCCTTGCCCCTGTTGGGTACAGATGAGTCATGCTTCTTTTCAAGACTTCATTTTCTTTTTATGACTAAGAGGAGGGAAAAAAGTGCAGGAAAGAATGTTTTCTTGGTCACAAAAACCGTCCTTAGTAAAATAGTTTTTCAAAGATTTCTATTTTACCCTGTATAAACGTTTCCTCACATTATGTCGGTTAAACTCTCATTTGGTAATCTGCAAAGTTTTTAAAAGTCTTGACAGAATAAGCTTTAATGAAAGGAGAGAGCTGAAAAAGCCTTCACCTCTCAGAAAAGTCAACGAATTCTACAAAAGTAAACAGGGTGTGGGAATAGAACATCTCTCCCAACATCAGCTCCAAAACTCAAAATCAAATGTTTCCATTAGCAAAGAGAATCAGGCACTCCACTGCGACATTACAGCCACACTTATTCTGGATACCTCATGCTAATCTGTGTTTTGGAGCTGAATGATTTCTAGAATTTGACATCTGAAACTTTTGTGGCTTTTATCTAAGCAAAGAAAACAGTGATAATGGACATCTTCCAGCTGCATACCTTCATGACATTAAATAGGCTTTATTTGGATTAAGTACTGCAATTGTTTTCAGAATTTGAAGAGGAGGAAAGTAAAACTGACATGTATACTTTTATGCCATCAAATTTTGAACTTGGGTCTCGCACCACATTTGCAGTCTTAAATAAACAACAGGCTCAAGTCTTGCCAGAGCCTCATTTACTCACTGACAGGATTTAGGGGTGATTTATAAGTTGCAATGAATTGAAATAGAAGTAGCCACAAAACCGAACAAAGACTGGATGCCAAACATAATGGTTATCTACTGCATCCTCACACAGGATGCACTTCTTGCACTTCTTAACCTGACTTGGTGGTGTAACAAATAAATCTCTAAATGATGTGTGAAACTAAATTTATTAAAGTTTATCACAGGAACAGCCAACACCATAGAACAAATGCTTTTATCTACTAAGTTGACCCATAAATAGACAAATGGTATCCTATGGTTAGCAAAATAAAATGCCTATTTATCAGGAAAAAAAATCACTAATTCATTAGAAGATTTCAAGAATTGCCTTCAGATTTATAACTTCTATTTAAATATATGATCACACTCCATCTGTTACTACAGAATTCTTAAATGCCTGCAAAGCGCCTATCAGTTGAGTACGACATATTCAGCAAACCATTCCCTTGGTTAGGTTGAGTAATACCCATTTGCTGTTAAAACTACTTCAATCAAGTAGATGTCATGGAGGAAAGGGGAAAGGAAGAATATCCCAATCTTTTCTGGTGCTTTACATTATCCTTGCTAATTATGGCAAACCTTTCTTAAATCCTGAGGATTTATAACTTGAACAATGATTTCCTCTGTTTATTTTCTGCACTAGAGTCTGATACTCTCTGCTGGATCTAAGTAGACCTTTGAGCAACATTAGTGTTAATAATTGTGCCACTGCAGATTCATTCTGAAATTGGATAACTTTTTATAGGTTTATCCATGTAACCCAACTCAACTTTGCAAACCTCCCTTTTTATCTTATCTTCATATATACATATGCACATATGTGTACACGCACATGCATACACACATACCAGCACGCACACGGTCTGTCTCCACTGTGCTCCCATTTATAGCTCAGACTGCCCTTCCCAGTTATTTCCTTGCTCCCCAATCCCCCTCCCAACACTATGGGGTCTGGGGAGCTCTCCTCCCTCAGATCCCTGGAGTTATGGAAGATTCCAGACTCAAATTCTCAAACTCAGGAGATTTGGAGCTCCTGTCTTCATTGAGGATATACTTGGGCTCTTGTTACCTGTCAGCCATTACTACCCCAGCTTGAACTGCTAAATAGGAAGTATAATTACAACCCCTACCTCTCAAAAGAGGGAGAGCATGTTCAGAGTTACCTTGTGTACAAGGTTGCATCTCTGAGGATCACTTTTGTAGTTTAAAAGGCAATGATTTTACCCCCAAAAATGCTGTTCATGCCAACTTTTTAAGTAATTTTTTAAATTTTAAAATCATTTGACCATACTA